>NC_140945.1:39856452-40543119 GCF_014529385.1 Adiantum capillus-veneris | reverse complement strand
GTTTGTTCAAAACTTATATGATCATTTGGTGCTCTTCTTTTTGTATATACTCATTGAAAGTTATATTTGTGATTATGAAATAAATGGAAGGTTTAAGATCACATATAAGAAGGAAGAGGCAGAAAATTGATCCCGAGCGCATTGGTGGCCAAGAAAACTTTCCAAGAAGACTGCCGGAGCTGTAAAAACATCAATGAAGAGGAATATAGACTTCACTGAACCCATTGATATAACTATTGCAGAGCCTACCAGTAGTTTGGAGGAGCCAGTTGTAGGTTTGCAGGAGCCTGATACTGACTCATCTGTACAATTGACGTCCCCTTCTACTCCAAAATTTAATGTACCCAACTCACTTAAGAGAGAAATGTATTTTTCAACACCTACTTTGCAGAGTGCCCAATGTATTGCAACAATCCAAAAGAAAAAAGAGATAGTTATTTATGAAGACCCTACAGTGATTGATGAAAGGCTTTTAGATTTTGCAGTTACTTTTGGGGTTGGTGATAAGTTTGATTTGGTCTCCTGTATGTTTAATGCTCCATTTAATCTTGATGTGTTCATAGCTGAACAGAGTGAACACTTGAAGCTGGAACGAGAGAAGTTTGATCTTCACACTCAAGAGGGCAGGTTTATTGTTGGTGAAATGGTGGTAGTCCATTTGAAGGACCGTGATCCTAAAAGACAGTCTTACAAGAAGTATAATCAACTGCCTCTTATGTACAGGTCCCATTGGTGCAGCTTACATGATCGGGAGTACAGGCTGATTCAAGAGATCTTTGGATTTCTAATATTTTTAAATGGATTATTTACAATTCTTAGGAAAGATCCTAAAGAGGTCATGGAGGAACAAGTTTTACCAGCAGATGAAAAAGAGGAAAAGAATGAGGAATATATTGAAGTAACAGAGATAGAGGAGTCCATTGATCTTGAAGAAGAAGCAAAAGAGGTGAAACAAAGCAATCTTCTCTCAGTGAAAACCTCAGATATCAAGCTCCCTCTAGATGTGTCAGGTTTCAATGAGCGGCAAGCCACCTTAATGCTACCAGGAGTGCCAGAGTTTAAATTTGGAGATAGGTCCTACATTTTCCTCCATGATATACAAAGTATTTTTTGTTTGCGGGAGGACTTTGCACTGGCCACTATTTCCAAGTATCAAGAGGAGAGAAATGGATTTGTTTCAGATGACAATAGTGATGACGAGGCAATGGAGATCTCCAGTAACCCACTGGACTGTCTTAAAATCTGATTTAAAAAGGCAAAAAAGTATAAAGAAACACTTCTTGATGAAGCCACATTTCAAGCTATTCGAAATAATCTTAAGCCATCAACTAGTAAACAGGATATGGAGAATTGGTTTAAACGCCCAGCACAGGAGTCAACCGGATCAGTTAACCTATGGAAGGATGAGCTTTTTTTGCAAGATGAGAGTTTCATGGTATAAATCCTACCCCCCCCCCCCCCCCCCCCCCAATCTCTGTCTGTCTCTCTTTCTCACACATACACAAACACTTCTTTTATTTACAATCATGGATTGCTGAAAAGGACGACTTTCTTCGTCGTCGAAGAAGACGGTTCCGTGGTAGGGATGCAGCTCTAGGACAATATCTTCCTAGTTTATGCGAGGCACCCATCCTAATCTTCCACAGCGGAATGTCACAAGAGGAGAATATTGCAACCTATGCTTTCAAGACATTATCTCGCTTCTTAGGTGGTCCAATGCTACCACAAAATTCTGACAAAGTAATCCGCGTCGACAAGGTTTTTGGGAGAGAATGTTTTGGTTACTCGCTAGGATATACTGGGGGCCGTGCAGCATATTACTACACATACACAGCAATGGAATTATCTTTAGGGAAAGAAAATCCTACTGAACTCTTAGAGTATGGAAAACATTTAATGATCAGATACAAGGGCAAGGTTCCAAATGATATTTGCAAATCATCAAATGTTGAAATAGTTGTGGTACATATTGAATTTAATTCTACAGGAATTTGGGGTACATCGATTGTCTAAACTCTAACTCTCTTGTTCCACCGATGATTGGCATATTGCATTGTCTCTCTCCACCTAGTTTGACTTTCAAGAGCACTTGAATTGTTGAATGCGTCTACTCGCTTTCTTTTCTGAATTTGCAAATGTCCGATTGCCTGTACGGTTGTTGAAGAGGCCAATACTTTCTTTTGTTGCATGCGATGAATGATTCTATGATAAAACCACTGAAACAACTCCTTTAAACTGTTTTCCTTATTTTGAGAGCCTCCATGTTGTGTGTGTCTAAAGTAGGCATTTCTAGCCATGTAATGAGAATTCTCTAGGCCCTGGGTGTTCCATACACCTGGATTCCCATACTTTTGGATGAAGTATGGAAAATGATTAAAAATAATGTGCTGCAAAAGAAGAAATTTATTTAGAAATTTAAACACACTTAGTACTAAGACTATATGAGGCGCTTTGAATTTACCATGTAATGAGTGATTTGAGTGTCAGTCCATGCTGTCTTAAAGGATTTTTTCAGTAGCTGAAGGTTCTGTTTAAACTTGCTGAGATTATCCTGCGACCAATCTGCATCATTCTCACACATTTGAAATAATATGTCAATGGAATGTCACACATCACCCTTTGCATTGCGAGTTGTTGGCTCTTGGTCTTTCACTGCTAAATGAAGTTTTTTCCAGTGCATATACTCAACTTTGCTAATGTAGATAGAGTGATATACTCTCCCTAGTGATATACTCTCCCTCGCTTTGTTAGCTTCACATCTTTCATACCTTGAGGTTTAGATAGAAACTGGCGTGCCTTGACCCCACCTATGGATGGTTTGTAGGGTACATCTTTCTCATTGGTTGACCTTTTTCATCCCGCTGTATTTTCACATTGCCCCCATGTAGACCAATATCTAACAAAACTAGTTCCAAAGCCTTTAGAGCGCTTGTCATTCAGATGACTTTTTTATTTTCCAAGCAAACCCAATGTACAGATATACCAACTTCTCTACAATTCGGCAGAGAGAATGCATTGTACAAATATGGACATTAACAAGTGGTATATTCAGAACTGGTTGGAAATTAGAGTCTTGATTGTGACGAGTAGGAGCCTTTTGCCACCACTTTGGGTCCATCTTTTTTGCAGGTTCCATGCAATACAAGCATGGAGACTTTGCCATGGCACCCATTCCACAATTATACACACACTTTAGTGTTTTGAGGTCACTTGCAAGATACCATTGAACTTGAAAGTCTCCTCTCCCATCTACAGCCAATACCCCTCCTCGATTCATTTGCCTATCAATGATATCTGGAATAGGGGTTTGATGGAACGCCCAAAATAAAATGTCATGTTCTTCTTTCTTTACCTGCAAGATCAATCCTTATGAAATACAAAAATTAAATCTAAAATTTAGGTACAATAGAGGGCTTGCTAGAGCTGCAAAATTGGAGATAACTGGATTACCTGAAATATACCAAGCCACCATATGTTTGTTTCTGATTGAACACTGAAGTATGAAGGGTCATCAATGGGACATTTGGAAAGGGCCCTATTCATTAATGTGATTGTAACTCACTCTAGCTTCTTCTCTTTAAGAATCTCACCCTCATCTAGCTTCAAAAAAAAATGTAGAACTCCACCTGTCTCTTTGAATGTGATATTGTAGAACTCTACCATTCTAGTTTGCAGCAAAGTGAGGTCCATGAAGATATTTTTGTACTCATCATAAGTGACAGTAGTTCCCTCTGAGCTATAAATATATTGAATATGAAATGGACATCCAATGAAGTCTGTCTGTTCATTATTGAGCTGTAGTCTTTCCTTCCAAACACTTGCAACTGTTGGTAAAAGCTTAGATTTTATTCCCTTCTTCACAAAAAAGGAAGAGATAGACTGTTGAGTAGCTGAGTAACCTCTTTTACTAACTCCAAGGGAGTCCAATGTACCCTGTATATGCTTGGTAGGCACTGCATTCTTTGAAATGAATCTGTCAACGATATCTCGTTGCAAAACCCTAAACTTTTTGTCATGCATGATATCGTTTGCAAGACCGCTAGTTATCAATGGCTTTAAGTGCTTTCCTACATTGGCCTTTGGGTCTATGTTTTCTTTGTCTGGATAGATGGAATCTCTACAAAGAAAGCATAACTAACATAAACAAACACTTAGATTAATTTATATTAATTAGACAGTTTACAATGCTCACCTCAATGCTTGGATTCTTTTCTTAAGGCCGCCAGAGCCTACCTTCAACGTTTCAAGATTCCGTAGTTTCTTCTTTCGCACATGAGTGCCTACATTGTCTCTTGTTTTGTAATGACCGTACCTTTGTTCGCAAGACCTGTGATTCTTGTGTGCACTGCATTAAAGTCTTTTGGTCCTCATGATGCAAGTTTGAAAGTCTTTGAATCTCATTTTCTTGGTGCTTCACCATGTCTTTTTACGTTTCTTATTTGTTGTTTAGAGCTTTATAGTAGCCAAGCAATCCATTCTCTCCATTACCTGCAAAGCTCAATAAGTTAGTGGGTTTTGAAAATGCTGGGAAAGAATTTGTCATGGGATTCAATGGATAGAGTGAGCCTTTTGTCCAAATATCTAAGTGTTTTGTTCCCTCTGCTCTAAGTCTCTTTGTCATGAGCGGTGTCACTTTGATGTTAGTTTTGCCTCGCTTACACAGTGGCGTATATTGGGGATCCAGGTCAATGTGTAGATGATAGAAGGGTCTCTTAAGGAGGACATTTGTCGGGGTGGAAGAAGAAGCCATGTGTGCAACACATCTTGGAATCGATGGATCCATACAGATACCATCGTCAGAGATAATATGAGCTAGGTATTGAATCTCTTGAAGGAAGAATTCACTTTCTTTTGGTTGAGAAAACGCTTGTTCTCCCTCAGTGCTTGAAAAATCACTTGGAGATGTTGCTTATGTTCCTCCAAAGACTTGGAGTAGATGATGATATCATCAAAGAACACTCCAATGAATTTTCAATAAGGTCTAAAAAATTTCTCCATCAGACAATTAAACGTAGCTGGTGCATTAGTCAAGCCAAAAGGCATGACTAGATATTCATAAAGACCAAATGTTGTGTGAAACGCGGTCTTTAGGATATCTTCATCCACTATCCTTATTTGATGATAGCCACTTTTAAGGTCAATCCTACTGAAGTAGGTAGAGCCTTGTAGCTTATCAAACAGATCTTCTACCCGAGGCACAGGAAATCTGTTTTTGATAGTGATATGGTTTAGTGCTCGATAGTCCACACAAATACGGTATGCACCATCTTTATAGGCCTCACCATCCCTTTGTCTACCAATTCATGTACTTGCCTCATGATCTCCTCTTGTTGAGCTTGTGAGACTTGATAAGGAGGTTTGTTAGGCGGTGAGCTACCTGGAAGGAGCTCAACACGTTGGTCATCGTCCCCTCGTGTTGGAGGTAAGTCCATAGGGATATCATCGATGAACACATCTTGGAATCCTTTTAGAAAACTAGACAAGTCTAACTCTTCTTGATTCCTACCATTTACATTTGATGAAACATTAGTATCTTTTAGAGACTCTTTGACAAAAATCATGTACGCAGAAACTGAGCTCTTCATTGACTTATCAAAAGAAAGAGGATTTACAAGTGGAATAGTGCGACCATGCTCACTAGCATCTATATACATGTTATTTCCCCTATAGGTGAAGTAGATTCTCCTTTCAGGGAACTTCATGTTGGCAGCCATGCGATCAAACCATGGAGCCACTAGGATAGCATCCTCATGTTGGAGAGGAGAGATGAAGAAGTCTTCCTTGTCGACATAGCTTTGTACATGAAGCCTCAACTTCCCAATCAAGGGAGTAACGGAGACTTGCTGTCCCTTGAAAGATGTGTCAGCCATTACCATATCTCCCATCTCAAAAGCTTGAATGCCCAACTTGGTGGCCAACTCCACTGATATGAATTTGTGAGTAGAGCCAGGGTCAAACAAGATGAAGGCATCATGCTCTCTTACCTTTCCCCAAGCATAGGAAAGTGATGATCCTTTGCAATGAGCATCCTCTTTTGGAGCTTCGATGGTGGAAGCCCTAGGAGTCTCATTGTGAGTATTCTTCTTGGGGCAAGAACAATATCCATGTCCTTGCTCCCCACACTTAAAACACTTATGGTCCTTGCTAAAAGCTTCAAGCTCTTCAGGAGAGAGTTTTTTTTTCTTTTGTAAACTCCCTTCTCCTTGGGCCGATTGTTGTTGTTGTTGGAAGTGACTTGGGAAGAATTTTGAACATTGGTTTTCCCCTTTGCATCATTTTTGTCTTTGTTTTCCATGGGCTTGACATTACGTCTAGCCCCTTGATGGAAATTGATGCGTGAAGCAACCATGGTGTGATGGATTACTTCGCTAATAGTACCAGGCCGTTGAGAGTTGATGTATTCGGCCATCTCTCCAGGTAATCCCGCACAGAATTGCTACCTTTGCTCGGCAAAGTCTATCTTTTGAAAGACAGTAGCCTTGAGATGTAAATCCCAAAACTTGTCTACGTACTTGTGGATAGACTCATGAGAGAGAAGCTTCAAGTTGTGCCATTCGGTAAGCACTTTGTCCTTTGCATCGCTTGCAAGGCATTGCTTCATGATGGAAACTCACAGAGTTTTCCATGTCTTTGGGGCTTCACCGTTGCCACAAAAGCTAGCCCACCATTGACGAGCTGATTTTTGGAAGTGCATAGCTACATGGCGTAGCTTGGGGGACTCTGTGAATCCCTCGTCTCCAAAGGCTGCATCAAATTGCTGGATGAAGGCCAACACTTTGTTGGTAGCACCAAAGGTGCCATCATAGGTGAGAAAAGAGATACTCTTTCCTCCCTCCTTGAACAGCTTCTTTAGCTTTTGTGACCTTCGCCATGCAGGAAATGATTTGCGATGTCCTCCCCTCTTGTATTCTCTAGGAGAATAGCCATAGCTTTCGTC
This sequence comes from Adiantum capillus-veneris, assembly GCF_014529385.1. Lineage (NCBI taxonomy): Eukaryota > Viridiplantae > Streptophyta > Polypodiopsida > Polypodiales > Pteridaceae > Adiantum > Adiantum capillus-veneris. The sequence continues at coordinate 40,536,182 of NC_140945.1, read as the reverse complement.
AGAAGAGGAGAAAGGTGAAGAAGAAGGAGAAGAGGGCGACCTATTCCTACCCCTTTTCTTCCTTTGTTTCCTTTCTTCCCTTTCGGAGTGACGAGGAGAAGGACTATGTGTTGATCTTTTCCTCTTGGGAGGAGTGGGCGATCGTCTAGACCGCCGTCTTCGTGGAGCCACATCTTCAGAGGAACTTAAACTTTCATTGGTTTCTTGCTCTTTGGACTCCTCCTCTTGAATGGGAGAGAGTCTTCTTTTGGGGGTCTCTTCAAGAGGCCTCCTAAGCTCTCTCTCCTCTTGGAGAGGAAGGTAAATTCCATAAGCACGAAGTTGTTGAGTAACTTTGGCTTGCAAAGCAGGGTTGCCCATAGCTTGCTGCAACCTAGTGACGAGATAATTCACAAACATGGGAGCATCATCATTAGCACCTTCATGTGCAAAATCAAAGTTATCAATGTTCATTCTACTCTCTTGATTATTGTCAGCCATGTTAACAAAATTTATGTATGTACTTAGTGTATGCTTTGGCAATCCAAAACCTTAGTTGCCACTCCTCTTAGCCTTTGAAAATTGGCTCTTAAGTATCTACACCAACGGTTCGAAGTGGTTAATTATAGAGAGCAGTGGAGTAGGTCTAACATAGTAGAGTTGCCAAGGGCTAGCTCCTTTTAGACTTCTTATGGCTCAATAATGGCAAAGCCGTAGGCAAGTCTAAAAAGACTCCATTATTAAGTCCAAAGCTCCTGAGGTATGCACCATATCCCACACAGTGGGCTCAACAAAACCGATAATAGATCCCACTTCCACTTACCCTAATATAATTAACAACATCAAGAATTTATAGGCTACTTAAGGACCTCTCTTCTTAAGCAAGAAAAGAGAAACCAAATGCTCTGATACCAATGTAATGGAATTGGCCTATTTAACTTGAGAGTAGTGGAAATTATGAGATTATTTTTGAGAAATGACTTTGTGAGCATAGCGGGTGAACATAATTGAAGATAGCAACATAATTATAGCAGTTAGTTAACTTGCATGAAGAATACTTTTGCAAGAGAAAGAAGTTAGAGAACATAACAATTGAGGACCGGATTTATGTGGATCCGGTCCCCCCTCCAATAGGCATTTGTATTATGATTTCTCCCATTAAGAGAGACTTGTTACAATACAATCTTTGTGTTCCTTGTGACCTAGGTGATGCAATGAAGATGGAAAGCTTCATGCATCACAAACATAACATAACTTGAAGAAAGATTTAACTATCCCAAGACCTCAAACACCTTCGAAGGTGGAGAGAGCTAGCAGGGAATGAGGGTAGGGAAGACGAAGAAGAAACATTTCATAGGAGAAAGAATTAGTTCCTCACTTATCATAACTCTTATTGCTAGCATACATAATAGCATAGTAATGAAGAAGAAGGAGATGGCAAGCTTAAGCATTGAAGCATGGCTCTTGATTGGATTTGCACTCCATAGCCAAGAGTGTTGGTGTAGGCTCTCAACCTCTACTTGCTTGGAGAAGGAGAGGGAGCTCTCGCACTTTGCATAGCACACAATGAGAGTGTTTGTGAGTGTGTGTGGCTGAGTATACCCCCTAAGAAACCCCCTAGCTTTCTTGGGTCGACCCCCCCTTGTAGCTCATGCTTGAAGCTCATTGGACCCCTCCTAGGCCTAGCCAATCACAAGAAGGAGGCATTGCAAGCAACAAGGGTAGCCTTGGGACAAGTATCCCCCTTTCCCCTTTGAGAGAGAGGGCTTGATAAATGCAAAATCAATTAATTAAATATTCTAAATTATCATTGGACCCCTTGGGTGGCCAACCAATAGGCTTCAGGCACACCATGAGGGCAACATTAGGAGGAACTTGACAAGTGTCCCTTTTGCTTTGTTTATACCATGCATGGCTTGTGTGAGTGTGTGGGTGTTCTCTCTCATCCCCCCTCATGTAGGGATCGCCCCCTCCTTGTAGGGATTGAATATTTGACTTTTTGACACCTCAAGCCCCTAATGCATAGGCTCAGTTCCCACCACAAGCTTGGCCCTTAAGCACTTTAAGCTTGGGCTAGGTTCTCACCTCAAGAGCAACCCTAGCATGTCAAGCACCTCAAGCATCTCGATCATCAAGCACCTCAATCATCTCAAGCACCTCAATCATCAAGCACCTCAAGCACCTTAGTCATCAAGCATGACAAGCAGGACAAGCACCTCGAGCTGTGGGTCGGGTTCCCACGCCTCAAGGTCAGCCCTAGTTTACCTAAGGTCTTCAATGAAGCTAACCCTAAGGTCTTATGCTCCATTGGTTAGCCTTTCTCTTTGATAGACCATCTCTCATTTGGGCCCCTTTACCATTGGCCCCGTGTTGAGATAGATCTATAAGCACATGTCCATATCTTAACCCTTCTTCCCGTTTATTGTCCCACATTAAGTGATCAGTTTAATATGAGAAAACTCATTTGGTTTGGTTAGATATTAGATATTAGATTTTATGACATATGGCTTTGGAATGATGGTATGACTGCTATGGTTATGGTACGGCAAGCAGCTATGGTTAAGGTATGACAAGCAAGTTATAGTTATGGTTATGGTATAGAAAATGGGTTATATTTATGGTTTGGCGGTTTTCAAGTCATGTTTTAATTATGGCTAGAAAAGCTTCATGCCATTGTGCCTATGATTTGGGAGTCGACGTTATGGTTATGCTTTTGGGAACTTGTCATGTTTAAGCTTTTGATTTTGTGGTTTCGTTCTTCTTACAATTTTTCTAATCTGTACTTGCTCGCTCTTTAGCGTAAAACTGTAGGTTGAGTGTGGTTGCTTGTGCACTCTTCCTTTGGGCAGAGAGGGTTGTTTCCTGGTGTTGCAGTACATGCACCAGTAGTTCTCAACCCTCTCTTTTTTTATTACAGGTTTTGCCACCGGCATAGGTATCGGTATAAGCGTTGTTATATTCATTGGACTAAGCATCGGTATTTTTCGACGCCTACTGTGGCGTGTATGTCGACGTGTGTACTTCCATTACTTTTTTCGATGGTAGTTATACCGATACATATACCCACAATACGATGCCGATTGTTCTTCTAATGCTTATTCCATGGCTCTTAACTTTTAAAACAAGCTTTGAGTCATCAGTATCCGTGTCGATTTTTGCGCAACGTGTTGTGTGTGCAAATGATGATATTGTCTTGAATTTACCACAAATTGACTTCTTTTATTGTTGTCTTGCGTTACGAGAGAGAGAGAGAGAGAGAGAGAGAGAGAGAGAGAGAGAGAGAGAGAGAGGAGGTCTTCAGCTACTCTGCTAAAGGGAGGGGCGGGAATAGGTGGTGGTGGCAGCACATGGTGGTAGTAAGCTAGCACCACCAACCACAAGTGATGCGCTAGGATGGTGGTAACGATATTGGGTATCAAGGGGTGGCAATGGGAGATAGTGGTGTTGGGTTGGGGGGGGAAGGGGGGGGGGGGGGGGGGGGGGGGGGGGGGGGGGGGGGGGGGGAAGCTCGCTCCGTTGAACTTGCTCTATAACCGCCCCTAGTTTGTGGTTGGCTCTCAGATTTTGCAATCCTCCCTCTATAGCAACTACTACCAAGCAAGACTAGTTGGAGATGTCGACCGAGTCTTCAACACAATGAAGGTCGCCATACTAGTTGCATTGGTGAGTGAGTGAAAAGCTCAGGTCTTGAATCTCCCACCTGGGTCCTGGGTTCGAAACCTAAGGGCTCCACCATCAATGAATTTGATTGTGGTTAAAGCCTTATCTAATTGTGGCTACAGCCTCCAGGTTAGTTGAAAATCCCTATATATATGTACGAACATCCTTCACATAATTCTCTGGTGCCACTGTCTCGCGGGTACTCGGCGTCAGGAAGAGGACTTATATTCATCAGAGTGTACAACCGGTCAAGCAGTAGCTGTTCATTTTTGTACCAGTAATCGTCTTGTTTGGGGCGGATGCTTTTCACCAGATGAAGCTCAACAGGAGACAGGCGCCGATTTAGCGAGTAGAGCAGATAGGCCGCTTGCACTCTGAGGCGTTGCACATGACTTTCGCTCAAGATGCATTGCAGCTCTTCTGTCAGATGTTTTTCCGTGTCTTTGGGAAGCTTCCAGGCATTCAGAGCTGCCTGCTCTGGAGTCATAACTAAAGGACCGCCCGAATTAACCATCTCCCTAACAACCCTATCCACCTGCAGCTTCTGGTCATAGAAGAGTATGAGTACCCGGATGCTTGCAAGGGAGCGCGTGCCTGTATGACTATCTATCAGCTCCGTAATCCGGTGCAGCACAGGTTGCTTGCTGCTAGTCACTGTCTTAATCACACATCCAGGATTATGCCTTGCCAATGCGCCGAAGCTATTGACCGCCGCCCGTCCCACTTCTCCTGTCCCTAACATGTCCGCTAGCGTCGTCAGCAGCTCCGCCGGGAGTCGCACCCGCCAGTTGATATGCACCCAAGCGCCGACTGTGCTCGCCGCCGCCTGCTGCACTGCCGCATTTTGCAACCCCAAACAAACCCGCAGATGGTCCGCTCCCAACTTCACTGCATACAGATATTGCAAAAGCTGTCTGTGCTCCGCCACTAGTGTCCCCCATGACATGTACCTAGCACAATCTCTCCCCAGCAGCCTGTATGTAAAGTCAAAGAAGTCGAAGCTGTCGGCTTCAATTATCCCTTTGGTGAGCGTGTTTCGCAGAACCTCCTCATAGTACTTGAGGAGGCTTTTCTGTGGCAGCTGCGCGAATTGCAGCCAGGAATACACGGCGAGCACAACCGATAAGGTGTAGAAGACTGCGTCGACAATAATAAGGATGTAAGAGGTGCGAAAGGATACCTGCAGATTTCTGTTGGGGCTTGTATGGTGGACCGAGATGCGAGAGATGCGGATTGCAGGTAAGGTAAGGCTGGGGACGATGAGGAGCCGCTGAAGACAAGGGAAGAGAAGAAGACAGAGGATAATGCGGACTTTTCCCTGGCCAGGGTTGGGCACACGGGTGAGGAGCTGGGTATACCATGTGCCAGATGCAAGGCGGACCGCCTCTTGACAGAGGAGGACGAAGATGATGCTGTAGTCGGAGTGGTGACTGCTGTTGATGTAGGCGCTGAAGAGAACAACAGTGGCCCATGTGAGGCTTAAGTAGGCAAGTTTGCAGGACACTGTGTGTAACAATCCTACGATACGTGCTGCCCATCGAGCCCGGACAAGCTCCTGCCTGTAGCTCTGAATCTCCTCGTCATCGAAATATTCGCGGCTTATCATGCCCTCATGTCGATATGCATCGTCGCATCCAAGCATCCAATTGCAAGGAGATACTGCCGAATCAATCCAATCTTATCAGCAATAAAAGGCTGACCTTTCGTGTGATCACTCATGTGGAGCGGGAGAACCTCTAGCTTCTGCATCTAGGATCCGCCCTACCAACTTGGGGCCAGTCAGCACGCCAGCTCGGACTGCTTCCTGCTAGGGGCACCCTGAATGCTCCTCAACTATATCTAACACAGCCATGGGAGATGGGATCAAAGGCTCCCATCACTTTTGGGCCCCGACATTAGGTGCGCGTCGTAGATCTTGTCGCAAAAGTAAACTCGCGTACCTGAGTTTACAAAAATACCCGAGTTTTTTTTTGTCCTTCCCCATACTTTTGCACGTCAAAACTCCATGGAAACATGTACATTCCATAGTGACATGCGCGGGCGTGGTGGATAGGTCACATGGCCCTCAAACCCTAGGTTGTGGGTTCAATCCTTGGCGGCGGGGGGGGAGGAGCGAAGTAAACTCGGATAAGTAAACTCGGGTACCCGAGTTTACATTGTCCACGAAAGCCCGAGATCTACGATGCTCAATCATCCCACCGTAGATCCCATCTCCTCCCATGCCCGTGTGAGATATAGGCCAAGCTGAACGCTCTTATTTATACGGCCTTTCCTCATTTACCCTTACGGCAAGCGCTCGTTTCTGAAACCCGCTTTAGAGTGCCTTCTCATAGACCCTCTAAAAGGGCCTTTGGGAGCGCCTCCCAATCAAAAAGCCATGCCCGTAGGGCTGCTGCAACCCTAGCCGAAACGAAAAGTACCCCTCGTTTAGGGGGTGGTTGAACCACCCTCCAGAAGGGCCTTCCGCCTCCGAAACCGACAGCTGCCAGTGCACAAAGACAACTCACCGAGCGAGAAGCCCTGGAAATGGCAGTGCCTATACATATCGCCATTTCTTCCTCTCAACCCTCTCGTAAAAATGGCATTTCCATGCCGCTTGGGATGCTGCAATGCAAGCGACTGCTTCTCTCCCCTGCCATCATCTGCACATCCTTGGACTATTGGGAGAGTGGGAGAGAACGAGGACAAGATAGATGGGCAGAGGAGGCTGATGAGCATGCAGGAGGTGCAGAAAGGGGGCTTGATGGAGCTAGCGCTGGCTACAACCGGTAAAATGGGTGGTATGGGACCGCTACGCTGACTCGAGAGGGCCTTCCAGCTCGGTAGGCCAGCCACCCAAACGGCATCTTTAGAGGGATATGGGAAGGCGCTCTTAGTATTGACTACTAGCTGGACGAAACTTCTTGGAAGTTAGCCTGTGCACATGCCTTGGTCGCTTGAGAGCGAGAGTCGAGACTTCACCTGACACCCACGTGCTGCAGCTCCAGACAGTATCAAAACGCTGAAGGCAAAAGTAGCTGTGCTGTCCTCCTGTAGCACTCACCTAAGGCTCTTGTCACACTGGGACGGGTTGTTTGCGGCCATGCTGAGATGGCGTCGTTCCATTCGCCATGAAAAAGGTAAAACTTGGCTGCGAGCCTTTGTTAGAGGGGCGGGCAAGAGAAGCCGGCCAACTTTCTATTGAAGCGGCCAACTACAAAAAGAGCAAGCGCGAATGACGCTCATAGGTTTCGAGCATTGTCAGTCAGCCCAAAAGACGGACGCCTTACCATTTGGCTACAACTGATTTGCTGGGAGAAGTGGGCATTGTTTACTATATAGCCTAATGTGACAGCCTTTGGCTGGCCGTCTTCCAAAAAGTGGAATGGTCGCCTGTCCTAGTGTGACAAGGGCCTAAGGCTTCTTCCTGCCAGGCAAACAATCCTCACCGCTGAGTCATCGGAGTAACCGTTAAGGCGAGCGGTGTCACATTATGGTTGTGCCGGTGGGAGTCACAGTGGCTGCGTGCAAGGGCGTGGTGGGCCTTTTGTGGGCTCCGAGCACTTTTTCGTTGGGAGGAGCTGTCGCTCGTAAGCATGTGCGCAGGAGAACCAAGAGACGAGAGGGGAAAGAGAGAGAGATGTAAGGTAGAGGGGCCACCAGTACTATGGCACAATATGAAAAGAGTGCGGATTCTTCCATCCAAGAGGTACGAGCCAAGTCGCCTGCAGTTTTTCCTTCGCTCCAATTATCCGACAAAGCATGCGCGAAAATATCTGCTCTAGCTTTGCTACAAGCATACACTTGCTTTGCAAAAGTGGCGGCGTAAAGTGATGTGGCATGCAAGGGCCAGTAAAAACACACTTCGAGCTCAGGATCTGGCGAAGCAAGGCGTGCACCTCAACCACCTTCCTATTGCAACCGGTTGATTGTGGGGGTCACTGTTTTAATATTTGTGATCTTTCGCGCTGCAGTTGGGGGACATCACTATTCTGGCCCTTTTACCTTAGCACACACATGAAACGATCGTTTTTGCATTCGGTTGCATTTGGAACAGGGCTAGCTGATCGTCTGTTTGCACTCATGACCTCCTGAACTGAGCATTCGTTCCATCCAGTACCGCCTAGTTGACAAACCGCGTGAAGAATGGAAGGTAATGCAGTGAATGCCACCTCAGCTAGCCACAGCTTTTGCAAACTCTCTGCGCAGCCAACTTCATTCCCGCCAATTGAATGCTCAAGCGTTCATGCGAACGTGTGTGTGTGTTTGGGGGTTGGGGGGGGGTTTTGGGGGGGGGGGGTTGGGGGGGGTCGCGGTTCATTGCAATGAGATGTCCGAATGAACCGTTCCTTTGAGACAGGGGCATGGCGGGCCCGATTGACGTGGCAGCTCCTTTTTGAACGAATGTTGAGGCGAACGCCTCCATGTGCGCAACACAAGAGAGAGACAACACTACCATTTGCAAGCCCCAATGTGTGTAGACTCCACACTGAGTGTACATATATAGTGGGGACCTCAACCTATATATAGCATAAGGGTGAGCTTTTTACATAGCTCCAACACCCCCTCTGAAATCGAGGTCCCTAATTGTGGATGAAAGAACCCTTGGAGGTAGAAGGGAGAAAGCCAGAGCACTATATAAATACACTCTGTATTAATAAATTTTCAAACTTACAAAATATGTTCTTCAGAAGCTAGATCACTCCATAGTATACAACAATGGCCATAAAGGTAGGAGCTACATCACTCATGTTTTACTATGTGAATTTTCAAGGCTGTTTGAAAATTTAACAACCCTCTATATATACAATTGAGCTACTGCAAATTCTTTGGTAGAGAAGCTTCAATATCTTTCAATACCAGTACACGCTAGTTGACGTGATTTTTATCATGTGAACAACATCAACGTAAGGAACATATTGAAACATGAAGGTTAGAAATAAGCACGTCACATTGTCCTTAGAGACGGTTTGTGACATTGCTACAGAGAAACAAATGTGATACCGATGCATTTACATGCGTAGAAGGCTATACACATGTCTAATAGAATGCAAAACATGTGTGCACATAAACACAAGGCCAACACAAAAATATAGACATTGATGTAGATGAGTAAATATGACCATTGATATAGACCAATAGGAAGAAATCACAAAAAAATGTTCATTGACGTAGACAAGTGTCAAGTATGGCCATTGATGTACACCTGATGTACACAAGTATGACGAAATCACTTCATGGCCATTGACATTGACGAGTAAATGGCTTGCCCAAAACAAAATCAATAGAAACACCATATAAATTGTCTCGAATAATTATGTTGAAAACAATAATGTCATATGCACACAAAGATGTGATGAGACGATATTCCTAAAAAAATAGTTGTGGACATTAGATTCATGATATGAAACCATGTAAACGACACAATACAATCATATTTGTTCCATTGATGGCAAATACAAGGCACCACCAAGTGCTGAAAATCGAGATTTCAGCAACATAGAATGATATCCCATTACACCGTAGACAAATTATATGGTATTTGTTGTTTAGAAAACAAGATGTGAGCATTACTCAAACAAAAACATTTCCTTGGTGAAGTTCACATGATTAGATAGTTGAAAGGGAGAAGAGAATGTTGCACCGAGCACTCAAAATCGATATCATTTCATCAACATAGACTGATTTTGCATGACACCATAGCTAAACAATATGGTTTTTTCCACGTACGGCTGGGTATCATGGGTAGGTTCCTAACAATATTTTCCTAAAAAATAGTTCCTTAACCCTCGGTTTAAAGCCTTCACATCTGCTATGGTTCAGTACTTGCTTAATTAATCATATATGGACGACAAAGGTCTACAAAATCTTGATATTAAATGATGCAAAAAATCCTTGACATGTTCTTAGTTTCCCCTTAGCAAGCTCTTCGCTCCTTGAGAAACTGCAGACTTGCAGAGGTTTTGATTGACGCTTTATAATGATAAAGCCATTCCTTAAAATATTTCGCAAAGCGCAACCAAAAACAGCAAAGCAACATTGTACGACTACCAAGAATAGCAAGGCAACCAGAAAGGTAGCTTTGCAAAAATTATAGAAGACTATATTAGGTAAAGTGGAAAAATCCCAATTCACATGTTGGACAACTTTCAACATATCATGTATATAGTAATGAGATTTTTATCAAAGGCATCAATTTGCTTAAGGTCTCATTCCAATTTATGCATGTACATTACACATTGAGAACAAAATTGGACATGAGATTTCATGGTTTTAGTCCATTGAACCGTTAAGGCACTATTACATTCCATCCATTATCATTGTGTGATTTATCCCAAGGTGAAGATCTTGGTTTCAAGGCCCACTACATATCCAAGCTAAGTTCAAAGTAAGCACCTAAACTTATTCAAGGTCCACCACTTGTTCAAGCTAGAACCCAAAATGAAGAAAATAACCCACTTTTATATGACATTCAAGCAAGGTCCACCGCTAATCTAAGAGATCAACCTCATTTGAGGCATGAAACATGCATAAAACACGAATTATATGCTTGGTTGCATCATAAGCTAAGCTCCCTTGACTTATGGAGGAACATAAAGCCAACCACTTGTCCAAGCTAGGTTTCCTTAACCTATGGAGGAATACAAAGTCAACTTCTTGTCTAGCTACACTCAAAGTGATACATTAAAATCCTACATATATGTCTAAGTTGTTCTTTATTGAAATAAATGTTGGATTTAGGGTTACAGAGAAACGCACACAGCTTGGAGAAGACGAAGGAAGCTCAAGGCACACAATAGAGAGTGTGTTACTTAGTGTGCAATGGAAAGATAGATAGCCCTAGAGTGATGGGCATATATACAATGCACGGGGAAAAAACCTCCTAAAGAGGGAAAAAATGCCCCGATGGTCCTAGTGTGTTCACACACATCACTACCACATGTATATGATAACAAATCCCCCCTGGAGTGATGCGGTGAACGAGAGTTGGCACATGAGTAAAGGGAAGTGCCATGCCCTAAGGGCACGATCAGTCCACAAAGGGGAGTAAGCCCAAAGCTTTGCGGAAAACTTTGAGCTTCTCACGAGACAATGCCTTTGTGAAAAGATCTGCAAGGTTGTCCTGTGTTGGCACATAAGCCAAGCTGATCTCTACTGCTGAGAGCCTCTCCCTGACATAGTGGTAATGCACCTCAATGTGCTTTGTACGAGCATGAAAAACTGGGTTCCTCACAACTGCCAATGCGCTCTGACTGTCAGTGTAGATAGTGTTGGCAGTGTCCTCTCCAACACCCAAATCAGCCATAAGGCGTCTGAGCCATACACACTCAACCGTAGCTGTGAAAACTGCCCTGTACTCAGCCTCACAACTCAAAGTGGCCACAATAGGTTGCTTCTTGCTCAACCATGATATACATGAACTGCCAAGTACAAAACAAAAACCACTTGTGGACACTTGCGTGTCCAAACAACCAGCCCAATCTGAGTTCGCTAAAGCATGAAAGTCTGGCGGCAATGATCCCCCCTTGGGATAAAACCAGCCAATATGTAAAGTGCCACTAAGGTAGCGACAAATCCTCTTGATAGCCTCCAATGCTTAGACCCTGGGCTATGCATAAATCTGCTAACCTGTGAGACTGCAAGCTGAATATCTGGCCTCGTGTTGCATACATAAATGAGCACTACAAGAGGTTGTGTGCTCTTGTGATGCTGTTAGCGACGGAAATACATTGAGTTTTTATAACCCCCGGTGTTGCTAAGACCGTCGCTAACAGCGTCGATACGGGAACGTCGCTATAAGCATCGCTATAACAATTGCTATATGCGTCGCTATAAACGTCGCTATATAGCGACGCTGCACAGCCTTATATAGCGACGTTCATAGCGACGCCGAGAGGAAAATTTTTTGGTGGCAGGGCATTCACCCATCAACCATATTGAATGTTTCATTAATTGATTCACCTTTGAAAGAAAGTGCAAAGGTAGATATAAACCCAAAATAGTCACCCACAAGACAATATAACCGTTAACTCCATCATCCATAGTACATAATGTTTGCAAAATAAAGATACAGAAGTGACAAGCGTGAATTGATGAAAGTAAATCAATGAAAATTGTACACATCATAGGCAAAATCAATTGATTATTAAACTTTGCAAATGTAATAGTTACAACACCATTGTCATTATTGAAAAAATATACATGGTTTTCAAAAAGATGTATAAAAGTCGTCACATGATACATAAGGTATGACAAAAAGAAAGTAATGCTATCTAGCTAAGGCTAGACTAACGTCGTCTAATCAGACGTCTCATCGCGTCCAAGCGGCGTATCTGTCGGATTCTGCAAAAAGAAAAACAATAAGATAGCTTTTTGTAAGTATAAACATATAGCGATGTCTATAAAACAATACAACAAATAGAAAAGAGTAAACCCTAATACTAACCATGCCATGGCGAGAACTGAAAATGTCCATCAGGGTGTTTAAGCCCTTCCTGCCTGCATACTCGCGCTCGTACAGTTTTGGATCACGTCCTGTCATCAACCACTATCAAAACATACAAAGAATCCATTATGTTAGAATTTAAAAACCCATAAACCCTAAACTATCAAACATAAGGAGCAATGCGAAAACACTTACAAAATCGGCCTCAAATGATGCCCATCCGCCGCTCCCCAAGTGGTGCGAGCTCCTTGCCTCTACTCGCGCTCTGGCTGCCTCCTTTTGTTGCTTCCACTTGTCGGGATTCTCGCACGCTGCTTTCTTCATATTCTTCCAATCTTCTTTGGCCAGCCAATTTGGTCTATTCCACCCATGCTTGATTGCTTTTTGCACTTCGGAACGCTTGTGCTTGCAGTATTCGCGCATTCGAACCTTCATCACGTCTTCATTGAAGCGGTCATCCTGTGTTGGAATGGGAAACTCGTCATGAAGCATGCTGATGACTCTGTCTTTTAAATCATTCGGTACTTCACTCCAGGTGTTTAGTATGTAGTGTACAAACACCTGAGAGAAAAGACCGTGCATGCACGAAATCACCTTCTTGCCTTCATTATCCAAGATGATGCCGTCGCTGAAGTCGACGGAGTAAGGCAAGCCCTCTCGCCGCTGACGCGTGAACCTGGGTGTCCCAGCAAGGGTCTCTAGCGGTGTGTCGACGGGGTGCGGACGTCAAGTGTCTCCACTGGAGTCTGAGCCCCGAAGCGAGGAGTGTCCACTGGAGTGACTCCTGGAGGAGTAGCTAGTCGTGTGTAGCCACTAGGAACGACAGTCAGCCGCGTAAAACCTGGTGTTGATTGTGGCGATGTCGTGGATGGTATCACGGCGGGCAAAGAAGGGGAGGTTAAAGAGCCTCGTCGAACACGAGGCGGTGTCGAAGCATGGCGGCGGCATCCCCACAACAACCACCACCGCCACCACTAGAGCGCTGGTGCCTAGACGAGTGTGAAGATCGTCTCGTCGACACCGAAGCTTCGGAGCCGGCTGAATGCTCCGAAACAGAGGGAGATACGGATGGAGTAGGAACGCGTGATGGTGCACCAGAGCGATGATGCTCCACGTACCACTGTCTCTGCTGGGGTGACAAAGAAGAAAGAAACTCCTCATCATTCATACCTGCATTAAACACACGAACATTTAAACTTAATATTGAATGAATGGAGTAGAAAACATGGACAAGTAGATAGAGAGAGAGAGAGAGAGAGAGAGAGAGAGGAGGAGGAGGGATTCCTGTGAGAGAGTTTTCGTTGAATGAGGGTGAATTTGTAAAAGCACTGCGCTCCGGGTGCGATGGAGACTGAAGCTGCAATCGCGAAGGAAGTCCATATCTGCTCATAGATGTTGCTTGCCCCACCACTAAATCTAGTTGATTGGGTGAAAGAGACACTAAGAAGCAGTAGTAGTTACAAGTCGATAATGTTCAGGCTAGCGCGTTCTTCTTCTATTCAACTTGAGTGATGGAAGAGGCAAGTCAATAATTCAAAATTTTCAATCAAAAGAGAGAGAGAGAGAGAGAGAGAGAGAGAGAGAGAGAGAGAGAGAGAGAGAGAGAGAGAGAGAGAGAGAGAGAGAGAGACAAAGAGAGAGAGAGCGCACACACAATCAAATCTTGCAGTCAAAAAACCAGGTGGTGGAGCTGCATGTGGCCATGGATTGCCCAAGATGTGAGCGCAAAATCAAAAGAGCGTTATACAACGTGGAAGGTACTTAGAGAGCCATAGTTTTTACAAAACACAGTAAAATGGTTCAAATACAATATTTATGGCTTTAAGAGATCTCTCTCTCATCCTCGAATAGCTCAGCATAACTTCCTATATCTATATAGAGCTCTCCGTTTAAACAGATATCCTCCGTTTCATTTTGTAGATCCTCTGCATGCACCCCATAGAGAGTAGCAGCTTGATGTTCGTCTCGCACCACCTCAACGGCTTCTGACTGAGCATCTTCTCCGATCTCCTCCATTGATGCCGCTATGATTGGCACATGGTAGCCTTCATACCTCTCTGCACTACGAGGGGCTACCTCTATGATGTACCACCAGTTTGATGCAGACTTTGTAGGATGATATATCACCTGTCAGAGCCACATAACTTACATGAGAGCTTCCAAGCACATAAATTCTAAAATGGGATGTTAACTATATACATACTTACTTGTTCACAATGCTCGGGTAGTACGAAAGTGTCTCTTAGTTCAGTCCATTTCTTAGTTGAATCCACCTCAAGAAAACCAGATTCTCCTCTACGCACAGTAGCGTTGTGACCCTCCATGATTATCTTGAACCATTGCACGTCGAACAAGTCGACAAAAAATCCTCTATAATCGACCCTCAAAATCTCTTGTAGCGTGCCGAAGTAAGTGAGTTCCGCCACCATAGGATCTGCATTAGAGGACCGTCGTCGACTAGACTGTTCAAATTTTGCCATGATTCCACAATCTTCAGTAAAACGCTTTTTGTCGATCCGTTCCACCCTAAAATGTCGACCTTTACACCATGCTGCTGTGTATGACTTATACTACAACGAACAAAGATTACGAGTGGCCGTTCAAACATCTAGAAAAGTCACTAGTCGTACATTGCAAACTTACCTTGGTCGCGCAACCTTGAGAGTACTCCCACTCTTACTCAGTCACCTCTTCACCGCACTATTGTGCGCTTTTCAATTGGTTGTGCAACCATCTTAAGCTCATGAATGTTGGTAGGCTCTCCAGACCCGTCGGATAGTGCATCGGTGGTCATCTTCCCTGTCTCCACTTGATTCGTTCCCTTTGTCGCTCTTGCTTTGCATCCTCATATTGTGAAATCCACTTTTGCATCACTGGATTGTGAAGCATACAAAATCGGTTGATTTTAGCCTCTAGATCTTCCGTCATCTTCTTCTCAACACCGAGATCGCACATGACAATCCAATATATGCGCTCATCATCTATGGTTAGCCATAGTGTATCCCAGGCTTTATCAAATCCGTCTAGCCACTCTCCAATGTACACTAGGGACTCTGATACCAGCCAACCTTCTGCCATGCTACCCTCCGGACGTGCCTTCCAACCCACATATCCCTTGAGAGTTTTCATGAAATGTTCTAAAAATAACATCCATCTGGAATGAACTGTGCCAGCTATTTCCACCTCATCAACTATGTGAACAAGAAGATGCACCTGAATGGTTAGCATGGTAGTAGAAAAATGTTTCTCAAACATGCACACAACCTCCGCAGCGTTTAGTTTGGCAAATGGTATGGATTCTACGTTGATCTTCTTTTGTGAGATCCATTGCACCAACTTTTCAAGTTTGTAGATTGTGTTACGGACGTCAAGAGACAAACATCCCTCAATGGCAACCGGTAAAATAAACTGCAAAACACATGCAGCAATGATATTAAAGTCCACACACGAATTTGTTACACAATTCCCACTATGATATATTCCACTATGAGCATACCTAACACATTTTATGCCAGTCGTGTGACTTCAAACCGGTAAGATTTCCTTCTTTAGTAAAACACGTTCGGAGCGAGTGCATTACGCTAGTGGGGGTTCGCAAAGATCAAATGGTCTCTTTTACTTTGCGTTCTTGGGCTCCTGTGAAAATCCATGGTGCTTTAGGGAGTTTTATCGATCCATCCAATGCTGTTTGTGGCCAATATTGCTCCATACGATCCACATTTCTAAGGTCAACCCTGGCTCCCAAAGTATCTTTCTTGCCGGTCAGATGGTCCCATAGTAGATTACCCACATTCTTGAATATGTGCATTGGATCGAGCAAGTGATTGATCATGAGTCGGGTCTAGTATGGTAACTCGTACCATAGAGATAGTCTCTTCATCCCTGGGGGAAATCCATCATCACACATCTGCTTCTGCTCTAACCGTGCTTGTGCAGACATCCTCGGTGGCTCTCTTCCCAAAAAGCCGTCGCATAACACATGATTCTCTGGAAGATATGCTTGATGACCTTTGTAGGTTTGCTTCTTCAATGAGGGCGCCCTACGTGCATTCAATCTAGGTCCACATGTGACACATGCTCTGTATTCGCTTGTTTGAAGCCCTGCATGTATACACATGATAATAGATCAGCTTGAGAAAAACCAAGATTTACAGTGTTTGAGTGAGGAGTGTAAATCACCTAAGCATTTTGTTAGTCTGGGATAGTCATGCATGATCCACATTAGAATGCCTCTGATCAAAGCATTCCGTCGACCTGTGTGTCGGCTCATATCCACCACTTCTATGCCAATCCACAATTGTTGTAGCTCTTCCAATAGTGGATGAAGATACACATCCATATTCTTCACTTTATTTCACCCCGGCACAATCAAGCTTAGCCATAGGTGCCCCTTCTTCATAGTCAACCATGGTGGAATGTTGTAGTTGATGATGACAACGGGCCATACACTGTAAGATGTTGATCTTTGACCAAATGGATTTACACCATCCATAGCCAGGCCTAAGCGCAAATTTCGAGCTTCCCTGGCAAAATCCGACCATGTTCCATCTATATGTTTCCAAGCTGTGCAATCTGCAGGAATCCGTAGCACACCATCCGAAGATTTATTCTCCTCATGCCATGATGCTAGGGCTGCCATGGACTTACATTCAAAGAAATGCTTGATGCGAGGAAGCAGAGGAAAATGTCGCAAAACCTTTTGTGGAATTTTTGTACTGTGGAGATCTACTCGATATCTCTCGGAATCACATTTCGGACACTTCTTCCCCAAGTTTCGCAAAATCTTTCTTGCCTCCTCTCGAGAATCTGGCATCACATTATCATCTGGTAGTATGTGCTCTTTGAGCAATCTACACAACATAAAAATACAGTACAATTGTGTGCGCGTATGTCGCACGTGTCAATGCAAGGAACTTGCCGATACACTGTGTGCGAGCCACAAATGGCTCCAAGCACACAAGAAGCCTAAACTAGTAAGCTCAAAGATGGCGTTGGTGTGTCACTCACTGCTCTATCCTTCCTGTCGGGGAGGATTCCTCGCCGCGAAGAAGAGGGAGACTCCGCTACACCGTGCTCAACCGCCTCGCCGCCGTCGTGCCGCCGCAATGCTCTATCGCTCTCTCTCTCTCTCTCTCTCTCTCTCTCTCTCTCTCTCTCTCTCTCTCTCTCTCTCTCTCTCTCTCTCACGCATACACACACACACACAAGGAGATGAAGAAGAAGAAGATGGAGATGGAGCAAGAGAACTCTTCAATTGCACAAATGAGAGAATGAGTGAATTTTAGGTTTAGTTGACTTTTATATGAGCTCGCCTCATTCACACTTGGGCCCCCATGCTTAGCCAACTAATCCCTTGAATGTTCCAGTTAGAGTGCGCCTCTCATCGGAGATCACTCTTACCCTTTTCCTATTGGACCGACAAGCCCGATACCTGACTCTACCAAGTAAATAATAGAACATCCGTCGTAGGTGATAGGGTGTCTGTGAGCCATGAGGGTTAACATGCCCCCCTTCCTGATGTAGATTCTGTCCTCGGAAGCTATTGAGTTGAAGCTCGTTCGTCGAGGTGGAAGAGCATTTGAGATGAATGTCCTTAGCCTTCTTCAGTCACTACAAAATCAAACAACATTGGCACATTAATTGCATTCTCATAAGCAATTAAAAAGCATATGCAGTTGTAGACAGACAATTTGATTGGTAACAAAATTTTAAACCATTTGTCAGTAATAAACATTAAATTGCAATATAATCAAACGCATAAACAGTTGTAAAGATAAAAAATTAAACAAGTCCGGGGTCGCTAATTTAACGATTGAAAGGCACGAAAGATCGACTATTAATACCATGGGTAAGCTTCTTAATTTTCTCTGGTCAATTAAGTTGTTTAATCGCGAGGGCCAAGTATTTCATGTTCGAGGGCTGACTAGAGGCTATACCTAGAAGACGTTGTAGTTAAGCTACGATAAAAGGAATTTCTCATGAAATCATCGCCTGACTGATTACCTTTTCTTTGACCCCCCAAAGTCTTTTCACAGTGATTCAATTTTGATGTGCGTGCTTATTTTGTATACCTTAGGTTTTTTGCTTTTCAAGGAAAAGCGCCCACACTGGCAACCTCTAGGGCTCTAGTACCATAGGCAATACATGTGAGTGAAGTACCAAATCAAGTTGAGATTTCTCTTCCAGCTTAAGATTTTACATTGTGGCACTTTGATTTTTTGTTTGTTCGTTTTCAGCATTTTAGAAATGTAACTTTGGGGGGTCATATATCACTGTTACACCTCCCCAGGCTCATCACACTAGTAAACTCCCTCTATAATACTTAAGCTAAAGGTCAATAGGGACTAAGCCCACTAGAAAGCCCTAGTACATTTCACACAATGCTGCATAAATCGGATTAAGAACCTTAAGTAACCATTAATTATTAGGAAGGCATTCCCCATGGTATTAAGAGAAGATCTCTAACGCTTAGCTTGGTCAAACTAGCTTAGTCGGACTGCTTGATTTTTAAACCTAGACAAGTGATTATGAAAAAAATTACATTGAATTTAATGTTTGATACTAAACAAAGGCAGTGAATATTATGCTACCAATCACAATCAAAGCAGACAAACATGGATGCAAAAAAGATAAGGGGCAATGCTAATGGACAAGAAACACCTGTTTGTGTTGATGGTCGCGCAAGTGTGAACGAGAGAAATATCCCATGAAGGTCCAAATCCTAACCACAGCAACACGTTCCTGTACACACTAGGAAACACAAAGAATACCTCTAGGAGGCATATCAATGGGAAAAGGTACCAACACTTATTGAACACAACAAAAAAAACGTACGGAACCCTAACCTAATTATTTGCACTCCCCCTAGAGATTCAAGGGAATAGGATATTGTAGAGATTGGGGGGAAACCCTAAGGCTAAACCCCTATCTTTGTCGTCGAGATAAACAAAGTCATCATCCATGAGACCATATGTGCCATCCGTGTAGTCATGTAAATCTTCTTCTTCATCATAGGTACCCATGTTTACTAAGAAGGTCACTAGACGCCTATAGTCATCTTGGTCAAAAGGGTAGGCTTGTGCAATGGGAGAAACGCTCTCTACTAAGTATGGATCAGTCATGGTCAAGAGACGTATCAGCCACTCTAACTCCTCCAAATTCCTCTCACATGCTAGCGTACCTACCAAATCCCATTCACATGCAAGCACCGGAAAGACTATGTGAAACATTTGTGAAAAGTAACGAGGGTACCTCTCACCCAAGGCAGGAGTGGATGACCTTAGCGTACTAGCCATATCTGTACACGCAAATAGATGATGGTTAGAGTGCAAATATTACAAGGGTCGTGTTCTTGTGCATAATGTGTTTTTATGATTTTGTGTTATGGCTCTTGCTCTTTTACTTTTTTTATCTTGTTTTTGTGAGTATAAGGCTTTATATATACATTCCCTAAGATTGGAGATTGAGAGGTCAAGGAGGAAGGTTGAGAGGGAAGCAAGTGAATGATGGATGTCAGCAAACACTCCCCCCTTCCTTGGGTAGATCATACCTTTTGGAATGATGTCATCACCCTTTGAAACCAGTTGTTCCAAGTTGTTATAGGTGAAGGATTTAACCAATAGTTTTCGACCACCCTATGCGTTTCATCTAGTTGCAAGGGTGCGAAGGTACTCTCCCATGATTTTATTTGCAACATTGTTGTAGGTGGTGAACTTACAACGGGAGGTGCAAACTCTTTCTTGCTTGTATGGATATGTACAATGGTAGGTGGAGGTTGTGTTGAAGCTTTTATTTCCGTATAGGAACTAATTGAAGAGCAAGAAGCTTCATTTGATTTCCTTGTTCCTGAGCTAGGTGGAACAAATCGTTCTTTCTTTGGTACCCAAACTAGCTCTAGAGCAGGTGTGTAGCATTCCATGATTTTTTTCTTTCCACGATCTTAAATTGTTTTTGGAGCGACAGGATTGAGCTCACATGGGCCCGGTGACAAGTAAGAGCACAATTTACGTTTTGGCACCCAAATTTGATCATTTCCTTTATAGTAGCCTTGGGCTTCCAATAGTTTTTTAGGAATCCAACGCAATGTTTCTTTACATTTCTTGGGGCGAATGAGACGTCTCTTACCAGGCTCTTGTCTTTTAGCACTGGCTATGGTCGCCAAAGAAGCTTTAG
Source organism: Adiantum capillus-veneris (assembly GCF_014529385.1). Taxonomy (NCBI): domain Eukaryota; kingdom Viridiplantae; phylum Streptophyta; class Polypodiopsida; order Polypodiales; family Pteridaceae; genus Adiantum; species Adiantum capillus-veneris. Next base: position 40,515,946 of record NC_140945.1, on the reverse strand, counting down.
GGACCCACTTGTATGTTTTCTTTGTTATATTGGGATGGGTCTTGTGTGTCTCAAGCTTTATTTCAACTATATCAGTTGAAACTCTAGAGAGTTGGCCTATGGGGAGATATGGTTCAACCTCTTGGACATGCAATGTTTTGGGTTTTATTTCCTTAAAAGGCAATATCTTAGGGACTATGGCTTGAGTGGCAGGGCTAAGAGTTGGTTTCTGTGTTGTGACACCCCCTGCTCCCTAATCAATAGTTCATTTGGTGGCTATCATCCACGTGCGTCCTAGATTTATATTACCCTCCATAGTTCCAACACGCATGACCAAAAAGTCTTGAGCTACAACCCCATTGTCATAACTGACAGAAGTGTGCCAAATTCCAAAAACCAAAGTTTTTTTCTTGTTGACACCCTTGACTTGGATAATACGTTCAGATAGAGGTGGATTCCCTAACTGACACCACACCCCATACGATAGCAGATTATATTTAGCACCCGTGTCGAATAAGGCGTTATATAGCGCTTTTCCATAGGTGTTGTTTAGCTCAATAGGGTATCATAGAGGTGTGTCAGAGTCCAAACAATCCTCGTCGGTTTCAACGTGGAATGCATGTGTGACTCCAAGGTTAGCCTCTTGTTTTTGTCTTATGCGTTGTTGTCGCTCCTTAGCCTCAGCTTGAGCTTGTATCTTCTTCAATTCTATTTGTGCCTTAGCTACCTTTTTTGTATGGATGGCATGTAGCTCCTCTTGGCTTAAAGAATCATAGTATCTTTTAAATTTTGTCCCATTGAGGAATCCAATGGTTTCAACTCCATCAAGAGTCTCCACACGAATGGTTCCTTGTGGGGTGATCTCACATACTCTTTATGGTCCTTTTCCCGCATATTTCAACTTTTTCTTTTCATTACGCACTCCATACATAAGGACTTTTTCACCAACATTGATATCTTTGTTCTTTAGATGACGGTCAAACCATTTCTTCCTCCTACCTTTCTCCACAAGTGCATTTTGCATAGCTAATTGCCTCTCTTCATCTAGCCTTTCAAGGATATATAATCGCTCAACTAAGGGGTTACCATCCCAACCTTCTTGAGAAGCTACTCGAAGACTAGGAACGACAAACTCTCATGGCATAACCGCTTCTTGGCCATACACCATCTTGAATGGTGTGCAGTTAATGGAAACTTTGTACGCAGTACGATAAGCCCATAGAGCTGATGTAAGCTTTAAATCCCAATCTTTGCAGTTAAGATAGAGACTAAGGTCTTATTGGTGCTCTCAGCTTGGCCATTTGCTTGTGGATAATAAGGTGTGGACTTATGGTGAGCTATCATAAAGTTGGTAGTGAGTTCTTTTATTACTCCATTTATAAAATGAGTACCATTGTCACTCACAATCTCAAAGGGACATCCAAATCTTGTAATAATGTTCTCAAAGAGAAACTTGGCAGTTGACCTCGCATCGGCCTTATGTGTCGCCCTGGCTTCTGCCCACTTTGTCACATAGTTAGTGGCAACGATAATATATCGAGATTGAGTGCTACGAGCTGTCGGACTAATTGGGCCTACAAAGTCCAAACCCCTTTTTTCAAATGGTTGAGTCACTTTAACAGGGTGTAAGGGCATCCTATCCTTTCGTTGTGTGATCTTGTAATGTTGGCATTCATCACATCCTTTTGCAAAAAGTGATGCATCCTTAAATAAGGTTGGCCACCAATAACCTGATTGCAACACCTTTCTAGCTGTTAATTCCCTTGAGAAATGTCCTCCGGCTATATCCATGTGGGCTTCTTGCAGTATGTATAAATACTCATCCTCACGGGCACAACGTCTAAGAATATCATCCTTCCCTTGCCTGTAGAGAGTGCCTGCAATGAGAGAGTAAGGTTCACATTCTTTTAACAGTTTTCGAGCTATGTCTTTACGAAGCTCTTTGGGTGGAAAACCATTAACTAGAAAGTTCACAATCTTCTCACTCCATTCAGGTAAGGTTTCGACTAGGAATAGAGAAGTATCGGGCAACTCATCATCGACTCCAGTAGGGGCTTCACCATTGGGTATGCGAGACAAATGATCCGCTATGACATGTATTTTACCAGTTCTCACCACAACGGTAAAATGAAACTCAAGGAGAATTAACAACATCATGTAATTCTTCCCGTGGAACAAGGTTTATTTACTAGATACAACAAGGCTTGATGATCAACATAGAACACAAACTTGTTGGCCAGAAGGTAGTAGAAAAATGTCTTCACTGCGTAAATCATACCTAAACCTTCTTGCTCTGTAGTGGTGTAGTTTTTGTCAGCATCATTCAATTGACGACTTGCAAAGCTAATGGGATAGTCTAGTTTATGTTCTCCTGGTTGAGCTAGAACACACCCAATAGAAAATTTTGATGCATCAATATGCACATGAAAAATTACATTTCAATCGGGCACTCATAGAATAGGAGCGCTAGTCAAGGTCTTTTTCAATGACTCATAAGCATGGTCACACTCCGCAGTCCATTGGAACTCAATAAGAAGCTTGTAAAAAGGATGAGCTATCTCGGCAAAGTTTAAAATAAATCGTCGGTAATAACCAACATGGCCCGTGAACCTTTGAACTCCTTTATAGTTTGTAGGTGGTGGCAATTCAGCAATGGCTTTAATTTTTCTCTCATCTGTGGAAATCCCATTTTTGGACACTATATGCCGTAAAATGACTCCATGTTTAACCCAAAATTGGCATTTGAAAGGGTTTAAGGAGATGCGATACAATCTACACTTCTCAAACACTTTTCGTAAGCATGATAGATGTTCTTCCCAAGAGGAATAAACACAAAGGTCATCTAAGAAAGCTTCACAAAACTCCGTCAGATATTCGCTAAAGGCAGTGTTTATTAATCTTTGAAAGGTAGCAGGGGCATTGATTAAACCAAAAGCCATAACACGAAATGCAAACACTCCAAATTCAGCTATAAAGGCTGTTTTAGCTTGGTCCTCCAGCGCAATTGTGATTTGATTGTAGCTAGAGTACCCATCTAAAAAGCTATAAGCTTCTTTCCCTGCAACTCTTTCAAGCACATGTTCTAAATATGGCAAGGGGTAATGGTCCCTCCTAGTGGAAACATTGACCTTCTTGAGATCCACGCATACTCTGAGTTTCCCATTCTTTTTTGACACAATCACTATTGGAGACACCCATTCTAAGTGCTCAATAGGGTATATGAATCCTCATTCCACAAGCTTTTCAATCTCTTCTTGAATGATTTTTTCATATTTAGGATTCATTGGGTAGGGTCGTTGCTGAACCGGTTTAGCCATGCTATTCATCGGGATTGTGTGTTGCACCACAGAAGATGGAACACCTTTCATATCATGATAAGTCCAAGAAAATATATCCCTAAATTCCTTGAGAAGTTCTTTAAGTACACACTCCTCAGTCTTTGTCAGATCTTGGGCAATGAAAATAGGTCTGGACTCTTCTCCTGGGTCTGCTAACTCTATTTCCTTAACTATTCCTGGACCGTCATAGACTCCATTGCTCCCATCAATAGGTTTTCTTTGAGCCTTTGTATACACAACCTTACGTTCCTCTGTGGTATAGGATTTGAAATGTTCAGGTGCAGGGTGTAAGTCTATGGGATCCTGTTCTTCTGTGGAATGTGATTTAACTTCTGATTCCTTTTGTTGTTGAGCTAACTCTCAATTTTTTTGTCTCCTTATGGTACTTTGGCTTCTCTCTAGCCTCTAGTTTTGCGATGTCAATGGGTTGTGGACTACACCACATAACTCTTTGAAGATATTCACCCCAGTTATCTACCAACTTCCGATGAGCATCACATGCCCCTATATAATTAAGCCATTTTGCGGTAGATTTATTTTCATTTATTCTAGCACACACATTTGCTCGATATGGTCGCCTCTTATATCTCTTACTCTTCTTGTTTAATTTTCGATTACAACAGATCTCTAGTGAAGAGTCACTAGATGAATCACTACTTGTGTCTTATGATCCCTTGGATAGATTGTCATCTAGGGTACCACTGGGCCCTGAAAGGTTTGTCCCCACATTTGCACTAAGATTTAACTCAGATTCTTCATCCTCAAAGTCAATTTCAATTGATGATTCTGACCCCAAATCGTGTGGTCTACAGTCTTGTGAGGCGCTACTTGTTCCAATGCCAATCAAACCTTCATCTTGTAGGTTATCAGAAGCTATATGCATTGCTTCTATAATATTTAAGGGTACAAGTGGTGGAATTTCATCCCCCTCAGGTGTTACCCAGGTCATCCCCCTATTTCCCCAAGTGTCTATGGTTGCTGCTAGGTGGACCCAATCCACATTGTCCGACTCAGTCATCCCAGGTAGTACATCCATATAAGGAGAATCTTCCCCAACATCAGTGTCCGCTTTACACGTGTAACAATACTGCAATGGGGCCGAGTGAACTGTGGTGTCAGATCTATGATCAATTATAAATCTGTTTCCTAGAGGATGTGCTCGACCCGTCACAAGATCCACTCGAATGACAGAATCTTGGAACTGCAAGTAGACATGGTTTTTAGACCAGTCATGCACCATTTTTGCTTCCCTCATGAAAGGACGTCCTAAGATCATTTCCGATGCCATAGTGTGTTTGGAGAAATCCATAACAATGAAGGTAATCCTTATTTTATGACCAAAGACCAAGCTTGATCTTGAGATCTTCTAGCATCCCAATAGGTTTAACAATAGACCCATTGGCCATCTTCACTACTATGGTTGTCGTCGTAAGGTGAGGTCTTCCCATAGTTTCCCAACAATTTTTAGTCACAATGCTAACTCCAACGCCACCATCAAGGATTCCCTTCACAGTTAATCCCTTAGTAGTGATTGGTATGGTCGCATTGGATTCATCACCCTCAAAGTATTGTCCCAACTTGTTAACAGGTATTTCTATAACAAGGTTCTCATCTAGGTTGGGTTGTGGATCTAAGTGTTCCTCCTCTATTGGCATCTCCCCAGCTCCATCCATCTGTGCAAATTGTGGTGGCCCAAACTTCAGTTCTCCATTGAGGAAGGCTCGAAGAGCTGACACTAGCTCAGGGTCTTTATATAGTTTGGACACGATGGTGGTTCTAACTTCTGAAGACATGAAATCCATCAATTTGGCAATGTTTAACGGAACCTTTTGGCCTTGAGTCCCTTGACGTGGGGAAGATGGGATCTCCATTTCTTCGATAAGATCAGGTAGTCCCTTTGTAAACATTCTTTCCATCAAGAAGTAAGTACGCCCAATTTCCCATGACTTTAAGTCACTTTCTTCTTGGATGACACTAGGTATAGCTAAGGGTCTATGGACTTGGTGAGATTGTTGTTGCGTAGGGAACACGATGTCTGTAATATGGATCTGTCTATGTGTTGGTTCTAGATCCCTTTGGGTATCTTCTACCAAACTCCTTAATTGCTTGACTCACTCAATCTCCTCTGTAGGGTTTGGATAAGTTCCTATCTTCTTCTTGGATCCTGGCGATTGTGGCTCATGAAGATCTTCCTTGTTGGTTTCTATCTTAGTGGTTGTTTTGGTCTCCATGGTTTCACCTGAATCAGAATCTTCTTCAACGTCATTCATATATACGGGGTCGTCACCAGTCCCTATGTTGGTCTTTGAACTGGGGTCTACTTCGCTGCTTTTTGCGATCTCTTCCTTCGTGTTTTCTTATTTTTCTGAGATTGGGCAATTGATGCCGTGTATCTTTCCTCAAGAATATAATTTTGTTTTTGGAGCATCAATCGTGTGAGTACGTTTACTGGTACCACAGGTTTACTTGGTGATGGCGCCTCGGTAACTTCAATCAAGTTTAATGGCGTGATCTTCGGTGCATTTGGATTATTTGGACATTGGGCAATCAAATGATCTATGCCACATCGATTACACATGAGTATCGGCATTGTAGACGTGCTTGCTTGATTGGTTTGCATTAGTGTGGCATTCTTTTGTAGCCTAATAGGGCACTTGGCTACACGATGTGGACCTCCACACTCATAGCATTGAAGAGGTGGTCTCTTAGCAGTGTAATTGATATTTTAGCCTCTTGCCGCAAGAGCAGCTACTTGATATACAGGTTTGACTTGTCCCCAATAGTCCTCCATGTAGTATTGTGGACTTTCTTCAAGCATATCCATCCCATAGGCAATATTAGGATCTATATCTTCCTCACATCCTTCCAAACAAGAAATAGATGACTCACAACCCACTTGATTCACAAAATTGATTCTCGGATGTGGTGGTTGTGGTCCTAGCACTAGAGGTGGTAAGGGTGTTGTTTGACCAACATTTTGGGCCCTAGGGACCATGTGTTGTGTTGTTTGTTCAAGAGGTGGGGCCGGCATCAATGCAGGCACTCGAGGTGTGTCTGCCCATGCTAAGGTTGGTCTATTGGCCATTGCACGCTTAAAGACTATGTAATCCTTAGCTTGATGACCATACCTCCCACAGACATTGCAGTTCCCATTGAATTTTAGTCTAAAAGTAGGGCATTCACTAGTACTATGCGGTCCATAGCGTACTGAGCACCATTGTTGCTCCCTTCTTGGATACATATGATTGTTTTGTGGAGAAAGATTGTCTCTAAGACTCTCTTGAATAACCTTGGTGAGATATGCTAAAGTCATCTCAGATATCTTTGGCTCCTAGCAATAGGCTTTAGGGTCATTGGCTGATGCCCTGATGCTTGCGAGCTAATAGATTTAGGCTCAACAAACACTCTTTCTCATTGAATCATTAAATTATCCTCCAATTGGATTGCATTGGTGGTGACTGCTTCCCAAGTGGTGATACCTCTAATGACTAGGCCATTGTAGATATCCTCATGTCGTAATCCCCTAATGAATCTATCAAGAAATTGGTTATTGTTGAAGCGCTCATTTGGATTACAACAAGAATTCAAATGCTTCAAGTGACTAATAAAGTCTCTCACCGACTCTCCTTCCTCTCGTTGGGCTTTATGGAGCTGAGAGGCTACACCCCAAAGCACTCCCTCTCGTATGTATTCTTTCAAGAACAGTCTCCTAAGAATAGGGTAAATCGTTTTTTCTTCCACCCTTAGGGTTCTATACCAATCCCTAGCCTTTCCACTTAAGGTTAGGCTTAAAGCATTACTCTTATGCAGGTCATTCTGTTCTCCTAGAGAATCGCATATTTGTTCAAACACTTTGATATGCTTTCTCACATCCCAGTCTCCACTAAATTTTTGTGTGAGCTTGGCTATTTGTATTGCCTTACTTCTAGGCTCTCTATCAGGCGTGTTATGCATATTCTCAGCAATAGATCGACCAATAGCTTGAGCAAATGTTGCCAAGTCACCTAAGTGAGTAGGCACTGTGGATGAAGGCTCTCCACAAACTACATGTGGAGTAGGTATTGGCATTGGGATTGGTGCATAGGAAGCCCTTGGGTTCCACGTTGGGTACGATGTTGTGCCATGTGGTGGGCCAAAGTTCATAGGTGTGGCCCTAGGCATAGTAGACGTCGGATGTGACATGCTAATGCTAGCCGGTATAGTCCCATGGGAATAAGATCTTGGGTGTTGTGGTTGTGGAGCATAGGTTGTTGAAACAATGGGAGGAGTAGAGACTACATGAGTACGAGGACCCATGGGTGTATACGATTGGTACACACTTGTAGGTACTATTGCAAGCATTGAGCTACCATGTATCGGTGCTTTACTAACAAATGAGGTCCATGGCATGTTTCTTGGCATGCCCATCATTGGGGTAGGCATGGTAGCCGTGGTGTAAGCAAGGGAAAGATGAGCTAAACTTGGAAAGGTAAAACTATCACTTGTGGGCTCAGATTGCACTGAGACCCCTGGAGAAACAACATATGGAGGATCCATCGGACTTACCGAAGGAGTCTCCATTTGCGATAAGGTCGGTTGTTTAGCCTTTCTTGTATCTAAGAATATCATGAGACCCGTTGAAGGCATGTTGATCCCCTTGTTCTGTCTCTCTAACTCAATGACCCTATGGATGACCTCACAAAATCTTTGTTGTTGATCCTCCACACTAGTAGCACCCATTGTGGATTGTAGGACATCTAACCAACCCACGTGTTAGGTGTGACCTGTGTATAGGTCGGTCAGAGTTTCTATTTGTAGTTCGTACTCCCACTAGTTCGTACTCCCACTTCTCATTTAAGAACGCTCCATCTAGGATTGAGGTGCTAGGGATATCCTTTGAACCAGATGCAATGTGGCTTTCTAAAGGTTGGCCCTTAGCGGTTGATAAGTCAAGAGCACTCGATTGCTCTCTTAGCAAGGATATTGACATAGGGGCTTTCGCTTTTAACTCTCTTCGTTGCTCCGCCTTGCGTAAGCTCTCGACTTCCTTTTACCTAGCTGCAATGATATATCGCTCAACCTCTTGCACTTCGGCAAGGCTTCTACCATCGGGTAATATGACCTCGGAGGGGAATAGCTCTAAAGAGTCAGGAGGTGCAGTGAATGAAGTATTCACGTGCACATTCTCTAAGGGCATAGGGTCTATGTTGGTCATGAATGGAGAATTTACTTCCCCACCCCCCTCATTTACATCATTACCTCCATGTTTGGAGCGAGTGGCTCTACTGAAGGTTTCCTTCAAGCGGCTAAGCACGCTCGGTCCGGACCATGGACCCATGGCATGCATGTCTTGGCTTGAGCTATTGGGATTAGGCATTGGAAAACCCTCCATGACGTTGTAGTCAGAGGAAGAGTCACTAGCCGCTATGTTCGGTTCTTGGTTTGTACTACCTTGGGTCCCCGTCGAGAGCCCGAAACCTAAAGTACGTGGATATTGAGAGCTCACGTAAGTCAAAATTCTCTCTAGTTGCTCCATCTCTAGCACACGACCAGAGCACAGATGCATGTACCTTTGGCACCCTACAAGCGTCAGCGAATAACCTCGAAGGTTAACCGCTTACTTTTTTAAGCGTCCGTTTTCACTCGTTTTTTAATGTTTTTTAATGTTTTCTAATGATCGGTTTTTTTATTAAAGTGTGTGATAGCTCGAAATGAGCGTATCACTCAGAGGGTTGCGGTGTGCTTTAGAGCACAACGTTCGGTCACCTGAAGCTCCGTTGGTCCTCAAAAAGGTCGATTTTTAGCTACGTGTGAAGCTAAAATTTGTAATTTTCAAGGGTGATAGATGCTTAAGCCTGAACGTGAGCTTGGGCTTGAGTCTAGGAGATATTCCCGATCCCGGTCCTACCTTTATTTTTTTATTATTTCTTATTTTTTTAAAGGATAAGGTCGCCGCGGCCTGCGCAAGAGCACACACACACTCTACCTACCTACTTCCAACTAATACACCTACTGTTACACACTAACACACTCTATTAGCACTCACAGATCTACTTCCTACTTACTGTACATTACATTACACAGAACTAACAACCTTAATACTAACACCTTACACAGAGAAAAAACACAGTACCTTTGAAAACTCCATTAACAAAAAAAATACATAGTAGTAACACAAAATCCTTCTTCTCAACACACACATCCTCCTTCCTTAACTTTCCTACAATTGAAATTGCACCACAAAAGAAGCACAAACTGCCATTCAAGCTTAGTGTATAGCATTCCCCGGCAGCGGTGCCAAAAATGTGCACGTATGTCGCACGTGTCATACAAGGAACTTGTTGGTACACTATCGCGCGTATGTCGCACGTGTCAATGCAAGGAACTTGCCGGTACACTGTGTGCGAGCCACAAATGGCTCCAAGCACACAACAAGCCTAAACTAGTAAGCTCAAAGATGGCGTTGGTGTGTCACTCACCGCTCTGCGCTTCTTGTCGTAGAGGATTCCTCGCCGCGAAGAAGAGGAAGACGCCACTACACCGCTCTCAACCACCTCGCCGCCGTTGTGCCGCCGCAATGCTCAATCGTGCTCTCTCTCTCTCTCTCTCTCTCTCTCTCTCTCTCTCTCACGCATACACACACACACAAGGAGATGATGAAGAAGAAGATGGAGATGGAGCAAGAGCACTCTTCAATTGCACAAATGAGAGAATGAGTGAATTTTAGGTTTAGTTGACTTTTATATGAGCTCGCCCCATTCACACTTGGGCGCCCATGCTTAGCCAACTAATCCCTTGAATGTTCTAGTTAGAGTGCGCCTCTCATCGGCGATCACTCTTACCCTTTTCCTATTGGACCGACAAGCCCGGTACGTGACTCTACCAAGTAAATAATACAACGTCCGTCGTAGGTGATAGGGTGTCCGTGAGCCGTGAGGATTAACAAATTGTGTAAAAATCTATCAGATCAATATACATTTAGAGTTTTATTAGAGTAAACTAAGTGTAATAGATCACCTGAAAAGAGCTGTGACGCTAGTGTCACTCCATCCAAACTTTTTATGCATGTTGAGAAGAACCAGGAGTGCTTTCAATCTAGACACACGTGCTCCATTATACAATGGCATATCGGCTTCACTTTTCATATCATCATAGGTAAGCCTTTCTGAATCCATGATCGTCTCGATCATTTTATCAATCTCGGACTCAAACATTGCCTCGTTGGGAATGTGGTCTGCATGATCATCCCCCATGCTATCAGAGGCTACATCTTGTGGCCTCACATATGTTGCTTGACCAAAGCGCCTACGAACATGTCTATTGGGTTGCAAGATTGCTGCCTATTGGCCACCGTCAGAGTCCGATGAGTTATAATTGGCAACAACGCGATCTATAATAGATGGATCGAACTCACCAAATTCGTGAACGTGCTGTAAAGAAACTCATCTTGCCCGTCGCAGAGCATGATTGCATTGATTACAAGGACATAAGAGCCTCCTTGAGGGATAGGTGTTTCGGTTGGACGATCCCACATCCTCGTTACTACTCATAATGAGGGTAAAAATCTTATAACCTGGACAACAAATTTAATATTCTATCGACATTCTTCGTCTTTTATCTCTCTCTCTCTCTCTCTCTCTCTCTTTGTTCACACTGTAAACTACCTCACATTCTCTGGTCATGTCCAATCCCCGCACACCTCAGTCTAGAGGTGCATGGAGATCAGAACCATCGGGTTATAATCTCATCTTTATTGGTCAATGGCTATATTTGTGGGTACAAGAAATCTACACACCCACGTCTACATGATAGTACATGTAGTGGACAAAACCCCTTTGCCTCTTCTCTAGCTGTAGCATTTCATAGCGTCTTAACATCTTTTCACAGTAGATCTTTTCATCGTTTGTCTAACTCTAATTTTTTTACCGTAATCTCGAAGGTAGACTCTAATATAAAAACTCAATCCAAAATCTTATCTTAAATCTAACCTAATTGAACATGTGGTGATTCGCTCCATTGAAGGGTAAAAGACATACCAATGGGGCTACTAGCTGTGTAGATGTGAATGGGCCTCACATATACAAATACTTCAATGCAAGAGTTTAAAACTCTCACCTCTCCACCCCGTCGATCCATGACCCAGGTGATGGGACAAAATCCTCCTCGAAGCTGGCCCAGCCGCCACTCCCCAGGTGATGGGATAATCCCATCTTGATGCAAACTCTTGCTGCGTCACTTTGCTGCCACCGCCTGTCTGGATTGGTCGTCCTCTCCTCCCTGATCCAAGCATCTCCTCATCCAAGCATCTCTTGATCCAAGCGTCTCCTCATCCAAGCATCATCAAATGTATTAGGGAGGAGAGGACGACCAATCCAGACAGGTGGTGGTAGCAAAGTGACGCAGCAAGAGTTTGCATCAAGACGGGATTATCCCCGATGCAGCGTCGCAATAAGATAATCCTTTGAGGCTTTATCCTCATCCCTCCAAGAGACCATGACAGACTACAATGTGTCAAAAAACCTATTTACACAACTGTTGTATGCGGCCCATCACTTGATTCCCCTCAGGGGTCATAATGGTCTCATCAGACATACGATTGATGAGGTAGGCGTATCACTTTGGCATGTCCCTCCCGTGAACTATAGCAACCCTGTCCGATGAATGCTCATCATCCACGCCTCTAGGTGACCCCGACGCAGTGTTCAGGTCACTCCTAAGCATCTCCAACGCAGTGGTCGGGACACCACTCTCAAACGCGTAGGCAGTATAATCCTTCAGTGTACTAAAAATAAACCTAAATCTAATCTAATCTAACTTAAAAAAACCTAAATCTAATCTAACGTAAATCTAAATCTAACCTTATCTTAAACGATAAAAAGAGGAAAATGGTATAACCTTTCTATCACCTACGTGTGTAGATTGGTTATGCCATTTCCCTCTTCAATAACAGGTAAATAACGTAAATAAACCTAAATGTAATCTAATATAACGTAAATCTAAATCTAACGTAAATAAACCTAAATCTAATCAAACGTAAATTTAACTAAAAATAAACCTAAATCTAATCTTATTTAACTTAAATAAACCTAAATCTAATCTAACGTAAGTCTACATCTAACCTAATCTTTAACATCTTTTGGGATAGTTTCCTACGACGTTAAAACTCTCTTCTTCTTGTGTGTGTGTGTGTGTGTGTGTGTGTGTGTGTGGATGTGTGTGTGCCAATAAAAAGAGAAAAATGGTATAACCTTTCTATCACCCAAGTGTGGTAGATTGGTTATGCCATTTCCCTCTTGAATAACAGGTCTTGAGTTCAACTCCTCATCGGCTAGATCTTTAAGGTCTCTTGAATTAGTTTCCTATGATGTTAAATTAAACTCTCTTCTTCTCGGGTGTGTGTATGTGTGGGTGTGTGTGCACGCCAATAAAAGGAGAAAAATGGTATAACTTTTCTATCACCCAAGTGTGATAGATTGGTTATGAAATTTCCCTCATGAATAACAGGTCTTGAGTTCAACTCCTCGTCGACTAGATCTTTAAGGTCTCTTGGGATAGTTTCCTACGATGTTAAGACTCTCTTCTTCTTCATCTTCTCTCTCTCTCTCTCTCTCTCTCTCTCTCTCTCTCTCTTTGTTTTATATCTTTCTCTTTCTCTCTCTCTCTCTCTCTCTCTCTCTCTCTCTCTCTCTCTCTCTCTCTTTTCCTCTCTCAATGTGTGTGTGAATTCTTTGTTTATGCATGTGTGCGTGCGTTTTTTGTTTATGCATGCTCTCTCTCTCTCTCTCTCTCTCTCTCTCTCTCTCTCAATGTGTGTGTGCATTCTTTGTTTATGCATGTGTGTGCGTTTTTTGTTTATGCATGTGCTCTCTCCCTCTCTCTCTCTCTCTCTCTCTCTCTCTCTCTCTCTCTCAAAAACACAATGTGTATGTGTGTGTGTGTGTGTGGGAGAGAGAGGGAGAGAGAAAGAGGGGAAGGGAACATGAGAGTGAGGAGAGGGAAGGAGCATACCTGGCTCTCCTTCCTCTCCTCGTGTGTGTGTGTGTGTGTGTGTGTGTGTGGAGAAGAAAGAGAGAGAGAGAGGGAGAGCGCGCGTTACCTTCGCTTGCTTGAGCACACGCCGAAAACTCAGATCTGAGATCTGAGTTTTCGGACACTCTCGGTTATTTTTTTACCCCTGACAGCGTCGCTATAGGCGTCGCTATGAGCGTCGCTAAGTTACTTATAATTTAGCGACATGCATATCAACGCCTATAGCGACGCCGTGGGTTTTCACATTTGAGCGTCGCTAATATTAAGTACCTCTTGTAGTGGAGGCAGGCAATAGTAGTTTGGTAAAGAGTGACATCAGCAGGATCGCTAGCATCATGTAGACTCAACTTCAAACCTGTTTCCATGGGAGTGGCAATAGGTTTGCAATCCTCAAGTCCAAACTTACATAGCAATGTCTCTATATAACTTTTTTGACACAAGGCAACACCACCATCACACTGCTTAAACTATATGCCCAAATAATGATGCAACAATCCCAAATCTTTCATCTTGAAAGTAGCATTTAAATCAGCCTTAAATTCAGCAACATGTCACTCATTTGGTCCAATGATCATCAAATCATCTACATAAAGAACCACAATGAGAAGTACATCACCCTCACTCTTTACATACAATGTGCTTTCTGTTGGACTGTTACGAAAGCCTTGTTTGACCAAATGAATGTCAGCTTTCTCATACCAAGCACGAGGAGATTGCTTCAACCCATAAAAAGCCTTGTTACATTTGCACACTTTGTCCTCTTGTCCTTTCTTGACAAAACCGCGAGGCTGCGTTACATAAACTTCCTCAAATATGTCACCATTCAAGAAAGCAGTAACAAGGTGTGATTGATGTACATCCCAACCAAAATGAGCTGCCAATGCACATAGAAAATGCACAATATTCATACGACAAGTGGGAGAAAAAGTCTCTTCATAATCTATGCCTTTTTGCTGTGCATAACCCTTTGCAACAAGTCGAGCCTTATGGTGATCGACGATCTCACCATCAGGCTTGCGTTTCAACTTGTAAACCCACCTCGTACCAGTGGCCTTTTTGCCAGGAGGAAAATCACATAAAGTCCATGTGTAATTTTCTATAAGTGCATCATATTCTGATTGCATGGCAGCCATCCAATTTTTTGAATTCTGTGCTTCATCAAAAGACAGAGGCTCCTCAACATCATGTAAGCTAGACACATCCAAAGCATAACAATCTAATGCAGAGATGCATGGCGAGAGTTTGAACGAGTACTACTAGACAAAGGTGCATCCAATTTATTGTCATGCAAAGTGTGCACCTGCCATTTTGGCATACCTCTAGCCTGCTTGTTTTCAGCCGTTTCTTCATCAAGTACATCTGCATCAGTAAAATAGGCTGATCTGTAACATTTTCAGAAAGCCCCATAGGCTGTACATTTTCCTCATTGGAACTTACATTCATATTTTCACCACCAAAAGGAGGCAATAAAGTGTCATAAATGTCCTGTGAGCTTACATTACTGTCTCTAGTACATGACAGCAAGGGCTGAACAGAATCTTCCACAAACACTACATCTTGTGAAACCAGAATAGGCCGAAAGCAAGGGATGGTGGTAAAAAATTGGTTGTCCTTGACACCACCTAGGCTTGGTGGGTGTGGTAAGGAGAATTAGACCCAGTAAAAGATGCAAAATTGAACAAAAAGGAGAAAAAATAAAATCAATTTCTTGGAGGCTTTATAATTTACTCTACTTTATTCTTTTTTCCCGAAACAGGTTATAATAGATAAACGACGTGGGTGCAAGAAGTGGGGAAGGAGATTTGGTTGTCTCTCTCTCTCTCTCTCTCTCTCTCTCACACACACACACACACACACACACACACACACACACACACACACACACACACACTCACAGACACACATTCTCTGTTTTGTTCTCTGTGGAGCACCCACCCTTCCCGCCCACCCTCTCTCTCTCTCTCTCTCTCTCTCTCTCTCTCTCTCTCTCTCTCTCTCTCTCTCTCTTTCTCCCTCTCTCCCTCTCCCACCATACAGCCATGGCAGCTCAGGCCAGTACCATATCTTTAGAGATGACGATGGATACTGAGCGTGATTCCTTTACCTATCTCTAGTCAGGGGTACCTGCATCTACAGAGGGTGCTATGATGGAAACCATGAGCATTCATGAACCTGTCAGCAACCATGTATTTTTGGGGGACTATTGGGCACAAAAGAAGCGTGAGCAACGACAAAGGAGCGCAACCCTGCTAAGAGAGCTGAACTTGCTACAACCAAATCAAGGAACAATATATGCAAAGCCATGGCTAGATGTTGGCGTCGGCAGACCCAAGGACTAACAACACTAGAACAACAAGAAATTCTAGAGCAGCTCATGCATCATCAGCCATTTTCCAAGTTGAGGAGTTTGGATGTGCAATCGAGTCTTCTTTTTGACGTTCAGAACACATTGACTCAGCTGAAAGTGCCACGCTCTTCAACTGAGCTTTTTGTGAAGAGAACCTCTTTGACGATGATACTGAACAATGGTGATTAGAGCATAACCACTGTGAACCAGTCCAAAATTGCTGCTGCCTTGGGTTTTCATCGACGTAATATAGCGGCAGTCAACTGGGAATGAAATATGAGGATGAAGTGTTGCCACTTAGTGCTTGTCATAGACAGTTGCCTCTGCATACAAGTATCACAATCGAAACTAGAGATTTGGTGGCCGCTTTCTGGAAATCCGAGATAAGAGTTTCTCCTAACAAAAAGGATATTTGTAAGCACAGGATCGAGGCAAAATGTGTCATCAAACATCCCATACATCTTCTAGACGATTTTCAGGTAATATGTGTTGCCCACACTGTACTCCTTGCTCGCCTTTTTACTCTTGGATTAACACAGAATACCACAACTTGTTAGCCAACAATCATTGTACGAATACTCAGCTCCATAGTACCATTTCTAGCATGCCAAAATTTGACCAATTCGCAGTATGCCAAACCTAGTATCATTCTGGTACCAATTCCTACCTCAGTAGTACCCAATTTGAAGCTTCTCTAGATTCTGAATAGTACCAAATAGATGCATAGTACCATTGTTTGGTAGAAATGCTCCAAAGTAAAGATGCACAGTCCCAATTAGGTACATTTTTGTATCTGGAAAGTTGTTATTTTGGAACTATGGATCCATTTTGTAGCTTTGCAGTATACAAAAAAGTACCCAAATTGGTACTATGCAATGTACAGACATGTACCCACTTTGGCACCAGGGATCCTGTTTGAAATTGTGAATTTAGGCTGGTACTATGCAATGTACAAAATTTGGTACTAGGGATATTGTCTGATACTATGAATTCAGGCTGGTACTATGCAATGTACAAGATTTGGTACTAGGGATCCTTTTTGGTACTATGAATTCAAGCTAGTACTATGCAATGTATAGGATTTGGTACTAGGGATCCTTTTTGGTACTATGAATTCAAGCTAGTACTATGCAATGTATAGGATCTGGTACTAGGGATCCTTTTTGGTACTATGAATTCAAGCTAGTACTATGCAATGTACAGTATTTGGTACTAATGATCCTTTTGGGTACTATGAATTTAGGCTGGTACCATGCAATGTAGAGAATTTGGTACTGGGGATCATGTTTGGTACTATGAATTCAGGCCGGTACCATGCAATGTACAGAATTTGGTATTAGGGATCCTATTTGGTACTAGGTTTGGTACTACGAATTCAGGCTGGTACCATGCAACGTACAGAATTTGGTACTAGAGATCCTGCTTGGTACTATGAACTCAGGCTAGTACCATGAAATGTATGAAACTTGGTACTAGGGATACTGTTTGGTACTCTGAATTCAGGCTGGTACCATGCCATGTACAGAATTTTGTAGTAGGGACCCTGTTTTGTACTATGGATTCGGTTGGTACCATGTAATGTACATAATTTGGTACTATGGACCGTGCTTGGTCCTATGAATACATGCTGGTTCTATGCAATGTACAGAAATGTACCCACTTTGGTACTATGAATCCAGTTTGGTACTATGAATCTAGTTTGGTGCTTTTCTGCACTTAATTTGGTACTATAGCCTGAAATCTAGCAATACAGTGCCAAATTTGGTATTTTAGAATGAGTTGGTGGTTTACATTGTTAATTTTGGTACTGTAAACTACTTTGGTGCTTTGCTGTTTTATAGTAATATTCTGAGCTCTAATGTGGATCAAATTTTGTATATAGGTGGAGCTCTACAGAAGATTCAAAAGCATGTATCCTGCGGTGGAGTTGTCACTTAGGTCCTTTGAGGCACTCAAGCCATTCTTTGTCTGAAAATTAAAGGAGCGCTATACTTGCTGTTGTATTTACCATATCCAGATGGTATACTTCAGGGATGCTTTCAATCAAATGCGCCAGAACAAGTTTGGGCATCACGCAAAGGAACATCCATGTACATGCTCCATTTGTTGTACACAGTGTGAAGTAGATGAGTGTTCTGCAAACTAGGCAGTTTTTCAGCACATAAGTATCTTGCTGGATTTCATATTGTGCCCTCGTCCTAAGGATCATGAATATCATGCATAGAGATGCTTGCTGGGAGAGTGCCCTAGATGTGGTGTAAGGAAGTTGTCATTCTACCCAGACGAGATTGCAGCTGATAGTAGGGAGGTGATTGTTAAGATATTTAAGGATGTGGGTATTGGACAAGTTAATGCTGAAGGAAACGAGAAGAAGAGAAAGGAGTTAGTCATGGAAAGGATGAAAAGTGCAACTTTCATTCATCTTTTTCAGATCATCTGAAAAGCTTTGTCAAGCACAACTTTGTTTTTAGGTGGCAGGCCCAGCAAATTAAGATTGCTTGCTAAAGTTTCCAAGCGACGTTGTGGTTTCTGTTGTTGATTTTGTAGAGAATTATAGCTTTAAAGTGCAAAATGAGATTCAGTCCATGCATTGGTGGTCAACACAGGTCACAATACTGGTGCACATCTCTTATATGAGAAATTCAGTAGGAGCCATTGAGAAGACTCTGCATTTTTACATATCAGACGATAAGCTCCATGACACGCTCTTTGTTCAGCATTGTTTTCTCTTGCATGACAGTTGGATGAAACAACAAGGACAGTGTTTTTGTTATCATTGGGTTTGGTCAGATGGTGCCGCTTCACAGTTCACGACGACCATACTATTTTGTAGCCAGGTATTATCACTTGACAGGATTGCATATGATGCACAACTTCTCCGCTTCAGGACATGGAAAAGGACAGCATGATGGTGCAGGTGCTGTTATCAAGAAAACCTTGACGCATGAGGAGATAAAGCCGGATGGCTAGCCCATGAAGTGTGTGGCTGATGTGGTCAATTTTCTAAACGCGAGGTTTAACACAGCGAGGAAAGGTGGGGGTGCCAGCACAAGAAGGGTCTTCTGGTTGGTTTCATCGAATGATGTGTTGCATTCTCCACTATGGGACTGCAAACCAATTGCAGGGTCTCGCTCATTAGATTGTGTTGACGGCTACTCAACACACAATCCATGTGATGTGCGTTTTCGGATGTTGTCTTGCTTTTGTGATCCTTGTGTGCATGGGCAATGGAGGAGATGCAATAATAAACAGCGCACTGAAGAATGGAAATATCTCTCCATTGAGCCATTGACAGAGTCTGTACAAGTAGGTAGTGATGAGGATGAGGATGATGAGGAGAATGTAAAGAATGAGGATGCAAGAGAGCTACAAAAGACAAGCACAAAGCACACAGAGATGGAAAGCTTCTTCTTCTTCTTCTTCTTCACAGAAAAGAGAGTACAAAATGACTAAGTGCTAAAGCTGAAAAGTAGCACATATGTACATGCGGTCACTAAGTGTGAACTCGCTAGAAGCGTACTAGGCTGGCACTATAAGTGTAGTCTAGCTGTAGAATCACTGGCAGAGATCCTCCATGTCGGTCACCTAACGCGCCAGTGAGTAAATGCCGTAAGCGGCCAAGACCGGTAGTGGATGCCAGCTCAAGGTGTAGAGCTCAACATCTCAACACTCCCCCTCGAGCTCTGCATGTCGTAGAGTCCAAGCATAGTCCGGAAACGTCGAAGCTTCTCAGCTCCGAGGGCCTTGGTAAAGATATCCGCTATCTGCTCCTCTGTGCTGACGTAGACCAAGTCGATGTCGCCCGCCAACACTCGCTCTCGAACGTAGTGGGAATGGACCTCTATGTGTTTGGTCGTGGCATGGAACAATGGGTTCCTAGCCAACTGCATGCTGCTGAGGTTGTCACAATGGATGAAAATCTGTTGGTCCACCTGCACTCCCAAGTCCTCAAGTAATGTGCGTAGCCAAGCTACCTCGCACGCCGCAACTGCTGCACCTCTGTACTCGGCCTCTGTGTTCGATAAAGCAACCGTAGGCTGCTTTTTGCTGCTCCAAGTAACATCAGCACTCCCAAAAGAGAACATGAAGCCACTCGTAGATCTCCTATCAACAATGCTACCTGCCCAATCTGCATCTGTATACCCATACAATGCTAATGGTGCATCTGTTGCATAGAACAATGCGTAGTCAAGAGTACCTTGCAAAAACCTAAGTGTGCGTCGTACTCCATCCAAATGTGGCTTCCTCGGAAGCTTCATGAACTCACTCTCCAAGCCTACTGTGTAGCTCAAGTCTTGCCTCGTGATAGTCAAGTAGATTAGACTACCCACAATCTTCCTGTACATGTTGACATCCTCAACAACATCACCCTTTTCTGCACTCAACTTTGCATTCACATCCAAGGGAATAGAAATTGGCTTACAATCAGCCATACCATACTTTGACAACATGTCCAAAGCATACTGTCTCTGTGATATCCATACACCCTTTGGAGTCCTGATCACCTCAATGCCAAGAAAGTAGCGCAACTCGCCTAAATCTTTCATTTCAAACTCCTGTTTGAGAAGACCCTTCACATGGTCAATCTCCATAGCATTGTCACCAACAATAATAAGGTCATCTACATATATGGTAATGACCACAATCCCCACATCACTCTCACGTACATAGAGTGAATGATCAGCATGAGCTCTCCTAAAACCAATACTGACAAGATACTTGGCAATCGTGTCATACGATGCTCTAGACCCCTGCTTCAAACCATACAAAGCTTTGAGAAGTTTGCATACATAATCTGGGTAACCTGGATCGACATAACCAGGTGGCTGATCCATATACACTTCCTCTTGCAACTCACCATTCAAGAAGGCATTCTTTACATCCATTTGATGCATAATCCATCCTCTAGATGCAGCCACTGCTATGACAGCTCTCACAGTCGTCATCTTTGCCACTGGAGCAAAGGTCTCCTCATAGTCTATGCCATACGTCTATGCATAACCCTTTGCGAGCAGCCTTGCCTTGTGACACTCAATGTTACCATCAGCCTTATGCTTGGTTTTATACACCCATTTACAGCCAATAGCTTTCTTGCCACTTGGCAATGGCACCAACTCCCATGTGTCGTTTGCTTCCAATGCAGCCATCTCTTCATTCATTGCATCATCCCAATGCACATTTCCAACTGCATCCTCAAAACATGTGGGCTCCGCATCGTGTATCACCTTAGCCATGTAGGCTTGGTGATGCGCTAGATACCCATCATAAGTCAATTTCTGAATTGGATTTCTGACTCTATTAGATCTGCGCGGTCCTGGGTCACTCCTTTGCCCTCTAGCATCTTCTTGTACTTTCCTTACACCAGGTGTCCTAACAGCCGGAATTCCAAATTCCTCATCAAGACTTTGTTCAGAACCATCTGAATCCATGTCTACATGTGAAAAACTTGATGATGCATCAGCCATAAAGGGAGGTTCATCAACCTTTTCCTTTCCTTTTCGTGATACATTCCCTGTACCTGTTGGTGGAGTAACCTGCGTACGTAGTCTACTATTCCATGGTTTCTCAACAGAGCCACGAGAAGAGGACTCTCGTGGTCCACTCAAAACCTGTGACGGTGGCCTCACATTTTGTACAACCACATCATCTTTTACATCAGCCCCAATAGTGCCATGTGCATTACTGTACCAGCTGCTCATCTCATCAAAGACTACATCTCTACTCACTCGTAATTATCGTGTAGTAGGATTGTAGCACCTGTACCCCTTTTGTTCAAGGGAATATCCCACAAGAATACATTTCTTTGCTTTAGGATCCAATTTCCTACGCAACTCATCTGGTACATGCACGTAAGCTATGCAGCCAAATACTTTCAAGTGTGCCAAATCAGGATTTGTACCTGTAAACTTTTCCTCAGGTGTTACATCATGCACCGCAGCTGTAGGTTTCCTGTTCATAATGTACACAGCTGTATTTACGACTTCAGCCCAGAAATGATGAGGCATGTTCTTCTCATTCATCAATGCACGTGCAACCTCTACAATGTGCCTGTTTTTCCTTTCTGCGATCCCATTCTGTTGTGGAGTATATCTGCATGTAAACTGCCTGCATATACCATGCATTCGCAGAAAATCTAAAAAATCATTGGAGAAGTACTCTCCCCCTCCATCTGACCTCAATGTCTTGATTTGCATATCTGTTTCCTTCTCAATCATGACTTTGAAGTCTTGAAAGTGACCAAACACTTCACTTTTGTTACGCATGAAGTAGACCCATACTTTCCTTGTATGGTCATCAATGAAAGAGACATAATACCTGCAACAATGTATACTTGCAGTATCGGTTGGACCCCAAACATCTGTGTGCACCACCTCAAGTGGCTTTTTACATACATTGTGCTCATGTGGAAATGAGCCCTTTGACTGTTTTCCAAACTGGCATGCTGCACACACTTTATGCATACCATCCACCTTGAATTTGGGCAAACCTTTTACAATCTGTTTTGATTGCATGCTGCGCAATCTCTGCTCATTGACATGGCCAATGCGTTTGTGCCAAATGTCAACATCAGCCACAACACCTGTGCCCTGTGCAAATAATGCAGCTTTTACCTCAGGCATGTCTACATTCAGCGTAAACATTCTGCCCACACATTTGCCCTTTGTGATCAGCTTACAGCCATTCTGGAAATCTTCTACATAACAGCCATTTAGATTGAAGCGAACCTGCAAACCCTGCTCAACCATTTGTCCAACAGAAACAAGATTCTTTGTAATGTTTGGGACATGAAGTACATCTGCTAAGTACTTTGATTTCCCACTCTTCGTATTTAGAGGTATGTCCCCTACATGAGAAATGGGGTGAGCTGTGTCATCTCCTGTCTGCACATAGCCTGACACATCTGGTTTGCGCATATCTCTAAACCACTCTCCACGAGACGTCATGTGATTAGAGGCACCTGAATCCACATACCAAACATCATCTTGGGTGGAATTCTCTGGAGTCATTGTATTCATTACATGCTGCATAACAAACATGCGCTCGTTTTTGCTGTCATCTGCATCTCTACTAGTAGATGCATAGTTGCCCTGTTCTCTCTTTCCACTTGCTTTTCCCTTTGGACAGTCACGTGACATGTGACCTCTTTCACCACAAGTCCAACATTCTCTGCGATCTGGAGTATGTTGCTGCCTGCTTGATCCTGCACCACGACCTCTTTGACTCCCCCTGCCTTGAGACTGGTTTCCCCTGCCACCTGTATTGTTTTGATTTGATTGGCCTTCCAGAAATTGGCCCCTGCAACCCCTTGGGCCTCGACCACGACCTCTACCTCTACCTCTGTTGGAGTTAGAATAGAAGGCCTGTTCAGAATTATTTCTACCATGAGAAGAAGATGTATCAAGGTTCTTCTCCTCAAGAATAAGCATAGAAATCAAATCTTGGAACACGGGGATGTCGTCTCTTGTATTCATGGAAGACCTAAAATGTACATACTCATCTCCTAGACCATCCAAGCATGCACGGACAATGTCATCGTCTTCCACTGAGAATTTAATAGATCCAAGAGCCTCAATGATACTCTTGATCTTCAAGGCATAATCATTGATTGAGAGGTTGTTCCTCTTAACCTGATTTAGCTCCGACTTTAGTTGAAGCTTCCTGGCCTTGGTGTTCACCTCGAACACTCTGCCTAAGTTTCTCCATGCAATGGCGGGGGTTTCAGCATCCTGTAGATAGCCCATCATGCCATCTGTGATGCTCATAGAAAGCCAATACATCACTTTGCTCTGGCCTTGTTGCCAGTCCCTCAAAGCTTTCCTTTGTTCTGTTGTAGCATTTGCCTCGGGAATCTCTGGTTCCTTTTCATTGTCTCCTTCTACATAATCCCAATAACCTTTTCCTTTTAGAAAATTTGTTATTCTGAACTTCCATGCAGGGTAGTTATTTTTCTCAAGCTTCTCAGTAACAATCTGACTGAAACCGTTAGACATCTTGAAGCACTAAGACAAAATAGCTGCAATCTGCAAAAACCTGCAAATCTGCTGAACCTGATATCGTGGTACCTGTAACGCTTTCTACACTCAACGAGTGTCCACAATCAAGCGTACATACAACCACTGTACTTGTACAGTAAATCTCTGTATACTGCACTTTGGAGACCTGTTTAGAAACTTGTGCGAAAAACCCCTAAAATCTCTGTATATCTGGTCGTGGATTGCGAACGAAGGGATTGTGATGCTCTTGCTCTCTTAGCCTCTCTTGCCTGCACCAGGCTCTGATACCATGTAAAGAATGAGGATGCAAGAGAGCTACACAAGACAAGCACAAAGCACACAGAGATGGAAAGCTTCTTCTTCTTCTTCTTCTTCACAGAAAAGAGAGTACAAAATGACTAAGTGCTAAAGCTGAAAAGTAGCACATATGTACATGCGGTCACTAAGTGTGAACTCGATAGAAGCGTACTAGGCTGGCACTATAAGTGTAGTCCAATTGTAGAATCACTGGCAGAGATCCTCCGTGTCGGTCACCTAATGCGCCAGTGAGTAAATGCCGTAAGCGGCCAAGACCGGTAGTGGATGCCAGCTCAAGGTGTAGAGCTCAACATCTCAACAGAGAACTACAATGATCTTCTTTCCTCCCAAGTGAGTGTGGATTTAACCATGCCTATGTATGAAGGAGACCCTAAGGTGCTGAGCCAATTACTGTCCATTGGGGATACCTTTGCAGTGAAACCAGTCGAGGAGAAAGAGGACTTCTACCTTCTAAAGTGCACCAAAACCATGTACCAGCTGGCACCAAGAGTACTGAAGGACCTTTGGCATAACAAGATCGTAAAGGGTGGAATTCTGGTTGAGGGTTTGTACTATGCCCTGGTTGAGGGCAAAGTTGATACTTATACCCTATTGAATGAGAAACCACCGGTCATGATCTACTCCCATCTTGTTAGAGCCATATGGTTCCCCATGGAGGTCAAATCGGGCCTGCATAACCATTTTAAACTATCCTCAGAGATATATGAAAATATCTACAACAGTATGCCATATGACGAAGGGAGTGACCACGAGGGGAGCCATACAGCGTAAACCCCAACTACAAGTCTAGCCACTCGCAGCAACAGTTATAATTCTCTTGAATAGAATCTTACTTGTGATCAGTAGTGTGTACTTGCTAATTTGTTTTCAGCTGACTCTTGTAGTACCAAATTTGATAGCCAGACTGCCTAATCCTTGTTTGATAGCGGGATACTTTAATATGGTTGAAAATATCTTGGGCAGGTGCAAGAATCCGGGTTTAGTTATCAATGGGACAGAAATTAAAGTGGGAAGGAGTAATCAATGCTCGTGGGTTATTTGACATTTCTGCTGATTCAGGCTTCACATGCAAATAGCAACAGAAAATTTACCAAAGAAGTGGCAAGAAAAAGATCATGTGCAAAAAAATTAAGTGCATGTGTAAAACTTTTGCAGACGAAGATTCATGCCCAGCAATAATTTCTTATTACACAAAAATGCCAGTCTTTTACAGAATCTTTTACACATCAGGGGGGTCAAACCAGTACGAGTACCCTTCCAAAGATACAAAGTAGTCAGCAACATACAGGGAGATGTCTTCCTCTACATCAAACAAGGGTGTGCACCGGCTATAAGCGGTGGGGAACTTCTCATCTAGCCATCTTGTGATCCATGGCATAATGACATCATGAGATACTTTGGCTTGTTCGGATCGTAATAGTTTGGCTCATATGTCGGAATGCAGCAGCACGAATCATAATCGTTCTTTAATGATATGTATCTTGTGTCGTCCACAAGGAGCGTGATGGCTTCATTAAATTGAGGATGCTTGCGCCAAACTGTTCGCAGGAGTTTCAAGAAAATGGGCTTGTCGCTGAACTGCCCCAAAAGGCCTGCCACATCCTTCATAGAGGAAGCCCATTTTTCACAATGGGACTGGTCAAAAATATATGTGTCAAGTAAACTAAGTTGTTAGAGCAAGTATACAGTTCAGAGTACCAAAGTCTGAAAAATAGCCACAAGTTCTGTACATAACAATACCAAAGCACCAAAGTACCAAAAGTACCAAAGGACTTAATCACGAAAGTCTGAAAAACAGCAAGTTTTGTACATAATAGTACCAAAGTACCAAAGGACTTAAATCACCCAAAAAAAAAACAGCAAGTTCTGTACATATCACTACCAAAGTACCAAAGTACCAAAGGACTTAAATCACCACAGTCTGAAAAACAACAAGTTCTGTACATAACAGTACCAAAGTACCAAAGGACTTAAATCACCAAAAAAAGAAAAACAGCAAGTTCAGTGTACATAACAGTACCAAAGTACCAAAGGACCAAAGTACCAAAGTAAGCTGTGCAAATAGTCCCAGGTTGTATGGACAGTATCAAGTTGTGCAAACAGTACCAAAAGTACCAAAGGACCAAAATGAATAAAAATAACCAAAAGAAACAAATAGTACCCAATTGTGCAAACAATACCAAATTGTGCTAACATTACCAAAATTGTGTGGACAGTATCAATTTGTACAAAGAATACCAAATCCTATACACGATAGTATCAAATAGTACAAAAAGAACCAATAGTACCAGAATATGTACAAATCAGTAGCAAAGGTAGATACAGTACCAAAATCAACCAAACCAATTTAGAAGTTAATGGATTCATACCTAAAAAGAGACTTTGCATCTTCATCAACTTAGGGAAGCAAGCATGCAGTATGGTCATCAGATTGTGTCTTTGGCTGCAGGACCAAAGAATCACGTAGCATCTCCTCCTCAGGCTAAGGATGAAATCCTCCGCATGAGGTCTGACCACGCAGTATTTGTGCTGGGAGACCTGCACGCATCCGGGCCTACATCCCTTTGGAAATGGGATTTTCCACAAATCTTTGGGTTCTTCATGACAATCCTTCAACAGAACTCCATTCACATCCAGAATGACAAGGCGCTTAGTGCTCGCCTTTACATCCAGCGCCATTGATGTATCCGGTCGCTTTTCATTCAGCCACCACCTGTACCTCACTAAAGTACCACGAAGCAAAATGAGTAAAGGAACACCCAGCCTTTTGGCAATAGAAAGTGTGGACATTTAGCACCATTAAAGGTTACCAATTGTTGACAGCATGACATAACAAGGAACGAACACATTAACATCTGACTGACATGACACCAAACATTGACAAACGCAAAATGGGATCGTATTTCATGATAAGCCAGAAGCAAGTACAAAATGCTATTAAATAGCTAATTCTTGGAGGTTCGTGGCTTGAGACCACAACCTTTGGGATGCTTTTTACATTTCATAAGGAAGAGTTCGGAGAGTGTGGCACAGTCAATGCTATAACCTGTTTCTAAGGTTGTCGCCTGCTCTGCACCTTCGGCCTCCTCCATGGCTTTTGTCTCCTCTGCAAAATAAGCTACCTCCTCCGTGCCATACTCTTTCACAGCCTCCTTTGCACCCTTGGCAGGTTCCGCCTCCTTCTCACTGTCAGCAAGTTCCGCCTCACTCTTTGCCTGCTACCTCGTCTTTCTGCCTGCCTTCTCCTCTACATACTTTGGAGTTGCATCCAAACACTCGGCCGCTGAGGGAACTTCCATTGCCACCTCCTCATCAGCCTAAATTTTTGCATTGTTCTTCTTGGCTAGCTCTATCTCTATGTCATCAACTTCCTCAATCGGTTCGCTTTCCTGTTTATCCTTCTCCTGCACTTTAGTTTTCAATTTAGCTTCTTCCATACCAGAGCCCACACCAGCCTCGGACCCTTTCCCTTCCAATGTGCTGGCATTAGGGCCTTGCTGGCTTTCCTGCGCTTCGGCTTTAGTGTTATCTTCCTCCAAACTGGAGTCTAGAGCAGGCTCACCCTTTTTGCCTTCCATCGTGTTGGCACCAATGTCATACAGTACTTCATGCACTGACTTATAAGGATCTTCCTGGAACATGTGACTGGCATCTGACTTGCCGTATTCAGGAAGATCCTTCCGATCCACAGGGGTGTTGGTGTGGTCATGGGTGTCCGCACCAAAAGATCCTCTCCCTACATATACACAAAGATGAAAGAGAAGATTAGATCATAAATTCAACTGATATTATAAGCATGTAGTGTCCAACACAAACACCCCACTTACTCTTCAATAATGACCTCCATGAAATCCAAGCCTTTGCCTCCGAAGGGATTGCAGTGTTGCAAAGTGCCTTCACGCACGTATCTTCCATTCTCAATACACCTACAAAACACAGTGGATGGTACTGATGCTTGCAGGGAAGCATGAAGGTAGCAACCACGTAAGAAGCCTCCAAAGCCTCCCCACAACAGCACAAGAACCAAACACATGTATTGTGTTTTCAGGGTCCACAATATGAGGCCTTGGAGTCAACGTGTGAGTGATCCCTCTCTTCACATCAGCAGAGAGCTTGCTTACAAATTTGTACTGGTGACTCGTTGTAGAGCCTTGCATACTCTCTCTGCAAAACAGAATGCTCTCGTAATTACTTACCAAAACAACCAAGATGCATAGAAGAACGCATGCAATAGCAAAAAATTATTGAAAGAGTACCAAAATAGAACAAAACAGTACCCAACAGGCACCAAAAGAGTACCAAAATTGACTGCTAGCAAGGAATAACACATGCAGTACCAAAATATTATTGCAACAGTTATAAAATAGAACCAAGACAGTACCAAATCAAACAATTAGCAAAGAAAACATTATTAGAAGAAAATACCAATGTAGTATCAAGGTACTAGAAATACCAGAAGTACCTAAAGTACCAAAAGTTTCAACAGTACCAGAGCAGTTTCAAGTACCAAAAGTACCCAAGTCATACTCAACATTACAATATAAGACAATAACTAGAAAGTACCAAAATAAGTAATCAGACTACCCAAAGAGCAGATAAATACCCAGAGTACCAAGGATTGTGCCACATAGCACCCAAGGAAAATCTGTAAACTATATGAGTACCAAAATTCTCAAGGCAGTGCCAAAATGTTCAAAGAGAGAACCAAATAAAATAAATAAGCACAAAAGGTTACAAGGAAAGTACCAAAAGTACCAAAATAGGTTGAAGTACCAAATGTTTCAACAGTACCAAATCAATATCAAGCACCAAAAGTACCCAAGTCATACTCACCATTACAATATAAGACTATCACTAGAAAGTACCAAAATAAGTAATCAGACTACCCAATGAATAGATAAGCACCCAGAGTACCAAAGATTGTGCCACATAGCACCCAAGGAAAGTCTGTAGACTATATGAGTACCAAAAATTCTCAAGGCAGTACCAAAATGGTCAAAGAGAGAACCAAATAAAATAAAGAAGTACAAAAGGTTACAAGGGAAGTACGAAAAGTACCAAAATAGGTTGAAGTACCAAATGTTTCAAGAGTACCAAAGCAGTATCAAGCACCAAAAGTACCCAAGTCAAACTCAACATTACAGTATAAGACTGTAACTAGAAAATTTCAAAATAAGTAATAAGAGTACCCAATGAATAGAAAAGCACCCAGAGTACCAAAGATTGTGCCACATAGCACCCAAGACAATAACTGTAAACTATATGAGTACCAAAAATTCTCAAGCCAACCAATTAAAATAACTAAGCACCAAAAGGTTACAAGGGAAGTACGAACATAGTAGTTAGTGTTCGATTAAATACACAAATCAGTTTAAAAAGTACCAAAACAGTCCAAAAATAAGCAAACCACTTTCACAAAAAAATTGGAAAGTACCAAGACATTTAAAGAAGATACCAAAGCACTAAGCAGCATGTACCATAGCAGTCCCAAAATAGAATTGAAAAAGACCAAATGATCAAAAAATCACCAAAAGTACCATGGATTGTGCCATTATAGAATCCAAAACAAAACAAATAGTACAGTGTAAGACTCAAAAATTAGAAATAAGGAAGTACCAATATAGTACCAAGTAGTTCAAATGAGTACCAAATGAAATGAAGCAGCATCATAAAGTACTAAGGAAAGTTACAACATTGCCCTTAGTGTTAAATAAAAGTACCAAAACAGTTAGAGAGAGTACCGAACCAGTCCACGATAGTACTAAAACCCATAAAAATGTCAACAAATAAACCAGTCAAGAAGTGAAACATGCCAAATCACCAAACCTTGTGCACAATAAAAACTTTCAACAGTCGTACACAATGCAATAAGCCAGAAATACAATACCTCCTGCTGTTCAACCTCAGCTTGGAGCTTCTTGATATTTTTGAAAACCCCGTGCCGTCGTAACAAGCGCCGACTTTCTCCCAGCTCAGCCTCCACCTCTTTGATCTCTTCATCAGGGATAGGTAATTGCTACCGCAGCACACTGATGCACGCCTCCAAGGTATCAATATCCTCCATCAAACTTTTCGCCACGCCCTCTTTACCCTCATATACTAGTAGCTGGTCCTTGTTTGCTTGAATAGAGGCCTTCAGGTCTGTTAGTTTTGATGACCCTAGATGTGACACCTAGTTTTGGAGTCTTTGGAGCAATGCCTCTAAGTCAGGTAGGTAGTCAGCCACTACCCCTCTGACACCTTGCTCTAGTTCTGTGCACATGTTGCTGCCACTTTGAGTCATGCGGGCCTTCTTAACTGACTGCGGGACAGTTCCAGGGGAGGAAGCATTTTGCTTCCCCCATGTCTCAACTTTATGGTCAAGACCGCCAGTCCTAAATGATATCATCTGCAACACTCCTTCCCCAAACTGGGCCCATGCTATTCTATGCCCTGTTGGGTCTTTTCTCGCTGCATCACATTTCTCGAACGCATAACCCTTAGCAAATTTGGTGGTCAGTTCACCGCATGAAGGGGGTCCCTGATAAACTTTGGAGAATAGAAATCTACAGTCATCCACCAGATGTGGCTGCAAATGATTTAAATAAATTTTGCTGTTCTTTTGGAACTTGTACTTGAAAACAGATAACCACTGCTCGGATGGCAAGTCCTCATCAGTCAGGTCCTTAGGGAGTTTTCCTTCTAGACTAAGGCCATACTCCTCATGCAAGTCCTCTGTTGTATAACAGAACCTGGTTTGTTGAGGGTACTCCTCCATTTTATTCTTACGTGAAATGTCAAACAAATCAGAAATTATTGTGAAACAAATCCAAAGTACCACATTTGTTACTGTACATTTAATAATTAATAACTAATGTGTTTACAATATGATTTATCCATACTCTATTTCCACGAAACTTCAACAATAGTCTGCAATAACTTCAGCTTTAATCCTTAGCATATGATATACAAAGCTCTAACATAAAGCAGGAAAACTATAGAATCATGTACATTGTCTCAGCTAAACCTTTCTATCCACAAACATTGAAGCTCCACAACCACTTTTCTAGAATATCCTAGAAAAATACACTTAATACTATAGAGCAAGCTGGATAATTAGCATGGTCCAAGTCAATTTTATAATTTTTCTCTCATATGCATATGGATTACAAATGCAATGCTCCAAGGTATCAAATTTTACACTGAACATTTAAATTCAAAATTTTACACCATCTAATTAACACAAGCCTGATTCCAATGAATAGCTTACCACGTCTTGACTTGTTGGCAGATTTTGATTCATCCTCATCGACACGGTGTGAGGTCCGTTCGGAGTTGATTTTAGAATCCTTGAACTGTTTTGCACTAGCCCTTGTGTTGGGACTGCTTTTGTTCTCCAACTCTATTTGTTGAGAGGCGGGGGTGGAAGAACCTTTGTTGTTGCTTCTCCCATGGGTGGGCATTCTCTCCTTGGCCTTCCCTTTCTGTTGCATGTTGAAGGTGACGCTCTGCTGGTAGCAGCTCCCTTGGCCTTTGGGGTCCTCATGGTGGGAGAACT
This sequence comes from Adiantum capillus-veneris, assembly GCF_014529385.1. Lineage (NCBI taxonomy): Eukaryota > Viridiplantae > Streptophyta > Polypodiopsida > Polypodiales > Pteridaceae > Adiantum > Adiantum capillus-veneris. The sequence goes on along the minus strand of NC_140945.1, from coordinate 40,484,425 downwards.
CACACGATAGAAGCTCTGTTACAATGCTGAGAGAGAGAGAGAGAGAGAGAGAGAGAGAGAGAGAGAGAGAAAGAGAGCAGCTCTGCTACAAGTTTGAGGGGGGAGAGCGAGAGCCCAAGCGCTGGCAGAAAGCGCTCAATTGAATCGGACACAGTTCGGACCACTAAATTTACTAATTACACCACTACTCTCACACTGGCTGGCCCATTGTGAAACTAAACGACTTGTATTTTTGAGATACAATTATAGCTAAAAAATACAAATTCCAAAACTTTTGGGCCTCAAAACTTTCCCTCCAAAGGACCAAACAGGTGGAAAAAAAATTGGCCCTTTTTTTGTACCACCGTCCTTTGCTTTCAGCCAATACGTTTTGTTTGCGGATGATACAACATGTAACCTTCTCTTTCAACACTATAACCAACAAAAATACATTTGACAGCCTTATCATCCAATTTTCTGCGCTGTGTTTGTGGCACCAAAGAATATTCCAAATAGCCAAAAACATGCATGTGCTCAATAGAAATCTTTCTATCATGCTATGCTTCATATGGAGTAATAGACTGCAAAGATTTCGTAGGACACCTGTTTAGTACATAAGTGGCACACATGATGGCCTCAAGCGAAAACAAATGTGGCAAAGCTTGACTTTTGACCATACATCATGCCATTTTCGTAAGTAACCTGTTTTTCCTCTCAGCAACACCATTTTGCTGAGGTGTATAAGGCACTGTGCATTGGTGTTTTATCCCACGACTATCTAGAAATGCATTGAATTCATGAGACATAGACTCCCCCCTTCGATCAGAATGGAGGGTGCCCATAGTACATTTCGAGACATTTTCAGCCATAGCCAGAAATTGTTTGAAGCACATAAAAACTTCGGACTTCGTTTTAAGTGGAAATACCCATGCATGCCTAGAGTAATCATCAATGAAAGTCACGAAGTAAAGGTAATTGCCCAAGGACAAAGTTTGCATGGCCCCACAAACATCACTATACAGAAGCTGCAACCTGCATGTGGCCCGAACTGAACCATCCTTTCGAAACTTAGAACGTTGCATCTTACCTAAAATACATCCTTCACAAACATGTTTGACAGGTGCTTCAAGAGGTGGCAAAGAAGCAACCATATCAGATTTCTGCAAACGCGACAAACTGGCAAAATTTAGATGACCAAAACATGCATGCCAAAGTTTTACATCTGAATAGCCCTTGAATATGCAACTGCATTTGCAAAATTTTGTCCACACTTGTCATACAAAGTGAGCTTATATAGCCCACGGCACAAAAGCCCATATGCAACAATTTCATCACCAAAACTGAGATCATGAACTGTATACCTGTCATCCACAAATTTGACTATAAGTCCAAGTCTAGCAAGTGCGGATATAGACAAGAGATTCTTCTTGATCCCAAGTACATAAAGTGAATCAACAAGTGTGAAAGAATTTCCATTTGCAGTAGTAAGCACGACCTTTCCAACTCCCTGAACCGGATAAGAGGCATTGTTGGCACAAGTGACTGAATTCCCATGAGGGACAGACTCAAGAGAGGTGAACAATTCACGATGTGAGGTAATGTGCTTTGTAGCACCACTGTCGAAATACCACACATGTGAATCTGCAGCAACTGACAAGCATGCATCATGGACAACAGGATTGTAAGTGCACTCTGCGCTAAAAGCCCATTCTGCATCAATATCAGCACTACAGTCTCCTTTTACAGAAGACTTAACAATGGCTGCATTTGTAGTGGAACCATCATTTGTAGTGGAACCACCCTCTTTCTTCTTAGCCTCTTTGGCCTTTAACTTAGGACGCTGCTTGATCACGTGATCATTAGCTTTAAAATAATGAAAATGCATCTTCTTTTTACCCTTATCACCAGAATTTACAGACGATGTGCTGCCAGCAGAAGCATTGGGAACAGAAGTTTTGCCACTCCCAGTACATAAAATGAATCAACAAGTGTGAAAGAATTGCCATTTGCAGCAATAAGCACAATCTTTCCAACTCCCTGAACCGGATAAGAGGCATTGTTGGCACAAGTGACTGAATTCCCATGAGGGACAGACTCAAGAGAGGTGAACAATTCACGATGTGAGGTAACTTCTTGATCCCAAGTACATAAAGTGAATCAACAAGTGTGAAAGAATTTCCATTTGCAGCAGTAAGCACAATCACTACAACAAAAAAATGTGTTATCGATGCAAATATCGACGTGGCCCGTCGCTATGCGCATTGCTATCCGCGTCGCTGTGAAACTGGATAGCGACGCGCATAGTGACGACCATAGCAGAAAAAATTTTTCTTGGGCAGAGGGCAGGTAGCCTGGCATGTGCCTAGTTAAAAGATGGGCACAGCCACAGCCAGACTTCCTGCCCTCTGCCCAAGAAAGCAAGCAGCACCAAAATATCAACCATGCTCCCGCGCGCAAAAATTTCGATAGAGTTCCCTTTGTTTTTACATAAACTTTTCAAAAAAAACCATATCATGTATACGCCTCCTACATGCTATCCATGTAGGATCTCACATGAGATTTAAGGCCAATGAAAGACAACTGTACCAACTGAAAAGCATAGCCATAACTTAAAAGCATAACCATAACGAACCATAACCATAACTTAAAAGCATAACCATAACTTAAAACCATAACCGGCTATAACCACTTTGATCAAAACCATAATGCAGATAACCATAACCATAAACAAAATTAACAATAACCAGAAAGAGAAACAATAACTGTCTATACAATGACAATGACAATAATCATAACCATAAGGGAAACAATAACTGTCTGAACACTAACTGTTTGTACAAAAAAGAGACACAGAAGCGTGTCTGTGTCTCACAAAGCATATAGATGAAATCTGGTCCACTAATGACTAGGCGTCGCAACCTGCACATAGGACAACTCACAAAATTAGTATTGCTATTACTTCACATATACTGACTTAATTAAATCAACTCACACATATTAACTTCTCACCTCAAGCGATCAGCAAGACTGTAAGGCCTCCCAGTCTACAGGTGATGGGTGCAGTTGTGGAGTGTGCAAGAGAGGGAAGGAGAAGGGGAAGGGGATGAAGCACACAGATAGGTTGGGTTAGTGGAGAGAAAAGAGAAGAAGATAACTCTTCCTCTTTCTCTCCCTATGTTGAATAGGGAAAATCAAGTGTACAAGGGTGGTTTCCCACGGCCACCTGGCCTACACCCCAACAACCTCCCACTTGAAGGTCATGGTGGCCAATAGTGGCATTAGTATAGTTAGTCTATACAAAATTGATGAAGCGTTGCCCAGGCTTCATCCTACACCCATAACTTCTATACAATGTGTAAATCGCTCCGAGGCTAGGCTCTTTGTGAGAGCATCTACGGGGTTGTCATCAGTGTGAACCTTGACAAGCTCGATACGCTTGCCAACCAATGCATCTCGTATGACATGGTATCTAACCTCTATGTGTTTCGACTTTGAGTGAAACACTGGATTCTTTGCCAAAGCAATGGCACTCTGACTATCACAATGTAGTACTGGAACCTCGTGAATGCCCAAATCTCCCACTAGACGAGCCAACCATATGGCTTCCTTGCTGGTGTCAGACGCAGCAACATATTCTGCCTCAGTGGTAGATGAAGACGTGCAATCTTGGAGACACGATCTCCAAGAGATAGCTGCTCCAACAAACATGAACACATAGCCAGATGTGGATCTTCTACGATCCACGCAACCCGCATAATCCGCATCCGTGTAACCTACAATAGATGCATCACTGTTTCCGAAGCGTAAACACTTGCTAGCTATACCTTTCAAATATCTGAGGATTTTCTTCACTGCTTCCCAATGCTTCTTGCCAGGGTTTGCCATGTACCTACTAACCACTCCCACTGCATGTGCAATGTCTGGTCTTGTGGCTACCATAGCGTACATCAAACTGCCAACTGCTGAAGAATATGGTACTTTCGCCATTTCCTCTTTCTCAGCCACTGTCTTGGGAGAGTCTTCCTTGCTAAGTTTGGAGTATGCTTGCATTGGGGTACTTAATGACTTCCCACCCTGCATAATAAAACGTTGCAAGACTTTGTGAATGTACTTTTCTTGAGATAATTCAAGAATTCCACGTTGCCTGTCTCTCTTGATGTGCATACCAAGAAAGTGATTGGTATCTCCCAAATCCTTCATGGAAAACTAAGTGCTTAGCATCTTTTTCAGCTAATTGATTTACCTGCGATAAGCATATCATCTACATACAAGATCAAGATGATTAAAGAACCATCGTTCAACCTTTTTGTGTATAAGCAGTGATCCTCTTGACTTCTAATGTAACCCTGAGACTACATGAATTTGTCGAATTTTTGATACCATTTCCTTGAACCTTGCTTGAGGCCATAGAGTGACTTTTTAAGTCTACAAACTAATTTGGTCCTCGCGGGTTTTTGGGTTTCACATACGAAGCCCTCTGGTTGTTTCATATAGACATATTCATCTAGATCCCTGTGAAGAAATGCTATGTTCACATCCATTTGGACAAGTTCCATGTCCTGGATAGCAACCAAGCCAAGCACAGTGCGAAGTGTATTCATCTTGACTACTGGAGAGAAAATCTCATCAAAATCCACACCTTTTTGTTGCTTGAAACCCTTGGCAACTAGACGAGCCTTGTATCTAGGCTCGGGATCTTCCGTTGTATACTTATTTTTGTATACCCACTTGCAAGGTAAAGCATTTTTGCTTTTTGGTAATTCAACCAAATCCCATGTCTCATTAGCCACAATCAAATTGTATTCTGATTGCATAGCTTGCTCCCACTTAACGCTATCCTCCATTTGTATAGCTTCTTTGTAGCAGTTTGGCTCTCCACTGTCAGTGACCAAAATGTGGTGTATACCCGGCTCAAACCGCTCGGGCGCACGTGATACTCTCTCAAAGCGTCTCAGTGCCTGACTGCTAGACTCCGCTCTCTCCGGAGCAATAGTAGTATCTTGCACTTGAGGAGTGGGTGCAACACTACTGAATTGAGTTGGTTCTGAGGCTACATTCTCAAAACGAATACGTCTGTACTCAACATCTTTGATGGGCTTCTTGTGCATTTTTGATTCATTGAAAATCACATGGGAGCTACGAATGACTTTGTTTGATTCTGGGTGCCGGAGACGATATCCCATCTCTCCGTTTGCACCATAGCCAATAAAGATGCATTTGTGTGATCTAGGATCTAACTTCCGACGAAGTTCGCACATGTGCATATGCCTCACATCCAAATACCCGTTGATGCTCATAGCTTGGCCTTTTGCCATTCCATAATTCCTCTGGAATTTTGAAATTCAAAGGAGAACTAGGTGACCTGTTGATGATGTGCACTGCTGTCAAAATAGCTTCCCCCCAAAACTCTAGACTAAGCTTCGCCATAGACATCATAGAGACAACTCGCTCTTGAATCGTACAATTCATTCTTTCAGCTATCCCATTTTGTGCAGGTGTGTATGGAGCAGTAAACTGCCGCCGAATGCCTCTTCTATTGCAAAAATCCTTGAACTCTGTGGAGACGTATTCTCCACCATTGTCCGTGCGAAAAGCTTTGAGCTTTGTTCCTGATTGGTTCTCAACCATGGCGAGGAATTTTTGGAATGTCGAAAGGACTTCTTCCTTACGCTTAAGGAGATACACCCACACCTTTCTGGTAGAATCATCTATGAACGTGAGAAAGTAGTTTGCCCCCCCTAGAGTTTTATGTGGCATTGGACCACACAAATCACTGTGCACCAAGTCTAGAGGTTCGCCTAGTTTCTTATTCAATGGCGAAGATGTCAATCTAGTCTGTTTTTCATATAGACAATGCTCACACAATGGAAAGTCCGTGTAATCTAACACAGGTAAGTAGCCAAAACGCTGAAGTGTTTTCATTCCCTTTTGGCTAATATGCCCTAGCCGGCTATGCCACAATTCAGGAGACGGCAGCTCGGCAACATAGATAGAGTGTTCATCGACACTCGAAACAAACAAAGAGTACAGGGATCCGTTTTTATTGCCTTCCATCATGATAAGGTTGTTCTTGCGGATCATCCAAGAACGATTACCAAAAACTGTAGTGTAGCCAAGATCATCCAATTGCCCTATAGAAAGCAAGATTTTTGTAAGCTTGGGCACATGTCTGACATTCTGCAGCACAAAAGTAGTGCCATTATGCATCTGAAGTTTCACATCACCAATGCCAATAATGTCAATCTCATAGGAATCACCAAGCTTGACTATTCCATGCATGGGTGCATAAGAGGAAAACCACTCTCTATGCAGTGTGACATGAAAACTTGCACCAGAATCAAGGATCCAATTCTGTGCATAACCCTCATCCTGTGCAACCAAAGCATCTGGAGTGAGATTTGAAGTGAAAATGAGAACATCGGAGGCATCTGCTATCACCTTGGGATGAATCTTTGTGGGCATAATGAGCATCACTGGAGGAGGAGCATCCTCTACTGCAGTGGTAGGCATGGGAGACTCAACAATATTGAGCTCCTCAATCTTTACTGTACTTTTGCCTTTGCCAGAATTATCCTTTTGCATGTTTTTCTGATCTCTTAGGAAACTGCGACAATCCTTTTTGTAATGACCCTTCTTGTGGCAATAGTAACACTCGACATTTTTTGGCATTGCGGTCTCTACTTTGGTTCCTGTGTCTGCTAGGACTACGAGGATTTCGCTCTCTACTTTTGCTTTTGTATTTGTTCCTGTCACGGCCTCTTGGCTTTGTTGAACTGCCAGCCATATATGCATCTCCACGACTAGCATTATCGAGAGATTTATGATGAATCTCTTCAGTGAGCAACGCATCTGTGACAGCATTGAATTCTAACTTGCCATTCGAAGCCGAATTGCTAATGGCTGTGCAAAAGATATCCCATGAACTGGGTAGAGAGCATAATAAGAAGATAGACTTGAGTTCATCGTCAAACTCCTTAAAGCCCCGAGATGTCAACTGACTGAACAAGGAGTTGAACTCATTTAAATGACTAGAAACTGTGCTACCTTCTTTCATGTTGAGCTTCATAAGCTTTTTCATGAGAAAAACTTTGTTGGATGCACTTTTGCTCTCCCATGCTGAACATAAGCTATCCCAAAGTTCCTTGGTTGTTTTCTTCCCTATGATAGTGAAGAAGACTGACTCAGCTAGATGTAGACGTATCGTAGCCATGGCTTTTGCATCCAAAATCTCCCATTGAGCTTGTGTATAATCATCATCCTCTACGCGCTCTTTCAACGGTTCTGAGAGGCCTTTGTTTATCAAAACATCTTTCATGCGCTCTTTCCACATGGTGAAGTTGCTGCCATCGAACTTCCGAATGAAATATTCCTCCTTTTCCGAAGAAGAATCCATCGCTAATAAGAGGGTTTGAGAGGTGCCACACTATGGCGAGAAGCTGTAGAAATTTGGACAGAGTAACCTTTGTATCGGGAGTAAAATCTCAACCAAAATAGACTCGAAAGTGCCAACAATGGAAGTCACAACTCGCCGGAAGTAAATCTGGCAGAGTTTCCTTTGTATGAGGAGTCAAAACTCAACTCAAAATTCATATAAATGTGCCAATTACACTAACTGGGCATCTGCTGCACAAAACAACTGCTATGTGAGTGCCAACTCGGCGTCAAAAGCATAAATAAACGTCCAGATACATATCCTATGGCGAGGGTACCGTAAAGGGGAACTCCAGCTACCTGTATCACCGAAAGTGTCTCAACATTCGAGCACACCCCAGCTCAAAGAAAACCTCACGCTATCGACCCTCCAAAGGCTAATGCAGACACAAATAGACTAGCCACAGTCTCAGAAAGGGCTCTTCCGGTCCGAGTCTCAGAAACGGCCGAGAAAAACTGCCAAAATAGCCAAAAATGGCTCCACACGTAGTACAGTGGGCAGTGTCCGCAACTCAACGTACATGAGTAAAACGGCGCTCAAACAGGCGCCAAGAACTGCTGTATGCAGTGAAAGTGATCCCTGCGGGAATATCTGCTCTCAAAAGAGCTCAGTAGCACTAAGTGTGCTCACAACAAAATGCATCTGTCAACGCATGTGTCCGCAGAGAATCTTCTGTCAAAATGGCTACCAAATTGCCAAAGCGCTGTGTCTAGTAACCTGGAGAATCTGTGAGTGAATGGGCTGAAAAACCCCCTTGTAGCCTGTAACCTGCGTGTCGGTGTCGCTATATGCCGATTTCTGCCGTCGGGCAGAAATATGCTAGTCAAATAGCCGCCAAAGGTGTCGTATCCATAAACTATGTCGTAGAAGGCGATCGGTGCGCTCGGTGCCAATGCCGGGTGTCACTCCTCTGTGATAGAGGTACCTCACCCGCGCATGTCGCAAGTACGGTCGTCGATCGGGGGAACGCACTCGTGTGGGGAAACGCTCGGTGTCTGGGTCGGATGTCAGAGATCCACCGCAATGAGTAAGTAATGCCGAGCCGATGCGCTAGAAATGGTGTCATAAAATGATGCCAATAGCCGATGCTCAAAGATGTGGAGGAGAAATGCTAGGAAATCCTCAAATCAGTGTCGAAAACTGATGCCGATGTCGCCTCCTGCCGCCGGGCGAGAGTCTCTGGTGCCGAGAAATGCCGAGGAAATGGGCCGATGTCGGGTGATGTCCGGGCTTAGTCACCGCCTGTAGCCGAACACAATGTGTCCGCTCTATCTCAAGCTCTCTGTCTGTCTCTCTCTCTCTCTCTCTCTCTCTCAATCTCACAAGCTGCAAATTTCTGAGATCTTCCTTTTCACGAGCTTGAGGAGAGGAGTCCGGGGTCGGACCATCAAAATCGGTTTTGTCGAGGGCTTTCTGTGGGAATGAATCCTTGCACACAAAAGGTTTTATGGCTCAAAGAAAAAAAAATCGATTTTTATTGCTTATTGCTGAGTCTGTGCCAGTGCTGACGAGCAGGTGTTTTCTCCTTATTGCATCACTCACTTAGTGTGTGTGTGTAAGCTCTACCGGTTGACTGCTTCTGCTCCCCCCCAAGCTACTCAAGGCCTTCAATTCCCCAAGCCCTTTGCCAGCATTGTCCACCTTGCCTCGATGCATTGCAGTTTGCTCATGCTCGTCGATTCACAAGGCTTGTTGATTTTTGTCTATAGCGCTGCACAGACCTGTGTGTGTGTGTACTACACCACAGAAGCAAAAGATGACGCCTTCACCTGCTTTGACTTCTTGTTTTGCTCCAATTTTCTCAAGCTTCTCCAAGTGTGTGTGTTATGCTGTCACTCGGCTGCTCCCTCTAAGCCTGAGATGTACCCAATTGCCCCACAATTCACTGCCCAATTACTTCTCTATGTGCCCTGCTCGCATTGCTCATTGCCCAAATTTTGCCAAGGTGTTCATAGCACTGCTTCTTGGACTTGGCTGCCCGTTTATCTCTGCACTCCCGCTTGCTTGATTCTGGCATTGATTATCGCTCAATTGACAATGCTGCTGCTCATTTGATTAGCATCCGAAAGCCACCCAATTGCTCGCTTATATGCAGCCTTGGTTTTCCTATGCATCCCCCAATTGCTCTCGGATCTCATTCAAGCTCTGCCTACTTGCTCGAATCTCTTTTGTAGCTTCAAGCTCAAAATCTTCAAAACTCCAAGGAGAAGCTGCGTGCAATGGGGGAAGAAGGGAGCATTGATTCAAGTGCTCTGATACCATTTGATGGGTGCAGTTGTGGAGTGTGCAAGAGAGGGAAGGAGAAGGGGAAGGGGATGAAGCACACAGACAGGTTGGGTTAGTGGAGAGAAAAGAGAAGAAGATAACTCTTCCTCTTTCTCTCCCTATATTGAATAGGGAAAATCAAGTGTACAAGGGTGGTTTCCCACGGCCACCTGGCCTACACCCCAACAACAGGCTCTCCTGAAGCTTCAAGATCATTCAGTACTTCATAGATACCTCTGCGATATCCATCTGACTCCTCCTCGTGTGATGGAGCTCGATGCATCGCAAGATTCTGCGTTTATACAAAAATCAAAGTAATAAGAATACATGATTCATCGCATTTTAAAAAACGCCATAGTTAAGATTGGATTAGAAACTCACAAACTCATAGCGAAAGGTGTCGAAGCCTCCGCTGCCAAGATGAGATGTCCCCCTAGTCATCTGTCGTACCTGCGTGGCCTCACGCTGCTGTCTGAACCGCGTGGTCGTTGTCCGCTCATCCTCCCTGATCTGCAACCACGTCTCGTGTGGGATGCCCGAAGGCTTCGGCGAGCCGGTCCGGAAAGCCTTCCGAGCTGCATCTCGTCGATGTTTGGTGGTGTCCCGTGCAACACCCTTGATCCACCACGTCGAAACAACGGAAGAACCCGGTGCAGGCTGGTACTCTCTCAGGATGGTCTCCACTATGTAAGTGACTTTTTCCTTTTCTTGCTGATCCCAAGACGTTAGAATGCTGGTCGAACACTGCAGCTCCACGAGCTGGCGAATCCACTATCGCATCTCAGTCCCCTCTGGACGCGCTTTTTGGCGAACAAAACCCTTAAGTGTTTTCATGAACCGCTCTAGAAAGAACATCCAACGGCTATGGACTGTACCTACCACTGCAACCTCATCTACTACATGGACGAGCAAGTGCATTTGGATAGTTAGGCAGCTCGTGGGTAGATACTTCTCAATCATGCAAACTACCTCAATGGAGTTAGCCCTTGCGACTGCAATAGATTCCTCCCGTATCTCCTTGGAAGAGATCCACCGTACTAGCTCTGAAATCTTGTATATGCAGGTCCGCACTTCCTCCATTAAACACCCCTTGATCTCAATTGGAAGAATGAATTGCAAGAAATTATGCCAGTCGTGTGATTTCAACCCTGACAGTTGATCGTCACGGGTGAATGCTGTCTTGAGACATCGCATATATCCTGTTGGCGTCCTGAACTCTGAAATCACCCTTTTCACTTGTCGCTCTTCGTTTTTTAGCAATACTCATGGAGCTCTTGGAAGTTTTGTTTGACCAGCTGTATTGGTGAAAGGCCACAGCTCTCGCATCTTTCCAACCGACTGCAAATCATCTCGTGAAGCTCGATTGTCTTTCATTCCCATGATTGTCTTCCAGGAAGCTCTCCCACATTCTTGAATATATGCATTGGATCCAACAAATGGTTAATTAGTAGATCACCCCAGTACGGCAACGTATGGAGAATGGACAAACGTTTCATTCCTGGAACAGGTTGCCCCTCATGTTGCTCCCATTGGCGACGCCACTCTTGTACATGCAAAGGACGACATTCGACGTGACCAAGATGGCCTTCATTGATTGGTTGACGTGCCAACTTTCTCAACATGTCTTCAAGAGATAGGCGCACGGCTTCTGGTGCTGCTTCGTTCGCGTTCTCCTCGCTTGTCTGGAAGAAGGCATCCAGCATCTCCTCCATGTCGTCGTCTTCTGTCTGTAAGCCCTTTTCTGCTTCCATCCATGGCTCTATATTGGTCGGACCTTCACGCATAATCTTTTTTCTCTCTCTCTCAGATGTAGGTGCTATGTCGCGGAAATCAATGCCCGTTCTGTAGGAGTCATATCGCAGATTCTGTACGGTTTCTCTAGCAAACTCTCCATACTTGTGCACATGCTCATTACATATCCTACGCTTGCGCAGGATTTGATACTTGCAAACCATGCACGAGCATGCAATCTTTTCCTCCATGTTAGTTGATGACGTTGCCATCTACAATGATTATGAATGTTGTTTTAATATATATATATATATATATACTCCTCACAATGTAAACTACCTCGCATTCTCTAGTCTTGCCCAATCTCTGTACACCTCGGTCCAGAGGTGTACGGAGATCAGGACCACCGGGTCAAAATCTCGTCTTTATTGGTTAAATCCTATATGGGTAGACACATACGTGCACTCCGAGGTGTACATATCAATGCATGTAGCAGGCAAAACCCCTTTGCCTCTTTTAGTTCCATAGTTTCTTCTCTGTCTACGTACCCTATCTCTCGTTCTTTCTCTCTCGATCTCGCTCTTGCTATCTCTCTTTCTCTCTCGATCTCTCTCTCGCTATCTCTCTTTCTCTCTCTCTCTCTCTCTCTCGATCTCGCTCTCGCTATCTCTCTTTCTCTATTTTCCTATCTCTCTCTATTTCTCTATTTTCCTATTTCTCTGCCATAACTCCTGGAGCTCCACTTCTCTCTCTCTCTCTCTCTCTCTCTCTCTCTCTCTCTCTATCTATCTATATATATATATATATATATATATATATATATATATATATATATATATATATATATATATATATATATATATATATATATATATATATATATATAACTCTCTTTCTCTATCTCTCTATTTTCTATCTCTCTCTCTCTCTCTCTCTCTCTCTCTCTACTTACCTCTCTCTCTCTCTCTCTCTCGCTCTCTACTTCCCTATCTCTCTAATGATCTAACGAGCGACTGATCTAGGGAGATCTAGACGCCCACGACTGCGGAGGACTACACAACATCGACAGAGGCTACATCAGAGGATCTAGCTAGGTCACTTTGGCTCGACATGCACAACGTCCGATCAGAGTACTGACCATGGAGGAGATCTACCTATCCCAACTAGCTCGTTTAGCCGTTTAGTCCACACCCAGCAGTTTAGGATTCCATAATATTTTATTTTGTCATCTTCTTACTCTGACTTTGTATCAGATCCATCACATTGTAACTTTCTTGTCTCATGTCTCATAGGTCACTTTGGCCTTTCGAAGACGGTAATATAACATTTCATTTCATTTCTCTCTTTAATTTTTTTTTCTTTAGTTTTAATTTCCTAAGCATACATTAATTCTCTCTCTCTCTCTCTCTCTCTCTCTCTCTCTCTCTCTTTCCTACACACACACACACACACGATGTAGAGGTAGAGAGAGAGAGAGAGAGAGCAAGAGAGAGGGGTTGGGGAGGGTGGAGATGGACATAATACCTGCGCAGCAGGTTTCGGCCAAGAACCGAGCAGGCGAAAATGGCCCCTGCGCGCGGGTTTCACTTTTTTCCCCCAATTTTTTTGGCGTCGATATACGCGTTGCTATACGCATGGCAAATAAAGCCTTTCCACGCATATATCGACGCACATTGCGACGCGTATAGCGACGCCCACTAATGTCGTTGATATACGCGTGGAAAGGCATGGCCGTCGATATAGGCGCGTCGATATCTTCATTTAGTGTTGTAGTGAATCTTCCCAACTCCTTGAACCGGATAAGAGGCATTGTTGGCACAAGTGACTGAATTCCCATGAGGGACAGACTCAAGAGAGGTGAACAATTCACGATGTGAGGTAATGATTGTAAGTGCACTCTGCGCTAAAAGCCCATTCTAGATCAATATCAGCACTACAGTCTCCTTTTAGAGAAGACTCAACAATGGCTGCATTTGTAGTGGAACCTTCATTTGTAGTGGAACCACCCTCTTTCTTCTTAGCCTCTTTGGCCTTTAACTTAGGACGTTGCTTGATCACGTGAGCATTAGCTTTAAAATAATGGAAATGCATCTTCTTTTTGCCCTTATTACTTCCAAACGATGTGCTGTGAGCAGAAGCATTGGGAACATAAGTTTTGCCACTCCCAATAGAACCATAAGAAGTGGCTGCATTGCTGTTACCACCCTTTCTTTGAGAAGCAATAAAAGCTTGTTCAACTGCACGCTGTTGAGTCCTTTTTTTTGTGAAAAGTGACTCTTGCAATAGCAATGTGCATAATGCATCAAAGTTGACAACTTCTGGATTTCCTTGGGTCATAAGTCTCCAAGTACTAGCAAAAGTCTGGTAAGAATCTGGTAAGGCATCAACAACAGTCTGCACAAGGGAACTGTCTGAAATGACTTCACCTGCAAAAATAAGTTGCTCATTGATATCCTTGACACTAGCAAGGAAAGTGTCCATATCATCTTCCTCATGCATAATTGTTGACTTGACTCTAGCTCTTTACGCAGCAAAGCAATTTTAGCATCATTGCGACTTGCATAAAGACCAGCCAAAATATCCCAAGCCTGTTTGCTGAACGAATGTGAGGAACAATGGTGCGCTTCACAAACAACACAATCAATGCATGAGCCTGTGCATCCTTTACATCCTAACGAGCTTGTTCTATCGTAGGCAAATCAACTCTAATAGCAGCAATCCTTGCAGCAAGACCTGCAACATCCTCAACATCGCCTACATCCTCAGAACCAGGACGTACATCAATGCCCTGCACAATATTCCAGACAGCCTTTGACACAAGAATGTGCTGCATCATATAAGCCCACATAGGGTAATTGTCCCCATCCAAATTGTCCTCAGCAGCAAACATCTTGAAGACATTTATGTTGTTGTCAGCCATGGTAAATGTTGTACTTGATGTGAAAACTGCCCAAAAATAGGAGAAACAGAGCGGGAACAACACGTTCTATATAGCAAAAACCGTAGAAGATTGTAAGGCACCTGTTATGCAGAAAACGGCACTGACAGAAATCTTGCACAAAATGACGAAATTGCCTGTGCAGACCTGCCTGTAGTGGAAACGGAGTCCGAAATGAGCCCAATTCAAAAATCTAATCAGACTATGCTCTACGAGTAATCCCAAAATATTTGTCGACCTGCGCTCGCCAAACCTCACTATAATCGGAGAAAGTGAGCAGGCGTGTGCTGGAGCAGCTGGCGACTAATCTCGGGAGGACGTAACCTGCTCTGATACCAAGCAACTAAGCCCGGGAGGACGTAACCTGCTCTGATACCAATTATTGGAATTAGGGTTGCAGAGAAACGCACACAACTTGGAGAAGATGAAGGAAGCTCAAGGCACACAATAGAGAGTGTGTTACTTAGTGTGCAATGGAAAGATAGACAGCCCTAGAGTGATGGGCGTATATACAATGCATGGGGGGAAAAACCTCCTAAAGAGGGAAAAAATGCCCCGGCGGTCCTAGTGTGTTCACACACATCACTACCACATGTATATGGTAACAATAAATAAGGTTTCCAGTGGGGAAAAACTTGTTCCCAAGCCTAATGATCACTTTCAATTTTTATGAATATAGCCAATTTGACAATTAACAAAACAGAAAACTGGAATCTTATTTAAGATATTGCTTTTATTTTTCTTTTTTAGATATTTGTTGAGCTACATCAAGAAGTGTCAAGATCACATATATTACATTCTAGAATACCATGTGATACGCCACTTTGTGCACATAGATGCAATTTTCTGAACATGTTCATGAGGATAAGACATTTAGGTATTCAACTACACTTATGTCAAGTCATCCCTTTTATACATTTTATAACAAAGGGGTTTTTAAATCCACCACTTGCCCATTCTAAACTCTTCAGTCAATTTCATGTTACTTGCTATTCTCTGTGTATTACGAGAAAATGACAATTATTATAAAGAAAATTTTAATCTATTTGCAACTATAATAAATGTAAAGATCTTGTGTTTATTACATTGTTCATATCATTAAACATATTTTGTAAGGGAGAAGCATTAAATTAATGTCAATAATGAATCTTATGATAAAGAGTTATGATTTTGACATTATGTTCTAAATGAATGGGTTATAGCTGCATATTATTCAAAATTGTAATGATTTAAATAAGAAATTGTTTGTTTGTGCATGTATACATTCATATGACTTCCCATGTCAATATCACAACAACATGGCATGCCAATATGACAACAACATTGTTTAATGATTTTTTTTTTTAGTGAATAAGTATAAAGCAAGAGATCTTCTACTGATACAACTTATATTAAGTACAAAATAATATATACCACCAATGACTAGAAATACCCAGCATAAGAAGTCGTACTCATGTCTTGAAGCAAAAAAGACATTGTTCAAGCCGTACTCGTGTCTTGAAGCAAAAAGGGTTCTCTTGACTAAATCCATTTATACTTTGTAAACAAAAATAGTGCTCACATTCCAAAATAAAATTACAAAGAAAAATGTGTCTCCTTAGATTAGAAGTCACTTCATAAATAAATAATTGTTCTTTCAATAGGGTGCCCTTTGTGGAAAAATCTAAGTTACAACAAGGCCTAAATATTTATCGTTAATCCATTTACACAAGATATGAGCACAATATAGATAATTCACTACTCATAGCAATAAGAAAAAGAGCATCCATAAGAAGGATGCACTCCATTAATAAAGAATACCTCAAATGATAAGGTGCACTCCATGTGAAACACATTATATTGATACAGAAGTCCCATTACAATAGGGTACACTTCAAGTAGAAAAATATAAAGTAATAAATGGTTGAATGAAAGATAAATGTACAATTTATGTCATAATAACTAATATCTAATTCTCCTAAATGATTTTCTCATGTTAAACTGATCATTTAATATGGGAAAGTGCCAGGGGACAAAAAACTAGAATATTGGTTAAGCTGGCAGACAGGCCACAGTAGGGATCCACAGGAGGGAAAATAGGGATCCAAAGGGGGGGCCATCTACAAAAGACTAAGGTGCAAAAATGGGCTTTAAAGACCCCAAGGTTCAGCCCATTAAGACTTCCAAAATGCTAAGGTTCCAAAAATCAAAGGTTGTGTCCAATGGTTAAGCTTAGGAAAATTGGATGCTTTGTATCTGTGTACAAAAAGTCTTGATGAATCCTACAAAGGAGGGGGCGAGCCTTGCAACGAGGGGATGAAAGAGAAACACCCACACACACTCACAAGCTTCCTTTACACAAAGGGAAAGAGGGAAACATGTCAGTCCCTAGCCCCGATGCTCACAAGGTGCACTCAAATCCTATTGGATGGCCACGGAGGTGGACCAATGAGAAATAGGCTAGAGTAAATATAGTTTAATTAACTTAAAAACACTTAAATAAAATAACCAATAAGAATCAAGCTCTCTAGAAGACTATTGGACAATCTCCCAAGGGGTCCAATGAGCATTCAACAGCCCAATGGCTTGCCTGATTCCTATTGGCCAGGAGACAAAGAGGTCCAATGATGGTTTCGTTGCATTAATTAATTACCTAAAGCTCTCACAAATAGGAAAAGGGTGACACATGTCAAAAGGCTCTCACTTATGCTTCTTAAATTCCATTGGCTAAGCCTGGGGAGGTCCAATGAGGTGCCAACAAGAACATGTAGCAAGGGGGGTCGACCAAGAGAGAGAGAGAGGGCACTGATTTTTTCAAAGTCATTATTCCACACACACTCACACTATCTCATGTGTGAAGCAAGAAGACTCTCTCTCTCTCTCTCTCTCTCTCTCCTTCTCAAGCTTTAATGGAAAGCTTATCTCCTACTCCAAACTTGTGAGAAGGGAGGCCTACACCAACAACTCTTGGTTTTCTGATGCAAATCCAACCAAGAGCCAAGCTTCAATGCATGCTCATGTCCTCTACCATGCTAAATACTAGGCTATGCTATGCTAATATGAGTGATTATGTGGGGAGATGTACATCTTTCTCGTAAAACTACTCCTTCTTCCTCTCAATCTACTCACATACCCCACTAGCTCTCACCATCTTCGAAGGTGTATGAGGTCTTGGGTCTGAGACCGTGAGGGAATTAATGTTGTGTTTGAAAGTGTTTGCTAGTGCTTGAAGCTTCCATCTTCAGTGCGCTATCTAGTTATTGAAGGAACACAAAGAATTGTATTGTAAAGTGTCTCCCTTGATGGAGGAAACCTATAATTCAAAGCCTTTTGGAGGGGGGACCGGCTACTAAAAATCCGGTCCTCAACTATTGTCAATAGCTTAATTTCTCTCTCTTTTGAAGTATTGTTCATGACTATCTAACTAGGTGTTATGATTTTTGTTGCTATCTCCACCCAAGCACTCTTGTTATGCTCATTAGGAACCTATTCTAATAAAATGCTCACTATGTTCATGCTATTTTCCGCTACACACAAGTTACTAGGCCATTAAATGTTACATTGGTATCAGAGCACAAGGTTTCTCTTTTCTTGCTCAAGAAGATAGGTTCTCAAGGTAGCTATAAATGATTGTTATTATTGATTGCAAATGAGTAAGTAGAATAGGGAATTTTAAGCCTTGCAGTGCGCCTACCTTCGTGCAGATAACGGGGCATCGCCATCGAGAGCTATGGTCTTAATAGTGGAGTCCTACGAGGCTTGCCTACGGCTTAACCTCTATTGAGCTATTAGAAGCTTGACAAGAGCCGATGATGTTTTGCTGTTGAAAGACCCTCTCTTCTATTCCTTGCAATTAATGGTATTCGAGCCATGGGTACAATAGCTTGAGTGCTTTTCTAAAGGGATAAAGAGGAGTAGCAACTAGGGCTTGAAGTGCCAAAGTAAACCTAAAAAAGTTTACACCTAAAAGTTGTTAGAATGGTTGACAATAGTAAAGAGAGTGAAATTAATGTTGATAGCTTTGTTTTTTCTAATGAGCAGGCTACTAATGATGCCCCTATGCTTGTTAACTACCTTCTTTCTAGGCTTCAACAATCCATGGGCAATCCATCTCTCCAAAGTGAAGTGCAACGGCAGCTTCATGCTCATGGGATTCTCCAAACTCCCCACCATGACAAGAGAGTACCTAGGAAGCCTCCTTGTGAGACTTCCAAAAAAGGCCTCTCTCCAATTCGGAAAAAAGAAGAGGATCCATACGAAGGGCTCAAAAATTTGCTTCTTGATGATGTATCTCCTTCCCAAAGGAGAATTCAAGAGCCCCCCCCAAAGGAACGAGAAATAATTGAGTCTCTTGCCACCTCGACGGAGATGGCTCCACAAAGATGGCGGGCTAAACACTCTCCATCACCTCCTAAACGGAGAAGACCATCGCACACTTGTCCACACCATAATTCAAAGAGGGATGACAAAAAGCAAGAGAAGAAAAAGTCGAGAAAGAGGTCACCCTCTTCTCCATCTTCTTCATCCTATTCCTCTCATGAAGAAAGTGATGATGCCGACAAGGAAGACCAAGGAAAGAAAAAGGTGAGAAAGAGGTCACCCTCTTCTCCATCTTCCTCAAATTCTTCATCTTTTGAAGAAAGTGATGGTGAAATGTTTGAACCATCAAAAAGAATAGGCCATACGAAATCCTATGCCACATGGAAGGGATCGTCCAAGCTCAAGAAGTTCAAAGAGGGAGGAAAGAGCATCTCTTTCCTTACCTACGATGGCACCTTTGGTGCTACGGACAAAGTCTTGGCTTTCATCCAACAATTCGATTCGGTGTTTGGAGATGAGGGCTTCACAGAGTCCTCTAAGCTACACCATGTAGCTATGCACTTTCAAAAGTCCGCCAGGCAATGGTGGTCTAGCCTACGGTCCAACGGTGAAGCCCCACGAACATGGAAAGCTTTAAGAGATTCCATTATGAAGCAGTTTCTGGCCACCAATGTCAAAGACAAAGTACTCACCTAATGGCAAATCCTGAAGCTCTCTCCCTACAAATCCGTTCACAAATATGTAGACAAGTTTTGGGACTTACATCTCAAAGCCATTGTCTTCAAAAAGATGGATTTTTGAGAGCAAAAACAACAATTTTTTTGCAAGCTTAACTGAAGAATGGCGGAGTATGTAAAACTCCCAAAGGCCACGCACCATCTCTGTGGTTATACACCATACTATGGTGGCTTCTCGAATCAATTTCCAAACAGAGGCTAAGAGAAATTATAAGCCCACGGAAAACAAGGGTTCCAATGAGCCTAAGGGGAAGGACAATGTCCAAAAGTCTCCTAAGGGCAATTTCAATAACAACAAAGCTAAGGAGAAGGGAGTTTACAAAGGCAAAAACAAACTCTCTCCTGAAGAGCTTGAGTGCTATCGCAAGGATAACCACTGTTTCAAGTGCGGCGAGCAAGGGCATGCATACCACGCTTGTCCCCATAAGAACACCTGCCATGGGCCTCCTAGAGCTACCTTGGTCGAAATCCAAGAAGAGGAAGCTCACCACAAAGGATCTCCTCTATGCCATGCTTGGGGAAAGGTAAGAGAACATGATGATTTTATTCTCTTTGACTCGGGTTCTACTCACAGTTTCATATCCACAAAGTTGGCCACCAAGCTAGGCATCCAAGCCTATGAGATGGGAGATGTCCTACCCACTGATGGTGCTTTCAAGGGGCAAGAAGCTTCATTCACTCCCTTAATTGGGAAATTGAGTCTCCATGTCCAAAGCTATGTGGACAAAGAGGACTTCTTTATCTCTCCTCTCAAGCATGAGGATGTAATCCTAGGGGCACCATGTTTTGATTGCATGGCTGCCAATGTTAAATTCCCTGAGAGGAAAATATACTTTAGGTTCAAGAAAAAAGATATGTACATAGATGCTAAGCAATTGGGTAACACCATACCCTTTGTACATACGCAAGCTTTCAATAAGTCAATAAAGAGCTCTATTTCCGTGTACATGATTTTTGTTAAAGATTCTCAAATGAACCTAATGCTTTAGCAAAAGAAAATATAAACAATCACAAGGAATTAGAGTTATCCAATTTTCTCAAAGGGTTCCAAGATGTTTTTATTGACGACATCCCTTGTGAACTACCTCCTAAACGAGGCAATGGTGACCATGCAATTGAACTTCTTCCAAGAAGTTTATTTCCTAATAAACCTCCTTATAGAGATTTTCAAGCTCAACAAGAGGAGATTATACGGCAAGTGCATGAGTTAGTTGAGAAGGGCATGGTTAGGCCTAGGTCATCTCCATTTTGCTCACCTGTTTTACTAGTGCAAAAGAAAGATGCCATATATCATATGTGTGTCGACTATAGAGTACTAAATAGGATCACTATCAAAAATAGGTTTCTCGTTCCTCGGGTAGAAGACCTATTTGATAAGCTACAAGGGTCCACCTACTTCAATAATTGACCTAAAAAGTGGCTACCATCAAATAAGGATAGTTGATCAAGACATTGTAAAGACCGCATTTCGCACTACGTTTGGTCTTTACAAATACATTGTCATGCCTTTTGGCTGGACCAATGCATCAGCCACATTCAACAACTTGATGGAGAAGCTATTCAGGCCTCACCGAAACTTTACTGAAGTGTTCTTTGATGATATTATCATCTACTCTAATTCATTAGATGAACACAAGCAACACCTCCAGGTAATATTTCAAGTTTTAAGAGAGAATAAAATTTATTTAACCAAAAGAAAAGTGATTTTTTCTTACAAGAGATTCAGTATTTAGGTCACATTATCTCTCAAGATGGCATCCAAATGGATCCAGCAAAGTTAGAGGTAATAAAAGGATGGCCTAAACCAAGGAATCTTCATGAACTAAGAAGATTTATAGGTATGTGTGCACACTATAGACGCTTCAAAGAAAAGTTCTCACAAATTGCGGGACCATTACATGACCTAACAAAGAAAAACGTTAGGTATACATGGTCTGCCAAGGAGAATAATGCTTTCAAAAAGCTTAAAGAAAAGCTTCTCTTTGAACCTGTAATTACACTGCCGGATCTCTGAAAGCCATTTGAGGTCCAATGTGACGTTTGTGGTGATTGCCTTGGAGTTGCTTTGCTCCAAGAAGGGCACGCCATAGCCTATGAAAGTCAAAGGCTCAACCTTGTTGAGCAAGCTCTAGGAATATATGAAAAGGAACTTCTCGCATTTCTACATGCCTTAGACTCATGGAAGCACTATCTATTGGGGACTCCTTTCATTCTGCACACGGATCACCAAAGCCTTAAGTACTTTATGACGCAGACCAAGCTCTCCGACAAACAAATGAGGTGGGAAAATTTCCTTTCGCAATTTCATTTTCATATTGCTGGCAAGCATAATCAAGTAGCCGATGCACTCTCAAGACGATCGAGAGTGAATGCAGTTTCCATAGCAACTCACAATGATCTATCTTCTATGATAGATGAGTACGCTATTGATCCCAATTTTAGAGATGTGATTTCATCCCTTGCACTAGGGAAGAGAGAGGAACCATTTAATTTACAAGATGGTTATCTTCTCTATGGAAATAAACTATGTGTTACTAACTCACTACGTGAGAAAGTAATGTACATGAATCTCATGCTCCTCCTTATGTGGGGCATAGAGGGATTCAGTCTACCCTAAAAGGGATTGAAACATATTTCTACTGGCCTACCATGAAAGCAAACATACAAGAGTATGTTTCTAAGTGTGTGGTATGCCAAAAGGCGAAGTTTGATAGAGGGAAGCAACCAGGATTGCTTCAACCTTTGCCAATCCCTAATTCACCATGGGAGAGCATATCCATGGATTTTATATTTGGATTGCCTGAGTCTATCCATGGGAGTACGGGATTATGGATGATAGTAGACAGGTTCAACAAACAACCTCATTTATACCTATCAAAAAGACTATCAAAGCCCATCAAATGGCAACCCTCTTCATATCACAAATCTTCAAGTACCATGGCTTGCCAATGTCCATAGTGTCGGATAGAGATCCTAGAATGACCAGTAATTTTTGGACGGGTCTCTTTGAGAATTGAGGGACAAGACTAAACTTCCTTCTCTTTGGCCTATCATCCGCAAACGGATGGCCAAAGTGAAATAGCTAACCTAACAATTCTTGATCTACTAAAAGCCTATGTAACGGAAGTAGATCAAAGGTCCCAATGGGAGAAGTACTTACCCTCAGTGGAGTATGCCTACAATAACACTGTACATACTTTCACGGGAAAAGCACCTTTTGAGGTAATTGAGGGAAGATAAAAAATTCCTCTGCTACTTAAGGTACACGGGAAGATCGTCACTGCATATGAGTATAGCCGAGACCTACAAGAATCTTTTCAAAAGGTTAAGGATGCTATCTCTATCTCACAGCAAAGGCAAAAGATTGATGTTGATAAGCACATAAGAGTCCAAGCCTTTAAGAAAATGATTGGCTCTTACTAAAATTTCCCAAGGCTTGATTAAGACGCACGATGGCAAGAATCCTACGGGACACCAAAAGTACTATGCTAAGTTAGCAAAAAGGTACTATGGTCCCTTCTAGATTCATAGGCCAATCAATTGAGATGGCCTATCAACTCAAGTTGTCCAACCATTGGCTCACACACAATGCTTTCCATGTGAGCCTACTAAAGCCTTACAAAGGAGAGCCACCTCAAGAACCAACTATTGAAGACCCATCGGAGTTCGAGGACCAACAAGAGGTGCTGCAACCCAAGTCTATCTCCGACATGAAGACAAGGTATTAAGAGGCAGTAAGACTTTCCGACGATATCTTATTAAGTTTAAGAATTATCCTTTTGAAGATGCTAGATGGATGCAAGGCATACAATTAAGGATAACCTAAACCTTGTCAATGCTTACAATGCTTCCCTAGAGTAAGCAAATGTACAAATGTTTAAAATGAACAACGTTTTTTGTCTTATAAGACTCTCTTTTTCTTTATTGTGCACAAAAATGAAGTAGTATGTATGCTTAGATCAAGTTTGCGGAGACGACGTCTCCCAAACACCAAGTAGAGCTTGTCACTCTACTATGGAAGATTGATCTATACTATTATAAAGGGGGGAGGGATTCTGGTGCTCCCTCCCTCCACATGTCGCCACATTCGAGCTTCCGGCGCTTACTGACAGTGTTCACTGCACAAAGACACCCCTGGGGCCTGAACGGCGAGAGAGAGAGAGAGAGAGAGAGAGAGAGAGAGAGAGAGAGAGAGTGCGCGACCGGCTTGAGGCTGCACAGGTTGCACACGTATCCTAAGTGCCCGTCATAGGCTGCACATGTCATAAATGCCCGTCATCCTCTGGGCTCAAGCCACGACAAAAAGCCTTCATGAATCCTACAAAGGAGGGGGCGAGCCTTGCAAGTAGGGGATGAGAGAGAAACACCCACACACACTCACAGATTCCTTTACACAAAGGGAAAGAGGGACACATGTCAGCTCCCTAGCCCAGATGCCCACAAAGTGCACTCAAATCCTATTGGATGGCCATGGAGGTGGACCAATGAGAAATAGGCTAGAGTAAATATAGTTTAATTAACTTAAAAACACTTAATAAAAGAACCAATAAGAATTAATCTTTCTAGAAGAATATTGGATAATCTCCCAAGGGGTCCAATGAGCATTCAACAGCCCAATGGCTTGCCTGATTCCTATTGGCCAGGAGATAAAGGGGTCCAATGAGAGTTTAGTTGCATTAATTAATTACCTAAAGCTCTCTCAAAAGGGAAAAGAGGGACATATGTCAAAAGTCTATCACTTATGCTTCTTAAATTCCATTGGCTAAGCCTGGGGAGGTCCAATGAGGTGCCAGCAAGAGCATTTAGCAAGAGGGGTCGACCAAGAGAGAGAGGGGATTGATTTTTTTAAAGGCATTATTACATACACACACTCACACTATCTCATGTGTGAAGCAAGAAGACTCTCTCTCTCCTTCTCAAGCTTTAATGGGAAGCTTATCTCCTACTCCAAGCTTGTGAGAAGGGAGGCCTACACCAACAACTCTTGGCTTTGTGATGCAAATCCAACCAAGAGCCAAGCTTCAATGCATGCTCATGTCCTCTACCATGATAATTACTAAGCTATGCTATGCTAATATGAGTGATTATGTGGGGAGATGTACATCTTTCTCGTAAGACTACTCCTTCCTCTCAATCTACTCTCATACCCCGCTAGCTCTCACTATCTTTGAAGGTGTGTGAGGTCTTGGGTCTGAGACGGTGAGGGAATTAATGTTGTGTTTGAAAGTGTTTGCTAGTGCTTGAAGCTTCCATCTTCAGTGCACTAGCTAGTTATTGAACGAACACGAAAAATGGTATTGTAAAATGTCTCCCTTGATGGGGAAAACCTATAATAC
Source organism: Adiantum capillus-veneris (assembly GCF_014529385.1). Lineage (NCBI taxonomy): Eukaryota > Viridiplantae > Streptophyta > Polypodiopsida > Polypodiales > Pteridaceae > Adiantum > Adiantum capillus-veneris. Next base: position 40,459,708 of record NC_140945.1, on the reverse strand, counting down.
AAAGCCTTTTGGAGGGGGGGGCGGCTCCATATAAGTCCGGTCCTCAACTGTTGTCAATAGCTTAATTTCTCTCTCTTTTGAATTATTGTTCATGCCTATCTAACTAGGTGTTATGCTTTTTGTTGCTATCTCCACCCAAGCACTCTTCTTATGCTCATTAGGAACCTATTCTAATGAAATGCTCACTATGTTCATGCTATTTTCTGCTACACACAAGTTACTAGGCCATTAAATGTTACAGTTTATATTCATCTTGTATAAAAATTTACAAAGAACCAATTCTAATTGATAAGTTGTTTTGTGTACAATTGATATCTATGTCAACCATCCTTGCCAAAAAACTTCAACATGTGACTCTCAACACTGTCTTATTGACAAGTAGAAATTCATGGCATACGTTGTCTCACAATCCTCTACTTTGTTCACAATTGTATTGGAAGTATAACTTCAAACATCCTCCAAACCAAAGTCAAATTCTTATGATAAACTTTTTATAGCCAATCATAATATTTGGATTTTGACAATTCTTATTGCTCATAAACATCTTGAATTTTGAATAATTCCTAGGAAAGCTCATCTCAAGTATATGTTGAGCTTTGGTTAGGTTATAGCAACTCCATATCCAAGGTTCAAAATAATAAAAACAAAAGTCCAAGAAAGCTTCTGCATCATGGCACACCACATGATAAACTTCATCTTTGTCATTGACAATTCACATGTTCTCGGCCCATGATGGAACAATATCACTGTGTCACATTTCAACTTAATGAATTAGTAAACCCTCTATATCTAAGATAATAATCCTCCCTTATTGCTTCAAGGTAAGTAGTAATTAAGTAAAGGTGGTTGATGGCTTCGTTGATGTTGGAATTATAGTTGCAGGAAAACACACACAGCTTGGAGAAAACGAAGGAAGCTCAAGGCACACAATAGAGAGTGTTTTACTTAGTGTGCGATGGAAAGATAGATAGCCCTAAAATGAATGGGCATATATACAATGCACGGGGAAAAAACCCTCCTAAAGAGGGAAAAAATGCCCCGGTGGTCCTAAGTGTGTTCACGCACATCACTACCACATGTATATGGTAACAAATCCCCCCTGGAGTGATGCGGTGAATGAGAGCTCGCACATGAATAAAGGGTAGTGCCATGCCCTGAGGACATGATCCGTCCACAAAGGGAAGTAAGCCCAAAGCTTTGCGGAAAGCTTCAAACTTCTCACGAGACAATGCCTTTGTGAAAAGATCTGCAAGGTTGTCCTGTGTTGGCACATAAGCCAAGCTGATCTCTCATGTTGAGAGCCTCTCCCTGACATAGTGGTAATCCACCTCAATGTACTTTGTGCGAACATGAAAAATTGGGTTCCTCACAACTGCCAATGCACTCTGAGTGTCAGTGTACATAGTGTTGGCAGTGTCCTGTCCAAAACCCAAATCATCCATAAGGCGTCTGAACCATACACACTCAATCGTAACTGTGAAGATTGCCCTGTACTCAGCCTCACAACTAGAAGTGGCCACAATAGGTTGCTTCCTGCTCAACCATGATATACATGAACTGCCAAGCATGAAACAAAAACCACTTGTGGACACTTGTGTGTCAAAACAACTAGCCCAGTCTGAGTCCGAAAAAGCATGTAAGTCTAGCGGCAATGATCCCCCCTTGGGATAAAACAAGCCAGGATGTAAACTACCACTCAAGCAACGGAAAATCCTCCTGAAAGCTTGCCAATGCTTAGACCCTGGGCTATGCATAAATCTATTGACTTGTGAGACTGCAAATTGAATATTCAATCTCGTGTTACATAAATGAGGCATTTGGTAATGAGTGACACCAGCATCATGAAGAATCAATTTCTAACCTCTTTCCATGGGAGTGGAAATAGGTTTGCAATCCTCAAGTCCAAACTTACATAGCAATGCCTCTATGTAACTTTTCTACACAAGGCAATACCACCATCACACTTTTTAAATTGTATACCCAAGTAATGATGCAACAACCCCAAATCTTTGATATTGAAAGTAGCATTCAAATCAGCCTTAAATTCATCAATATGTCTCTCATTTGGTCCAGTGATCAACAAATCATCTACATAAATAACCACAATGAGAAGTACATCACCCTCACGCTTTACATACAATGTCCTTTCTATTGGACTATTACAAAATCCTCGTTTGACCAAATGAGTGTCGGCCTTCTCATACCAAGCACAAGGAGATTGCTTCAACCCATACAAATCTTTGTTACCTTTGCACACCTTACCGTCTTGTCCTTTTTTGACAAAACCGCGAGGCTGCGTTACATAAACTTCCTTCAATATGTCACCATTCAAGAAAGCAGTAATAATGTCTGATTGATGTACATCCCAACCAAAATGATCTTCCAATGCACAGTAGTCATACGACAAGTGGGAGCAAACATTTTGCATACTCGTTGTCTCTCCTCTTGCATCCCCTTGCTCTTTCTCTATTGCTCTCTTCTCTCTTTGATCATGGCACACAAGACTGTGTCTCCTCTCTCTCTCTCTCTCTCACACACACACACACACACACACACACACACACACACACACACACACACACACACACACACACACATATTGCACATGTGCTAAGGTGGAAGCTACTAGAGAAGCAAGGCAAGGCCCGAGGTGCAGTTCTCAACAGGCTAGGCAAGGCATACGTGTGAGTGAGGCTTATAAGAGAGGCAAAAAAAATGAGGGGGAGATATGTCTTAGGCACAAGTCACACTAAGTCAGGGAAGTGAAGGCCACATGGAGGTGGTAGCCGGTCATTTGTATATGAAGAGAAAAAAGTTGGCCTCCATCTGTTGTCAAAGGGATGGCCTTGGACCCTCAACCAAGTTCTTCAAGCAGCAACCAACTACAAAAAGTGTACATGGGAGTTTATTTTAGAGGCACCCTAGTGTGACAAGGGACTTAGAAGCCATTCTAAAGTACGAAAGTGAATGGACCTTTTTGTCTGAAACTCTTCGATGTGTACAAAATTAAAAATAAGCGAGACTCTCTTTCAGTGTTAGAGAAAAATTGGGATCTAATGTTTTAACCGGCTAAAATTGTAAAATCTTGGCTAGATTTTGAGCTTGCCTCTAAGAAAACATGAAAATTTACACAAGTTTTAGTGTAATTGGCAAAAGCTTCAAATTTTGACCTAAAAATTGGGAGAAATCCAAGTTTGCCCTTATTTTCACCGGTTAGGGAAAATGTATTTTTCTAGCCGCCCCCCCTCTCTCTCTCTCCCCTTTTGTAGTAAAAAAAAATATTTCTCAAAGGATATGCGTAGTGTGTGCTAAGACCTTTTGAGGGATTTTTTTTTTGAAAAAGCACATTGAAGAGCATAAAAAAGAAAAGGGTATTCAATTTTACAATTAGTATGTATATATATATATATATACACAGACACACATATATATACACACACACACACACACACACACACATATATATATATATATATATATATATATATATATATATATATATATATATATATGGAGAGAGAGAGAGAGAGAGAGAGAGAGAGAGAGAGAGAGAGAGAGAGAGAGAGAGAGAGTAAAAAGAAGACTATATGTTGGGATTAAAGCCCAAGTGGCCTCTTATACGGATATGGCCGCCCGCCCGCCTAACTCACTTACCACTAACTCTTTGTATATACTCACTTATACTTTTGTGGATAATAAGGTTTTGGGAGATAACCCTTCAAATGGATTCTCTGCGTACTGTGTAAGATCTCTGTGTATCTCTGTGTGTGTGAGAGTCGATCCACACTCCGCTCCGCGACTTCAATTGGTATCAGAGCCAAGGTCAATGCGTATTTGCGTAATCGCACGCGCGCACTTTTCAGGCAGATTCTGGATCCGGAGCTTGGAAATTCACACTCGGCGTTCCGGGAGTATTTCCAGCAAGCGACTACGGTTTCACCCCCCTTTCGAAGCCGTTTATGCCCTCAGAATTTCATTCTGAGCACTACATCAGAAGATAGGTTTCAGCCGCAAAGAAACCCGTCTTGTGTAGATTGACAAGCAGGAGGTGGTCGGCATCAATATCGGCATCGACATACATCACTCCTTCGTCTTCAAAGCATCCTCTATAGACCAGGTACACATATATATCATCAGATATATATATTGCAGTTTGCATTGCTACTTCTTGTGCTTGCCAGGTTCCAGGGGAGGTGTGGCCATACGACGGCTTGACACCACTGGCATGTATTTCAGATTGATGTACTGTGATTGTGGGTCTGCTAGTTGTGAGTCACGCTAGCAGAAAGACCTCCGCAGCATTCATAAAACAGTGATTGGTGTATTATAGGATGTATGTTAGTTTTGGGCAGTTTGCTGAGCCATCTGTGAGGGTCATGTGTGAGGTTTTTTGAAGCCAATCACTGGGGGCTGGGTTACCCAGTGTGAGGTGGATTAGGTTGCTAGAGTTCCCCTCTACACGCATCCTCTTCGGAGACTTTTACCCCATAGGATGTATGACTTTTTGTAGACACTGGATTGCATCTTATGCGTCAGGCTGTTGAGGCATTGTTCAGGGTTCAGTCTTGAGACAGATACAGGTTCTGTGATCACCTAGACAGGAGACAGTGCATGCTTAGAGGATAGAATATTACAGAGATTTTCATATTTGTCACTGGTCAGCTATTTATGGTTGTTTTTTGAGCTATCTTTTGGTTTCCAGAGCTCAGTTTACAGGGGAGACTCTGTCAAAATTTTTCAAAATACTGACAGTTCCTGAGGAGAGGTGTTCAGCTTGTTGTTTACAACTTGTTTTCTGTGTACAGACGCCACTTTACAGGGGAAACTCTACCGGATTTTTCCCAAAAGCAAACAGTTTGGCAGATTTGGCATCTTCTCAAACTGAGACTCTTTACAACATAAAGAAGCTCGATGGTACAAACTTTCCATTCTGGACGAAGCAGATTTGACAGGTTTTGGTGCAGAAAAAACAAGTGAAGCCACTGAAGCTCAAAGGGGAGAGACCTGAAGGTATGGCTGAAGATGAGTGGGAAGAGCTTGACGAGTTAGCTTGTTCCAAAATCATGCTGACACTGGCAGAAAATGTTTACTTCAACGTAGCAGAAGAGACTACAGCGTATGGCGTATGGCAAAAGCTATGTGGTATGTACGAGAAAGAAAGTGCTGCTTCTCAGATTTACTGGCTCAAGAAATTGGTGGATTTGAAGATGAAAGAAGGGATAGCCATGTCAAATCATCTCAATGAATTTCACACAATTTTCAGCCAGTTAACAGCACAAGATATTATCTTTCCAGATTCAGTGAAGGTTATGTTTCTCTTAATCACTTTGCCAGACAGTTAGGATACTTTTCGTATAGCGTTAAGTAATTATGTCGCGCCAAAAGGTCTTACAAGTGCCAATGTAGAAGGCAGCTTGCTCACAGAGGAAGTGAACAGGAAGAACATTGACAAAGGCAAAGGCAATAGTGCTTTGGTCGTTCGAGGGAGACAACAGTCTAAAGAGAAGAAGTCTAAGAAGGCACAAAACCGAAGTAAGTCTCGTGACTCAAAGTCAAAGGATGACATAGAATGCTACCATTGTGGCAAAAAGGGTCGCATGAAGAGAGACTGTACGAAGTGGAAACAAGAAAAAGGCAAAACAAAGAGTTCTGAGCAAGATGAAACAAAGAGTTTAGTGAAGATTGAAGAGGTGAATGTCACAAGATCTGGTTCAGACAGTGATTCTGGTATAGCAGCTGGTAACATCTTCCTCACAAGTAATCTTGATTTTGTTTTCTTGACTACAGAGGATGGACATGCTATGAGTGATTGGATTATCGACTCAGGGGAATCTTTACATGTTTCTCCGCACAAAGAGTGGTTTACATCATATGTGACTACTAAAGATTATATCAGACTTGGCAATGAGCAGGTTTGCGACATACTTGGAGTGGGAGATGTGCAGTTGAAGTTTCAGAATGGCTCTTCTTTATGGCTCAAGAATGTCAGACATGTTCCAACAATCCGAAAGAGCTTGATCAGTACAGGGAAGTTGGATGATGCAGGTTATGTGACAGTTTTTGGGAACAACACTTGGAAGATCTCCAAAGGTTCGATGACTGTAGCACATGGCAGCAAGTCAGGAACTCTGTACACTTTACATGTTTCAGAGGTTAAAACCCATGTAGTCAATGTGATTGAGCAGCCAAGTGTGTCACTGTGGCATCGTAGGCTGGGACATATGTCAAAAAGAGGAATGGAAATACTTTCTCATTATGGTTATTTTCCTGGCTTTTCATTTCAAGATTTCGAGTTTTGTGAGCATTGTGTTTATGGTAAGCAAACACAGGAACCACACAGATCAAAGAGGAATCGTAGGGATGAACGGTTAGCTCTTGTGCACAGTGATCTATGCGGACCAATGCCTAGTTTGTCACTAGGGGGAGCAGCGTACTTTTGTACATTCATAGATGACTATTCTTGCAAAGTATGGGTTTACTTCTTGAAGCACAAGGATGAGGTGCTCAAGGTCTTTAAGAAATTCTTGCAGCTTGTGGAGAATCAGAGTGGTCAGAAGCTGAAGTGCTTGAGAACTGACAATGGTGGAGAGTACGTTTCCAAAGCTTTTCAAGACTTTTGTGAAGCAAAAGGGATAAAGCGGGAACTTACTGCACCATACAATCCTTCACAAAATGGGGTTGCAGAATGTATGAATAGGACCAGACAAGAGAAGGTTAAAAGCATGTTGTCAAATGCTGAGTTGCCTGATGGATTTTGGGCGGAAGCAGTGGCTACAGCAGTCCATTTGATCAACAGGTCTCCTAGTAGGGTTTTGGATAAGAGTGTAGTGGTCGAGATGCTATGGACAGGCAAGGCACCTTCGTATAAGCATCTCAGAGTCTTTGGTTGTGAAGCTTATAGCCATATTCCTAAGGAGTTTAGGAATAAGTTAGAACCAAAGAGCAAGAAGTGTATATTTCTCTGCTACGGAGAATCGGGCGAGATGGGTTACCGGCTTTGGGATACTGAGTCTAGAAAGCTTATTCATAGCAATGATGTGCATTTCAATGAAGCCAAGTTTCACGCTAAGCCAGAGAAGACAGAGGAGATCAGAAGAGTTGTCTTTAGGGAAGATGGACCTAGTGCTAGCACATCAAGACAACATGGTCAGGCTCAGGAATAGCCTATAGTGGCTAGAGAGGCCGAATCAGTTGTGGTGAGACGTTCTGAGCATGTCTCCAAACCACCTGATCGTTATGTACCATATCTAAATTATGTCATGCTCACAGATTGCGGAGAACCATCTTGTTACAAGGAAGCATTACAAGTGGTTGACTCGAAAAAATGGCAGTTGGCCATGTAGTCATAGATGATAGCTCTGCATAAAAACCAGACATGGAAGCTAGTTAAATTACCACAGGGCAAAAAGGCTCTACCTTGTAAATGGGTTTACAGGTATAAGATCACCGCTCATGATAGTCAGCCAAAGTACAAATCAAGGCTTGTTGCCAAGGGCTTTAAGCAAGAACAAGGCATTGACTTTGATGAAGTCTTCTCTCCAGTGGTCAAGATGACTACATTGAGATGCTTTCTTGCATTGGTTGCTATATTGGATTTGGTGTTGCACCAAATGGATGTCAACAGTGTTCTTGCATGGTGATTTAGATGTGGAAATTTACATGCAACAACCAGAAGGGTTTGTTGAGAAAGGCAAGGAAGATTTGGTATGCCAGTTGTTAAAAAGTATTTATGGCTTAAAACAATCACCGAGGGCATGGTACCATAAGTTCCACCAGTTTATGCTTTCTCAAGGCTACAAACGTAGTGAGTTCGATCACTGTCTATATACAAAGAAGTCTAAGGATGGCAGTTGGCTGATCCTTATTTTGTATGTGGATCACATGCTGATTGCTGGCAAACACTTGGAAGAAATTTCAGCTTTGAAGTCAAAGATGGCAAAATCGTTTGACATGAAAGACATGGGTGAGGCAAGTCATATACTTGGTATGCGCATTGAGAGAGACAGATCAAAGAAGTTGATTTGGTTATCTCAAACAGAGTATATTGACAAGGTTTTGCAACGTTTCAATATGGAGAAGGGAAAGGCATTGAGTGTTCCATTGCCACCATATGTGAAACTTAGCAAACAAGATTGTCCTGTGTCTAAGGAAGAAAACACTGAAATGGATAAGATTCCATATGCATGTGCAGTGGGTAGTTTGATGTATGAAATGATTGCTACACATCCGGATATTGCATTTGTAGTGGGAGTGGTTAGCAGATATATGTCAAATCCCGGCAAGAAACATTGGGAGCCAGTGAAAGGTATCATGAGATACTTAAAACATACATAGAGTATGCGCATATGCTATGGTAGTCAGGATTTGAGTGTCAGAGGATACACTGACTCAGATTATGCAGGAGACTTGGATAAGAGGAGATCTACATCAGGCTATGTCTTTACATTGGCTGGAGGTGCCATATCATGGTGATCTCGATTACAAGATTGTGTTACACAGTCTACTTCAAAAGCTGAGTATGTTGCAGCAAATGAGGCATGCAAAGAAGCTATTTGGCTTGGTAGATTGGTAGCAGACTTGGGAATCAAAGTAGATATGCCAGAGTTATATTGTGATAGTCAAAGTGCTATACAATTGGCAAAGAATCCAATGTTCCATTCGAAGACTAAGCATATTGATGTGAAATATCACTTCATTAGGGAAGTACTTGAAGACAAGCAGATACAACCACTGAAGTTCCACACCAAGGACAATCCTGCTGATCTACTCACAAAGGGACTTCCAGGAGAGGGCTTTGTGCATTGTCGTGAGTTATTGGGCATTGGATAGATGGCAGCCATGTAAATCTTTGTACATTTATGTTCATAGATTTACAGTTACTTAAAGTGCCACATTGGACTTTAAGTGGGAGGTTGTTGGGATTAAAGCCCAAGTGGCCTCTCACATGGATATGGCCGGCCGCCTACCTAACTCACTAATCACTAACTCTTTGTATATACTCACTTATACTTTTGTGGATAATAAGGTTTTGGGAGATAACCCTTCAAACGGATTCTCTGCGTACTGTGTAAGATCTCTGTGTATCTCTGTGTGTGTGTGAGAGTCGATCCACACTCCGCTCCGCGACTTCACTATATTCACTAAAGCTCCATCCTACCGATCTCTCTCAATCTATTAGGTAGAATGTCGTTTGTTGTCTTTCACTTAAAGATCGAGCCCCTGACCTATAAGTAACAAAGCGTGTACTGATGAGCTATGCTAGTCACCGCAAGCGCTTTCTTGCTTCTTGAGCTCCACACAAATAATTAAGTAAAAAACATATTTTACTCTTCTACTACCTTTCACACATTGCTCCACATGCATGCACCACCTCTGACATGCGTCTCGCCACTTTTATCTCCCTTTACCCCCATTGCAGTGCACTCCGACTCAACTTGACCTCCACCTTCTCTTTTCATTTGAATTACATTCCAAGTAAAATAAACGAGGCTTTGTCTTTTTCATTTAAATTAACCTCCAAGTAAAACAGTTCGTAGTGGCTCCACAATATGTATCAGACAAAATCTTTTCTAGATTTCAAAAATTAACTTGTTGCGCCTCCCCCCCCGTCTCCAGAATATAGACTTGTTGTCCCCTCCCCCTCCCCTTTTGTCGCTTCCCCTTCTGTTGAGTGACGCGCCATATTGCCTTCTGCCCCAGCTCAACAGGTGAGTGTTATGCATGAGATTGTGACAAGAAAGAGATAGGGGGAGATAGTGCAGAACATGGCAAAGGGCCAAACAAAGAAGAATGTTGCCTTGCTCATTTGCACGAGTCTGAGAGACAAGGGCTCCCTGCATGCATTGCCACGCCCATATCCATCTAGTGGAGTCTCCCTCTCTTCCCCTCCACTTCCTCCAGCTTGCTGTAAGGCTCCCAACTTCTCTCATGCCTTTTGTCCCTTCACCCTCCTTGCTCGATCCAGAATAAATTTTCCTCTGAAAGCACTATCTCCCAGCTTTGTCTTTGCCATTTTCTTAAGCAAAAACTTACTTACAATTGTCGTGATCTCCTTCCCTCGTGTTCGATTGCCCGGTCCACAAATTCCATCCTTAACGCACAGATCGAGAGATGCAAACCACAAGTAGACATGTGCCCTTTACCCCCGCCAAAAAAGAGAGTAAAAAAAGAAATCTCCCTAAAGGATCTATGTTGGTGCAGATCTTTATTGGAGGCCTTTTTTTTTAATCCTAGCTTTTTTTGTAATGAACACAAAGTGTTTAGAGAGTTTTAAAAAAAAGATTGTACAGTGAATACAAAGTGAAGTGCTTAGAGATGTGAATGCAAAGTGGTTAGAGAGCTTTATATTTTTATTTTTATTTGTAGTGAATACAAAGTTGCTTAGAGTGTTTAAAGAAATTGACTCTTATAGAGTATAAGAGTCAATCTCTTTAAACACTCTAAGCAACTTACAAATAAAAATAAAAATTTAAATCTCTTTAAGCACTTTAAATTCACTACCAAACCTTTTTATAAAAAAACTCTCTAAGCACTTTGTATTCACTACAAAAAAGGTTGGGTTTTTTTACTTTAAAAAAAGCTTGCGAGGCCTCGGAGTGTGGTGGGACTCAAAGAGGACATTGTGGCAAGATAGAGTGCAAGTGTGCGTCCATTGGAGAGCATTGCATGGATATCTTAGGCCCCAAAGTCTCTGGGGTGAGGTGTTGGGCATACCTGGCTTCTTGTGGCTGCTTTCCCTCGTCTCTTTCATATTTTTATCATACGGGAGGCATCACCCCTCCTACCTCCTCATTGAAAGGGTAAATGGGTAGCCTGGCTACTGTTTCATCACATGATGTTCTCGGTTCTTCACTTCGGGTGTTCATTTCTAGGGCAAGGATCCCTTCAAATAGCCTGTGGTTTTGACTTTAAGATGAGTGTTGGATCTGATCTTGGAGGATGCTAGTGCTTTTGATTGGTTGGCTTGTGATTCCGGCCTTTATTGTGGGTTCAAATACGTTATTCAAGGTTGTGTCGACAGACCGTAAGTTTGGGGTGGTATGCTTTGCTTTGTGGCATTGTAGGTGCTCTTGTCTGGATCTCGTTTAGCTGCTGCTCCTAGTGGTGGCTTTCATCGGTCAATCTATTATGCCAGCTCTATTTGGAGGTTCCCTCTAGGCAGGTGGTTTGTCGATGGCAGAGGCACCGTCTTGGTGGCAACTAGAGATGCCTCTACTAGTGATGGGAACTATGGGCCCCACCCTCACGGCATGCTATGTGGATTAGTTTTTTGTTTGTTCCGGGTTGGCCTCCCGTGTTTTGGATAGTTTGTTAAGGGCTATATATGGTTAGATGGTGGCTATCAAAGTTGTTTATGTATTTGTTGGCTAGACCTCCATATAAAAGGTCGTGATCTAGTTGTTCTTCTGTTGTGCTATTGGGATTCCATGGCTCATTTTGAGCATGGATTTTATTTAATTATTTTTTTACTTAATATATATACTACTCACTATCGTGAGTATTGAAGAAAAAATTGAATGAGTCTCTTTTTTACTCTCTCTCTCTCTCTCTCTCTCTCTCTCTCTCTCTCCTATGAACACACGTTTCTTTCCTAAAGCTCTTGTGCTATAAAAAAGAAATCCCTTAAAGGGTCTCGGTCGCTGTAGGGATAATGTTTCTACTATACAATGAGTGTGAGAGTCTACTAAATCTAAAAGTGAGCACACTTTTATTTTCTAAAGCTCTTGTGCTATAAAAACAAATTCCTTAAAGGGTCTTGTCGGTGTAGGGAGAATTTTTTACTATACAATGTGTGTGTGTGTGTGTGTGTGTGAGAGAGAGAGAGAGAGAGAGAGAGAGAGAGAGTGGAAGCTATACAATGTGTGTGTGTGAGAGAGAGAGTGGAAGCTATACAATGTATGTGTGTGTGTGTGTGTGTGTGTGTGTGAGAGAGAGAGAGAGAGAGAGAGAGAGAGAGAGAGAGTGGAAGCTATTCTGAATGACTACATCTGTTGTTAATGAAAATTTGTGATGATTAGCAATTTGGATTCTCACCCTGTCTTTCACCAATAGTAGCCCACAAATAGCAAGGCCTCATTGTGTTACGCACGCAACAACCATCTCGTCCTACCTCTTCAGTAAGGCCACACACCTTTAAGAGTTGGATGGAAACACTTCCCGCCACCTATGCATCACAGGTTTTCCAAAAGCACGCTAAGAGAGAGAAAGAGAGAGAGAGAGAGAGAGGGAGAGAGAGTTGCCTCTTTAGAAATAGTCCTTACCCCCTACAATCTTTGGACGTGAGGATGGTGGTGGCACTACTAGATTTGGATGTGGTGGCGGACACACAATCTTACTGAGAAGGAGCAGAGTCTTTTTGTGTGGAGGCTACATCACATGAGTTTCCAAGTACCTCTTGCTTAGCATATCCATTCTTAAATTTAGCTGCCATCTTTAGGAGGTCTAGGGCCAATTTATGTAGTCTTTCAAGTGAAGAAATGAATGACTTGCATAAATGAGTGACTTATAGGAACTCTTGACTATGTGTGTTTTCATAAAGTGCCTCTCATTAACTCGCTCGGTTTTATCATCGCTCAAAAAAGTTTGCTCGGAGTTTGGGATTCCTTGTATATCTCCAGGATAAAACTCATTATCCATATTGATCTCTGTGATAGGTGCAAACTTAAACGTCGTACCATATGGGCATCAAACCTTGTGACTTGGTGTTATCGGTGGTGTTTTCGATTATGCTTTTATTGAATGGTGTTTCAAATTCAAGTCTTGTTTGATCAATACCTTATTTGTCTTTCTTATGCTCATTTTCCCTATCCCTTTGGTGTATTAACACTTCCTATCTGGGGATGTTTGTTATTTTTGGCTCGTTGGTGATTGAGTGGTCTCTATGAGCTATTTGCACATTTCTAATCTTTGTGTTTTGAATTTAAGATGCAGGTATGTCAACCATCTTTTCTTTAAAATATGGTTGCTCTTTAGTGTAGCCTCATACGCTTGCAATAGAGCCTCTACGGGTTCTAGTACTTTTTTCACTAAGACTGAACCACCTTATGATATTTTGGAAGACACCACTCCTTCCCCTCTTTCCTTGTTTTGTTTTCACGTTCAAGCTACTCCCTTGTTTTTTGCAGACGTGTGTCCAAGGTAGTCTTTTCTTCTAGTGTTTTAGCTTTCATTTTGTCTCTTTTTGCTTTCTAGGATTTTCTCTATGTCCTAACAATTAAACTCGTGAGTTCAGTTTAATTTGGTAGTTTTTGCTCGTCCTTGATTGGATATTTCTTACAAATTCTTAAGTGTGAATCCTAGTTACCACAGTGATCAGAATTGTTGGCTCAATATCTAATCCACTCGAACAAGTCAAAACTCCAATGACATTCAAAGTCACTTTTCCTTTTATTTTAGGATTTAGAAGTAAATGGTCTTGCACGACTATCACCACACCCAAAAATCTTTGTGCGTTCACCCTTTTGTTGAAAAAATTGTGCCCCATATTCATAGCAAGGACCTTTCGGTTGAGCGGTTTCTTGTATTCCCATTAGTTGTCCTATCCTAGGAGGGTATCCTCTAGGTTTGTTTTTCTTATTTGTGATGAACATGAGCGTGTTCCCATCCATCATATAGCGATTCCTTGCTGGTTGGGCAATGTATAAAGGTGCTACAACCTCATTTATCTTACCCAGGAAGGATAAGATTCATCTGCATATGTAATACTCTTAGGTTCTCTTCTAGAGGTATCCAATGGCTCTTCATACTACAAACCTAGTGGCAACATTTATTGACTCATGATTGCTTCTACAAGCTGTGTATATTGAACAATTTCCTTGTTGTCTTTAGGTAAAGGAGGTTTTTGGTCCAATATAAGTTGAGGTTTATCTCCCCCTTGTGCTACATTATTCGGGCCTGTATGGTACCTCAATGATGGTGGCAAAGGTTGCATCCCTAGAGGTCCATATGGCCTTTTTCTCATGTAGAATTACTCATTTTTCCCATGATTGGTATACTTCTGATCTATTGCACACCATTCAAGGCTCATGGCACATTTTCTATTTGTGGCAGTTATTGTCATAGGTTTAGATATTGTTGATATCTCTGGTTCATTCTTCTAATCACTTCCTCGACCATTTTATTAGCATTTGGTGCATCTAATGCTGGAACACTCCGCTTTGTTGCGGGTTTGTTTGTGATTGAAGAGGAACTGCTAGTAGTAGTATTCACATCTTCTTATACTTCTTCGTAAACCTTGCAATTGTCAACTACATATAATGCTTCTTTTGTGAGTTTCTCAAATGTGGCTCATGCTTTCAAGGGTGGCAGGTCCTTTTTGAGAGTATTATTTTTCAAGCCCCGATAAAGATAATTGATAAAATCTCTTGATATATTGCTTGAAATGAAGCAAAGCTTTCTTCTTTTGTTCTCTTTCTACTTAAAAGCGTAGATTTGAGAGAGTGTGTTATATTTTATTCCCCTTTTTTAGAACTCCTCAAAAAACTTATGCAAGAGTTTCTCTATACTTTGGAAATCTCTGTTGTTCAATGGTTGGAACCATGTCGATGGAATTCCCTCCAAAGTTAACCTAAATTCCTTGTATTGAATATAAAATTCTACTACTTGTTCAACTCTCAAGACTTTCTTAAAGAGTGAAAGATGTGCATATGGATCCCCCAACCCATTGTACTTATTGGCAACACACTTTGCCACTTGATATGGTTGCATCCATCATGTTTTGGCAACCATTCTCATAACTCTAGGTTCTCATAAAACGACATCTCTAGCTTCGTAACCCCCACTAGGTATTCTAGTCAGAGGTCTCTTGGTGACTCTCGCGTTTGATCGCACGTCATTAGAGACCTCAATCTCAAGGATCCCATCAGCCTTGATAATGAAAATTATAGTCAACTGAATGAGTCTTCCACTTTGGTTTTGAACCTTGTTTTTGAGATAGTAGGTCAAAATGTGCTAGGAGTGACATAATATTGATGGAGTGGTCCTCCAAAGTATTTATATCTCTCTAACTCCATACATTCCATTGTAGAGTATATTTGCCCATACTTGTCAAGCATAAATAATTGGGTATGTCTACCTTCTATGTATGTGAAAGCATACAAGCATTTGTGCTCCAACAACTCTCAAATGTATAGTTCATCATACTTCCACATAAGTGTTATTCATTTTGACTCGATTCATCTTGTTCACTCGTCTTAGCTTTGAATTAGGAATTCCCAACTTAGGTGGATTGTGTTCAGGCTCTATGTCAACTTTATTTTTTGGTGTCTGTCAATCCCCATTTGTCTACAATATTGTAGGGATTTTGCACAGCTAGGTACATTATACCCTTGTCATCAAAGTATTGATCACTACCTCAGTCCACAGGTACTATGTCCTTGAACTCACTAGGTCTTTCTTCTAACTTTACACAGTAGTGATCCATACCATCTTTGTAAATTTTTGTACTTGTTCATTTTCAAATTTATATTCTAGGTGCAATAGTTTCACATTTGGTGCTTGTTGGTATGGTCTTGCTCCCATATTAATTTCTTCTTTGAAACTCACACTTTTGCATTCCCCAACTATATGTAGATATATGATTTCTCTAGATAGAATTTCCTCAAGGATGGGTTCTAAGGTTGGAAATGGCCCCTAATTCACACACTCTTTTGTGGAGTGGAAATGTCGCTAACTTGATCTCCTACAGTAGGGTTTTTATTTTGATATAATCTATCTGATCACAAATACATCACGAAAGACACTATCGCTAAAGCTTATTTTGTTACCTTTTAGGTTGCTTCCAAACCTCCGAACAAGAATTACTTCAAGCTGCACACTCTATGCCTTGCAACTTGTACCAAAACAACTTGGTGTCTATGAGTTTATAGCCGCTCAGTTAGTCAAAAATCTGGAATAGATAAAATTTATTGTGCTTTTGGAAAAAAATCCAATTTTGCTTCCAAAATCCTAAAATTATGTTCAAATTTAATTTTGAAAAGACCACTAGGCTTCTTGTGACTAGTTCTAGGTATGGTGTCTATCTGGTCTTAGTCTATGATAAAGGAGCATGGATTGTGATCCATGTACCTTTGTGGTAAAATGTGTTGAAACTTGACACACATATTTTCCTTGGTACCCTAATCCTAGCTATATGATTTTTGAGTGGTTTGGACTAGTTAAGGTCAATCAAAAGTCAAACCCTAGGGTTGTCTTGGCGGTTTTTGGCCTCGAGGTGTTTTTGCACGTTTTGACCCACCTTTTCAATTTTTTTGGTTACTTAGATTTGGGGATTTTTTCTCACAATAATCTTTGCTACAAGCTGGCTTAGTTTTTGTCCAAAAACTCAAAAAAGGTACGTGGATCGTGATCCATGTTCCATCAAATCTCAACCTAGAATTTGGGATATTGATTACTTATGTTGACGATAGCCTACTCCCAAGGACCTTTTGTATTGAAATAACCTTTTTGCTAATCAAAAGTAAAATTTTATGTCTGCTTTGCGTTTTTTGACTAGTTTTTTTATTTTTTCTCTTTTGGCCCAACTTTTCACCTTTTCGCTAATGTGTCTTTTGGGAAAAATTCTTCAAATGGTCTCAGCTACCTATTGTTCAAATATCAGCCAAAAATTATGACAAGGTACACATATCACGATCCATGTTTGACCTCATTTTTCCATGAAACTTGGTTTGTTGGTTTTCTATGCTCTGTAGATGCTATTTCCTAAAAAAAATTGAGTTTGGATCACTAAAAGTTGAAAGCCCAAAATTTTGTTCAATTTTTGAAGCTTTTGAGGGTTTTCCAATTTCCTTATTTGATATCATTTATGTGACTCAAATAGTTTTAGAGATACATGGATCATGATCCATGTTCCTCCACTAATTGGATGAAACTTCTCATATTTCTCCCTGTGAGTTTATTAATACCCTTTGGCACCAACTTTATGGGTTTTGATCAGTTTTTATGCTCTGACCATCAAATTTTCTATTTTTTAGAGTTATGGCTTCTTTTGACAAAATATGGTTGGTGATAGTTTTTACTATGATCTTTCAACCCAAATTTGATGGTGGTAGTTGCTACTTACTTTACTCCTAGGTACTAAAATGAATCTATGAACAAAAATAAACAAAATAGTGTAAATTGAAAGAGGAATAGAACATGGAACAATACTTTTAAGACATCAAGAAAATTGAAGAATGAAGAGCTGTAAGGTCTCTGACCCGATCACAAGAGCACCCTTGTACCACGAAATGAATACAATGGAATAAGTTACTATTTTTAGCAGTTTTTCAGATTCTGCCAGTGCCATGATGTTTAGAATGTTATAAAGCTTCAAAATGTGAATTAAAATAATTTTTGTGAAAAATTTCCAAAAATAGTAAGTTTTTGGTCACCCGAACCGTCCAGTCTCGACCGTCTCGAAAAACTGCACCCGTACCCCAAATTTGAAAAAAATGCATTTTCGGACCCCGGGGGCTGCTAAATATGGCAGGTACTCGGGCCAATACGCCTTAGTTAGAGCTTCGTATGGCAATTTACGGCATCAAAATCCGATTCATATGACCCGTTTTAGCCTAGAACCAAATTTCCTAAAAAATTGTCCGGGGAGGTACCGGGGGCCCGGGACTGTGTGGGAACAGGTCCCAGGCCACTCCAGATCAGATTTAGCAGCTAGGGGGTGCCCTCTTGCTTTGTGGGAGTCTTGGGAAAGCTTCCAAGCCTGCAACTCAGTCTCAGAACCAGTTAACCAAGCCAACCTGACACTTGGTGGGCAGAGAACTGGACTTGCCATGCTTAACTGGAGAAGCTCCCAGATGCATTTAGCAACCCAGATCGATTTTCAGCCTGTAGGAGCCTATTTAAAGACCTGCACACACACACACACACACACACACACACACACATATATGCTCACACACACACACAGTGCATACACACACACCTACACACATTGGGGAGGTGCTGCCGAATCACACACCTATTGAAGGAGAAGCTAGGAGGGAGGTGCTGCCGAATTTTCATCTCAAGAGGCTCGATTAGATCAGAAAATCGAGAAGATTACCAGCTCTTAATCACGGTAACGACAGTTTAATTAATGCCATCTAAAAATCCCTTTCCCTACCACCAAAAATTTCTCGTACATTATGCCTATTCCTAGCCGAAAATCTCTATGTCTACTCTCTAAATTCTCCTTATTCGTACTCTATTATGTAATCATCATTCCATAGCTGAATTATCAGCCATTCTTCACTCTCGATTAATGATTAGAGCATAATTATAAGAATCTTCTATCTCTAGATAGCATAGTAATTAATCGATAAGCTAGTATTTGTGCAGATTGAAGAGAATCACTATTGTAATCACTCATTAACATTGTAGCTTAATTGAATTCATTTCTCTTATGCATTAAGACGTAATTAAGGAGAATTTAATCCGTCAATAAAGTCTCTAAGAATTGGTTTTTCCTCACACATATGCATAGGGTAAATCTGCATCATCTAATTGCTAGGAAATAGTTTTATCATACTTAATCCAATTCCTTGGTAATTCCAATAGTGAAATCCTAATTATTCTTGATCATGTAAGCCGAATAATTATCTTAGAGCCGGTTCCCATAGGATTATGTGCCATCCTTAATGATTGATTTATGAAAGAAATCTAGACTCTCATATAGGAGGGATTAATTGATGTCACTAATCTACCCATTGGACTGTTATGATGCTTGTGAACCTTAGCTCTTTCTCCAAGCTAATCATTTAAAGTAGTGAGAAATGGCCCCGGTTAAGAGAACTCACTTCGGTGGAGCCCACGACCGCGAGGCAGGAACAAGCAATGTCAACGGAAAAGGAAAGGCTCCCATGGAAGAGCAAATACCGGCCATCTCACGGGCTATTGACGAGGAAATGGAAGAGGTAGGTCCCAATTTCTATTCAAGTTGTTTAATTAACATTGCATACGATTAGTTAGGAATGAACATATCCCCGAACATGTTGGAGAAAATCCGACAGAAACCTCGGCATTGAATGCATAGTACATTTAAGTATAAAGTAGGAAAGAAATGATTGATGGGTATGCTGGTTGCAAGAGGAAAGAATGTTTGCTAGGGAAAATTTAGCTCGACATGTTCATTTTATTTCCAATGTTGAATCTGTCCTAACCCCCCTACTGATCACAGGGGGCAGAGTTCCTCGTTAGGGCTCTTGAATCCACGACATGCTTTCTATGCGGTGGATACCCACGACTTGCTTTCTATGCGGTGGGAACCCACGTCTTGCTTTCTATGCGGTGGGAGTGTCCATGATGTGCTTTCTATGCGGTGGACATACCTAGTTGTATGGGCAGCTAGGCGACAACGGGAGGAGTGAACTCTCGTTGGAGGGGGGATGTTGTACCTCCAGGACATTGGAATTTTTATGAATAAGTTTGAGTAGAATTTTTACTAGAATTCTGTCTTGGTGTTGTTTGCAATACTGGTTGAAGGGCTGTTTCAACGAACCATGTGATTCGGATTTAAACAAGGAATATTTATGTTGAACAACCTTTGTGGTAGTAATCAGGTCACACGATGAAGTGTGAGTGTGGGGGTGGAAAGTGGGGGCTTGGCTCGGGTTGCCAAAGCCTACGAGATGGGTGGTCCCGATTGGTCGGGAACTCTCTGTCCCCATAGTGCTTACTCGATATTGGTATTACTCATTGCCCCTAGAGCGGCGAATCCTCGAGAGTACGTGCCTCTGAAACATGGGGAAAAAGGCACTCGGGGTTTCTCTCCTCTTGGAAGGTGAGTCTTAGGATCACTAGATAGTTAAGTACGCTTCCCCTGCGAGGTGGAGCTAGATCTCGTTGCTAGTAGGCTCGAACTCGACTCACTTTGTGATGAGAGATCGTCCGCTAGTTGAGCCCTGAACCATTTTGTTTGCTTCCACTATAGATCTAGTGGCCACCAGGTTTACCATCAGATCCGTTGTTTGATGCGACGGGGTGGGGACCTCACAAGAGCCATTTGTATCTCACTCACAACTCTCTTTGCTATTCAAGCGTACATCTAGCAAGTTCTTGGCTCTTTGCCTCTGCTGACAAGAACTAAACCTGTGTCTAGCTGCTTCATAGATAAGGTGTAAACTGAACGGGCAACATAATCTCTAGAGATAAGGCTACACATCTTAGTCACTCACACCTAAGGATCATTTCCTGGAATACAGTGTCAATGTTAATGGGTCACCATGATCAAACATCTATAGCATAACTATTTGGCACTAACATAATGTCAATACCTAGGGAAGTGACTTAGATGAGGCACAAAGACTCTTTGAGTGTGTAAGTCTCAAAAAGTGAACTTAGTGAACTAATCTATCCACACAACAAGCAAAACAACACTCTCTAATCTAGAAATCTTCATATGTCTTATCTCATTGCTCGAAGTCATCACGTCATTTCATCGACCAAATGAACTTGGATTGCAAAAAAACTTTAGGTGAAGCTATATTAGGCCTAAGAACACTAATCTATAAAGTTCTGAAGTCATCCAATAAGGTACCAAAATATTGATCCATCATGGTTCAAGTATTGAAAACTACAACAAATCAGTCCAGATAGGTTGCTCTAAGGTCTAACAATACTCTCCTATAGTCAAAATGTCAAAAAACAACCATTTTGAGACTCAAATCTACAAATATAGCTCACAAATAGGTAGTCACAAACCACAACAAAATTGAGAACAATGATACTTAAATGAAAGAGCATGAGACAAGGAAAAAAATATAATTCACAAGATAGAATTTTGATTATCAGATCATGAGAAAAGTCAATTATACAAGTTGTTGTTGAGTAACTGCTCGCAATCGTACGTACAAAATCTCTCCAAAAACTTGGAGATAATGTTACAATGTGTCCTTTCAGACTAAGTATTTTTGAGATTTGTGATTTGGCAAGATGTGGTCACCTACTAGGAGGGTGTTTGGCAGCTGCATTGACCAAACAAAGACTTCATGGTTGGCATGTTTAATGGGAGATATAAAAAGGGGTCAATAGATTTCAATGTTGCATTGTGATATTAGTCAAAGTACCATTGCTTTTTAAAGAATCCCATGTGACAAAACACATAGAGATGAGGTATCACTTCATATGGGATGTGTTGGAAAATAAGCCGATCGAGCTTGTCAAAGTCTATATATATAGATTCTCTTATAAATATCTTAGCCACAAAGCATATTGTATGCTTCATAGAGTTGATGGGTGTGGGTTGAAGTCAATGTCATGATTCACAATTGTACATGTTTTGTGTATAGTTTTGTTTTACTCCACTTAAGCCACATTGGCTATTAAGTGGGAGGTTGTTAGGGTAATATCCTAACAGCTAAGTGGCCAGTTGGATAAACACATACCCATTTAATAACACTAACACTATTCTTGCTTATCAATAGAATAAGGAGTGAGTCAAACATTTCACACTATTGGAGTACACCCAAACTATTGTGTCTCCTTCTTCTCCACAACATAGGGACCCTCCCTACTTCCTCCTCCCATACACACTTTGGGATCTTGTTTGTCCACTAAAATCAATTAGACAAGATGCTTAAATGCTTAAGTATTGATAACAATAACACCATATTAGTGAATCTAGGAATTTTCTAATTTCCATTTTCAAAACAAGCTTAAGGTTTGATCACATGAACAAATCTTAGCTACATTTTTGAGAGAATGGCTCTAAAGAGAGTTTCAAGTACTACTTTGTGGAAGGATTGGGTCTAAAAACATAGTTTGACGTTTGTCCATATGACCAAATGTTCAAGACATTGGTGATTTCCAAATTGGCTATAAAAGTCTCAAACTGTTTAATATTGTGTTCAATGGTGAATATGTTTGTAATGATCCCTAGATTTTTTGTGACATCATAAAATTATTTGTGAGTGGGTTGTGAAGATTTTGTGCATACACCTAAAGAACTTCAAAAGAAGCTAGAGCCAAAATCTACAAATTCCATTTTCATGGCTATGGAAAAAGTGGTGAGATGGGTGATAGCTTGTGGGATCCAATTGAAGTTGGCGAGCGAGACACAATTGTGATCAGGGTTAGGAGTCATTGATTTTCTATAGAATGAATGGTTAGTGTTAGCTCGCAATTGGTGTCTGGCCACTCAACACAGACACAACACATTGGGATTTACCACCAGAAAAACCTCCAACTTAAAGGACAATGTGCCTTCAAGCTAGGGTGAGAATGTCTATATACATACAATAAAGGCAAACAATGATCATGAGAATATATCCAATGCACATGAGTGCCCAATAATGTGCAAAGCACTCTAAAGGTAAGCCCTTGTTAGGATATCAATAGGATTCTCATTGGTGTCAGCTTTGGCAAGCTCCAGTTCCTTGTACTCAATGAGGTGATATTTCACATCCACTGCTTTTTCTTTTCATGAAACACTGAGATCTTTGTCAATTGTATAAAATTTTGGCTATCACAATGTAACACAAGCATCTCAACATTGATTTCCAATTCTCCCACTAGACAACCAAGCCATATAGCTTCCTTGCAAGCTTTTTAAGGTGCAACATATGTAGCCTCTACATGAGACATGGTAGTGCAATCTTACAAATGAGATTTCCATGAAAATGCACCACCACTAAATTCAAAGACATACCTTGAAGTGAACCTCTTGTCCAAGTCTCTTGCATAATCTGCATCCATGTAACCCATAACACATGATTCCTTTTTTCCAAAGAAGACGCACATGTATTTAAATATCTCATAACCCCTTTCACTAACTTCCAATGTTTCTTACCTAGATTTGACATATATCTACTAACTATTCCACTACCTTTAGCATTTTTCTCTTCAGACATAGGGCAATCCTTTTAAGAGAGTTTCACATTTGGAGGCAATGGAGTACTCAATGCCTTCCCCTCTCTGCATTGAAATTCTTGAGCACTTTATCAATGTACTCAAATTGAGATAGAGAAACCAACTTCTTGCATCTATGTCTCTTAATGCGCATGCCAAGGATATGTCTTTCTTCATCCATGTCTTTCATTTCAAATTTTGCACTAACTCTAACTTTATGGCTAAAATCTCATCCTTGCTTCTCTTGGCAATTAACATATCATCCATGTAAAGGACCAAAATTAGCAAACTACCATCTTTAGCTTTCTTAGTGTATGAGATAGTGGTCTATATTGATCTATTTGTAGCCTCAAGAGAGCATAAATGAGTAGAATCTATGATGCCACTCAATTGATGATTGTTTTAGACCATAAAGGGTCTTTTCTAATTGACACACCAAGTATTCTTTTCCCTTATCAACAAAAACTTTTGGATGCTCCTTAGTGTAGAGGTAGTGGTCCATATTGCTTTGTTTGTAGCCTTGAGAGAGCATAAAAGAGTAGAATTTATGATAGCACTCACTTGATGACTATTTTAGACCATAAATTTTTCTAACTGACACACCAAATCTTCTTTTTCCTTCTCAACAAAACCTTTGGGTTGCTAAATACAAACTTCGTCTTGAAGATCATCATGCAAGAGCATTGTCTTGACATCCATCTGGTCAAGTTCCATGTCCTTTATATCAACCAAATCAAGTACACACCATATAGTAGTCGTCTTGAAAACAAAAGGAAATATCTCACCATAGTCAATACCCTTTTGTTTCTTAAATCCTTTAGCAACAATCCGTGCTTTGTACTTGGGTATGATCTTCAGTTCGTACACCCATTTGCATGGTAGTGCCTTTTTACCTTTAGGGAACCAAGCCAACCTCCATGTTTGATTCTTATGTAGTGAGACCATTTTTTATTGCATAGTTTTCTCCCACTTCACCTTGTCTTCCATTAGCATGGCTTCCTTACAACAAGAAGGATTTGCAAACATAATGTAGTCCAATGACGGAATATATCTATCAAGAGGCCTTGAAAATTATACAGGCCTTCTAATAGCTGATCGACCTTGTTGTCCCTCAGAAACATGTTGTACAATAGGAGGATTCTAGCCTTGTTTTCTAGCATTAGGTATTTTAGACCTATTGTAAACAACCCCATATACCTGGAAGCTTACTCTCCTAACCTCCACTAAATGCACATGCTTCTTATGCATCTTCTCTTCATTGAGGTATACATCATTTCTTTGAAGAATCATTTTAGCTTTAGGTTCCCATAACTAATACTGCATGTTTCTAGGATTTCCATAGCCAAAAAATATGAATTTCTTTGACTTGGGAGCCAACTTGTTCCTAAACTTCTTTGAAACATGGAAATAGGCTTTGGAGCCAAAGACTCTAAGATTCTTCTAAGAAGAAGGTGGCTTGACATACCAAATCTCTTCAAGTATCTTCTCATCTAAAGCCTTGTTAGGAGGTCTAGTAATAAGATGGACAAGTGTAGCTAATGCTTCTAACCAAAATCTAGTAAGCACCTCTAAATTTTACAATATTCTATGTAGATTCTCTTGTATAGTACGGTTCATCCTCTTAGCAACACCATTTTGTGGAGTGTTATATGGAGAATTCAACTCTCTTTTGATACCTTTGGAATCACAAAATTATTGAAAGGCTTTACTAACAATCTCACCACCATTGTCTGGTATTAAGCACTTGACTTTGTTACCACACTGACTCTCCTCTACTGCCACAAAATTCTAGAATTTTGAAAGAACTTCATTCTTCTTCGTAGCAGGATTACCCACACTTTCCTTGAGAAGTCATCTATGAATGTAACAAAGTACAATGAACCCTCCAATGATATTCTAGGCATAGGCCCACACTTTCCTTGAGAAGTCATCTATGAATGTAACAAAGTACAATGAACCCTCCAATGATATTCTAGGCATAGGCCCACACACATCACTATGCCCTAATGGCTCACTTTTCAATGAGCCCTCCATTCATATGCTAGGCATAGGCCCACACACGTCACTATCCACTAACTCTATCACTTTTTTGAGTGCTACCTCTCTTGTATGGTTATTGTGTTTGTTTACCATAAAGACAATGCTCACAAACTGTGAAGTCTCATAAATCAAAGCCAAAAACATAACCAAAATGAGAAAAGATTTTCATTCCCTTTTGAGACATATGTTATAGCCAATGATGCCATAGAGAAACACTTGGATACTTGCTTACACAGATTACACGATTTTTAACATTGGATACATGTAACATATGCAAAGTTTTAGACTTTGAACCATGTGCTAACACTAAGGAACCTTTGGAGATCTTCCACTAACTATCACCAAATGTGTAGTAATATCCTACATCATCCAATTATCCTATATTGATTAAGCTCCTAGTAGGCTTTGACACATGTCCCATATTCTTTAGCATGAATGAAGAGCCAATCTGAAAATTCAATTGCACATCATCAACACCAACTATGCAACAAGGAAAATCATTTCCAAGATGAGCACAAACTTTAAGGACTACATCATATGTGCTAAACCATTCCCTATGAGTAGTCACATGAAAAGATGTGACTGATTCAAGAAGCAAATCCTTTACAGTATAGTCATCTACTGAGGTAACCAAAAATACAAAATCCATGATAGATGCAAGATATATATCTCCATCACAATCTTCAATAGAAACATCATTGATCTCTTCAATCTTTACATTACTTTCTTTAGTCTTACCTTCTTCTTGCTTCTTAGCTTTAACTTTTTCCTATTTCCACTTTTGATAGTCTTTCTTCAAGTGTACCTTTTTTTGACAACGATAGTGCACTCAACTATAGGAAAAGTAGTCCAAATTTCTCACAACGTGACTAGCAAAAACATTGCTTTGTTAGAACCACAAAAATTTACTCCTTACATAGAAAGCTAATTGAAAATTGTGATAATCTCATTTTCAAATCAACCTACTTTTTCAACCAATAAATCTGTGACCCTACACCTTGCTTCTCATACAAGTCACATAACATTTCCCACAACTCATAACTAATATTTTCCTTGTTTACATCAAAGTACACATTCTTTGACAAATCTAGCATGATGGTGGTTCTAACAAGCTCACCTTATCATCGTTGTATGTGGATGATATATTGCTCAGTGGTCTAAATGAGACATATATTGCACACTTGAGATATTAGATTTGGGGCTTTTGCATCATTATTTAGGAATTCAATTTAATTAATATGATAAGGGTATTACAATATGTCAAAAAAGAGTATGTACAAACTTTGTTAATCAAACTTGGACTTGATAATTGCAAATAAAGTGCCACTCATATGGAGAAAGGTTTGAAGTTAAGTCTACATGATGCTAGAGATTCTACAGATGTTATCCTCTACTAAATAGCTAGTTACCTCATTTATGTATGCATTACAAGGCCACATATTCAGTTTGTAGTCTTACAAGTGAGAAGATTTAAGCATAGAGCAGGGTCTAAGCATAGCAAAGGGTCTAAGCATTGGCAGGTAGTTAAGAGAATCTTTTTCTACTTGAGTGTCACTCTATATCTTGGGTTATTTTATCCCAAGTGAAGATTACTGCTACCAAAATTACATGCTTTTTTTAATTGGAATTTGGTTGGTTGCTATAACACAGTGTCCACGAGTAGTTTTTGGTTCATGTTTGGTATGACACACGAGTGTCTACGAGTGGTTTTTGTTTCATGTATGTCTTGGTTGAGCAAGAAGCAGCCTACTATGGTCACCTCTAGTTATGAGGTTGAGTACAAGATAGCTTTCATAACTATGGTTGAGTATGTGTGTCTTAGATGCCTTATGGTTGATTTAGGAGTTGAATATGATTTTTTTCCCTCTCATTTATACTTAATAGTTAGAGAACATTGGAAACTTCAAGGAGCTTAGTTTTTCATGCTTTCACAAGTCACTTTGAGGTGCATAATCACTATGTCATGGAGAGACTCTTAGCTGGAGAGATTATCTTGGCCTATGTGTTGACACAAGACAACCTTGGAGATCTATTTACAAAGGAATTTCCTCATGAAAATTTCAAATTTGTTTGCATATCTTTGGGTTTTCTTCCCTTTTTGGACTGGTCATGTCCATAGGGCACATCACTTCCCTATACCCTATGTACCAGGTCTTGTTCACTGCATCACTTGTAGGAAAGATTTGTTGCCATGTATATGATAGTGATGTGTGTGAACACAATTAGGATCATCAAAGTACATTCTTCCCTCCCTAGGAGGTTTGTTTTCATCCATGATTTGTATATATTCCCATCACTCTTGGACTATCTTATCTTGTATTTATACACTTACTAATACATTCTCTAAACAATAAGATCACAACATGGGGTAGTCACCCTACAATTTTGTAAGATCCCTAATTTCTAGTCTCTTTTAAAAAAAAAAAAAAAAAGATTCACAACACTCGATTCGTGAAATTTTGGTCAAGAAAGCTTGTTTGGCAATGTTGTAAGGTTTTAAAATGGAAATGAAGATTGGTTTCATGATCCAATACGTCAAATAGACGTTTGGTTTGATTGTGGAAAAAAAATGTTTTTTTAGCCTTTCATGCTTTGCAATGTTTTTTGCAAAAAGCAGGGTCGGAACTTTAATCTACAAGCCCTGAGGATGCTATGGTTCAATTTTGTAAAAATCTGCTTTTCGGGTGTTTTTCACACTATTTTTAGTTGTTCATGATTTTTGGTTCTTTTTAGGAAAAGTGAGCTTGCTTTCTTGCTCTAGTGGGAAAAGAGAAACCCGTGGTTCAATTTTAGAAAATTTTGCTTTTTTTTTTGTCTTTTATGCTATTTTTATTATTCTTGCTTTTTGGTAATTTTGAAAAGCAATGTGCTTTTTCAAATGACCCAAACATAAAAATATTATTTTAAGTCACCATCGGGTATAAAAACAAACATACGATGAAGAAACGTGATTAACTGGACTATTACGAGAATTATTTTCACAAAAAGAGACATCCTAAATATGTTGGGGCAGTACAAGAGAGTCATAATTATATCGAGGTATCATAGTGCAATATAGTTTAGTCATGGTCACATTAGTTGCTCAGTTATTGTTCCATTGATCATTTTTTGTTGTAAAAAATGAAAGGGAAATAGGGGTGTTGACCACCAAAACCAAATCCCTATTTTTAGCAAAGTTTCCAAAAGCAAGGCTATATATCTAGTGAGAGAGGGGGCGCTAATAGCTAGCTTGAGGCACACTCCTACCTAACCTAGTGTCTATAAATTGGCCTACATTGCTCAATTTTCAATGCTGACAGTTGCATCTACTATCGCATGGCTATACATATTCTACGGAGTGATATAGGCTCTCCATCACCATCTCCATAAGATCTTCTCTCTCGTTCATGGTGTGCATGTTCTTCAACAGAAGAAGAAGAAGAACACTATCTCTTTCACGGTGTGCACGTTCTTCAACAACTTTGTGACAAAACCTCTACGTAGCTCTCATCACTGCTCTCGTGCAGCAAAGCAAGAAGCTTCTTGATAAGCGCTAGTCACTTTCTTGATGTTATGGTATACCTAGACTTTGTTTTCACATTAATGTGTGGTTTCTTGTTTCATTTAAATGGGACATTTAAAGATTCTCTTTTGTCACACTCCTAGGTCTCTATGCACTCTATTTCACCTTGTACACTTCTCTCCCTCCCTCCCCCCCCCCCCCCCCCCCCTTCTCTCTCTCTCTCTCTCTCTCTCTCTCTCTCTCTCTCTCTCTCTCTCTTCATTCCCACAATGTGGTGTACACATATATCATCCGCCACCTTGCTAATTTCTTGAGTACAATTTCACTCATACTACTACCCATTCAGAGGTAGCACTAATTGCTAGTAGTTTGGGCACTGAGAACTCCTCTCATATGCAAATGCTTTTGGAACTCTCATATATATTGAAATTGTATAAAGTTGTGAATTATATATTTTTACATAGACCCATGGGGAGGGGTACCTCTCACGTGGTATTAGAGTTGATGGGGGCTTTTCACAAGCCAAGCTTCCATACCCCTCTTCTCTCGTCCCCACCCCATGAAAACCCCCTCTTAGGGAGGGAGTGATAAAAGACATTGGAAAAAGTAAGAAAAAAATAAAGTATGATTATGTAAATATATGAGAAAGGTAAAATAGGCCACCTCATGCCTGCGGGGCAGCCCATCCCCACCTTGCCTCCTTTTTCTTCATTGTTGCCCCGCCGTGTGTCCCTTTTCCTCTGCTCCACTCAAAAGGTCAACCCCCTCTCTCTTCCCCTTGTCCTTTCTCCTTTCTCTCTCCCCTCGAGCTACCCCACCTCTCACCAATAATGCATTCTAACTCACCAATAATGCACCCTAACTCACATGCAACTTACCCTATCTTCCAAAATAGTATACCCCACCCCCCCTTTCTCTCTCCTATCATATCCCATGACCCAAATATCCCCCCCTCTCTCTAAAGGGCGCCATGTCTCTTGTCTTGTAGCTAAATAACCTCCCCCACACTCACACACACTCAGTTTCACTAAAAAAGGTGCCCACAGACCCATCCCCACCCGGTGGTTACCTGATTTTTCTTGTGTTCACACACATCTGCACACAGATTCACCTCTGAACACACTCCTCTCTCTCCCCTCTTGTAACTACTTTATTCTCCATGTCACCTCTCACTTTTTTCATCAACCCATCTCTCTCTCTTAGTCTCTCTCTCATGAGACTGCTGTTCTGGCACATATACACACAGCCAGACAAGTGGGGCCCACAGTCACATGGCCTATGTAGATAATGATTTCTTCATTTCTAAATTCTAGAATTTCTTCCCCCCCTCCTCCCCTATATAAAGAGGGGTCACCATCACACAACATCACCAAAGAACACACTATGCACTGTGTGTGCCTAGTGCGCACACACACACACCCACACCATCACCATCACCGCAATCACCATGCTTGTCTTGAGCATGACCTCTACACCCTTGGCTATGGAAGATGAAGGGCAACTAAATGAAGGATGATGGCCATAATCCTCGTGTGAGTATTCGCCATCAACTCCCACCTATCCGCCATGTGCTCTACCACTCTCTCCCTTCTCATTCCCCTACCCTAAGCTCCCCATTTCATCGCCTTATTCTCTAAATAAAGCTTGAGGTTTTGTGAGTATGTTTTCTTGCAATGTTTTGCCCATGTGAGGTGTGCGGAATCGCCACCTAGTCTTGTGTTTTGGAGTGAGCTTGTGTATGTGTGAAGGATATGCGGATTCGCCATCCTTTTGTGATGCCTAAGTACTAAGCCGCTATACCCCCTCCCTCACTCTCTCTCTCTCTCTCTCTCTCTCTCTCTCTCTCACTTGATCTCATTCCCTTTCCTTTTCATCATTACTCCCAAGCATCCATCTCTCTTGGATGAAAACTTTGTTATGGTGGTGTGTTGTTTTCGTCCTAGCCGCTGAAGCTAGGTGGTGCCCCCTGTTTGCTTTACCATGACAGGCTCGAGGCGCGCCATTCGGTCCCCGGTGTTTTAGAGGCCGTCGGGGTTCGGGGTTCGCTTTGCTCCCGTCAGAGTCTAAGGTTATAGGGATAGCCTGAAGCCTAATACTAGTTGGGCTAGTAATGCATCATGCATGCATTTATGCATGATGTTTGAGACAAACTACTATATTCGTGATGCGTTTATGACTGGAATCGATTGGTGATGTGTACTTGAAGTGTCTTCTTGATTGGGTTTATGTGTTATGGAGTTAAAATAGTGAATTGATTGGAGTGTCATACAAGTGTATTAACATTAGTTTGGTAACCTATCAGGACATACACGTGTCTTTTGAGGGTTTTGGAAAAAACTCAAATACTCTTATCATATTTATGTATTTGTAGATGTCCTTACTTTAGCTCAAAGCTAACACCACACATCATGTGGGAAAAATAAGAAACACTCATAACTCTTGACTATGTGGTCATGAGGAGCCTTGAAGAGTGCTCAATTTGACCAAAAACAACATATTTTCTTGGTGGACCCCAATATACAAAAGGTAAAAAAATCTCTAGAAAATGAGCCTTTTTTTCCCTATAAACATCAATTAGTTATCGACCAATCCTACGGTTCTCCTAAGCCCAAAATTTTCTTTCAAACATAGAATTAAGTACAAAATCGATGCATTTTTTGCATTATGCTAACCTATCATCAACATTTCTATGTGTGCACCCATCATTATCTTTAAAAATGCTTCCACTTTACACAGTTTGGTTCTTTACTTTCATGTCTAGGCATAAAACGCATCAAAAGAATCAAAACATGTCTTCCCAAGACAATTTGGAGCACACCTATGAAGCAAAAAAACTACATGGATGGAAAAATTGGCCCACAATGTGTCCTTCTATATGGCATATATACGTATCAAATTGGAATTTTACACTTTATTTTGAACCTAAAATTGAAAATTAGCACGTTTGTCAAGGGAAACTTAGCAATTTGAATACAACATAGTATTAACTCAAAGTTAGTATGATTCTCATAAGATGGAAAATCACTTCCACCTTTGTGTTATATTCTATTTAAAATACTAGGTTCCCTTAAACTCAAGGAAGAACAGTTACATAGTGTGAACTCCATAAAAACACTCAAAATTGCCTTTTGATTACAAAGACACTTCCAAAATACTCATCAAAATGTGAATTTTACTAGCAAATCAACATAGAGAGTTTTTTTTTAAGTGAATCATAGCTTCCAAAAAATAGGATTTCCATTTAATAAAAGCACAATAAAACCTTTAGAACTATCCATGCTAGATATGTAGTACTTTAGAGGTCACTAATTTGTGGTTTATGGTGATCTAATGCCAATTTCATGAAAATTGGCCAAAAATAGCGCACACTTTTTTGCTCAAGGTAGGTTTGAAAAACTTATCCAAACCCAAATTTAAAGGTGGAACTAGTAGCCCCAAAAAAGTCCAAGTTTTTTTCATGTCATATGCTAGCTTTGTGGATATAGAGCACTTTAGAACCTCCTTTGAATCTCAAGAGATAATTCTAGGAGGTTGCTCAATTAAGATGATAAAAAAGTGTTCAAGGACATAAAAGATTATCGTTATCGATCTTGTGTTAAGGAATTTTTGAATGCCTATTTTCTAGTTAACAATGGCTTCCAAGGTGACTTTTGAATGCTTTAGCAAGGGGAACAAGGTTTTGGCCATAGTGTTCAACAATATGGTGGCACAGTTACCGAGGGATGCAAGAAAACTCTTTTATCTTGAGGTCGGGACCAAAATCTTTATAACACTAGGAATCATGACTTACTGAAAGAGTGTTGATTGTAGTTATCTCATGCGCAACCAAGAACCCTTCCGCCAATTCTTTGCTGACATTGATGATACCCCAAAAGATTTGTTTGCCAGCCTGAGGCTACTCCAATGTAGAATATGGTTAGGCCTAGGGGATATGTACTATTACTTGGCAATGTATTCACAAATGCTTAGAATTGTCGAGGTTGCCAAGAAGTTTGAAGAACTTACAACTAATATAGGGAAAGAAAGGCTAGAATATAACTATAGAACACACTGTCATATGAGATGTTTAAGAGAATTCCAAGTAATGACAGTTAAGAAGGTATTTAGAGAGTTTGCTCAAAAGCATGCATAATGTTATAAGAAACCATAAAAATCAAATTTTTGATAAATAAAGAGCATATAATCAATTTTGATAATCATGTGTTCCAAGTCTTCTCTCTCCTTGTCTTGTTTTTAAATGATCTCTTTAACCGTCTATATGAACTCCCAAGTGACTTTGTGAGAAATGTTTTTTGCGACTATGTTGTTGGATTCAATGTTTGTTGGGAAATTGAAATCATCACTCACCATGGTGAGCTCCACCTTAGTATAGCCTCTTTCCACCTCTAGCTTTACCCTGCTAAGACAATATATAGGCTTCATGTAGTGGGAGTTTTTACCTCGTTGAAGAAGAATAGCTCCAATAGCATCCTCACCTACTGATAGATTCACATAAAAATCCTTATCCCAATAAGGAGCTTTCATAGAAGGAAGAGAACCAAGAATCTCTTTAATACTGTGAAAAACCTCTTCACATTCATTTGTCCATTGTAGAGGATCCAACCTTGGTACTTGCTATAGAGGGTAAAGAAGTTCAGAGGACAAAGAAATGAACCTTGACATATACTTCACCCTTTTAATGAAAGTAAGAAGTTTCTTTGTATCTTTAGGTGATGGAAGGAGCAACAAATCCTTCACTTTGTTAGGATCCACTTCAATCCCATTTTGTGAGATCATATGATCCAGAAGCTTTGCTCTTGGTTGAGCAAGATGACACTTCTTTGGGTTGAGTTGACCTCCACTTTCATCATATTGCTTCAATGCCATACCAAGCTTTGCACAATGATCCTTTCTAGAGCTATAAACACAAAATTTATCAATAAGATCCTTCACACAAACTTGCCAAGAAAGGGAGACAACACCTTATTGACGTGTTTTTGCTACCATGCACATCCATTCATAAGACGAAAATTACGCACACAATAAGAAAAGCATCCCCATGGTGTGATAAATGTGGTATTCTTTCAATCTTCTAAAGCCAAGGTGAGCTAAAAATATCCAGAGAATCCATCACATACACCATACCTCTCATGCCCTCATGCAATAGAATCAAGTATGTCATCTATGAAAGGAAGAGGATATGGATCTCTCTTCATAGCTACATTTAGCTTAAAATCAACACATGATAAGGTGTGAGAGGAAGGAAAGGATGTTTGACTAATTAATGTATGAGAGAGAGCGATGAAAAAAGAGAAAGGAAAAATGTAAATTTTGAGTTTTAATTAAGTAAGCAAGTGAAAATAAGTAGGTTTGGTTTAAAAAATTATATAAAAAGGGTACTCAATGAATGTTAAAAAAAACAACCAATTAAAAAAATGAAAAAAATAGAGAGAGATAGAGTTAGAAGAGAGAGAGAGATAGAGAGAGAGAGAGAGAGAGAGAGAGAGAGAGAGAGAGAGAGAGAGAAGAAGAAGAAGAAGAAGAAGAGGAAGAAGAATAGGGAAAGGGAAAGAGAGAGAGAGAGATAGAGATAGATAGATAGAGAGAGAGAAAGAGAGAGAGAGAGAGAGAGAGAGAGAGAGAGAGAGTTAGAGAGTTAGAGAAGAGAGAGAAGAATAGGGAAAGTGAGAGAATGTAGAGAGAGATAGATAGATAGATTTCATTATCGTCCTCGGAGGTCAAATATGACCTATGGGACCAAGAAAACATACATAACTGGACCTCTTACTAGAGGAGTACATGGAGAATCATGACTACTCTGGATACAAAAAAACTGTGATGCATGTCACTTAGGGGGGGGGGGGGGGGGGGAGAAGGTAACTTGGGAGTTTTTGGAGCCCGGAATTCCTCAATGATGGCCTTGCCGCCTCGATAGACAACCCATTTGCCAGCTGCTTGCGCTTGTCAAACCTTTTGGAGCTCTTGTTTCTTGACTTTGAGTTGGGCAGAGGTCAAGGCCTCACTGATCCATACTTTGCTACCCTTGAGAGAGGGAGAGATGGAGAGGAAAGAGGGAGAGAAATAGGGAAGGGGAAAGAGAGAGATAGAGAGGTGGGAGAGATAGAGAGAGATAGAAAGAGAGAAAGAGAGGGAGAGGGAGAGGGAAAGAGAGATAGAGAGAGGGAGAGAAAGAAAAAGGGAGCGAGATAGGAAGAGGTGTTGGGTTCCAAGCCCAAGGTTGGTCTGGTAAAGTTGTGCCCCATGGGAACATCTCTAATAGCATGCAGTATAACCCCAATTCTAGTAGAGTTTTCATGGGAAAGCTCAATTCTATTTATGTAGTTTTTTTAATCAATCAAAATAATATAGCGTTGTTTTTGTGTGTCGAAGCTTCATCTCTCTCTTATCTTCTCGCTCCTCTCTCGTTCCTTCGTGCTCTACACGCTCACTAGAAACCATGGTAGTTTCTCACCATTATCATCCATCCTAGTTGCATCTCCTACTACCATCACTAGACCTTGTGTGATCTTCGGCTGTAGAAATAATCAAACCAAGGCCTGTTTCAGCAAGAATCCTTGCATCCAGTGTGGAAAGACCAATCATCCTTTGGATAAGTGTTTTAAGAAGAACAAATGACAAATAAACACGGTTGATGGTGATGATGGTGAAGCATTGATGCTTCTCGTAGATAGGGATGTCCTGTACTTTTCAATTTGTCTTTATGTTGCCCTTTTATGTTAATCATTTGTCAATAAGTTGTACGGGTTATAGACACTGCCACACATTAGTGGTAAGACTGTCCATTTATGTTTGGTTGTGAGTTCTTGTTGTCTCACTTTGGTAATTTTTTGAGGGAAGTGCACACACACACCTATGTTGTTGTCAGAGGGGGGGCTTCTACTCGTAATTTCAGGTGATTGAACTCTACCATGGTCTACACCAAGTCCATTCTCTTGATGTTTTGGGCTTGGGGGGGGGGATGGGGGGGGTGGGGTGGGTTCGAAGACCAAGGTTGGTCCGGTAAAGGTGGCACCCATGGGAACATCTTTTATAGCATGCATTATACCCCAGTTCTAGTGGAGTTTGCATGGAAAAGCTCAATTCTATATATGTAATGTTTTTACTCAATCAAAATATTTTAGTGTTGTTTTTGTGTGTCGAAGCCTTGTCTCTCTCTTCTCTTTCTCGCTCCTCATTCCTTCCTGCTATGCACACTCCTTAGTAGCCATGGTAGCTTCTCATTGTTATCATCCACCCTAGCTACATCTCCTATAAGAGGGAGATGGATAGAAAGAGGAAGAGAGGGAGATGGAGAGAGATAGAACGAGTGTTAACCCTCACGGACACCATGTCAACTACAACGGACGCCGTATTATTTATTTGGTAGAGTAAGGGACCGAGATTGTCGGTCCAATAGGTGTGTAGGTGATCACCGAGGAGAGGCGCACCACTTACCTTATTTTTACAATAGTTGTGCAATGATCGGCCACTATGGGCACCCATGTGTGAATGGGACAAAATCTTATAAAAGGTCCATTTGACCTAAAAATACTCATTCTCTGAGGTGTAAAGACGTTGTGCCCGTGAGGATGAGTATTTATACATACTGCAAGAAGACCACATGGGTATAGCCGGAGGACATTTCTTAGGGGAACTAACTGCTAGAAAGGTGTTGCAATCACGCTATTGGTGGCCTACCTTATTCAAGGATGCATCAATTGTTGCAGAAGGATGTGATGAATTCTAACAGTACAAGATCACACAATGAAAGGATAAGATACCCTTAAATCCTATTAAAGTAACTCAACCATTTGAAAAAATGGGGTTTGGACTTTGTAGGCCCAATTAGTCCAGCAACTCATAGCACTCAATCTCGATATATTATCATTGCCACTGACTATGTGACAAAGTGGGAAAAAGCCAAGGAGACACCTAAGGCTGATGCAAGGTCAATTGACAAGTTTCTCTTTGAGAACATTATTACAAGATTTGGTTGTCCCTTTGAGATTGTGAGTGACAATGGCACTCATTTCATAAATGGAGTGATAAAAGAACTCACTACCATATTCATGATAGCTCACCATAAGTCCACGTCTTATTATCCACAAGAAAATGGCCAAGCTGAGAGTACCAACAAGACCTTAATCTCTATCTTGACCAAAATGGTGGAAGCTCATTGCACAACTTGGGATTTGAAGTTGAATTCAGCCCTATGGGCTTATCGTACTTCTTACAAAGTGGCTATTAATTGTACACCATCCAAAATTTTATATGGCCAAGAAACAATTATGCCATGGGAGTTTGTAATACCTAGTCTGCATGTAGCTTCACAAGAAGGTTGGGATGGTAACCCTTTAGTTGAGTGCTTAAATATCCTTGAGAGGTTAGATGAAGAAAGGCAATTGGCTGTGCAGAATGCACTCGTGGAGAAAGATAGGAGGAAAAAATGGTTTGACTGTCATCTAAAGGACAAAGATATCAATGTCGGTGATAAAGTCCTTATGTATGGAGTGCGTAACAAGAAGAAAAAGTTGAAATATGCGGGAAAAGTACCATATAGAGTATGCAAAATCACCCCACAAGGTACATTCGGGCCAAAACTCTTGATGGAGTAGAAACCATTGGATTCATCAATGGGAGTAAATTTAAAAGATACTATGATCCTTTAAGTCAAGAGGAGCTACGTGCCATCCATTAAAAAAAGGCAGCCAAGGCACAAGCCGAGTTGAAGAAGATACAAGCTCAAGCTGAGGCTAAGGAGCAACAACCACATTAAGATGCCAACGAGAGGCCAACCAAAGAGTTACACATGCATTCCACGTTGAAATGGAGGATGATTGGTTGGACTCTGACACACCTCTACGATACCCTATTGAGCTAAATAGCACCTATGGAAAAGTGCTATATAATGCCTTATTGGACACGAGTGCTAAGTATAATATGCTATCAGATGGGGTGAGGTGTTAGTTAGGGAAGCCATCTCTATCTAACAGTGTTATCCAAGTCAAGGGTGTCAACAAGAAAAAAACCATGATTTTTGGAATCTGGCACACTTTTGTCAGTTATGACAACAAGGTTGTAGCTCAAGACTTTTTGGTCATGCCTGCTGGAACTATGGAGGGTAATATACACCTAGGATGCACGTAAATGATAGCCACCTAATGCACTATAGATTGGGGGACTGGGGATGTCACAATGCACAAACCAACTCTTAGCCGTACCACTCAAGCCATAGTCTCTAAGATATTGCCTCTGAAGGAAATAAAACCCAAAACATTGCATGTCCAAGAGGTTGAACCATATGTCCCCATAACCCAACTCTCTAAAGCTTCAACTGTTGTAGTTGAAATAAAGCTTGAGACACACAAGACCCATCCTAATATAACAAAGAAGACATACAAGTGGGTCCCTAAAGCTTCTTTATCGACCATAGGTAGTGCTAAAAGACAGGAACCTGGTAAAAGACGTCCCACTTGCCCCAAGAAATGTAAAGAAATGTTGCGTTGGATTCCTAAAAACTATTGGAAGCCCAAGGCTACTATGAAGGAAATGATCAAATCTGGGTGCCAAAATGTAAATTGTGCTCTTACCTGTCACTTGACCCATGTGAGTTGGAATTGGAGCTCATCTCTTTAGATAGCCGATTCTAGTGTTAGAAGTTTACAGCTACTGGTGATGTGTTAGTTCAAACAGTAGACTGGACAAGGAAATAGAAACTAAACTGGAATACATCTACTGAAATGAGAAACAGGCTGAAGTACTGAGAATGATACTCATATTCAGATTCAAATTCAAATTTAGAGAGAATAACTACAAAGTATGTATGACTGGAGTATACTAGACTGCTGTATTTAGGATTACAGGTAAAAGATTACAAATAAAGATGATTTCGCTCAAGAACATCTCAGGAGTTAAGGATTATGAATCAAAAGCTAAGAAGATGTACAGCCGACAAATGCCACCCGATTAATGCCAGCCTGATTACAATGTAATGGGTCCTATTTATATGCCTTGGGAATTACTATGGTAACTACCGTGGGAATTACTGACTGATCCACTGTTCCTCTCAGAGGAGCCGGTTCCCACCCAGTGAGACTGTCTCGGCCATCTACATCCTTCCCTCCTTTCTTGAATTTTGGCAAGATTCCAAAATTACTGAGAAAAAAAGTCCACCGTTTGATTCTTTTGGAATGTTGCTCCTCTAGTGCTTGACACCCCTATAGTTGTAATTCCATGGGCATCCAGCCAAGTTGGACTGAAAAAATCCACCCTCTGATTCTTTTGGAATTTTTCTCGTTAAGTGCTTGACGCCCTTATAATTGTAATTCCAAGGGCCGTCAGCCAAGTGACACCAACCCCTAAATGGAAAAATCAAGCGTCTGCTGGAAAAATTCACCGTCTGATTTGTAGATCGGCGAAAAAATCCTTGACCAAACTCTGAGATGGAACTACCCAGTCTCCTTTCACTGAACCCGCTTCCGTTTACCCTTTGCCTGGATGGCGTCTGAGAAGTTCCAGTGCCAGCATTCTCCTTCTGAATGAGCCTGTAAATGGCCTCCTGCTCAAGCTGATCGCGCCTTTCTATGGTCATCTCAATTTCATAAGGCGTGAGAGGATGATAAGTTTTGGTGTCAGGATCATAAGCGTGCGTCTGCCTTTGTTGATCCTAGTTCTAGCCAGTTTGTGACAATGCGAGGCTGTATGGATCCATCCTTCTAGGAGAGGCTCAGAAAGAATCTCAGCCATCTCTCTGTACTGTGGTCCTAGGCCTGGTTTAGCCGTAATGTCCTTTTCAGGCAGTTTAGAGGACTCAACAATGAGTTGCAGCAGTTGGTTGGTGATCTTAGTGAGGCCTTTGATCTGAACTTTCCACTGGCCCATACACACTTTGATCCTTTGCACCTCATATTCCAGCTCCTGATGATCATTCAGTTGGAGAGCGTCGTTGAACAGTGTTTGCCAAGTTTTCCATTCCACAGTCGATCGCTCATACCAATCCTAAGATCATCAGTAATCTTGAAATATGTGAGCCGATCGAGTGGTCCTAGATGTTGAGGGTAAAGTGCAGGAAAAAATCTTGGAAACTCTGCCTCTGTTGTTGGTAAAGGATACAACAGAACTGGGGAATCAGACACAAATTCCAAGAAGTTAAGGATAGCCTGGTTCTCTTGCTACATCATCTTTTTGGTTACTCTAACCAGCTGGAACAGTAGCCGAAGAGCAGATGCATGTTCCCCCACTGACATTCAAGTTTGAGGTCCCTTGCTGGTGGCAGTCTGGTCTTCAAGAATGGTCCGCACCCTTTGATCCAGAACTCCCCTAGCAATCTTCATTTGCACTAAGACATCTTTCAATTGATTCCTGACATCCTTCATGCATTTATAGGTCGGCTTGTTTCCCAGCAGAAGCTCTAATTCCATGGCCAGAGAGAGACAATCTGCAGTAGACTGCCATTGCCAATGGGGATTGGTTACTCTCTCTTCAGCAGTTAGGATCCATTCAGGCACCCTTTCTAACAGTTGTATTATACTGGGATGCGTAGGATGATTGGCAGGCCTCTTGATCATGGAAAGCAACTGATTTCCAATGCTCAACCATTTCCCTGGCACCGACATACAGTCACTGAAAGCACTCCAGATCAGAGATAAGATCATCATCCTCTAGATACCACCTGGTTATAGGAGACTGCTGATGTCTCAATCTCTTGTTCAGCGTGATGAGCTGTAATAAATGTTGCTCATCACCCGTTGGTCCTTCAATCACAACTTTGCCTTTTCCTTTAACATCCCTGTTGTGTTGTGACTAGTGTGCCAGTGGATTCCCAGTGTTGCTGGGTTGTTTCTCTCAAAACTGCTCATTGTTCGACCGCTGCCCTTCATGCTAGTCTGGTTGGCCATGTACCACCAGTACGAGGTTCTGGAGGTGGAGATGGAGGAGAGGAATCATCATCATCATCATTATGCCCTTCGTTTGGTTCATCCTCCTCCTTCTCTGCTTCTTCTTCCTCCTTATCCTCATCTTCTTCAATGGTAGTCTGCTGTTCAATGTAATCAAGGATAGCTTGATTTGTGAGAGCATTGTTATATTCAGTAACTTTATCTTGCAAATCACTCTCCATCGTCTACATAAGAAACTTCGAGTTATCCATGTTGAAAACAGCATTGCCCATTGGATTCAAGATCTCGGCCAGATTGTTATAGATATATCTTTCTGTTAATGTGGCCTTCAGGGAATTGTGGCGGATCACTAAAGAGTTGAACTCAACTTGCTTCATTCTCAGCATGGTTTCAAACCGATCAGCAGCTAGTTGAGCTTTTGCCTTTTCTTCCCGCATGGTCTGCATCTCAGACTCTACCTTGGCTAGCTTACTTTGTAGCTGCTGAATGGTCCTATCTGAGTGAGACTCAAGGATAGTGTGGTGCAGGTTCTCGGCTGCTCTCCCTTGCTCCAACTTTTCAATCTACTCCTCAACCTCCCTTAATTCAGTATTTACCTTAATTAGTTCATCTTCTAACCCTGTAGCATCCAACATTTGTCCCATATAATTGACAATAGTATTCCATGATGACTGAATGAGTACTGAATAGCCATCATTAACTGTTGCTAGGTCAAAATCAGTTGGCTCATAGACTATGACAGGAGACATATAAGGTAATGCATCATAATCAAATTTCTGCAGTAGGAGACGTCCCTTGAGCGGATGAGTCTGCAGTTGTTATAATCTGTCTTTCTTTGTCAAGTGCAGGGCTTCTTCACTGTATGGTATAGAGAGTCAGCCAAGTGGATTTAGAGAAGCTGGGCCTTTGCCCTTATCAATCTGGTCTGCTGACTGCTCAGGACTGGCTCTTTCTGACTGATCTTGTCCAGTACTGGTGGTTACTGACATCTGGCCTGTTGACTGGTTGATTCCACCAGTGGTCTGGTCAGTCTGTTGTTCAGTCTGGCTAACTAGAATCCTTTCAGTAGACACTATTTTGACTTGACTTTCTAGCTGCTTCAGAAGAGCAGTGCTCTTAGTTAGTGTCGTCCTTGGCTTCTTTTGACTGCCAACTTCATCTTGTTTAGACTTCCTTTTCTGTCCAGTGGGGGTTGGCTGACTTTCTGGATCTTCTTCATTCGATGACAAGTCTACATTTTTGGATAGTGAAAACGGCTTCTAACTCCAAGCCATTCTCACCTGATCATGGGTGTCTGGAGCAGTTGCCGAGTATAGAAACTGCCAAACATACCAAGCCTTGAATATACTTTGAGATTTCAGCTTGGCAGTTTGCTGAAGCACATTGTGCGACAATATCTGGTAGAGGTTGATAGAGACTTTGGAATCCAATCTTTTTGCTAAACGCATGGCAAAAAGTTTCTCTGACACATATGTCGGGTTATTCTCCAGGCTCACAACTTCAACCACAAATCGGTAGGCAACGGGAGCTTCCAGTCCTGTGACTGGAATCCCTTGTGCACTCGCTTTCCTTTTCCTCTTAGCAAAATCATCCTCCTTCAGAGCTACACCGGTCTGCTCTGCAGTTGCTACAGATGGGTTGGGCCCGTTTGGCATACAGAATGCAAAAGCAATACTTTCTAGTGTGACAGACACCTTCTGGCCATAAATCACAGCTCTACAATCTTCAGCATTGAAAGAGTCTAGGACTTGCCTTATGATGGCTATGTCAAAATCAATCCTTGTGGCTTGCAAAACCACATGCAAGTCCCACAGGTGGAGTAGAGCCTTAGCTTGCTCAGTAAACACATAGCACTGAATTTTGTTGTGCGGGATGCGTGGAAGAGTTTCCTTTGTAGCAGTAATAAGGGCTTGGGTTTCCTCGATAGTGTCCTACATCTTTTTTGACAGTTTCCTCCTACCCATGCACCGTGAAGATGATGAAGCAGGTGAAGAAGAAGATGACTTACTTGATTCTTCAAAACCGTATCTAGGTGTGGCTGGCAAAGTCAGACGACAATCCACGGTCTCCTCAAAGGATGAGGTTTGCGACTATAGTGAAGAAACTTCAGAGCGGCAATGGCGAGTGGACAACCGAAGGTAAGCATCGCGCACAAGATTTGTGAGAAAAAACGCCTACTCACCTTACTGTTATACGCGTTCGCGCCATAAAAGCTCCACCACTTAACATTCCTAGACTCTTGTGCACCGCAACTGACATGGCAGACATGCATTGGACAAGACTTTCACCCGTCATTGAAATGATTACCACTGATATTCCATCTGACCGTTGGTCCCCTAAAAACTGATAATTTTGACCCCACTATTCTGGTCCTGGTATAAGCCTGCCTTGGTCGTACTGTTAGTGATCTGAAACTGGTTCTGGAACTGGAACTGGCTATACATGAAAAAGTCCCAAGATAGCTGATTCTAGAATTTCTTGGTCTTTAGCACCCGGATTCTCAGTACCTTGTTCTTGGCAAGGCTCTCTGGCTTTTGAATAGTAGAGCTTGATTTTAGCTCCATTATACACCCCTAGTAGCATTAATCTAGATAGGTCTTTCAGTCTTACCATACCGTTGGACAAAACCCAATCCACTTCGAATGGTCCTGCCCATGCTATATTTGAGATTCGGCTTCTTAGGACCCAATTTGGACTGATATAGGAGTACTAGAGCCCCTTTCTAAAACTCCCGGACCTTAATCCTTCGATCATGCCAGTGTTCCGTTCTTTGCTGAACAATCTCTTGTTCCAGCATAGCCCGTTGTCTCAATTCATCTAACTGGGTAAGCTCCTCCAGTCGCTTCTTAAGATTGTGATTAAAATCTAAACCATATTCTACAGCCATTCTGAGACTTGAGATAACAAACTCCATAGGGACAACAGCTTCAGTGCCATATACCATTCCGAATGGTGTTAATCATGTAGTGACCTTATAAGCTATCATGTATGCCCATAAAGCAGTCTGAATCTTCAAATCTCGTTGGTCTAGCTTTTTCTACACAATCTTAGTTAGAATAGTCTTAATGGCCTTGTTACTACTTTCGGCCTGTCCATTGCATCTAGGATAATAAGGTGTGGATTTTCGATGCTTGACTGAAAGCATATCCATAAGGATCTCCATAGTGTCATTGATGAAATGTGTCCCTTGGTCCAACACAACCTCCACAGGACATCCATAGCGATAGACAATATTCTCAAATAAAATCACGCAGTGGATTTGGCTGTGTTGTCAAGAGGAGCCTTAGCTTCTACCCACTTGGTTACATAGCAGGTAGCCATCACTATATACCTATTCTTCCTGGGAGTAACCTTCTTGAAAGGTCCCATAAAATCCAAACCCCATTTCATGAAAACAACCAGTGGTTGTACTGATGTTAAGGGAGTCATGTATACAGCTGTGGGTCTACCCAGTCTTTGATACATGTCACAAGTTTTGCACAAACTTCTGACATCGGATATCAATGTTTGCCACCATAAACTAGCCTGCAAAATCTTCTTGTAAGTAACATCAGTAGAAAGGTGTCCACCAGATTCTCCATTATGCGCATCTGAGATAACTTGCATTCTCCCCATCTGCGAAGAATACCATCGACACCTAATCTGTAGAGTGAATCCCCAATGATGATAAACCTTAAGATTTTGATAACCAGAGCCTTCTTCTGGTTTTGCTTCTAATCTTTTGGGAAACCACCCTGAGAAAGAAACTGATATACTTCATATAATCCAGGATCAACTGATTCTGCCGCTTCCAACTGAAATAATTCAGCATCCACTGGTTCGTCTCTTAAAGACACTTCAGAATAGCCCTTCGTACTCCTAGAGAGGAAATCAGCACCACAGTGGTTCTTGCCAGGTTTATGGAAAATTCAAAATTCAAATTCCATAAGGAACATCATCCACCGTATTAGCCTGCCTTGAATAATGACTTTATTAATCAAGAATAATAGGGCCTGATGATCCACGTAGAAATGAAACAATTTGCCTAGCAAATAATGCCTGAATTTTGTAGCATTGAAAACCATCCCTAGAGCTTCTCGTTCAGTGGTTGTATAACCTTCTTCAGCCTGGCTGAATCTGCGACGACTGGCAAAGTAGACAGGATAGTCAGACCTTCCATTTGGCTGGGCTAATATCGCCCCCATCGCCAGCCCCGAAGCATCCACATGTACATGGAAGATAACATCCCAATTTGGTTGTCAAAGGATTGGTTTATTGATAGTGGAATTTTTTAATTTCTGGAAACTTTCCTCACACTCAGCAGTCCAATTAAACTTGCTGGTTTTCTTTGTGAGCTCATACAGTGGTAAAGCTTGGGAGGAAAATTTATACACAAATCTTCTGTAAAAGTTAATATATCCCAAGAAAGAACTTAACTCAGATGCATTCCTGGGCGTCTTGTCCTGCTGAACGCACTGGATCTTGTCGTCGAACATTTCTATTCCATTGCGGGATACTACATGTACCAGTAGCTCACCTTTCCAGACTAGGAAAACAGATTTGAATGGATTCAAAGAATTCCGCTTCTCCTGACAGCGCTTAAAAACCATTTCTAGGA
Organism: Adiantum capillus-veneris; assembly: GCF_014529385.1. Lineage (NCBI taxonomy): Eukaryota > Viridiplantae > Streptophyta > Polypodiopsida > Polypodiales > Pteridaceae > Adiantum > Adiantum capillus-veneris. Next base: position 40,414,875 of record NC_140945.1, on the reverse strand, counting down.
ATAGTAAATGATGTTCCTCAACTGAATATATGGTGAAATCATCCATGAATATGGCAAGGAACCGATGAAGAAACTCATTGAATATCTCCATCATACACCACTAGAAAGTGGCTGGTGCATTGCATAGGCCAAATTGAATTACCAGATACATAAATGATCCCCACTCTTTAATGAAAGTGGTCTTCCCCCGATCCTAAGGAGCAATTTGTAATTGGTTGTAGCCACTGTATCCATCCATAAAACTGTACATCTCATATCTTGCAATCTCATCAAGCAACATATCTGTGAAGGGCAATGGAAATGGATCCTTGATGGTTTGAGCATTGAGTTTCCTATAATCCACACATAATCTCAACTTCCCATTTTTCTTGGTAACAACTACAATAGGAAACAACCAATCTCTACTGGATACTTCAGTGATGAACCCAGCTTTGAGAAGGTTTTCAATCTCTTCCTTGACCTTCTTAGCATAATTGGATTCATTCTATACCGCTGCAAACTCCCTAGCCTGGCATCTGGCTTCAGTGGTATCCTGTGCTGGCAGACCTTTGGATCCACTCCTTTCATATCAGTGTGTTCCCAGGCAAAAACATATTTGTAATGCTGGAACATTCTGCGTGATTTCTACTTCATTGTAGGGTTGAGATGTTTGTTAACTTTGCTCATTCTAGGGTTGTCTTCAGAGCCTAGATTCCATTCCTCGATCTCTTGGTCATCTGGAAGTAACCAGTTAGGCCCGCCGCCTTTTCTCTTGGTTGACTCTTCGGCATAATCCCAAGATGGCCCTTTGATTTCCAAATCACTATTCTGATTTGCCGTGTCCTCCCTAGAATATGCTGGCTCATCTGGCGTGATGGATTCAATGGATCCTTCCGGCCTTCCAGTTAACTGAACTGAACATTCTCCTGAATTGAGTTTAGTAAACTGGTTTGGGAACTGCTTCTTCTGTTTGTCAGCCTGCTTCTTGTTCAATAGAACTGCATTAAGATCAATTTCTACTAAGGAAAAAATATTTAGAGCTACTAACATCCTTTCAATCTTCTTGATCTTATACTTTTGGCATAGTTCTTTAGGTCTCAGCTCCTTTTTCCAGCTTCTAGTGTTATTTTTTTGAATCTGGATTCTGCCCACTGGCCCCTTGTAGAGTCAGAGTTTGATTAGCATAGTCGTGAACAGATTGTGTCGTTCGCAAGCATGGGTACCCTAGTAGCATTCCATATGCTCCTTGCACATCGAGAACTAGAAAAATGGTCTTGAACTTCTCCTTGTCCACTCGTATCGGCATATTTTTTATCATACCAGTAGCTTGCTCTACTCGATGATTTGCCATCCGCACTTTGAAAGGTGATGGCTTCAGGTTTTTGATGCCCATCCTCTGCTGAAGATGTACTCCCATGATGTTCACTCCTACTCCTCCATCCAGAATGACACTCAAAAGTGGTTCCCATTGTTTCCAAACTTTGTAATCTACTTGAATTAGCGGCACTTCATCAACTCTGACAGCCGTCAAGTCAAATGTCCTGGCCTCCACCTCAGCCTTCCTTCACTGTCTGATGAATTTTGATGCTTCAGGAAAAGTTCTTCTAATGTCTTCCAACTCCACAGTGAGTTTCTGGATTCTATCACAGATTTTTACATGAATTTGCTCTTTCTCATGATCAAAGTTGTTGTTGGAGCTTGAAGAACTAGTAATTTCTTCACAATGCCATTCCTTCATTTTAGTGCTTTCAGCTCCTCTATCATCTCCCAACTCTTCAATCATCCCTTGTACTGTAGCCAACATGGTCTCATGTATGCCACGGGATTTAATTGATCTATCTTAGTAGATTAGGCTGGTATCTTTTGAATGACCCGTGCTTTAGAACTCTCTAGCTGCTCTGGCAGCTTCTTGGCTAAATCCTTTGTGATTTTCGCCGCTAGTTCTCTCTGCTCCTGCAATTCATCAACCACCTTTTCTTTACCCTTGGCCTTCCATACCTCTCTCTGTTGATCCCATTTGCTGCTTTCAGTAGTGACTAGTCTTTCAGGGATCTCTTGGATTTACTCAATCACTACTCCTTTGCTTCGTGTAACTGCTCGTACTGGAACTGGCTCTGGTACCTTCGCTTCAGTAGCCGTAGTCCCAGGTGTTTCTGGACATTGAGCCGCGAAATACCCATACTTTCCACAAGTATAGAAATTCAGACTTTGGCTCTGGAAATTACCACGCCCCCGGCCCCGGCCAGTACCTTTCTTGGTATCTGCCGCGCCCTGGACCAGTACCACTGGTACCTGGTTTCTCCTCCTGAGAAGCGTTGGCATATTCCACTCTCACTGGTTTGGCATTGGTAGATGCCACCACTGACAAGTCTTTTCCCTTTTTGAAGTGATGAATCCTAATGCCACAGTTATTCCATAAATGGCCATAGGCTTTACAATAAGTACATTGTGGGCACTCATTGGAAACATGGTCCTTAGATATACATTTTGAACACCAAGTCTCCATTCTTCTCACTGGTTGTCTGGTTTGGCTAATCTCAGCAATTTGCCGAGCCATCTCTTCAATCTTCCTAGCCCAAGACCCCTTTTTAGGCTTATCCTTGGTCTTCTCATCGGAGCTACTCTTAGAACTACTGGAAACTCCACTTGAATCAGAGTCATCAATAGAAGGATTGCTACTACTGGACCTCCTCTTCTTATGACCCTTTTCCTTCTTAGCTTATTGTTCTAGCTTCAGGGCTTGTTGAATTTCTTCGTCGGTGCTGGTACCTCCTTCTCCCTAAGCTTCTTGCTGCGAAAGCCATTCAAGAACCATGCTTGCAGTCACTTTTCTGATGGTGGTTCCTGCAGCTGCCTTGTCAGTTCCTTGATTTTCTCAACATAGCGTCGGATTGACAATTTTCTTTGCTTAATCTTATCTAGTTCACAAAGAATATCGTCATCACCTCTGTTGTCGGAATATTACAGTCTGAAGGCTTTAAGTAGTTTATTATAGGATTTGAGCTAGCAAGCCGGGTAATGATAGTACTACTTCCTCGCTGCCGCCTTCAACGTTTGCGGAAAGTATTCACCCCAGTCATCCTCATCAATATTTTTCAGCTCTACATATTGCTCAAAAGCTTGGATGTGAACATTCGGATCATCCTTCTTGCCCCCTTTGAACACGGGAAAAGAGATTTTCAACGAGGATGTGTAATCATGCGTTGGTCCTTCCTCTTCTCATCTTAGAGTCTGGACGCCTCTTTGGAGTTTTCTTACAATTGTCTATATCTACATCCCAATTAATATCTGCCTCTGTCTCAGTTTCTGTGTCCTCCCTGGCCTGTCTACTGGAAGTATGGCAACTTCCTTTAATGCCTTTGGCGCCCTCGTTCCCCTGCCTGAACCGAGAACTTTTAGCCTTGCGTGCTTTGCTTTCTGCCCTTCTGCGTCTGGACTGACTAGAACACTGTGAGTCCTGCACCTCATCAGCCTGACTATGCTCCTCCTGAGCCTCACTATCAGTCACCGGCTCATGCTTGGGGTCAGAGTCTCCTTCTGACTCCTCACGAATAGGGTCAACACGGTAGGATGGTTTCAACACGGTAGGATGGTTTCCGGCCACGAGTGGTTTTGGGTGCCATTACTGCAGCTGGAAAACTGTAAACTGGGAGATGAATTTTCTAGTCAATGAGCAGCAGCTCTAGCCACCGTGATCGCCAAAATGGAATTGGAACTGATCTCTTTAGATAGCTGATTCCAGTGTTAGAAGTTTACAGCTACTGGTGATGTGTTAGTTCAAACAGTAGACTGGACAAGGAAATAGAAACTGAATTGGAATACATCTACTAAAATGAGAAATAGACTGAAATACTGAGAATGATATTCAGATTCAGATTCAGATTCAGATTCAAAGAGAATAAGTACAAAGTATATATGACTGGAGTATACTAGACTGCTGTATTTAGGATTACAGATGAAAGATTACAAATAAAGATGATGTAGATCAAGAACAGCTCAGGAGTTAAGGATTATGAATCAAAAGCTAAGCAGATGTACAGCCGACAAATGCCACCCGATTAATGCCAGCCTGATTACAATGTAATGGGTCCTATTTATATGCCTTGGAAATTACTGTGGTAACTATCGTGGTAATTACTGACTGATCCACTGTTCATCTCACAAGATCCGGTTCCCACTCAGTGAGACTGTCTCAGCCATCTACATGAGCCCAATCCTATAGCTCCAAGACAAATTGATGATTGCGAAAAGGAAAAAATCACAGAATGTTACACACCCGCTCTAGAGCTAGTCTGGGTACCGAAGAAAGATCAATTTGTTCCACCTAGCTCAGGAACAGGGAAGTCACATGAAGCTTCTTGCTCTTCATGTAGTTCCTATATGGAAATAGAAGCTTCAACACAACCTCCACCTACCATTGTACATATCCATACAACAAGGAAGAGTTTGCACCTCCCGTTGTAAGCTCACCACCTACAACAACATTACAAATAAAATCATGGGAGAGTACCTTACCACTTTTGCGACTAGATGAAACGCACACGGCGATCGAAAACTATCGGTTAAATCCTTCACCCATAACAACTTGGAACAATTTGTTTCAAAAGGTGACAACATCATTCCAAAAGGTATGATCTACCCAAGGCAGGGGGGAGTGTTTGCTGGCAGTTGTCATTCACTCACTCCCCTCTTAACCTTCCTCCGTGATCTCTCAATCTCCAATCTTAGGGAATGTATATATAAATCCTTATACTCACAAGACCAAAATAAAAAAGTAAAAGAGCAAGAGCCACCAAACAAAACTCTGGAAACCTACAAGTTCTATACATAACAAAAAATCATAAAAACACATTATGCACAAGGACACGACCCTTATAATATATGCACTCTAACCATCATCTATCTATGTGTACAGATATGGCTAGTACGATAGAGTCATCCACTCCTACCTTGGGTGAGAGGTACCCTCTTTACTTTACACAAGTGTTTCACATAGTCTATCTGGTGCTTGCATGTGAATGGGATTTGGTAGATACGCTAGCGTGTGAGAGGAATTTTGAGGAATTAGAATGGTTGATATGTCTCTTGACCACAACTAATCCATACTTAGTAGAGGACGTCACCCCAATTGCACAAGACTACCCTCTTGACCAAGATGAATATAGGCGTCTAGTGATGTTCTTAGTGAACATCTGTGCCTCTAATGATGAGGAAGAGTGACATGATTACACGGATGGCACATATGGTCTCATGGATAATGACTTTGTTTGTCTTGATGATGACAAGGATAGGGGTTTAGCCTTAGGGTTCCCCCCCAATCTCTACAATATCCTATTCCCTTGACTCTCTCGGGGGAGTGCAAATAATTAGGTTCGGGTTCCTTATGTTGTTTGATTGTGTTCAATAAGGGTTGGTGCCTCTTCCCACTGATGTGCCTCATAGAGTTATTATTTGTTTTTTCTAGTGTGTACAGGATGTTAGGACTTTGAACTTCATGGAGTCTTTCTCTCATTCACTCTTCGAATCAAGCACGATCATCAACACAAATAGGTGTTTCTTGTCCATAGCATTGCCCCTTGTCTTTTTTTCAATCCACGTTTGTCTGCTTTAAATGTGAATGGTAGCAAAATATTCCACACATTTGTCTAGATTTAACATTAGATTCTATATAATTTGTTGTCATAATCCCTTATCTAGGTTTCAGAATGAAGCAGTCTGACTAAGCTAGTTTGACCAAGTTAGGAGTTTGAGATTTTCTCTTAATACCATGAGGAATGCCTTCCTAATAATCAATCATTACTTTAGGTTCTTAATCCAATTTAGATAGCATTGTGTGCAATGTACTAGGGCTTTCTAGTGGGCTTAGTCCCTATTGACCTTTAGCTTAAGTATTGTAAAGGGAGTTTACTAGTATGATGAGGCTGGGGAGGGTAACAATGTTATATGACCCCCCAAAGTTACAAAATTAAAATGCTAAAACTGAACAAACAAAAAAATCAAAGTGCCATAATGTAAAATCTTAAGCTAGAAGAGAAATCTCAGCTTGATTTGGTACTTCACTTACATGTTTCGCCTATGGTACTAGAGCCCTAGAGGTTCCCAGTGTGGGCGCTTTTCCTTGAAAAGAAAAAAACCCAAGGCATACAAAATAAGCACACACATCAAAATTGAATCACTGTGAAAAGACTTTGGGGGGTCAAAGAAAAGGAAATAAGTCAGGCGATGATTTCACGAGTAATTCCTTTTAACGTAGCTTAACTAAAGGTCTTCTAGGTAGGACATGAAATACTTGGCTCTTGCAAATAAAAAACTTAATTGACCAGAGAAAATTGAGAAGCATGCCCATGGTATTAATAGTTGACCTCTAGTGCTTTTCCATCGTTACATTAGCGACCCCATACTTGTTTAATTTTTGACCTTACAAATGTTTATGCGTTTGATTATATTAGAATTTAATGTTTACATTAGAAAAATTTTGAACTCATTTTTGGGCCTTTTAAGAGTGCCACATCATCAAAGTTGTACAAAAGAAAGCAACCCGGTAGACCCCTCTAAATATTGCTTAGAACCCCATGATATGACCTATCATTGGAAAGTTCTTGAAAAATGGATTCTAAAGAGCTAAGGTCCGAAAAGTTTGGATGACTTCTATGAAAGTTATGCCATTTTTTTTCAATCAGCCAGGTTTTGTTACCGTTACGGTTATCTAAAATCACCTTTTTCTAGATCTACATGAAGGTAATGTCCGATACATGCATGCTATATATCAATAGATAGCATTTGAAGAGTATATTCTAAATATCCAACCTCCGACAAGTTTGGATCTTATTTGCAAAAAATTTACCGATCCCCACTTTTTGAAAGCTATGCTACATCAACAACTCTTACAAGGCCCATTTTTTAATCCAAACTTTTCCTAATGATTGATGACAAATTGTTTAAAATCCTGTTACCAATCAATTTGTCTGCCTACAACTACATATGGGTGAAAGCATGTTAACATGTTGCGCTTTTTGTTCTAGTTAACATATGCCAACAAGCACATCTTGTAAGCATAACACATGGATAGGACAATCATGTTTTTCCAAGTGTGTGGGCCACCATCATGTAGTATACAAAGTGTATACTTGGACTTCAAAAAAATGAATTGTAATATTTTTAAAATCTCTAATAATTGAGCTTAGTCGCTACGTTGAGGTAGTGGTGTAGTCATGAAGCATGGAGGAAAGCACGACGCAGGGGCCACATGTCAGAGAGAGGGAGGAAAGCGATTGTGAGCTGCAAAGCAAGTTTATAGTCAGAGGCCAATAGTTAGCCCAAGTGGAGGATAGCTCACCACTGGAGCCATCCACCTCTGACAGCAATCTTGACAGTACTCCACCGAGAAGGAAGTCGAGGGGCAAAGGTTTTGTTGCTTCTCCTCCACCTTGAAAAAGATTGAAGGCTTCTAATTCCCAAGGATTCCCAATGTCAAAGTACATGCATACAGGGAAGGGAAAGCATGAATCAGGTTCTCTCTCTCTCTCTCTCTCTCTCTCTCTCTCTCTCTCTCCCCCAATGAGGGGGCCACATTTGGAAGTTGTAAATCAAGCAAAGCATGACACATTTCTCCAGCATGCCTCGACTACTAATCTGTTAGTGAATCCTCTCACCCATGAGAAAATTGTGTTGCTAAGAATATGTTGCAATCAACAAGAGGACTATGCATTCATCTTATATGCTTGTTTTTGCAGTAGCCCCTGGCTGCAATCTAGTTGTGGATTCTCTCACACTGATCAAGTGCTTGTGCATTGCCTTAGGCATTCAAGGTGCATTCTTAGATGATTGCATCTAAGGAGAGCCCGCGCAATTGCCTGCGTAGAAATTACTTGACAACCCTATTCTAGTGGGGTTTTGTAAGGTTTTAATCTTATAATCTGTGTGGTGTGCAGGCCGATGAAAAGCTCCCAAGCTGAACATCCCACTGCAGGAAAATTTTTGTGTAACAGCGAAGAGTTTAATGTTTTCCATGACCTCTCCATGGACGGTGACGACCCCAAATTGGTGAAGTTGGACTAGATTATAGATTTGGAGTGGTTCAGTGTATTTAGAGAGGTGAAGGATCACAACAAATATCTCTTCAAATGCAGTAGCATTTGTAGCAACATGTACGACCAAGTACTTCAGCTGCACTACAGGGTATACCAGAAGGCCCCCACCAACATGGAAATTACTTCGGCTTTTGCGAAGGGTTTTGTAAAATAATTCAGTCCAGTGGCAATTGCAAGTGTCTCAATCATGCAGTTCAAATTCGGTTGAGTTTGTTGTCTAGCATTTGCGGGACCTTTTGAGAAAAAGGATACTAGGATGCCCATGTTGAAAAGTGGAGGGTGCATAATATCCACCCCTCAAGTCAAAAAACAGAGGAGGTCTCCACAAAAACAAAGGATGATTGCACTGGCTAAGTAGCTCCGAAAGTTGTTTCTGCTACCAAGGCAACACCCCTCTCTATTAATAACTCTCACAAAGTGACAGCAAGCCTGTCATATTTTGGGATCTCTAATTTTCAGCACATGATGAGTGCAAGTGACTATCTCAGAGATCGACTACAGGATGCTAAACAGTAGCTCAAGAATGCGGGTCAGGAGCTTGAAGGTGCAAGGGTTCTGAAAGCAAGCCATGATATGGTCAGCCCTGTAGTACTTGCTATGAGACAGAAGCTTCATGATGTTGAGAATGAATTGCGGTGTTTAGGCCTCACTGACAGTGTGGATGCAAGGAGAGAAATAGAGCTCAAGGTAAAGATCAAGACACTGAAAGAGACACTGGATGGTTTGGTGTTTCCTCACAATGAGGACACCCCCACTGCTGTTGATATTGACATAACCTGTCTTCGTGTAAATGCCAATGGTTTTTGTGATTGAACCTTATATTTTGAATATATGCACAACTATCCTATGTACTTACCATGCCTCTGTTTTGATTGGTTTGTAGATTAATGTGGAGGTGCAAGAAGCAAAAGTGCACACATGTGATAGTCAATTGTAGCTGCTCATGTAGATACGTAGGATGATACAAGGCTCCTTCATCCCCACTGCCCTATGCAAGATAGTTATGGAAGCTTTTACAAAGTGTATAGGAGGGGTACGGGGGTACATGATGGGACAACAAGCAACGTGTGTACTAGCTGTGGTCTCCCACTAGAAGTACACAAACTCAGTGCAATGGTCAAAATGCCATGTGAGAATACCTATCACCTAATTTTCTTTGTTGTTGCATGCTCCCTAGGGACCGAATGTAGAGCTTCCACCTGCCACCAAAGGATACGATCTGAATGGTGTGGCAAGGTCACAAGGCAAAGACCTCGAATCACACAGAGTTTTGGTAAGATAATGTTAAGGAACAGTTATCCAACCTTAATTCCTACACTAGCCCTGTGTATGGTAGTTAGCATAGAAGGTATGCTAGTTAGCTTAGTGGGTATGGTTTCTAGCATATTGTGTATGGTAGTTGGCAAACCTAGTTATGCTAGTTAGCATACTATGAGATATAGCTAGCATACATTGTCATGGTGGTAAGCATACTGTGTATGCTAGTTAGCACAATTAGTTATCCAAGCTAGCATATTGTGAATACTAGTTGGTATTTTTTGTATGCTAGTTATCATACTGTGTATGCTAATAAGTATACCTTCTATGCTAGTTAACAAACTATGCATGCTAACTAGCATAAAGAGTTTCCCAATTAAAAACAAAGTATGTTAATTAGCATATTAAATATGCTAACTAGTGCACAGTGTGGTGTATGCTAGTTAGCACAATTAGTTATCCTAGCTAGCATATTGTGAATACTAGTTGGTATTTTTTGTATGCTAATAAGTATACCTTCTATGCTAGTTAACAAACTATGCATGCTAACTAGCATAAAGAGTTTCCCAATTAAAAACAAATTATGTTAATTAGCATATTAAATATGCTAATTAGTGCACAGTGTGCTAAGTAGCAAAGAAGGTATGCTAATTAGCATATTAGATATGCTAATTATCATACCTTGTATGTTAGTTAGCACACACAGTGTACTAACTAGCAAACAGGGTATGTTGATTAGCATATTTAATATGATAATTAGCATAATTTTTATGCTAATTAGAAGAGTGTGTATGATGGCTAGCATGCAAGTATGATAAGTAGAAAACAAGATATGATAATTAGCATACTCAGTATGCTAACTAGTATACCTTGTATGCTAGCTAGCATTTGGTGCATGCCAACAAGCATTCAAAGTTTAGCCAGCATACCTTCTTTGCTAGCTAGCATAATGTGTATGCTTGTTAGCATACCTCTATGCTAGTTAGCATACATTTTGAGCTAGCTAGCATAATGTGTATGCTAGTTAGCATACCTCTTTGCTAGTTATTGTAATGTGTATTTTAATTAGCATGCACACTATGCTTACCAACAAATATGGTATGCTAATTAGCAAAGACTTTATGTTAATTAGCATAAATTATCCTCTATAGCATACATGGTATGCTAATTAGCATACCATGTATGCTAATTAGCACACCATCAATAATAAGCATACCATTAGCATACACACAATTTTTCCTATTAACATTTTAGTTATGCTAGTTAGCATATTGATCCTGGTGGTTAGCACACTTTCTATACTAGTTAGCATAGTTAGCATAGGTAATATGAATGTCTACAGGATATAGATGACTACCATACATGGAATGCTACTTGTCACACTATGCATACAAGAAATCATAATGGTATCGATGAAAATCAACGGGTGAATGGAATACACAGGTATCAATGATGCAAGATACAAACCTGACAAGACACCTGTCAATCAAAGGAAAGAAGAGAAGCTCTGTAATGATGAATCTGATGAGCTGGATAAACAGCATGAAAGGATAGATGTAATACCACAACATGCAACCGCACGAGGCTGCTGCAATGGTACATAAACAGATTATGACGATGAAGATTTTATCATGATCACTCATCCCAAATTCAAGCCCCTTAGAGATGATAAACAAGCGTCTCAGAGGAAACATTTAGGAGTGTGCAAGAGGAGGGTAGGAGTGCTCAAGAGGAAGGTTTAAGGACTGACAGTGGGCTGACTGTGCAAGACGCCGGTAATGACAGCCCCCTGCAGGGTTTTGTAAACAAAGTGAAATTAAAGAGAAAAGGTGGCTTGGAATAGATTCTGGAAGAACCTGGGGACAAGAAATGTGATCCGATACCATTTCTGTGTCAGAGGGAAAGAGAAAATGCAGTGAGTTGCCCTGCATGATTTGAATTATGCCATTGCATGCAAAACCATAGGAAAGCGGCATATTGCCAAGGCTAGACAGCTACAAAAAGAAAAAGTCGAGATTGATAAGCACCTGGCTAGCTATCTTAAACACTTAACGAAAATAATGAGTACTTCAGTTATGTTCATCCCTCGGGGGAAGTTATTTTTGCTGAGTGGTATGCACTGCCAGACCCAATACGTGTTCCAAAGCCGTTGCCAGACAAGGGGCGCGCTTTGATTCTTGATTTAAATGGCGTGCTTGTTCAAGTTGTAGAGCCAATGCATGGTGGCATTCTCCCTAAACATGTAGCTGAAATGATAAAGTGCAATGTGCAAGATAGGAGGTATGTATTTTGTCACAGAGACAGCCACAAATTTTTGGATTGGTGCCTCCAATTTTTTCCATGTGTATACATGGAGCACCAGCATGGCACCTAAAGTAAATGCAATATTAGAAATAGTATTCAAAGAGCAACGGGATAAATCGAGAGGTGTTTTTTCACAGAATCATTGTAGTGGCCAGCCTTGGCAGATATATAATAAGCTTGTATTCTTGAAGTATTTGAGATTGTTTTGGAAGCACTACAACTTTGGGGCCCAAAATAGTCTAATTATTGATGATAGTATGTAGAAAGTGTGCCAAAACCCTGGAGAAAGTTGGTTTGTTACTCCTAAAATAGAGGACTAGACCAAAGAACAGTGGCAAAACTTCCTGATAGATACTTTGAGCAATTAGTTGTTCCTATGGCTGCAATTAGAGGATCGTGCATTGTATACAACTGAAAATGTGTTTGATATTGTCCCTAATTTTTTTTCACAACAAGTGATCAGGAAGCTGGAATCAAAAATTCACCGGCGCAATGAGGCCCAACGTAATGAAGCCTTGCGTAGGAGACAAAGGGAGGCTGATGAAGAAGCTGAAAGACATAAGAGAGAGAGGCTACAGAGGGAAAAATTAGAGAAGCAGCAGCAAGAAGAAGAAGAAAGAGAGTTGTAAGAACCAAAAGATCAGCAAGAAGAAGAAAGAGAGCAAGACCCAAAAGCTCAGCAAACAAAGAAGCAAACGGACATTGGGCAAAAGCGAGTGTACAAGCGTGCTAAACCACAATCTTATCCACATTAGGAGGCATTCCAAAATTCACTTCAGATAGTAATGATCAGATTCTGCACTATACTTTTTTTGAAGACAATACTATGTCTACTGTTGGCATTATTTTTTGTCTTGTAAACATTGAATTTGTATACATTTTGGTTGGAAATCAACAAAGGTATGCTAATTAGCATAATGTTTATGCTAGTTAGCAGACTGTTTATGCTAAGTGGCCAAAATAGTATGCTAGTTAGCATACCCACAGTAGCCAATTAGAATACACTCTAATTAGCATACTGCATATTTTTGTTTGTGCTAACTTCCACTCACAACATACCATAGTATGCTAATTAGCATATACAGTATACAGGAAGCTTCCATGTTTTCTCCTTGAAACCAACAATGATATGCTAATCAGTATATTTTCTATACCAACTGGCATAAACAGTATGCTAATTAGCATACATGGTATGCTAATTAGCATTCCTTCAATTAGCATATTGTGGATTTTTGTTTTTGCTAACTTCCACTCACAGACTAGTAAGCTAATTAGCATACACAGTATATAGAAAGTTGACATCCATTCTTGAAACCAGCATACAGTATGCTAATTAGCATACTATCTATGTTGTCTATGCCTACTGGCATAATTAGCATACCTTCAATTGGCATATTGTACATTTTTGTTTTTGCTAACTTCCACTCAGTATAGTATGATAATTAGCATACACAGGATACAGAACATTAGGGCCAAAAACGACTCAAAAAGGGTTGTTTGTTAATCTAAGGATTAAGGAATAGTCCAATAGTTATTTGACACGTATACAAAAGTATGGCACTCTTGTCTCCTCTATTGTGGGTTTTGGTGGTCCTATTTTGACGGAGAACCGCTAAATGTCTTGATCACAAGGCTGAAACTGCTATATTTAGGTGCTTTCAGCGAGAGAGCTCATTAAATTTGCGGCTCAAAGCAAAGAAGTCTCGTCTTTTATTCTATTTTATATTTCACAAAAGCGTTGTCAAAAGATACGAAATCTATGTCAGAAGGCTCTCAAAACAAGAGCATTAATGATAAATCACCTACTTTTTTCAAACGTATACCTTTCTCATTCTCTAGTTTGTGAGAGGTTTTAGTTTCTCTAGTTTCCGTCTATACTTTCTTTCTTCTCTAATCTCTGAGTTTCCATGGCATCTTTTGCACGTCGCCCTTCACATAACATAACTTCTTGTGAATTTCATAACGTTAGAGAGGATGGTCTTTGGAAGTCCATATCTTTTCGTGTGAATGATTGGGTAACAATGCTTCCTTCATGCAAAGGTGTACACAGAGTGAAGAGAACTAAACGCGATAAAGTAAAAAACCATTGAAAAGGTCGTGTTCTTGCTTTCAAAGTGACCGACAATGGCTGGCTAGCTAAGGTTCAACATGTGTACATGGCCAAGGATATGGTGTTAGACTGGGAAGAACATCCCACACTGCATTCTTACTGTAAGTACAAAAAAAAACTATTTGATACAGTGAATTTTTTTCATTATCCCATTGTTTTTCTCATTTTTTGATTCCATTCCAGATATATTTCCTTCAACAACTGTGGAATGGCAGCCTGTGGAGAGTCTGAGTGGGACGTTCAAAGCAATGCATAAAGGGATTGCAGATGCTATGTATGCTGACAAGCCACCTTCCTTTTACAAAACAATGGATTTGTTTGTCTAGTTTGCAGAATACAAAGTTCCATCACGAGAAGGTGCATATGGAGAACTACATCAGTTACCCGTTCCCACCATAAGTTCACTTGATTGGGAAGCTCCTGATGCATGTACTATATCAAGCTTCAAATCCAAGATCAAAGAAGACATCCTTAAAGCTATGTCTCCGGGCAGGATATCAAGAAGGATTAAAGTTCAATGGTTCTTGCCTATACATGTCTTTGTGGCATGTTTCAAAACAATGGATTTGCAGAGGACAAAGACAATGTGGCTTAATAGAAGACTTTCTATGACTGAACTTGATAATGTTCTTGGAGACGGATGGAGCACCAAAGAAACTTTCCATATTGGTGACAATATTAGTTGTAGAGTAAGCCCAAATTCTATGTCTATCTCATATCAACTATGTCGTCAATCATTAGTTCTGGGCTACGACTATAGGAGATGGAGAAGCAAATTAGGTAGCTGGCTTCCTCTCGACTCTGAGGAAAATTGTCTAGAGTCTGAACTAAAGGTCACAGTACATCCACACACCGAGTATAGAAGCCTGATAGTAACAACAAATTGGAGACTAAATGATGTTAGAGAATCTCTTGAGTTTCTTGATGAAACATCTCCCGAGTATAGATTCAAAGTGGATGAAATTGTGGCGAGCACAAGGATGGAGAATTCAACCTCTTACATCACATTCCTTCCCCCAAAAAGAGTTGTATTTGTGCCACTTGCAAGGAGTTGAAAAAACAAGTTCAATATTGTAATCATTTTGCAAATATATTTATCTTTTCTCTACTTATGTTGTTTTAAACTTACATGACATCATGATACACATTTAAGAATCGACAGTTGGTATTAAGTATTTGAAGTACAAAATTATGAATCACCAAAGGGTATATATATATGTTCATATGGACAAAATGAACAAAAGTGTATATAGCTTTTGTGGACTATTCAATCATGAAATTCCACTTTTCTTTTTGTCTGAGAGGATTCTGCATCCTCAGAGACCCTTTTCCTTTTGTGTTCATAAGGGGGTGAAAGTTCAAGAGTGGGTGGTGGTGGTGACTTGGCAGGGGTTGGTGCTTTGGACCCCTGAGGGCTTGGCACGGGTGACTTGGCAGGGGTTGGTTCTTTGGGCTCCTTAGGACTAGCTGTCTTGGGTGATTTGGAAGCTTTCTTTGACAACGTAAATGGTAGCTTGAAAGGTGAGCTAGGTGCCTCCCCCTTATTGTTCTTAAGTGTACGACGCTTTTGAACCTTGAATTTCAAATGGTGAGTGGAATGGATGGCCCTTTGTATCTGCTCTTTTTTTTGCAGGGCTCTCAGTGGGACTCTTCCCCTTGGTAGTCTTCTTAGTGGGACTCTTCCCCTTGGCAGGGATCTTCTTTTTGGTAGGACTCTTCCCCTTGGCAGGGATCTTCTTCTTGGGACTCTTCCCCTTGACAGGACTCTTCTTGTGATCCTTTTTCTTTGTATGGATCTTTGCAGGACTTCTTCTTTTGATCCATTTTCTTTGCATCCAAACCTTTGGTGGCTCTACCTTTCTTTGGTGGCAAAGGAGAATCTGGATCATTTGGATTTATTGATCTTTCCAAAACCATAGAAACAGCCTTCTCTCTCACCCACATGACCCAAGACTCTGGATAGTCATGCAATTGAAAAAAATAGAAAAAGGAACTAAAGGACATGACATGCATACATAAAACATCAAAATAAATACATGAACCACACTTACAGTGAGTGTAGTCATCCGACACCTTGACTCAAGATATCTCCATGCATTTGCAAGCACCGTCCATCCACAAGATGTTGAGTCTGTCTGTAAAGGCACTTTTTGATTGTAGTACTTGAAAGCTTCTATATTGTAATCCTTGTTTGTGGTACTCAGGTGACCAACAATAAGTTTGGCAGCACTGCAAGAAGACATTGAATCAAAAAGCTACTAATAGAAAACAATGGGCCATCATCAAGCATAGATTATGCTTCATACTTACAGTTTACTTTTCCCATGGATACTTGACAATGAATTCATAAAATATAATATCTTTCTCCAAAAGATTGAAGATAATAAGACTCCAATGTCCTCTACAAAATAAAAAACAAATTAGCTAAGAATACCACAAAATGTTCAAAATAACATGTAAGGAGTTAAGAATTACCCTTCAACATAGGGGTATAATATGTAATTGCAGGTCAGCATGTTAAAATCATCAAAAAAACTTGAAAGGGTTCCTTGCTTGTTGAAAAGGCACTGTGTCACTAGAGGGTCAAGTATGGCAATTTGCATAGCTAGAGCCTCTGGAAGATCCCTCATAAGACACCTGGAAAAGGAAACACAAGCCACAATGAGCCCCTTGTGCCTGTCTGCCATGCACATGCACATAGAGCACAATGTCACCAAGCTCAATGTTGGGATTTACAAGCATACTTGTGTCTTGAGGGAATATGTGCAAATATGCCTCAGTATCTCCAAACAAGGAAACATCCACCACCATTTGGCCTGTGACTTTTTCATAAAGAAGAGAGTTGGATGCTCTTAAAATTTCAGCTTGCTCTTTAAGGATAGCGTCCTCGGATATTGTTACCATATACATGTGGTAGTGATGTGTGTGAACACACTAGGACCGCCGGGGCATTTTTTCCCTCTTTAGGAGGTTTTTTCCCCCGTGCATTGTATATACGCCCATCACTCTAGGGCTATCTATCTTTCCATTGCACACTAAGTAATATACTCTCTATTGTGTGCCTTGAGCTTCCTTCGTCTTCTCCAAGCTGTGTGTGTTTCTCTGCAACCCTAATTCCAACAATTGGTATCAGAGCAGGTCACGTCCTCCCGGGCTTAGTCGCTAGCTGCTCCAGCACACGCCTGCTCACTTTCTCCGATTTCAGTGAGCTTTGGCAAGCGTTCGCAGGTCGACAAATATTTTGGGCGAGCTCGAAGAGCTCGGTCTGCTCAGAATTTTGATTTGGGCTCATTTCGGCCTCCGTTTCCACTACGGGCAGTACTGCACAGGCTATTTCGTCATTTTGTGCAGATTTTCTGTCAGTGCCGTTTTCTGCATAACAGGTGCCTTATAGTCTT
This sequence comes from Adiantum capillus-veneris, assembly GCF_014529385.1. NCBI lineage: Eukaryota > Viridiplantae > Streptophyta > Polypodiopsida > Polypodiales > Pteridaceae > Adiantum > Adiantum capillus-veneris. The sequence continues at coordinate 40,397,737 of NC_140945.1, read as the reverse complement.
CTACGGTTTGTGCTATATAGCACAAGTTGTTCCCGCTCCATTTCTCCTATTTTTGGGCAGTTTTCACATCAGGTGCAGCATTTACCATGGCTGACAACAACAACACAGATGTGTTCAAGATGTTTGCTGCTGAGGACAGGTTGGATGGGGACAACTACCCTATGTGGGCTTATATGATGCAACACGTTCTTGTGTCAAAAGGTGTCTGGAACATTGTGCAGGGCATTGATGTACGTCCTGGTTCTGAAGATGTAGGCGATATTGAGGATGTTGCAGGTCTTGCTGCAAGGATTGCAGCTGTTAGAGTTGTTTTGCCTACAACAGAACAAGCTCGTTGGGATGTTAAGGATGCACAGGCTCATGCATTGATTGCGTTGTCTGTGAAGCGCACCATTATTCCTCACATCCATTCAGCAAAATCTGCAAAACAGGCTTGGGATATTCTAGCAGGTCTTTATGCAAGCCGCAATGAGGCTAAAATTGCTTTGCTGCGTAAAGAGCTAGAGTCGAAGATTATGCATGAGGAAGATGATATGGACACTTTCCTTGCTAGTGTCAAGGATATCAATGAGCAACTCATTTCTGCAGGTGAAGTCATTTCTGACAGTTCCCTTGTGCAGACTGTTCTTGATGCCTTACCAGATTCCTACCAGACTTTTGCTAGTACTTGGAGACTGATGACCCAAGGAAATCCTGAAGTTGTCAAGTTTGATGCATTATGCACATTGCTGTTGCAAGAGTCACTTTCTAGAAAAAACAGGACTAGGCAGCGTGCAGTTGAACAGGCTTTTATTGCTTCTCAAAGAAAGGGTGGTAACAGTAATGCAGCCACTTCTTATGGTTCTGCTGCGAGTGGCAAAAATTCTGTTCCTAATGCTTCTGCTGGCAGCACTTCGTCTGGCAATTCTGGTGATAAGGGCAAAAAGAAGATGCGTTGCCATTATTGTAAATCCAATGATCACTTGATCAAGTCGTGTCCTAAGTTGAAGGCCAAAGAGGCTAAGAAGAAAGAGGGTGGTTCCACTGCAAATGCTGGTTCCACTACAAATGCAGCCATTGTTGAGTCTTCTGTGAAAGGAGGTTGTGATGCTGATGTTGATGCAGAATGGGCTTTTAGCGCAGAGTGCACTTACAATCCTGTTGTCCATGATGCATGCTTGTCAGTTGCTGCAAATTCACATGTGTGGTATTTCGACAGTGGTGCTACAAAGCACATTACCTCACATCGTGAATTGTTTACCTCTCTCGAGTCTGTCCCTCATGGGAATTCAGTCACTTGTGCCAACAACGCCTCTTATCCAGTTCAGGGAGTTGGAAAGATTGTGCTCACTGCTGCTAATGGCAGTTCCTTCACACTTGTTGATGCACTTTATGTACCTGGGATCAAGAAGAATCTATTGTCTGTATCCGCACTTGCTAGACTTGGACTTGTAGTCAAATTTGTGGATGATAGATGTACAGTTCATGATCTCAGTTTTGGTGATGAAATTGTTGCATCTGGGCTTTTGTGCCGTGGGCTGTATAAGCTCACTTTGTATGACAAGTGTGGACAAAATTTTGCAAATGCTGTTGCAGATTCAAGGGCTATTTCAGATGCAAAACTTTGGCATGCACGTTTTGGTCATCTGAATTTTTCCAGTTTGCTGCGTTTGCAGAAATCTGATATGGTTGCTTCTTTGCCGCCTCTTGAAGCACCTATCAAACATGTTTGTGAAGGCTGTATTCTGGGTAAAATGCAGCGTTCTAAGTTTCCAAAGGATGGTTCAGTTAGGGCCACATGCAGGTTGCAGCTTGTGCATAGTGATGTTTGTGGGCCCATGCAAACTCCGTCCTTGGGCAATTACCTGTACTTCGTGACTTTCATTGATGATTACTCCAGGCATGCATGGGTATTTCCGCTTAAAGCAAAGTCCGAAGTTTTTATGTGCTTCAAACAATTTTTGGCTATGGCTGAAAATGTCTCAAAATGTACTATGGGCACCCTCCGTTCTGATCGAGGGGGGGAGTATATGTCTCATGAATTTAATGCATTTCTGGCTAGTCGTGGGATAAAACACCAATGTACAGTGCCTTATACACCTCAACAAAATGGTGTTGCTGAGAGGAAAAACAGGTCACTAACGGAAATGGCACGATGTATGGTCAAAAGTCAAGCTTTGCCGCATTCTTTTTGGCTTGAGGCCATCATGTGTGCCACTTATGTACTTAACAGGTGTCCTACGAAAGCTTTGCAGTCTATTACTCCATATGAAGCATGGCATGATAGAAAACCTTCTATTGAGCACATGCGTGTTTTTGGCTGTTTGGCATATGCTTTGGTGCCACAAGTGCAGCGCAGAAAATTGGATGATAAGGCTGTCAAATGTATTTTTGTTGGTTATAGTGCTGAAAGCAAAGGTTACAGGTTGTATCATCCGCAAACAAAACGTATTCTGGTTTCACGGGATGTAGTGTTTGTGGAAGATTCTGTTCAACCCTTGCTGTCATGTACTAGAGACAGTAATGTAAGCTCACAGGACATTTATGACACTTTGTTGCCTCTTTTCAGTGGTGGAAATACGAATGTAAGTTCCAATGAGGCAAATGTACAGCCTATGGGGGTTTCTGAAAATGTTTTAGAACAGCCTATTACTGATGTAGATGTACATGATGTACTTGATGAGGAAAGGGCTGAAAATGAGCAGGCTAGAGGTATGCCAAAATGGCTGGTGCACACTTTGCGTGACAGTAAATTGGATGCACCTTTATCTAGTCGTACTCGTTCAGGCTCTCGCCATGCATCTTATGCATCAGATTGTTATGCTTTGGCTGTGTCTAGTTTACATGATGTTGAGGAGCCTCTGTCCTTTGATGAAGCACAGAATTCAGAAAATTGGATTGCTGCCATGAAATCAGAATATGATGCACTTATAGAGAATGACACATGGACTTTATGTGATTTGCCTCCTGGCAAAAAGGCCATTGGTACGAAGTGGGTTTACAAGTTGAAACGCAAGCCGGATGGTGAGATTGATCGCCATAAGGCTCGACTTGTTGCAAAGGGTTATGCACAACAAAAAGGCATAGATTATGAAGAGACTTTTTCTCCCACTTGTCATATGACTACTGTGCGTTTTCTATGTGCATTGGCAGCTCATTTTGGTTGGGATGTACATCAATCAGACATTGTTACTGCTTTCTTGAATGGTGACATATTTGAGGAAGTTTATGTAACGCAGCCTCGCGGTTTTGTCATAAAAGGACAAGAGGACAAAGTGTGCAAATGTAAGAAGGCTTTGTATGGGTTGAAGAAATCTCCTCGTGCTTGGTATGAGAAAGCTGACACTCATTTGGTTAAACGAGGCTTTCGTAACAGTCCAACAGAAAGCACATTGTATGTAAAGCGTGAGGATGATGTATTTCTCATTGTGGTTCTTTATGTTGATGATTTGCTGATCACTGGACCAAATGAGAGACATATTGCTGAATTTAAGGCTGATTTGAATGCTACTTTCAAGATGAAAGATTTGGGGCTGTTGCATCATTACTTGGGTATACAGTTTAAGCAGTGTGATGGTGGTATTGCCTTGTGTCAGAAAAGTTACATAGAGACATTGCTATGTAAGTTTGGACTTGAGGATTGCAAACCTATTGCCACTCCCATGGAAACAGGTTTGAAGTTGAGTCTACATGATGCTGGCGATCCTGCTGATGTCACTCTTTACCAAACTGCTGTTGGCTGCCTCATTTATGTATGCAACACGAGGCCAGATATTCAGTTTGCAGTCTCGCAGGTCAGCAGATTTATGCATAGCCCAGGGTCTAAGCATTGGCAGGCTGTCAAGAGGATTTTCCGCTACCTTAGTGGCACTTTACATCTTGGCTTGTTTTATCCCAAGGGGGGATCATTGCTGCCAGACTTACATGCTTTTTCGGACTCAGATTGGGCTGGTTGTTTTGACACGCGAGTGTCCACAAGTGGTTTTTGTTTCATGCTTGGCAGTTCATGTATATCATGGTTGAGCAAGAAGCAACCTACTGTGGCCACTTCGAGTTGTGAGGCTGAGTACAGGGCAGTCTTCACAGCTATGGTTGAGTGTGTATGGCTCAGACGCCTTATGGCTGACTTGGGTGTTGGACAGGACACTGCCAACACTATCTACACTGACAGTCAGAGCGCATTGGCAGTTGCGAGGAACCCAGTTTTTCATGCTCGCACAAAGCACATTGAGGTGCATTACCACTATGTCAGGGAGAGGCTCTCAACAGGAGAGATCAGCTTGGCTTATGTGCCAACACAGGACAACCTTGCAGATCTTTTCACAAAGGCATTGTCTCGTGAGAAGCTTGAAGCTTTCCGCAAAGCTTTGGGCTTACTCCCCTTTGTGGACTGATCCTGTCCTCAGGGCATGGCACTTCCCTTTACTCATGTGCCAGCTCTCGTTCACCGCATCACTCCAGGGGGGATTTGTTACCATATACATGTGGTAGTGATGTGTGTGAACACACTAGGACCGCCGGGGCATTTTTTCCCTCTTTAGGAGGTTTTTTCCCCCGTGCATTGTATATACGCCCATCACTCTAGGGCTATCTATCTTTCCATTGCACACTAAGTAATATACTCTCTATTGTGTGCCTTGAGCTTCCTTCGTCTTCTCCAAGCTGTGTGTGTTTCTCTGCAACCCTAATTCCAACAGATATCATGTCTTGCTCCCTCTCAACTTCCTTAACTGCTTTAATATCCTGAGACTTTCTTGTCTTGTATTCATGTGTAACATCCTCAATGACAACCCCAGAATTTTTCTGCTGCCTGGAAGGAGGGATGTTTAAAATTTGGAAGGCTCTAAGATCCTCACTAGGAATGAGCTCAAGAGCCTTATCAAACTTGTACCTTAGCCTTGACACAAGCACAAAATCTTTGCTCATAAGTGTGACCCTGTGAGAAAATGCAGCTGCAATGTAGCTATCATTCATAAAGTCTATGAGAAAATCCTCAGCAGCTTCCTGAAGGCACATCACAGCTTGAGACTGCCACCTCACCGAGACAAAAGTTTTGATATTCATCATGCTTACAAGTCTATCAAATATCTCTTTCACAACCCTCATGAAAGAGAGATTTGGAATTAGTAGACAAGTAGACTTTTGTGCCTTCCTTATTTCTCTTAGGGACTTCACCTGATAATTCAATCTCTTTCTGGCATTGGCCCTCTAACGAGGTTGTGGAGGGGGTGCTTTCTCTGCATCTTTCTCAGCATCACCTACTTCTGGATCGGTTGGGGCTTGGTAGACCTTCCTTGTAGTTTGCTTAGTCCTGGCCATTTGGGTACAAGAACACACCACGCGACAGAGGGGTAGGCCACAACCTTCAAGATGTTTCTATCGCGCCGTGTGTGATGAGAAGGATAACACGACGCGATAGAAGGCTGACAAAAGCTGTGGAAAGCGTCGTATGTGACCACCGGAACGTGCGAAAAGAATATCACAGAACTTCCTGTACGATGCGATAGAGGGCGCAACCACACCCTAGAACATCGCCGTATCGCGCCGTATGCGAGGTGAAATCTTTAAGCCGAGAAGCCCCGCACGACGCGATGAGAGCCCCACCTAGAAGTTGCAACATACGCTTATCGCGTCGTATGGGAAGCCATGAATATTTGGAGGTAGAGACTACCACAACGCTGTAGAAGGCACACAAACACCGTTGGAAATGGTATAGAGCATCGTATGCGAGGTCAAATTTTTACAAAGTGTCGACCTCCCGCACGACGCGATGAGGGGTTCACCAAGACTCTGGGACTTGCACCAATCGCGTCGTAAGGGATGCTTAGGAAGCGGTAGAAAGTAGAAAGTGCGCCCACATGCCCAATAGTTCCGGTCGCGTCGATGAGAGGAAACTTGGTTTGGCTTAGTGGACGGATGACAAGTGTACGGGTAGTTGAGGATGACACGACGCGAATGTCGACTATAGGAGAAAGCACAAAATGAGCACGTGACAAGTGTTTATATACATAAAACCGTCCGTACGACGACCGTTGTACGCATGCCATGTGGCACGTGTGCATGGCTAACACGTGTCACTAACAGTCATATATCGTATATATATATATAGCTTGGTCTCGAATTTTAAAAATGTTCCACGTTCACTTGTCGCATGCGACGCAAGATATTATCTATTTTTGTGTAGTCCTTTCGCCTCGCACAATCTTATCTTTGCAATTTGCACATTGGTGGACGCTATCGCTTTTTGTTTGCCTTGTCACATACGACGTGCAGGGAAGAAGTTCCAAAGGTTGGGTCGAATGCCTATCGCGTCGTTTGGTGTTGTTTTACGGTTTTGGTTGGCTTTGTCCCGCATGACGCGCAGGGAAGCAATTTTAAAGGCTAGGTCCAACGTCTATCGCATTGTTTGGTACGTTTGGTGTTTGTGTGGTTTTGTCCCGCACGACGCGCAGGGAGGCATTTTCAGAGCTTGGAGCAAGCGCCTATCGCGTGGTCTGGTTTCGTTTTGGTGTGGTACATTGGCACTTGTACCTAGCTTCACCTGTCGACTTTTCCTCTACTATGATGGAAGGCCGGGAGGAGATTTTGGAGGAGAGTCCAAGTGAAAAACTATTGGTGGCTGTGATGGATGGTGGTGACATGGAGGTGTACACCAAAGCATATGAAATATGCAATCCTGTGTTTGATCTTGTAGCTTTGTTAGACCATTTGAAAGACTTCTTGGCAGAAGAATTCAAAGAGTTTGAAGAAGCAGTTGAAGGCAAGTGTTTGGTTTTAGATGGGAAGGCGTATTGTCATCTAGCCGAATATACTACAAACTCAATTGAAAAGAGCAAAGTAACAAGGAGGTTTGGAAGATTTTCTAAGAAGACTTCCTTTGTTTTTCCACCTACCATTTCTTGTCAATTACATTTGAAACCTTGTAACCTTGTTCCAAAAGAAGTTGCTTTTCTTTTCTTTTTGTTCCTTAAAGTTGACATGCAAGGCAAAGCTGATGAAGTGAAAGATACAGATGAGGCAAAAAATAAAAATGTTTCCATAGTTTTGCAGCTTGAGAAAAGTGAAATTCTAGAAGAGGAGGAGGTTGATGTTGCAGTTGAGGAGCAGGAGAGTGCAAATTTTGATGTTGCTCAATTTAGAGCTAGTACTGTCATTGATGAGCCAACAGATGAGGTAGAGGTATCTGAAGCTTCCCTTACTATTCCAAACCTTCCCTACTTCTTTATCAATGGGAAAGAGTATATTCCTCTCCATCATATCCAGTGTTTGCTTAATATGAGGCAGGACTATTGTATTGCAACCATTTCTGAAGCTTCTGAGGTGGCCAAAGATTTCATTGACACAGAAGAAGAGTCAAAAGAGGAGTTTTTGGCACTTGATCTTCATACATCCAATAAATATTTTTTGCCTGCTCTTGATGCACTTGCTCTATGCATGAGAAGGGTGGAAGAGGAAAAACCTTCCCTCAAAGATGAGGATTTTGAGAAGAGGTATGTTGAGCTTGGCATCCAATCTTTTGGCAGAGACTTTAAGCTGAAAAAAATTGGAAAGGAAGTTGACATAAAAGAGATGACCGGATCATGCAATCTCCTTCAAGAAAAATTCATTGCCGAAGATGAATTGCAAAAGGTGATCTCCCTACTGAAATCTTTCTTTTTTTCCAAGTTAGTTTTAATTACTCATTGTCTTGTTTTGCAGATTCAACTCCTTGACAAAGACAATTTTCTTGGGAGAGCTAAAGGCTCTAGAGGGAAAGCAATAGAGGGCTCTTCAAGAAGGGATGCCTCCTCTCTCATGCACTGCATGCCTACATTGGATAGTGCCACCTTCTGTGCTTTCCACATGTAGTATTCTGAAGATCCTGAGTTGCCAATGTTTGCACTGAAGATATTGTCACGGTTTTTAGGGTACACTCCCCTTCAAATCAATGCAAACAAGATTATGCTACTTGAGAGAGCAACAGCACTTCGAATGTTTGGATATGCCGCAGGATTCAATGCCTCAAGAGCAGGATACTTTCTTTGCTACTCTAGCTATGCAGCAGCAGCTGAGGAGACAAATGTCAACCTTCTTGGGGGCTATAAAAGAAGAAAGTTTTTGAGATATAGGGGTGACATGCCTGGAGATATAAAAAAAATCAAAAACTGATGTAAATTTGACAATTTTTTGCACCAAAATATCTTTTTTGAATTTGGATCTCTTTAGAAAGAAGTACAATGTTTCAAAGTGAAGCATTAATCTCAGATCTTTGGTTGAGCAGTATGGTTGTTTGATCTCATCCGTTGTAATTGCCTCCTATAGAACCAATTGAATAATTTCTTTAGTGCATTGCTCCTTCTTTGTCCACCTCCCTTTCTCGTACATTTGAAAAAAGAATTCCTCGCTTGATAGTGAGATTTTTCCATTCCCTGAGTATTCCATGTTGCAAGGGGTCCTTGTTTTGCAAAATATGGTCCATGCAGGTACAGAATATGCTAAAAATAAATAAAAAAGTTAGTTGAACTCAATAGGATGCAAAGTAAAATACTATCCAGACTTTAGAAAGTAATTGAATACTCACCAAGTAATATGTGATGTCTTTTGCTCCCCAAGCATCTGTAATAGGAGTTATTAAAAGCTTTATTGTCTTTTTAAAGTCATCTGCATAAGTAGCAGAGCTAACTTGTTGTCTCAAAACTTTCAAAAAACTGTCGAGCTTCTTCCACACTTCCATGCGTTTGTTGGCTACATCTGGTCTACTTTTGACATTGGTTGTTATAACACAAAGATCCTTCCAGCAGTTCCACATAGCATCAACTTGTTTGTTGTCATGGTTACTCAAAAATCTTCTGGCTTTTGCTCCACCCATTGAAACATCTTGCAAAACATCACCGGTTTCTTTTGAAAGAGTGGGATCTTTTTTTAGATGCACTTGACCACCATGAAAACCCATTTGAGAGAGCAAAGCCTCGCATTTTTCTATGCACTCGTCTGCAAGTTTAGTTGGCTTAATAGAATATGCATAGTCAAGATGGAGTCGAAGCAATTTGTCCAAGATTCTAATCTCTGCATGCATTGTGCATATATGTACATTTTTTAAATCTATTGTTAGAATTGGATCCCAAATCATAGAAGACGATGGGTAGTCGATGAAGTTAACACTATTGCTCGATGGTGCTTTTCCAACCTCGTGTTCTGCAAGCCATCCTTTTGTTCCAGTGCTTGCCATGCAATATAGACATGGATACTTGGTATTGGCACCTCCACATACACCAAACATGCACTTTAATGCTTTTAGGTCGGCACTCAAGTGCCATTCTACAAAAAAGTCACCCATGCCATCTACACAGAGTTTTTCACCTGCATTTTGGTCATGTATAACAGAAGGGATATCGGTCTGCAAAAACAGCCATTTCAATGTATCGTGATTTTCTACTGGTATTTGAGCTGCTCCGATCCACCAAAGTTCCATTTCTGATTGAGTTTTGTGGTATGGGGAATCAAGCTTACCCTGGCTATAGTCCAATGCTCTATTCATAAGGGATATGGATACTCTTTCCATTTTTTGACATTTTTGAATTTGAGCTTCATCCAATTTCAGAACAAATATAAGTTTTCCTTCACAATCTACTTCTTGCATATTATAGTATCTCACCATAGCAGATTGAACATTTTTTATACTCATCCAAATGTTATTAAAAACATTATACTCAAAAGAAGATTTTTTTTTGTGTTTTTCATATGGCATCGTTCCTTCTATATGATAGTACTCTCCAAAATGTTCGGGTATTTCTTCGTTTAATAGAGTCCTAACTTTCCCAACATTATGAGGCCTAGGCAACCCAAAAGCTTTAATCTTGTAATACTTTAAAACCTGAAACTAGGTTTTAGAGATGGCCCTGTAACCCCTTCTACTCACCCCCACTGTGTCACAAACTTCTTGCATTTGAGAAGGTTGGACCAGTAAACCCATATCTTCCAGTAAACTTTGAAATACCAATTTTTTCTGAGTTTGATTTTCAGGAAGTTTCAAAAGTTTAAGAATACCACTTTTGTTCATTACCTCATTCAAAAATCTCACCCTTTCTTGACCATTGGACATATCAAATCCTAAAAGACTAGTCACATGTTCTCTAGTAATCTTTAATCTTTTTTTTCTTTGTCCAGAACCTTCTGTTAAGTTTACTACATCTCTCATTCGTTTTACTCATGCTCTTAATCCTATTGGAGTTTCTTTTAAAGTCCGAAGTTGGTGATTTTCTTGTTTTAGAGATGCTATTTGGTTTTCAAGTTCTAAAATTCTTACTGCAGTTGAAGACAAAACAGTTTTGAGATATTGAATGTAATGTGTATGATCAATGTGTAAATGAGATAACCCAGAACTATATCCTAGTAAGCCATCAACCCCATCACCAACAAATCTCATCAAATCATGAGGAGTGTTAAAAGATGGATACCTTCCAGTGCTAGGATCCGGTGGATACAAGCTCCCATCTGTCCATATATGAATGTGTTTCTTTCCCTCGTTGCGAAGTTGTTGTGCTTCATTTGCAGTTGTAACTGGTCTTTGATAGACACTCCGCGTAGTAGCATATTCCTGGCTTAGCTTAATGTTCAAGTGAAACTTGTGGTTATCACTAGTGGAAGATGTATTAGTCAGTGTAAGTAATGAAGGAGCAGAAAGAATAATGAAAATAACGTAGCAGCAGAGAAGAAGGTGCATCAGAGAAGAAGAGAAAAATCTCGCGAAAGGTGAGAGAAAAAAGAGAGATTCAAAAGTGGAAACAACTATTTGCCGCCAAGTGAAGTAAATGAAAACAAATTTCGAGGTGAGCCACAAAGGAATGTGAAGAAAACGATATATTTTTGAATATTTAGAGATATGTACTTAGATACGCTTTAGATTGCATAGATATGCTTTAAATGACCAAAACGGACAAATTTGGAGCCGTTTTGACCACAAATGGCTCTGCTAATTAGTAATTTAACCAATTCCTTACACAGCCCTTTTTGAGTCGTTTTTGGCCCTAATGATGCTAATTAGCATACTATCTATGTTGTCTATGCCTACTGGCATAATTAGCATACCTTCAATTGGCATATTGTACATTTTTGTTTTTGCTAACTTCCACTCAATATAGTATGATAATTAACATACACAGGATACAGAAAGATGCCATCCCTTCTCCTTGAAACCAGCAAAACTATGCTAATTAGCATATTGTTTATGCCAATTAACTTTGCTAGTTAGCATACCCACAAAATTCCAACTGGGATTAAAAGTATGCTAATCAGCATACACAGGATACAGAGACCTGTCATCTCTTCTCCTTGAAACCAACAAAGATATGATTATTAGCATATTGTTTATGCCAACTGGTAAAAACAGTATGCTTATTAGCATACATAGTATGCTACTTAGCATACTATGCATTTTTGTTTGTGCTAACTTTCACTCACATCATAGTATGCTAATTAGAACACACAGTATACAGAAAGTTGTCATCTCTTCTCCTTAAAACCAGCAAAGGTATGCTAATTAGCATATTGTTTATGCCAACTGGCATAAACAATATGCTAGTTAGAATACATAGTGAACTGAAAGCTGCCATCTCTTCTCCTTGAAACCACCAAACGTATGCTAATTAGCGTACATAGTACATAGAAATCTGCCATCTCTTCTCTCCTAAACCAGTAAGGGTATGCTAACTAGCATTCCACTCATAGCATAGTATACTAATCAGCATGCATAGTATACAGAAAGCTGCCATCTCTTCTCCTTGAAAACCAGCAAAGTTATGCTAATCAGCATATATAAGTTTATTCCAAACAGAATAAATAGTATGCTAACTAGAATTAGCATACAAAGTATACAGGAAGTTTCCATCTCTTTCCTTGAAAACCATCATAAACAGTATGCTAATTAGCATACCATTTATGCTAACTAGCATACCCACAAAACACAATTAGCATACATTCTTATTATCATACTGCACAAGCCACTAGCCTTAATGAGATAGGTTGTACAAATGATCTCTCTTAAACTAAAACCTCTCTGTGATAGACACCAAATCCATGTATACACAAAGCACACAAGAGACAGAAGATACCCAAGTTTTTGATATAATTGCATTATCTCCAAGCAAGAAGTATATTGAAGATGCTGTGATTACAACTTAAAAGCTGAAGGGCATGCTATTATAGATTGCTTCATAGCTTTCTGGGTTAATTGTGTACACCTGCCGTCTCCTTGGGATGTGCTCCATGGGTATTTTGATACATCGTACCAAATGTGAAAGTACGTGGACGATGGGCTGCTTGTGGTCTAGCTTGAAGGTGTATGCATCCAATTGCTCATAATACAGACCTTTCACAACATACGAGCCTCTATAAATTGCATTGCCCACTCATCAAGGTACCCCTTCTCCACCTTCTCCTTTGCTGCAGCACACTTGACCAGGTAGAGATCAACATCCTCGACGTTGGTCAAAGCATCTGGATTTACAGCAAATGTGTCACCAGCACATAGGCTGCTACTCAACACATCATGATGACCTTCATACGTGAAGTCATTGTAGGTAGCTGCTTCATCTTCCAGCTCAGAATCTGACACAGCCTATCAAGTAATGTGAGCTGCATGTGAGCTTTATTGACGCAGCGATTCCATCTTCCGTGCATGCATGCATCACAGAAGCATGCCAAGACTCTTGTTGCAAGGGCAGTTGGATCCCCAGGGTTGTGACCACAAAAAGCATACAGAGAGGAAGTTTTTGCCACAGTGTCACAATTCCACTTCATCTCCTTGTTCACTTCCCCCTCTTTAACCTCCCAGAACACACGGGCACATTCCCTTTCTTTTGAAGGATAGTGTCAAGGTGCTCCCTACGACACGTTGGCTTGGCAATAAGCAACCACATCAGCTGCACACCGCAAAATAGCTCCATTAGGTTTTAGTTCTTCATGGTTCAAGGTTCTTTTCACAACTGCTACTACACCATCATGTTAGGAAATATGACGTAGCTAAATAGATATCTGAGTATTACTTAATGGAGAGAGATAGATTTCACACACAAGAGATTATAGAGTAGAGAGAGAGAGAGTACACACGATATACGTGGTTCACCCAATGTGGGCTACATCCACCGGGAAGCAACCACTCAATGGCTTTAGTACTTCAAAACAAGAAGTACTTTACAAAGGGATTATACCCTTAGTAGAGCTCCCACCTTGCTTCACTCTCACCACCTCACACTCACCTTGTTGCATCAACTTCACACTATGAAATGTGTGTAGAAATGGCCTCCTTTTAGAGGCCAAAAGGGCTACCCTCTCTCATGAGAGGCAGCCATGTGTAGCGGCCCTTGTGTAGATAAGTCCAAATCGGACCCTCCAATCTGCCCATGTGTGGCCTCCCTTGAGAAGACAAGTCCACTTTTGAATTCGGCCACCAGCTATTGACTTCCGACCACCGGCCACCGGCCATTGACTACCGGCCACCAGCCAACCGATCAGTTGATTTCCAACCACTTTTTGATCGCCGTCCGGCCATAATATTCCGACGAAAAGGAATATTCCGGTGAAGGAAAAAAAGTTGCTGGCCCCTAAAGTTGCCCCTGAATTTTGTCCCGTGAAAATTTTGGTTTCCAATGAGTGAGTTTCCTTCACGCACGATGGCTTCTCCTCATAATGGGGACCTTACAAATTTTCCTTTTTTACCATAGAAAATTACAAGGGGTAAATCAGGCTCCATACTTAAGAATCTCCCACTAAGTGAAGACTGATCTCCAAACAAAACCTGTGACTTCTTTCCATCCTGGCTTCTTATCCTTGAATGCCGATTGAAGATGAGCAAAAGCTCAACTTCTCCTTGTTGACCACCTTTGTAAACATGTCTGCAGGATTTTCACTTGTATGCACCTTTCCTAGCTTTAGCTGTCCCTCTTCCAAAAGAGTGCGTATGAAGTGATATCTCACCTCAATGTGCTTTCTCCTTGAATGAAAGGCTGAGTTCTTTGCAATATGGATAGCGCTTTGGCTATCACTGTACAAGACACAATTGTCTTGTTTGAATCCAAGCTCTTCTAAGAATCTGTGAAGCCACAGAATTTCTTTGCTTGCCTCCATCATTGCTACACACTCTGCTTCCGTGGTAGAAAGTGAGACCACTTTCTGCAGCTTTGAAGCCCAGTTTACTACTCCGTCTCCAACCGTGAAGACATAGCCAGTAGTGCTCCTTTGAGTATCTTTGTCACCTGCCATATCTACATTAGTATACCCTTCTAGAAAAATATCAGTTCCTCCAAAATACAAAGCATTTGTTGTTGTCCCTTTTAGATACCTAAGTATCCACTTCATAGCTTGCCAATGTTCTTTACCTGGGTTGTCCATGAACCTACTCACAACTCCCACTGCATGTGCAATATCTGGCCTTGTCCAGACCATAGCATACATTAGAGAACCTACCACTGCAGCATATGGAACTTTAGACATATAGGCTATCTCATCTTGTGTCTTTGGACACATATCCTTCATAAGTTTAAAGTGACCATCCAAAGGTGTAGAAACTGGCTTTTCATTTTGCATTGCAAAACTTTCTAGTACCTTCTTGATGTAATCCTCTTGAGATAGCTTTATTGTCTTCTTTGTCCTGTCCCTTGATATTTTCATACCAAGTATCCTCTTTGCAACACCTAAATCTTTCATTAAAAAAGATTTAGACAACTCCTCTTTTAGGTCTTTGATGTCCTGCATGTTAGCACTTGAAATCAACATGTCATCAACATACAACATTAGGATGATGAATTTCCCATCTCCCAAATTCTTCGTGTAGACGCAGTGATCTGAGTTGCATCTTGTGAATCCATGATCCAACATCCATCGATCAAACTTCAAGTACCATTGTCGTGATGCTTGTTTTAAACCATACAAGCTCTTCTTTAATCTGCAAACCATTTTCTCCTTACCTTTTACTTCATACCCCTTTGGTTGAAGCATGTATATTTCCTCCTCTAAGTCACCATGAGGGAATGCCATATTTACATCCATTTTCTCGAGATTTAGATCATGACCAGCCAGAAGGCTTAAGGCAAGCCTGATTGAGTTCATTTTTACAACAGAAGAAAATGAATCATTGAAGTCAATACCTTTCTTTTGAGAAAACCCTTTTACCACAAGCCTAGGCTTGTACCTTTCTTCTCACCTTCTTCTTCTTTCACCTTGTACACCCATTTGTTTTGAAGTGCCCACTTACCTTTAGGCAACTCAACCAATGCCCATGTTTGGTTGCAATGTAGTGAGTCCATCTCCACTTGCATGCTCTTCGTCCATTCTTCTTGGGATTCATGTTGCATATCTTCTTTGTATGATTTAAACTCTCCAGAATCTGAGATAAAGAGAGATTGAAGGAAGGAACAAACCTTTCTGGAGGTCTACTTGCTCTTGTAGATCTTCGGGAAATAGGTTGGGCTCCTCAATTGGTTGACATTGTTGCACATTGTCTCTGTTTGAAGTCCTTGAGTCTTCACCATCCTCAAGCTCCATGTACTCATCACCTGTTTCTTTTGTTTGTTTTCTTTCCAAGTAATCTTTGTACATATTTTTTTCGTTAGAAATTACATCCCTACTCCTTAAGATTTTACCATCTTCAAGATTCCATAGGCGATACCCAAAGTCACCTTCTCCATAGCCAATGAAGAAACACTTTTTGGACTTTGCATTTAGCTTTGATCTTAGGCTTCTATCTATGAGGAAAGCCTCACACCCAAACACTTTGAGAAATGCATAATTCACCGGTTTACCTGTCCATGTCTCTTCTGGAACTCCCCCATCCAATGCCGTTGGGGGTGACCAATTGATTAAGTACACAAACGTACTTATAGCTTCCGCCCAAAGCTCAAGCGGTAGGCCTGCATGTAGCCGCATGCTTCGTGCTCGCTCCATGATTTTCATGTTCATCATTTCCGAAATCCCATTTTGCTGAGGTGTCCTTGGGGTTGTCCTTTGCCTCCAAATGCCATTGCTAGCACAAAAGATTTCAAAAGCTTGGCTGCAATATTCGCCTCCATTGTCAGATCTGAGCCATTTAACCTTGGTACCTGTTTCATTCTCCACAAAGGCTTTCCACCTTTGAAATATGAAAAACACATTGTTGAAAGGACGCTCTTTGAACAACGTTTCCACAAAGATTCCATTAAGATTCCTCAAAGATTTTGTAAAGATTCCAAATGAAGATGGTGATGAAGTAATGAAGATGAATATGGATGCTGCAACATGAAGATACGAGTTCATGGACATCATCGAATATCCCGTTATTATTATTTTGAGCCATTACGGCCACTTTTGTAATGTTTACGGGAACCTCATATTTTAAATCGGCACTTGTATTTTGGCTGTAGATACTTGTATAATGAGTAAAGCCAACTCAGTTTCTTGTAATTAAGCTCTGTAGAAGCCAAGGGACAATTCAGGTCATTTGGCCGTACATTAGGTTTGAAGGCTTGGTATATAAGCTAAAACCTAAGGCTTTGTGAAACACATTACGTTATCTCAATTAATATACAGTCGTGGGTTCTGCAGCACACGGTAGTGAGCTTCACACACACACACCGTCGCGCACACTAATCACATTGCAGATATGAGAGAAGGAGCATGTTAGCATCGAGGAGCTCTCCGCGTCGACGCAGGCAATGCAAGCCAAGGACCACATCGCGAGCCCGCCTGCTACGAGCTATATTTGGTCATAAGTACCTCAAACGACATCCGATCTGAATGATCAAGTAGTCGTTAGAAGCAGGGCGAGAAGCTCTTCATGTTGATGTCTTTATAGATCAGTTCCGGACACTTTGGAAATTGTTGTTTTGAGTCTATCGCGATAGCGATTAGAGGTCTTATAGTTATGGTTTTCAGGGTTTAGGTGTTTGTCCATATAGGATATATCCTTGTGAGTCTTACCCTCCTATTTCGAGTCATTCCGGTATGATTTGAGACTGTTTCGAGCTTGTAGTGTTTCGTAGGATGCGTTGTCTGTTTCTTTGCTTTATGGTAGTGTTGTGGTAGGATTAGTGACTGTAGAGTGTTGTTCGTGTCTAGCTCAGGGTTGACAACCCAAAGATTGCCTTCATGCCCTAGTCGGGTCAGCTACGTCCTCGGATTGACAGTTTGTTGGTATGTGTTCTGGCTGTGCTCATCGTCCGTCGCGGCATACCCGCTACCATTGGCGCCGCTGCCAGGGATGAAGCACCTAAACTAGCGTAGACCGCATCACTCGTGTTTGACAGTATAGTGTTTCTCTAGCGTTTTCTAGAGTGTTGTCACGATTTGCCTTCTTAGTGGGAAGTCAGAGAGCAGATCTCTTAACTGAGGGATAGCCAGGGAGCCTGCGTCTCGTCGAGGTGGTCCACCATGAGGTTGAGGTATGGTTATTTTATTTTGTTGTGTGTTTAGATTAGGTTTTATGGTTTGTGTGTTTGGTTGTGACTTATGGTTGTGAAGAACTTGAAAAAAAAAAAAAACGCAAGGAAAAACGCAAAAGGTAAGTAGGAGGCTGTTTGCTTGCCTGAAAGCAAAAACAACCATTCAACCATCCAAAGTAGGACTTTAGGTAGTGTAGGACATCTGATGTTGATCTAGAGCAATTTTGACATGAAAATGTGCTTGAAAACACAAACGGCGGAATTGTGTTGATTATGGTAAAAGTGCTCTAAAATGGTCGTTTGAAAGCCGATTTGAGTGCTTGTTTTTGCATTGGAGACCTTAAGGTAGGGGGAAAACACATATTTGGTCCAATCCAAAAAAAAAAAAAACCTATAAAAACCTAAAAAACCCAAAAAACAAAAATCTGAAACCAAATCTGCAATTTTCAAAAAAGTTGGACCTCAAGACCTTGTTTTGCATATGCTCTAGAGCTTGTATGTGAAATTTCAAAGCATTTGCATCAGTGCTTGAGCATCTAAGTGGGAGTTTGCTTTTTCTGAGTGTAAGGAAGTGAATTGTGAAATGCTTGAATCGAAAGGAAAAGAAGTCCAAATTGAATGAAACTTTGGGGATAGGCTTATAAGGGCATTGGGAACCAAACTGTCCAAAAACAGAGAAAAAAATCACTTCCCAGTGGCTCTCTACCCAGTCTATCGCGATAGACTGATGAATTGGAGATAGACTCACAATCAGGAAAAATCCCTCATACCACAGGTAAAACACATCAATACGAGGCTGCTCTCAAAAGTTGAGTGTACTTGGACACCTACTTGACCACCAAACCTCAAGTCTGGTGTTTAGAGTCTAAGTTCAGAGACATAGTGGTAAAAAGACCTTGACCAAACTTCCAAACCTTGTGAAACATGGTATACATGATCTACAGAGGGTAGGGAACACATCTGTGAAGAGAAAATTTGAAAAAAGTGTCATTTTAGCATACTTGGTGAGTCTATCGCGATAGACTAAGAACCCAGTGATAGAAACTGAATTTTTCAAAAACCTCTGTAGCATAGCTTGGAAAGGTGCTATCAAGGACACATAAAAATTTTGAAGTCATTTGTGGCCATCAGAAAGTGGGTCTAAGACCATTTGAGAGGATTCAGCTTGTAGAAAACACCAGATGTGGTCTAACTGACAAAGTAAAAGTCAAAACCACTTGAAAATTGGTAGGAGGACTAAGGAAAGGTGTTGGAACACAGTGGTATAGTCAAAGTTCAAGTTTGACCTATAAAAGGGGTACTTGCTGAGTCTATCGCGATAGACTCAAAGCAGGGCCAAAGAAATTGAAATTTTCAAAACCCTCTGGAGCATAGCTTGTTTAGCCTCTCAGGAGGTTACACACAAAATTTGGTGGATTTTGGACATTGGGAAGTCATCCTAAGTCTATTTTCTAGTGATCAGATAGACTTATAATTCTAGAGTTGGAATTAGAGACCTAAGAAGAAGTCCAAAACAAGTGGAAATTGGTGAGCAAGGTGTACAGAGCATAGGGAACACAGTGGTGAAGAGAAATCTGGAAAATTTTCAAAACTGAAGAAACTGCAGAGTCTATCGCGATAGACTAGGGTTTTCTCACAAAAATTGAAATTTTTGAAAACTGACCTTAGGGCCTTGTTCTACATGTTGTTGTGAGCCTATGGTTAAAATTTGAGTAAATTTGGAGTATTGTAAGTGCATCTAAGAGGATTACTTCATAAGATCAGAAAAGAGACTATTGTTTGATGCAAGTTACAAAGGAAAAATATTCCAAATTGGTTGAAACTTGATGAGTAGTATCTCAAGAGAAGGGGGAACTCAATCTGTGAAAACAGATGAAAAATTGTATCCCAGTAACACTCTGGTGAGTCTATCGTGATAGACTCAGAAATTCACTGTAGAAAAATCAAAATTCAAATCTGACTTCATATTTGGGTTCAGAAGGTCCATTATACTCTGTACACAGTTTGAGTGCATTTGGACATCTGCAAGGGATACTTGGTGAGTCTATCACGATAGACAAGTCAGGAAAAAAAAATTGAGAATTTTTTTTGAATCCAAGTATACCATTGGGTTTATCATTGCCTAAGGAGTGCACGCACCAATTTTGGGCTCAAACTGGCCACTTGCAAAAGCATCAGATAGAGCAACTTTCCAAATTACATCTCACTGTTTTGGTCATAACTTTCACATACGGACTCCGATTCCAAAACTTTTTTTATCAAAACGTAGCTTGAGAGTAGCACTACAGATCTTAGAGTAAATTGACCAAAATGGTTGCCAACGCTGTTTAAGGCCTCAAAAAATGCATCCAGAAGTTAGGGGTGTCTAAAACCGGCAATTTGAGAGAATTGTGAGAAAACGCTCACAGTTTTGGACATAGTTTTGGATTTTCCTTGACCAAAACACTTGAACACACTGAGAGAGATATTACTACAGCAAGCTAGATCTGTTAAGCCTAGAAGTCATGTCTACATCAGACTCAGACTCAACTTATACAAGCACATGGATTGCAGGGATAGATGAGCACCCGCCCAGAATAGATCTTCCAAACCTACAGTACATAAAGACCAATTTTGTGGAGAGAGTTTGAAGGTATAACCATGAAAGTGAAGGACTATATAGGTATATTAATGGAAATCAATTCAACCTTTACAATTGCTTAGAGCCTTACCCAGATGAGCTGACAGAATACAAGCTCTTATATGTCTATACATACGAGGTCGACCGACAATGGCCATCTTTATTTGTTGACAAGTATGGACGAGAATATAGAGCTGTAGAAAGCACAAATCCGTGAACCAAATTAGAGATGAGTGGATATTTGGTCAATGAAGGACCTCAGATACATCCACGAAACACAGGAACCTCTAAGAGAATTCCAAAGAGGGGATCACCACCTCGATTTCCTCCTAGAGCGATAACGAGAGATGAAACGATACCACAGAGGAGTATGGTTCCATACTTTGCACCCCAAAGTATAAGACCATCTCAGGTAAGAAAATGGGTAAATAGAAAGTACAATGGCATAGGAGACCCATACTCCCATGTCTTGGCTTTCAAGCAAATCCTACGAGCAGAACGAGTAGAGGACTTTCACATGCAGTATGAGGGTTTTGGACTTACATTGGAGGACAATGCACAAGCATGGTTTGAACTATTGAACCGAAGAGAGTTCACAACCATTGAGAAAATGTTGGATGAATTTGTTCAAGAATTCACCAAGAGGGGCATAAAACATAACACCCTTCCTAAGATTCAGGAATTTAAACAAGGCAAAACGGAAACATTGTGACAAGCAATACCGCGTTTCAAGCAATATGTTGCTAGATGTCCTACCCAAGAGTTACCCACGCCAGAACGTGAGATCCTATGCTTCATCAAAGGACTTAGGAATGAGAATCTCCAAAAGGACCTATACATGAAAAGATACCAAACCTTGGAAGAGGTGACCAAAGCGGCAGTTGACCTAGTTGACAATTGAAAATTCTATGAAGATGGTTAGAAGAAGATGAATGATGCGAGTGAGAAGAAGAAAACCGCTGATCTTGAGGATCAAAGAGGGAATCTAGGACAAAACCAAGTAAATGTTGAGGAGAAAATCATAGAGAATGTGATGCATTGCATCAACCACTCTGACAGAGTACCAGCCTATGGAATTCCTCAACGACGAAGGTGCAGGACATGTGGAGGGGACCATCCGACGCAACATTGTCTTGGCTGTAGACCTAAGACTCCACCAGGGTTTGAGCATGTTATGTCTCAACCGCCTAGATATCATCCTGTAGCGAAACAAGTGTTCTTAAGTGAAAGACCCATAGCTGCTAGACATGCATATGTGAATCATGAGCTTCAAATAAAAAGATATGTGGTAGATCAGAGGCCACTTCAAGGTCAATATCAAGTATTGCCACAACAACCAATACGTCCATGTGACAGATGTGGTAGTAGTGATCACTTGATTAAGGATTGTCCACACCATGATATCATGATAAATGTATATTGTAATGAGTGTGCAGTCACACATATGATTTTGGATTGTCCTAAGAATCCAAGAAAGAAAGGTAAAATGCAACCACATGTTACCTTTCCTTCTACCAGCAAATCAGAGAAAGAACAAGCCGCAACAAAAGGAGAGACGACAACAACAACAGAGCAAGAAACAATTGCAAAAGAACAGGTGCTTAAACAACAAGAATATGAAAGTAAGCAAGTTGCTCCACTAAACGTTGTCACAAGAGCACAAGCAAAAGTGCAAGAGAAGAAGCCTACAGATGGAGACACTAGTAAGAGTTCCAAAAGCCGTAGAAACTCTAGACAAGCAAGAAGGACTAGAATGAAAGTGAGACTAGAAAGGGAAAAAGGGGAAGAAAAGGCTGTTACAGCTTGGAAACAACTCAAGAGCAACAGACACAGCAAAGAGAAGTTGAAACCCTTAAACGAGCTGAAGCACCCAAGAGTGCTAGTTCAGGAGGATCTGTCCTAGTAGACAAAGTGAATGAGCCTTTAGACGCGATTTTACAGGCTTATGAGGCTAGATTGACAAATAGACAAATCTTAGAACAAAGATGGATGACTTATCCTTATCCTGAACTAGAGAAGCAGAGGCTAGAAATGTGTAAGGAACTCATTGAAACTGCTCAAGCATTGCTAGAACCACCTCCACCAGAATTGAAGGATAGGATAGTCACCCCAGTGCACAAAGACGAGAGCATTAAAGTAGACGAATTTCCTAGAGAAGAGGTGGATCATAGGGAAGAACTATTGCCAAGGTCGCAAGACTCGAGGGTCCTCCAAAATACAACAGATGAATCAATGAGGGATTTCCCACCTTATGTTCCTATAGTTGAGGAGCAGTGGCCAGAGGAGTTATGGAAGGTTGTCCGAGATGCCCAAAAAAGAGAAGAGGATGCTGGACCAGCACCATTTCATGAAATCACATTAGATAGACCACAAATGAGTGTTGATGTGAGGTCGTATCATGGTGACGTAGGATCGATAGCCTCCGAAGACAGTACACCTGCATCGTTAAGAACTTTGCCACTATACATGGGAGATTTTGAGGCAAAGTCTGAGATTGTGAGAGTTCCATCGCAGAGGCTAGGAGGGACAAAAGAATTGGACACAAAAATTTTGACTGACTTTCTATCCACGCCAGTAAAGTGCACAATTACGTTGGCATAACTTTTGAAAATCAGGCCAAGTATGTGGACGGATATAGGAAAATGCTTGGAAAAAATTGGGATCAAAAGCCCGTTAAGGTTCCTGGAAAAAGAGCTAGATGAGATCGAGAAGCCTAGATCAAATGTAAGACCGTTACCTCTGAACAAAGTAGGAGAGTACTGTGAAGGAGAAGATGGTAATGCCACTTTGCCTGTCGAGTACAATGGGATTGAAACGAAAGCTATACTTGACAGCGGAGCAGGAATTGCCATAGCAACAAAACGAATATGGTATGCCCGCCTTTAGAACAACCAGAATAAAATTACAGTTAGCTGATGGGCATGTGGAAAGACCAATGGGATTGCTAGAAGCGATAGTGGTGTCTTCTTGTGGTATAGAGTATGCGCATACTTTTGCCATAGTTGACTTTGGCAAGAAAATGTTGGATGAATTTGTTCAAGAATTCACCAAGAGGGGCATAAAACATACACCGTTCCTAAGATTCAGGAATTTAAACAAGGCAAAACAGAAACATTGCGACAAGCAATACCGCGTTTCAAGCAATATGTTGCTAGATGTCCTACCCAAGAGTTACCCACGCCAGAACGTGAGATCCTATGCTTCATCAAAGGACTTAGGAATGAGAATCTCCAAAAGGACCTATACATGAAAAGATACCAAACCTTGGAAGAGGTGACCAAAGCGGCAGTTGCCTTAGTTGACAATTGCAAATTCTATGAAGATGGTCAGAGGAAGATGAATGATGCGAGTGAGAAAAAGAAAACCGCTGATCTTGAGGATCAAAGAGGGAATCTAGGACAAAACCAAGTAAATGTTGAGGAGAAAATCATAGAGAATGTGATGCAACGCATCAACCAGTCTGACAGAGTACCAGCCTATGGAATTCCTCAATGACGAAGGTGCAGGACATGTGGAGGGGACCATCCGACGCAACATTGTCTTGGCTGTATCTCGTACACAAGCTCTGTGTCTTCTCCTTCTCCATCTTCTTCCTACTCTGAGTTGCTGTCTTCCTTCTGTTTCCTGTTTCATCATCTTCAACAATTGGTATCAGAGCAAGGTGATTTCCAGAGCCTCTACTTGCGTTTTCGCGTCCGCGCGTGCAATCGCAGTTTTCAGGCAGTTTTCGGAAAATTTGTTCGTGGGAGCATCCTCGACGTTCCGGGAGTATTCTAATCAGGCGACCTGGGGTTTTACCCCCCTTTCAAAGCCGTTCGAGCCCTCAGAATTTTGTTCTGAGCAGCGTAGCAGAAGTTACTTTTCGGAGGCGTTTAGATCAAGAGGGTGTGCTTTTTGACAGATTTTCTTCAGGTAAACAGTTCTTTTGGGAAGCAGCTTGTCTTAGCTTTGTGCTGAGATTTTGTGTAGAGTTTTGCTTGCATTGGAGAGGAGATTTGTGAATCTCTTGGAGGTTCTTTTGCTCTCTTGTGTGCATCTACAGTATGGCTCAATCTACGGAGAAAGAGATTTTTGGTGCGTTTACATCCGAAGACAAATTGGATGGTACCAACTATTCTCTTTGGTCTTTTATGGCCAAAAATGTTTTGGTTGGTAAAGGATTGTGGGATTATGTATCTGGAGATGAAGTTCGTCCAGGTAGCATTGCACCTGCCACGCCTGGTCGTGGTGCAGCTGTTGGTGCAGGACCCTCACAAGTCACTCCAGAGCAAAAGAGATGGGATACTAAAGATGCACAGGCTATGGCTGTGATTGCCTTAACCATAAAGAGGACAATCACACCACATATCAGATCTTGCAGAACTTCTGAGGATGCTTGGAACACTCTGCAAGCTATGTTTGGAGGAAGAAACGCTGCCAGAATAGAGTTTTTGAAGAAACAACTTGACAAAATACAGATGGACGAAGGTGACGATATTGTCGAGCATCTTACAAAAATAAGGGATCTTAAAGAGCAATTGCTTAGCATTGATGAAGTGATTCCAGAGAAGGACTTGGTTTCCAAAACACTCAATTCACTACCACCATCTTATTTGACTTTTTAGACTTCTTTGACTCTGTCTTTGCGAGCTAATCCTGACCCTCTTCATTTTGAAGAGTTAGTGGCTTTGCTATTGCAGGAGGATCAATCACGTAAGAACAAGTCTTTACAGGTGGATGGTATGGATCATGCTCTTGTTGTACAGAACAAAAACAGGGGTAAAGAGAGTGCTCATTACTCCAAGTCTAGTGCAGGACAATCTTCAGAGAAGTCTAAAGGTGATTCCGACAAGTCCAAGAAGAAAGGTAAATGTCACTACTGCAAGAAACCTGGTCACTACATTAGTGAGTGTAAAAAGCGAATTGCTAAAGAAAAGAAGAAAGAGTCAAGTTTGGTTGTTTCAGCTTCTGGTGATTCTTCTACAGCTAAAGAAGAGTCTGCAAACTTTGTGCAGGATTCTTATGCTTTTGTAGTATGTTAAAATTTTTCTGCTTACAGTGTTGACAAGACACAAATGATTTGGTACTTTGATAGTGGTGCATCCAGGCATATTACTTCAAGGAAGGATTTGTTTTGTTCATTGGATGCAGCTCCAGCAGGAAAGAAGGTGACATGTGCAAATAATGCTTCTTATCCAATCAAAGGTGTTGGTAAGATTTTGATTACCATTTCAGATGGTTCATATTTATGCTTGCCAGATGTCTTATATGTTCCAGGGATCAAGAAGAATTTGTTGTCTGTATCCTCTCTTGCAAAAAATGGTCTTCGGGTCATTTTTGAGGATGACAGATGTGTTGTACGAGATCGAGAGAATGGTTATTCTCTTATCACTACAGGTACGCTGGAAAATGGACTATTTGTGCTAGATCGTTATGAAAAGCAGATTCAGGTATGTATTGCAGAAACAAAGACTCAGGCCATGCAGGATGCTGAGTTGTGGCATGCTAGATTTGGGCATGTTGGTTATGGCAGTTTGATGACTTTACAACGTCATAATATGGTGCATGATTTGTCTTTATTGGAGATGCCACCAAGACATGTATGTGAAGGTTGCGTTCTTGGAAAGATGCACAGATTTGCATTTTCGAGGATGGTTCAGTTAGAGCGACACGAAAGTTGCAACTTGTACACAGTGATGTATGTGGTCCTATGAGGACGCCATCTATAGGAAACAGCCTTTATTTTGTGACCTTCATTGATGACTTTTCCAGGTTTTGTTGGGTGTATCCACTCAAAGCAAAGTCAGACGTGTTTGCAGTTTTTCAACATTATGTCGCCATGGTTGAAAATGAAACAGGTTGCAAAGTACAGACTCTTCGTACCGATCGAGGAGGTGAATACATGTCAGGTGCATTTAAGGATTTTTTGGGAAAGAAAGGCATTAAACACCAATGCACTATGCCATACACACCACAACAGAATGGTGTTGCAGAAAGGAAGAACACGTCTTTAATGGAGACGGCTAGATGTATGCTCAAGGCTAAGAGTTTGCCTCATAAACTATGGATGGAGGCAGTTGCTTGTGCAGCACATGTTTTGAACAGGTGTCCTACTCGTGCCTTGAAGACCATTACTGCATATGAAGCTTGGTATGACAAAAAACCTTCAGTCAGTTATCTTCGTGTTTTTGGTTGTCTTGCTTATGCTCACATCCCTCAGCAGTTACGTGGGAAGCTTGATGATAAGGCAATCAAATGTATATTTGTGGGGTACAGTAGTGGAAGTAAAGGTTATAGACTTTACAATCCTGCTACAAACAAGATTTTTGAAAGTCGCGATGTAATTTTTGCAGAAACTACTGCTCAACCTATGGTTGCTTTTGATGTACCTCATATGCAGACACATGATGTATTTGAAGGTTTGCTTCCTTCTTTTGTGGAGAATCAAGAATCACAACAGGTTGATAATCTTGATCAATCTTTTGATCAGCATGTGACACCTCATAATGTAGAGGAAATTGTGCGTGAAGAGCAAGAAGTTCTCAGGGAAGAAAGAACCTTGCCTAAATGGGTTCAGAAAACTTTGCAGGATAGCAAGTTGGATGCACCGTTGCCACGGAAAACACGTGCTGGTACTACTTTTGGCAGAGAGCAAGTAGATTTGGCTTGCTTTAGCACTCTTTGTGATGCAGATGAGCCTGATTCATTTGAACAAGCTTTAGAGTGTGTTCAGTGGAAAGATGCTATGCAGCAAGAAATTGATTCTATTCATAAGAATCATACATGGGATCTAGTGGACTTGCCTACAGGTAAAAAGCCTATTGGTACAAAGTGGGTTTTTAAGGTAAAAAAGAAACAAGATGGTACTGTTGACAGGTACAAAGCAAGGCTTGTGGCAAAAGGCTATGCGCAACAGAAAGGCATAGATTATGATGAAACCTTTGCTCCTACTTCTCGTGCATCCACAGTTAGATCACTAGTTGCAATTGCTGCTCATCATGGTTGGAAAGTGCATCAGTTGGATATCAAAACTGCTTTTTTGAATGGTGATTTGCAGGAAGAAGTTTATGTAATTCAACCAAGTGGTTTTGTTGTAAAAGGTCAAGAGCAAAAGGTATGAAAATTGCGTAAAGCTTTGTATGGTCTCAAACAGGCTCCAAGAGCATGGTATGAGAAGATACATACTTATTTGATTGGCCAGGGATTTCAAAATAGTCCAACAGAAAGTACTTTGTATGTCAAAAAGAGAGATGGAGTTCTCATTATGCTAACACTTTATGTGGATGATATGCTTCTTACAGGCAATAGTGCAGATGAAATTGAAGCGTTTAAAGATGCTTTGAGAAAAACCTTTGAGATGTCTGATCTTGGTTTGCTACATTATTACTTGGGTATTCAGTTTGTGCAATCAGAGGATGGCATATACATGTTGCAGGCAAAATATTTGCATAAAATTTTGGACAAGTTTGGTATGCAAAATTGTAAGCCAATCTCTACACCCGTAGAAACTGGATCCAAGTTGAGCATGCATGATGCTGGAGAAACTTTTGATGTACATACTTATGCAGCAGCGGTTGGTTGCTTGATATATTTGGCAGGCAACACTCGTCCAGACATTCAATTTGGGGTTTCACAAGCAAGCAGATTTATGCACAGCCCAGGTATGCATCATTGGCAGGCTGTGAAGCGCATACTTCGTTACCTTTCAGGTACCCCTAATCTTGCCATGTTCTTTCCAAGGGGGGATATGTATGGAAAGCACAGTTCTATGCAGCTTCTTGGTTACAGCGATTCAGATTGGGCTGGTGATTTTGACACACGACATTCCACAAGTGGAAATTGTTTTTTCTTGGGAAATGCATGTATATCTTGGCTAAGCAAGAAGCAACCCACAGTGGCTACATCAACTTGTGAAGCTGAGTACAGGGCAGCTTTCACGGCAACAGCTGATTGTGTATGGATACGCAGGTTATTGGCAGATCTTTGTGAGTGTCAACAGGCACCCACTACCATTTTCACTGACAGTCAGAGTGCTATGGCAGTTGCAAGGAATCCAGTATTTCATGCAAGAACAAAGCACATAGAGGTTCACTACCACTATGTCAGGGAAAGGCTACATGCAGGGGAGATCACACTACCTTACTGTCCTACACAGGATAACATTGCAGATCTATTTACGAAGGCGTTATCACGAGAAAAGTTTGAAGCTTTCCGAAAAGCTTTGGGCTTACTCTCATACACATGATGATCTGCTACCTTGTACGGATTCACACTATCACTACAGGAGGGATTTGTAGACATGTAGTAGTGTTAGTGTGTATACGCGCTTCACCAGGGGCACTTTTCTCCCACTGGGTTTTTCCCCCTGGACATCTGGTGTGAAAGGACACCTTATCTCTTAGGGTTTCATATAAGCTTTGTAGCTCTGAGTTTGTATACACAATTATTCCAATACAGAGAGAGAGAGAGACTACAGAGATCTCGTACACAAGCTCTGTGTCTTCTCCTTCTCCATCTTCTTCCTACTCTGAGTTGCTGTCTTCCTTCTGTTTCCTGTTTCATCATCTTCAACACTGTAGGCCTAAGACTCCACCAGGGTTTGAGCATGTTATGTCTCAACCGCCTAGATATCATCCTGTAGCGGAACAAGTGTTCTTAAGTGAAAGACCCATAGCTGCTAGACATGCATATGTGAATCATGAGCTTCAAATAAAAAGATATGTGGTAGATCAGAGGCCACTTCAAGGTCAATATCAAGTATTGCCACAACAACCAATACGTCCATGTGACAGATGTGGTAGTAGTGATCACTTGATTAAGGATTGTCCACACCATGATATCATGATAAATGTATATTGTAATGAGTGTGCAGTCACACATATGATTTTGGATTGTCCTAAGAATCCAAGAAAGAAAGGTAAAATGCAACCACAGGTTACCTTTCCTTCTACCAGCAAATCAGAGAAAGAACGAGACGCAACAAAAGGAGAGACGACAACAACAACAGAGCAAGAAACAATTGCAAAAGAGCAGGTGCTTAAACAACAAGAAGATGAAAGTAAGCAAGTTGCTCCACTAAACATTGTCACAAGAGCACAAGCAAAAGTGCAAGAGAAGAAGCCTACAGATGGAGAGACTAGTAAGAGTTCCAAAAGCCGTAGAAACTCTAGACAAACTCAACAAGCAAAGGTAACAGGATGGATCACATCAAGCGAGTCCATTATTGCACAAGGCTACAAGAAAGGAAATTCAGATGTTTGGGTCATCAAGCCCAAGATAACAACCTGGCGATATCCATCCCATGACAACCACTCAGTCAGGAATCAACAAAGCCGTCAACGTCAATCACATAGCTCAACCAGGAGAAAGGACAGGTACAAAAAGCAAAAGAGAAGGTCTTCCACTGGACAAACCATACAACCAAAATTTTACCAGACTACCCAACAAATTCAAGTGAAGATCACCTCCAAGCAAGTCCAAAGATTCATTCCAGTCGAGTTACTCGAAGCACAAGGATTCTATGAGGGTAACTTTCAAATCTGGTTACCTAAGGTAGTAGCTTATCAAGGAATCACCAAGCAAAAGAAAGAAACATCAAGAAATGAAGAGCAGCCACCCGCTACACCCAAGAGTACTACAACCTATAGATGGATCCCTCGTCAATTACTACAAGAGCAAGGCTTTTACAAAAGTAACAACCATATTTGGAAATTAAAGAAAAGGTACCATCAAGTCAAGGAAGAAACAAGGCAAGTGGCAAAGGACATCACACGAGGCCCAAGAACAATGGGGGTTCCAAAATCCACGATTGAGGCTCAACAACAAGAAAGATACACAACTCCTTTACAACCTCTTAACAACAAAAAGAAAGAAACGGTAAATGCGGAGGTCACAGTTTTGAAGAACACTATCTGGAAGAAGAAGACTTCATCAACCATTGCTTTAACATCAATACCTGTCTCATCAAGCGACCACAACTTTCTACCAAGGAATGAAGAGCAAACATATGCCAATGTATTGGACAACATGGCATCTCAAACAGAAAATAACGAGAAAGGCCTAAACATCAAAAGCATATGGAATTGGATTTCAGGCCGTGATCAGGTAAGTCCAAGTCGCCATTAAACTTACATGGCATAAGAGTCTAGATTCGGGCAGATAAGCCACTAAATGAGCAAAGTGTCAGACCCAAGCTTCAGGTTAATATTTTTATGTGGTCTATGAGTCTAGCTAATAGGTATAAGCTCAAGCTGCACAGTTGAGCATACATAAAGTCATGTCGCTCATGCTAGAAGAGGTGAGCATAAGAGTCAAAGTCCATATAATATATAAGGTGGAGAAGGCGGAGTAGTCCAAAACAAAAACACTCACGCACTTGACACAGTGAGGAAGAGTGGAGAAACCTCGACAGCAAAAACCCTTCTTGTGAGTAGTGAAATCTTTTGAAGCACTCATGCTATATGTTTTGCTAGCTACACTAACTCCATGAAGAACCCATCAATACTCTTCTCTCGCACCGCATCTTGTTTAACATGCATAACTCCGTGCAAGCATATAGATGTCCCATCATTGGACATATGCATTAGGCACTCTTTTTTATTCCACCCATGGACTTACACAAACAAATGATGATGACCAAGCAGAAACAGGTTTTATCAGCCTTTGATCAACAACAATGACTCTCACTGCAAGCTACTAACACTTATCCATGTATATCAAGTCCATACTAGTAGCCATATGGCCATATGTACTTTAACTCAGCATAACTCTATAACATCAGAACCTAAGTACATATAGCCTCGCATTTAATTATGACTAAAGACATTTTTTCCCACTGGGTTTTTCCCTTTATTTTTATCCAGGTATCTAAGACCTTCATTTTGTATATACGCTACATTTTACTTTTACTCTTTTATTTTATATCACAACAAAAACAAGAAGAACCACGATATCCCCACACTACTAATTGCAAATCTAGTGACAAGTGAAAAGGGAGAGGCCAAAAAATAGCTTGACAAAGCTTCAAGTCAACTTACAGGTACAACTGCGAGATAACAACCACAGGAAAAGCAAATACTAGAGCTACAATGACAACGACCTGCTGCACCAACAAGTCGATACAACCTCATGCAATTCAAGATACAACAACCAATCGGAGGGGGAGTGTTCCAGGCTTCAGATACACTACAGGTACAACTTCAAGGCAGCTTTAACATCACGCAAAGCTACCAATTACAGAAGAGGCTGCCACAACAACTTCAACCAACACCAAGACATCAAGAACTCGTCAAGGCTAGCAAAGACATAGGGTCTTGTCGGGGACGACAAGAATTCGGAGGGGGAGAGTGTTGAAAGGACGCCCTTTAAACGACGTTTCCATAAAGATTCCTCAAAGATTCTATAAAGATTCCACATGAAGATGGTGATGAAGTAATGAAGATGAAGTAATGAAAATGAAGATGGATGCTGCAACATGAAGATACGAGTTCATGGACGTCATTGAATATCCCATAATTATTATTTTGAGCCATGAACTTGTATCTTCATGTTGCAGCATCCATCTTCATCTTCATTACTTCATCACCATCTTCATGTGGAATATTTACAGAATCTTTGAGGAATCTTTATGGAAACGTTGTTGAAAGGGCGTCCTTTCAACACTCTCCCCCTCTGAATTCTTGTCGTCCCCGACAAGACCCTATGTCTTTGCTAGCCTTGACGAGTTCTTGATGTCTTGGTGTTGGTTGAAGTTGTTGTGGCAGCCTCTTCTGTAGTTGGTTGCTTTGCGTGATGTTAAAGCTGCCTTGAAGTTGTACCTGTAGTGTATCTGAAGCCTGGAACTCTCCCCCTCCGATTGGTTGTTGTATCTTGAATTGCATGAGTTTGTATCGACTTGTTGGTGCAGCAGGTCGTTGTCATTGTAGCTCTAGTATTTGCTTTTTCTATGGTTGTTATCTCGCAGTTGTACCTGTAAGTTGACTTGAAGCTTTGTCAAGCTATTTTTTGGCCTCTCCCTTTTCACTTGTCACTAGATTTGCAATTAGTAGTGTGGGGATATCGTGGTTCTTCTTGTTTTTGTTGTGATAGAAAATAAAAGAGTAAAAGTAAAATGTAGCGTATATACAAAATGAAGGTCTTAGATACCTGGATAAGACTAAAGGGAAAAACCCAGTGGGAAAAAATGTCTTTAGTCATAATTAAATGCGAGGCTATATGTACTTAGGTTCTGATGTTATAAAGTTATGCTGAGTTAAAGTACATATGGCCATATGGCTACTAGTATGGGCTTGATATACATGGATAAGTGTTAGTAGCTTGAAGTCAGAGTCATTGTTGTTGAGCAAAGGCTCATAAAACCTGTTTCCGCTTGGTCATCGTCATTTGTTTGTGTAAGTGCATGGGTGGAATAAAAAAGAGTGCCTAATGCATATGTCCAATGATGGGACATCTATATGCTTGCACAGAGTTATGCATGTTAAACAAGATGTGGTGCGAGAGAAGAGTATTGATGGGTTCTTCATGGAGTTAGTGTAGTTAGCAAAACATATAGCATGAGTGCTTTAAAAGCTTTCACTACTCACAAGAAGGGTTTTTGCTGTCGAGGTTTCTCCACTCTTCCTCACTGTGTCAAGTGCGTGAGTGTTTTGTTTTGGACTACTCCGCCTTCTCCACCTTATATATTATATGGACTTTGACTCTTATGCTCACCTCTTCCAGCATGAGCGACATGACTTTATGTATGCTCAACTCTGCAGCTTGAGCTTATACCTATTAGCTAGACTCATAGACCACATAAAAATATTAACTTGAAGCTTGGGTCTGACATTTTGCTCATTTAGTGGCTTATCTGCCCGAATCTAGACTCTTATGCCATGTAAGTTTAATGGCGACTTGGACTTACCTGATCACGGACTAAAATCCAATTCCATATGCTTTTGATGTTTAGGCCTTTCTCGTTAGTTTCTGTTTGAGATGCCATGTTGTCCAATACATTGGCATATGTCTGCTCTTCATTCCTTGGTAGAAAATTGTGGTCGCTTGATGAGACAGGTATTGATGTTGAAGCAATGGTTGATGAAGTCTTCTTCTTCCAGATAGTGTTCTTCAAAACTGTGACCTCCGCATTTACCGTTGCTTTCTTTTTGTTGTTAAGAGGATGTAAAGGAGTTGTGTATCTTTCTTGTTGTTGAGCCTCAATCGCGGATTTTGGAACCCACATTGTTTTTGGGCCTGGTGTGATCTTCGTTGCCACTTGCCTTGTTTCTTCCTTGACTTGATGGTACCTTCTCTTTAATTTCCAAATATGGCTGTTACTTTTGTAAAGGCCTTGCTCTTGTAGTAATTGACGAGGGATCCATCTATAGGTTGTAGTACTCTTGGGTGTAGCGGGTGGCTGCTCTTCATTTCTTGATGTTTCTTGCTTTTCCTTGGTGATTCCTTGATAATCTACTACCTTAGGTAACCAGATTTGAAAGTTACCCTCATAGAATCCTTGTGCTTAGAGTAACTCGACTGGAATGAATCTTTGGACTTGCTTGGAGGTGATCTTCACTTGACTTTGTTGGGTAGTCTGGTAAAATTTTGGTTGTATGGTTTGTCCAGTGGAAGACCTTCTCTTTTGCTTTTTGTACATGTCCTTTCTCCTGGTTGAGTTATGTGATTGACGTTGACGGCTTTGTTGATTCCTGACTGAGTGGTTGTCATGGGATGGATATCGCCAGGTTGTTATCTTGGGCTTGATGACCCAAACATCTGAATTTCCTTTCTTGTAGCCTTGTGCAATAATGGACTCGCTTGATGTGATCCATCCTGTTACCTTTGCTTGTTGAGTTTGTTCCTGTGATTGTATCCAAATTGGATCATTAACTTTAATTTGTGCCTTGGATACTAGCACTTGGTTGACCTGTTTTGACTTCCTTTGGAGACGTTCGAGAGATGGAAACTTTGGTTGATAGACTTTTTGCTTGGGTTTCCATTGTTTTGTTGATGGTTTGGCTTTTGATGTATAGGCTTTGTCTTGCACTTGCATTGGCTGGGCTAGAGACTGTGGGCTTACTTTAGCTTTGCCTTTTTCAATAGCCAAGAATCTTTGAACTGTTGTAGGCTTGACCTCTGTTGCCACTTGATAGCTTGTTGTGATGACCATTGTTGAAGATTCAAGCTCGTTTTCAAAGACTTGTGCCTATGGCTTGGACAAAATCAAGTGTGTTCCCATTTTTCGAGAATCTACCACCAAGAATTTTTCTTTGACATTCTGTGAGTGTAGTTGGAGAGTAGCTTCTGCAATCCCCATACTTATAACATCTAGTTCAGGTGAGAGATTTACCTTTATCTGAATATCATAAAGCTTTATCTTACCTAGAAGTAACCACATGCCATATGACGTGACATTAGTCGTGGAATTTGTATCAATTTCTGCCATAAAATTCATCATGACTCTTTCTTGTGCACTTAGCAAAAAGTTGATCTTCTTTGGTACTAGATTTTGCCTGTGTTCTCTTGAGTGACTTGAGCAATCTTTGGCCTAGACTCCTTGTTGTCTTCTTCTTCATTGTTCACACTTGTGAGTTCATCTGTGTGTTCTAGCTTCTGCTTGACCACCATTTCCTCTGATATGTCTTTTCGAGAGACAAAATCAGCATTTGGTTCCTGTAGAGTCATAAGCTCTTCTTCCTCGACTTCAGCTGTTGAAATGTCACCAATAGTGTCTGAACTTCCTGTCACTTGCTGCACCTCTTCTTTGATTGATTCCAAGTCTTCATATTGCTCGTTTGTAGGCGCTGCACCTGAAGCATCTTCTTTGGATCTTAGCCCTTCTTCTTGCAACTTTGCTTCGTTGACTTGCGGCTCCTCCTTTGTACTATGCATTTGAGTTTGACAGTTTGTAATCAAGTGTGTTATCGCACACTGATCGCAAAGAGCGCCTATTTCTATATGACCAGTATTCGGGCTAGGTATCTGGTTTTGTGCTATCCCCATTGCTGATAACCCCGTTTCGAACTCATACTCAAATTATTCATATGTCTCACACATAACCCTTAGAATGTAGTAGGGGACTATGTCATACCCATTCTCATCGCAAAATTTTGTTGGTGTGGTCTCATTAACACAGACATCCAAAGTAGCCAATATCTGAGTCCACTCTAGCGGTTCTAACGCCTCTTTCGAAAAAGGTTCTCTTATGTAAGCATCATCTTCTAAGACCCTCTCTAAGGCATTCTCATTTCTCCCAAAGTCACTACACTCCGATGCTCCGCACATCCAGATTTCTTTCTTTTTGCCCATCCACGGATGGTCTGTTGATCCACTTTGTGTTGCAGAATCAAAATCTTCCACGGGCATTCTAGTTACATCTTGGTAACTATGATTTGTCATATTTACACGTGTTGTGGTTTCAGCATGTCTCAAGTATAGATAATCATAACCCCAATCTTGTACCATCTTGAGTTGTCTCATGAATGGTCTTCCAAGGATGATTTCATAGTTATTTTTCTTGCCAAAGTCAACTATGGCAAAATTATGCGCATACTGTATACCACAAGAAGACACCACTATTGCTTCTAGCAATCCCATGGGTCTTTCCACATGCCCATCAACTAACTGTAATTTTATTCTGGTTGTTCTAAAGGCGGGCATACCCCATTTCTCCCATATTCGTTTTGTTGCTATGGCAATTCCTGTTCCGCTGTCAAGTATAGCTTTCGTTTCAATCCCATTGTACTCGACAGGCAAAGTGGCATTACCATCTTCTCCTTCATAGTACTCTCCTAATTTGTTCAGAGGTAACGGTCTTACATTTGATCTAGGCTTCTCGATCTCATCTAGCTCTTTTTCCAGGAACCTTAACGGGCTTTTGATCCCAATTTTTCCAAGCATTTTCCTATATCCGTCCACATACTTGGCCTGATTTTCAAAAGTTATGCCAACGTAATTGTGCACCTTACTGGCGTGGATAGAAAGTCAGTCAAAATTTTTGTGTCCAATTCTTTTGTCCCTCCTAGCCTCTGCGATGGAACTCTCACAATCTCAGACTTTGCCTCAAAATCTCCCATGTACAGTGGCAAACTTCTTAACGATGCAGGTCTATTGTCTTCGGAGGCTATCGATCCTACGTCACCATGATACGACCTCACATCAACACTCATTTGTGGTCTATCTAATGTGATTTCATGAAATGGTGCTGGTCCAGCATCCTCTTCTCTTTTTTGGGCATCTCGGACAACCTTCCATAACTCCTCTGGCCACTGCTCCTCAACTATAGGAACATAAGGTGGGAAATCCCTCATTAATTCATCTGTTGTATTTTGGACTACCCTCAAGTCTTGCGACCTTGGCAATAGTTCTTCCCTATGATCCACCTCTTCTCTAGGAAATTCGTCTACTTTAATGCTCTCGTCTTTGTGCACTGGGGTGACTATCCTATCCTTCAATTCTGGTGGAGGTGGTTCTAGCAATGCTTGAGCAGTTTCAATGAGTTCCTTACACATTTCTAGCCTCTGCTTCTCTAGTTCAGGATAAGGATAAGTCATCCATCTTTGTTCTAAGATCTGTCTATTTGTCAATCTAGCCTCGTAAGCCTGTAAAATTGCGTCTAAAGGCTCATTCACTTTGTCTACTAGGACAGATCCTCCTGAACTAGCACTCTTGGGTGCTTCAGCTCGTTTAAGGGTTTCAACTTCTCTTTGCTGTGTCTGTTGCTCTTGAGTTGTTTCCAAGCTGTAACAGCCTTTTCTTCCCCTTTTTCCCTTTCTAGTCTCACTTTCATTCTAGTCCTTCTTGCTTGTCTAGAGTTTCTACGGCTTTTGGAACTCTTACTAGTGTCTCCATCTGTAGGCTTCTTCTCTTGCACTTTTGCTTGTGCTCTTGTGACAACGTTTAGTGGAGCAACTTGCTTACTTTCATCTTCTTGTTGTTTAAGCACCTGTTCTTTTGCAATTGTTTCTTGCTCTGTTGTTGTTGTCGTCTCTCCTTTTGTTGCGGCTTGTTCTTTCTCTGATTTGCTGGTAGAAGGAAAGGTAACCTGTGGTTGCATTTTACCTTTCTTTCTTGGATTCTTAGGACAATCCAAAATCATATGTGTGACTGCACACTCATTACAATATACATTTATCATGATATCATGGTGTGGACAATCCTTAATCAAGTGATCACTACTACCACATCTGTCACATGGACGTATTGGTTGTTGTGGCAATACTTGATATTGACCTTGAAGTGGCCTCTGATCTACCACATATCTTTTTATTTGAAGCTCATGATTCACATATGCATGTCTAGCAGCTATGGGTCTTTCACTTAAGAACACTTGTTCCGCTACAGGATGATATCTAGGCGGTTGAGACATAACATGCTCAAACCCTGGTGGAGTCTTAGGTCTACAACCAAGACAATGTTGCGTCGGATGGTCCCCTCCACATGTCATGCACCTTCGTCGTTGAGGAATTCCATAGGTTGGTACTCTGTCAAAGTGGTTGATGCAATGCATCACATTCTCTATGATTTTCTCCTCAACATTTACTTGGTTTTGTCCTAGATTCCCTCTTTGATCCTCAAGATCAGCGGTTTTCTTTTTCTCACTCGCATCATTCATCTTCTTCTGACCATCTTCATAGAATTTGCAATTTTCAACTAGGTCAACTGCCGCTTTGGTCACCTCTTCCAAGGTTTGGTATCTTTTCATGTATAGGTCCTTTTGGAGATTCTCATTCCTAAGTCCTTTGATGAAGCATAGGATCTCACGTTCTGGCGTGGGTAACTCTTGGGTAGGACATCTAGCAACATATTGCTTGAAACGCGGTATTGCTTGTCACAATGTTTCTGTTTTGCCTTGTTTAAATTCCTGAATCTTAGGAAGGGTGTTATGTTTTATGCCCCTCTTGGTGAATTCTTGAACAAATTCATCCAACATTTTCTCAATGGTTGTGAACTCTCTTCGGTTCAATAGTTCAAACCATGCTTGTGCATTGTCCTCCAATGTAAGTCCAAAACCCTCATACTGCGTGTGAAAGTCCTTTACTCGTTCTGCTCGTAGGATTTGCTTGAAAGCCAAGACATGGGCGTATGGGTCTCCTATGCCATTGTACTTTCTATTTACCCATTTTCTTAGCTGAGATGGTCTTATACTTTGGGGTGCAAAGTATGGAACCATACTCCTCTGTGGTATCGTTTCATCTCTCGTTATCGCTCTAGGAGGAAATCGAGGTGGTGGTCCCCTCTTTGGAATTCTCTTAGAGGTTCCTGTGTTTTGTGGATGTATCTGAGGTCCTTCATTGACCAAATATCCACTCATCTCTAATTTGGTTCACGGATTTGTGCTTTCTACAGCTCTATATTCTCGTCCATACTTGTCAACAAATAAAGATGGCCATTGTCGGTCGACCTCGTATGTATAGACATATAAGAGCTTGTATTCTGTCAGCTCATCTGGGTAAGGCTCTAAGCAACTGTAAAG
Source organism: Adiantum capillus-veneris (assembly GCF_014529385.1). Taxonomy (NCBI): domain Eukaryota; kingdom Viridiplantae; phylum Streptophyta; class Polypodiopsida; order Polypodiales; family Pteridaceae; genus Adiantum; species Adiantum capillus-veneris. The sequence goes on along the minus strand of NC_140945.1, from coordinate 40,359,318 downwards.
GTTGAATTGATTTCCATTAATATACCTATATAGTCCTTCACTTTAATGGTTATACCTTCAAACTCTCTCCACAAAATTGGTCTTTATGTACTGTAGGTTTGGAAGATCTATTCTGGGCGGGTGCTCATCTATCCCTGCAATCCATGTGCTTGTATAAGTTGAGTCTGAGTCTGATGTAGACATGACTTCTAGGCTTAACAGATCTAGCTTGCTGTAGTAATATCTCTCTCAGTGTGTTCAAGTGTTTTGGTCAAGGAAAATCCAAAACTATGTCCAAAACTGTGAGCGTTTTCTCACAATTCTCTCAAATTGCCGGTTTTAGACACCCCTAACTTATGGATGCATTTTTTGAGGCCTTAAACAACGTTGGCAACCATTTTGGTCAATTTACTCTAAGATCTGTAGTGCTACTCTCAAGCTACGTTTTGATAAAAAAAGTTTTGGAATCGGAGTCCGTATGTGAAAGTTATGACCAAAACAGTGAGATGTAATTTGGAAAGTTGCTCTATCTGATGCTTTTGCAAGTGGCTAGTTTGAGCCCAAAATTGGTGCGTGCACTCCTTAGGCAATGATAAACCCAATGGTATACTTGGATTCAAAAAAAATTCTCAAATTTTTTTTCCTGACTTGTCTATCGCGATAGACTCACCAAGTATCCCTTGCAGATGTCCAAATGCACTCAAATTGTGTACAGGGTATAATAGACCTTCTGAACCCAAATATGAAGTCAGATTTGAATTTTGATTTTTCTACAGTGAATTTTTGAGTCTATCGTGATAGACTCACCAGAGTGTTACTGGGATACAATTTTTCATCTGTTTTCACAGATTGCTTTCCCCCTTCTCTTGAGATACTACTCATCAAGTTTCAACCAATTTGGAATATTTTTCCTTTGTAACTTGCATCAAACAACACTCTCTTTTCTGATCTTATGAAGTAATCCTCTTAGATGCACTTACAATACTCCAAATTTACTCAAATTTTAACCATAGGCTCACAACAACATGTAGAACAAGGCCCTAAGGTCAGTTTTCAAAAATTTCAATTTTTGTGAGAAAACCCTAGTCTATCGCGATAGACTCCGCAGTTTCTTCAGTTTTGAAAATTTTCCAGATTTCTCTTCACCACTGTGTTCCCTATGCTCTGTACACCTTGCTCACCAATTTCCACTTGTTTTGGACTTCTTCTTAGGTCTCTAATTCCAACTCTAGAATTATAAGTCTATCTGATCACTAGAAAATAGACTTAGGATGACTTCCCAATGTCCAAAATCCACCAAATTTTGTGTGTAACCTCCTGAGAGGCTAAACAAGCTATGCTCCAGAGGGTTTTGAAAATTTCAATTTCTTTGGCCCTGCTTTGAGTCTATCGCGATAGACTCAACAAGTACCCCTTTTATAGGTCAAACTTGAACTTTGACTATACCACTGTGTTCCAACACCTTTCCTTAGTCCTCCTACCAATTTTCAAGTGGTTTGGACTTTTACTTTGTCAGTTAGACCACATCTGGTGTTTTCTACAAGCTGAATCCTCTCAAATGGTCTTAGACCCACTTTCTGATGTCCAAATGACTTCAAAATTTTTATGTGTCCTTGATAGCACCTTTCCAAGCTATGCTACAGAGGTTTTTGAAAAATTCAGTTTCTATCACTGGGTTCTTAGTCTATCGCGATAGACTCACCAAGTATGCTAAAATGACACTTTTTTCAAATTTTCTCTTCACAGATGTGTTCCCTACCCTCTGTAGATCATGTATACCAAGTTTCACAAGGTTTGGAAATTTGGTCAAGTCCCTTTACCCAATTTGTCTTTGAAGTCTGACTCAAAACACCAGACTTGAGGTTTAGTGGTCAAGCAGGTGTCCAAGTACACTCAATTTTTGGGAGCAACCTTGTATTGATGTGTTCTACCTGTGGTATGAGGGGTTTTTCCTGATTGTGAGTCTATCTCCAATTCACCAGTCTATCGCGATAGACTAGGCAGAGAGCCACTGGAAAGTATTTTTTTCTTTGTTTTTGGACAGTTTGGTTCCCAATGCCCTTAGAAGCCTATCCCCAAAGTTTCATTCAATTTGGACTTCTTTTCCTTTGGATTCAAGCATTTCACAGTTCACTTCCTTACACTCAGAAAAAGAAAATTCCCACTTAGATGCACAAGCATTGATGCAAATGCTTTGAAATTTCACATACAAGCTCTAGAGCATATGCAAAACAAGGTCTTGAGGTCAAGCTTTTTTTTTTGTTGAAAATTGTAGATTTGGTTTCAGATTTATGTTTTTTGGATTTTTTTAGAGTTTTTTTTTTTTGGGATTGGACCAAATCTGTGTTTTCCCCCTACCTTAAGGTCTCCAATGCAAAAACAAGCACTCAAATCGGCTTTCAAACGACCATTTTAGAGCACTTTTACCATAATCAACACAATTCCGCCTTTTGTGTTTTCAAGCACATTTTCATGTCAAAATTGCTCTAGATCAACATCAGATGTCCTACACTACCTAAAGTCCTACTTTGGATGGTTGAATGGTTGTTTTTTCTTTCTGGCAAGCAAACAGCCTCCTGCTTACCTTTTGCGTTTTTCTTTGCGTTTTTCTTTGCGTTTTTTTTTTTTCTTTCAAGTTCTTCACAACCATACACACAAACCATAAAACCTAATCTAAACACAAAACAAAATAATATAACAATACCTCAACCTCATGGTGGACCACCTCGGCGAGACGCAGGCTCCCTGGCTATCCCTCAGTCAAGAGATCCTCTCTCTGACTTCCCACTAAGAAGGCAAATGGTGACAACACTCTAGAAAACTTTAGAGAAACGCTATACTATCAAACACGAGTGATGCGGTCTACGCTAGTTTAGGCGCTTCGTCCCCGGCAACGGCGCCAATGTTAGCGGGTATGCTGCGACGGACGATGGAGCACAACGAGAACACAGACCAACAAACTATCAATCCGAGGACGTAGCTGACCCGACTAGGGCATGAAGGCAATCTCTGGGTTGTCAACCCTGAGCTAGACACGAACAACACTCTACAGTCACTAATCCTACCACAACACTACCATAAAGCAAAGAAACAGACAACGCATCTTACGAAACACTACAAGCTCGAAACAGTCTCAAATCATATCAAAATGACTCGAAATCGGAGGGTAAGACTCACAAGGATATATCCTATATGGCCAAACACCTAAACCCTGAAAACCATAACTGTAAGACCTCTAATCGATGTCGCGATAGACTCAAAATAGCAATTTCCAAAGTGTCCAGAACTGATCTACAAAGACATCAACATGAAGAGCTTCTCGCCCTGCTTCTAACGACTACTTGATCATTCAGATCGGATGTCATTTGAGGTACTTACGACCAAATATAGGTCGTAGCAGGCGGGCTCGCGATGTGGTCCTTGGCTTGAATTGCTTGCGTCGACGCGGAGAGCTCCTCGATGCTAACACGCTCCTTCTCTCATATCTGCAATGTGATTAGTGTGCACGACGGTGTGTGTGCGTGAAGCTCACTACCGTGTGCTATAGAACATATTAATTGAGATAACGTAATGTGTTCTTTACAAAGCCTTAGGTTTTAGCTTATATACCAAGCCTTCAAACCTAATGTCCGGCCGAATGACCTGAATTGTCCCTAGGCTTCTACAGAGCTTAATTACAAGAAACTGAGTTGGCTTTACTCATTATACAAGCATCTGCGGCCAAAATACAAGTGCCGACTTAAAATATGAGGTTCCCGTAAACATTACAAAAGTGGCTGTAATGGCTCAAAATAATAATAACGGGATATTCGATGGCGTCCATGAACTCGTATCTTCATGTTCTAGCATCCATCTTCATCTTCATTACTTCATCACCATCTTCATGTGTAATCTTTACAGAATCTTTGAGGAATCTTAATGGAATATTTATGGAAATGTTGTTGAAAGGGCGTCCTTTCAATAGGGAGTCAGTAACCATGTTTCGAGCTTGTAGTGTTTCGTAGGATGCGTTGTCTGTTTCTTTGCTTTATGGTAGTGTTGTGGTAGGATTAGTGACTGTAGAGTGTTGTTCCTGTCTAGCTTAGGGTTGACAACCCAGAGATTGCCTCCATGCCCTAGTCGGGTCAGCTACGTCCTCGGATTGACAGTTTGTTGGTCTGTGTTCTCGTTGTGCTCCATCGTCCGTCGTGGCATACCCGCTAACAATGACTCTGACTTCAAGCTACTAACACTTATCCATGTATATCAAGCCCATACTAGTATCCATATGGCCATATGTACTTTAACTCAGCATAACTCTATAGCATTAGAACCTAAGTACATATAGCTTTGCATTTAATTATGACTAAAGACATTTTCTCCCACTGGGTTTTCCTTTTAGTCTTATTCAGGTATCCAAGACCTTCATTTTGTACATACGCTACATTTTACTTTTACTATTTTTATAACAACAAAAACAAGAAGAACCACGATATCCCCACACTACTAATTGCAAATCTACTATCAAGTCAAAAGGGAGAGGCCAAAAAACAGCTTGACAAAGCTTCAAGTCAAGTTACAGGTACGACTTCCAGATAACAACCACAAGAAAAGCACACTAGAGCTACAATGACAACGACCTGTTGCACCAAGAAGTCGATAAAACCTCATGCAATTCAAGATACAACAACCAATCGGAGGGGGAGAGTTCCAGGCTTCAAATACACTACAGGTATAACTTCAAGGCAGCTAATTTAACATCACGCAAAGCGACCAACTATAGAAGAGGCTTCCACAACAACTTCAACCAACACCAAAACATCAAGAACTCGTCAAGGCCAGCCAAGACATAGGGTCTTGTCGGGGATGACAAGAATTCGGAGGGGGAGAGTGTTGAAAGGACGCTCTTTCAAAAACGTTTCCACAAAGATTCCATTAAGATTCCTCAAAGATTTTGTAAAGATTCCAAATGAAGATGGTGATGAAGTAATGAAGATGAATATGGATGCTGCAACATGAAGATACGAGTTCATGGACGTCATCGAATATCCCGTTATTATTATTTTGAGCCATTACGGCCACTTTTGTAATGTTTACGAGAACCTCATATTTTAAATCGGCACTTGTATTTTGGCCGCAGATACTTGTATAATGAGTAAAGCCAACTCAGTTTCTTGTAATTAAGCTCTGTAGAAGCCTAGGGACAATTCAGGTCATTTGGCCGGACATTAGGTTTGAAGGCTTGGTATATAAGCTAAAACCTAAGGCTTTGTGAAACACATTACGTTATCTCAATTAATATACAGTCGTGGGTTCTGCAGCACACTGTAGTGAGCTTCACGCGCACACACCGTCGCGCACACTAATCACATTGCAGATATGAGAGAAGGAGCGTGTTAGCATCGAGGAGCTCTCCGCGTCGACGCAAGCAATGCACGCCAAGGACCACATCGCGAGCCCGCCTACTACGAGCTATATTTGGTCATAAGTACCTCAAAAGACATCCGATCTGAATGATCAAGTAGTCGTTAGAATCAGGGCGAGAAGCTCTTCATGTTGATGTCTTTGTAGATCAGTTCCGGACACTTTGGAAATTGCTGTTTTGAGTCTATGGCGACAGCGATTAGAGGTCTTACAGTTATGGTTTTCAGGGTTTAGGTGTTTGGCCATATAGGATATATCCTTGTGAGTCTTACCCTCCGATTTCGAGTCATTCTGATATGATTTGAGACTGTTTCGAGCTTGTAGTGTTTCGTAGGATGCGTTGTATGTTTCTTTGCTTTATGGTAGTGTTGTGGTAGGATTAGTGACTGTAGAGTGTTGTTCGTGTCTAGCTCAGGGTTGATAACCTAGAGATTGCCTTCATGCCCTAGTCGGGTCAGCTACGTCCTCGGATTGACAGTTTGTTGGTCTGTGTTCTGGATGTGCTCCATCGTCCGTCACGGCGTACCCGCTAACACACATCGGACTTATTCTTCATGACATAAACCCATGTTTTTCTAGTTGCATCGTCTATGAATGTTACATAGTACAATGAGCCACCAAGTGATGGTATACTTGCAGGACCCCAAACATCAGAATGAACCAACTTAAGTTTTTTATTTTTTCTTTCATTTTTTTATTTTTGAAATTTTACTCTCTTTTGTTTACCATAAATACAATCTTCACAGAACTCTAAGTCCACTTCTTTCAAACCTGGCAGAAGCTTCTTTGTTTGAAGGATTTGCATTCCTTTGGCACTCATATGCCCAAGTCGGTAGTGCCACACCGCACTGTCAACTTATGTAGTTGCTGCACAATCTAAAGGTTGCGTGTTCATAGTACACAAGTAAAGTGTACTAACCTTTTCTCCCTTGGCAACCACCAAAGATCCCTTTGAGATCTTCCATCATTTTTTTTCGAATGCAATGTTGTGACCTTCATCGTCCAATTGTCCTGTAGAGATCAAATTTTTCCGAAGAGAAGGAACATGCCTAACATCTTTAAGCTTCCATTCATTTCCGTTAGCAGTTTTGACAGAAACTGTACCTTTTCTGAAAATATCACAAGCTTTATCATCTCCCAAGTATACATACCCAAAATTACCTTGGGTGTAATCTTGGAAATGTTGCTTGTGTGATGTCGCATGGAATGAAGCCCTGAAATCTACTATCCAAGAATTAGACATATTGTCTAATGAGAGAATTAGAGCATCTTGCTCTACTTTACCTGCCACATTGGCCTCCGATGTTGGCATGTTGTCCTGAGACTCAGTCTCCTTCTTCTTCTTGGACCAGCAATCCTTCTTGATGTGGTCCTTCTTGCCGCAGTTCCAACATTCAATAAGTGACTTTGTGCGTGACTTGCTTCGTCTTGAGAGATCACGACCCTTTTGGTTTTTGAACCTCTCCTTAGGCCTTCCTCTTGTTTCCACTGATAGTCTAGCACTTGATGATTCTCTTGTGCTTCTCCTTCACATTTCCTCACTTAGGAGAACACCCACAACGTCATCAAACTTAAGAGTATTTGTGCCAGAGATAGAATTATGTACAGCCATAACAAGGCTATCCCAACTATCCGATAGAGATGATAGTATAAGGAGAGCTTACACTTCGTCATTGAAATTGATTTTCACCCATCGAAGTTCACTTACATTTGTGTTAAAGTCATTTAGGTTTTCTGTAACTGAACCATTCTCTGCCATCTTTAGATTGAACAAGCGCTTCATAAGAAATACCTTATTGGATGCCGATGGTTTCTCGTAGAATTCGTCAAGTGACTTCATCAAGTCCTCCATGGTCTTCATCTTTGAAACATTGAAGGCCAGCGTTGATGCCAAGCTTAACTGGATTGTTCCCAGTGCCTTTCGATCAAGGACAATCCATGCTTCATCTACCATTGTTGCGGGCTTCTTCGCAAGACCGCCTAGTGGCAAATAGAGGTCCTTCTGGTAGAGATAGTCTTCAATATGCATCTTCCAATGTTGGTAGTTTTTGCCGTTGAACTTCTCAATCTTGAGCTTCCCTTCCTCCGCCATAACTCCCATTCAATTCAAGGAATCCTTTCCTTGAGATAACTTAGCTACGAGCAAACCTTGCTCTGATACCAGTTGTTAGGAAATATGATGTAGCTAAATAGATATTTGAGTAGATTACTTAATGTAGAGAGATAGATTTCACACACAAGAGATTATAGAGTAGAGAGAGAGAGAGAGAGTACACACGATATACGTGGTTCACCCAATGTGGGCTACGTCCACGGGACAGTAGCCACTCAATGGCTTTAGTACTTCAAAACAAGAAGTTCTTTACAAAGGGATTATACCCTTAATAGGGCTTTGATCTTGCTTCACTCTCACCACCTCACACTCACCTTGCTGCATCAACTTCACACTATGAAATGTGTGTAGAAATGGCCTCCTTTTATAGGCCAAAAGGGTTTCCCTCTCTCATGAGAGGCAGCCATGTGTAGCCGCCCTTGTGTAGATAAGTCCAAATCGGACCCTCCAATTTGCCCATGTGTGGTCGCCCTTGAGAAGACAAGTCCACTTTTGAACTCGGCCACCGGCCATTGAATTCGGCCACTAGCCACCGGCTATTGACTTCCGACCACCGGCCACCAGCCAACCGACCGATCGATTTCCGATCACTTTCCGGCCATAATATTCCGGCGAAGGAAAAAAAAAGTTGCCGGCCCCTAAAGTTGCCCCTGAATTTTGGCCGTGAAAATTTTGGTTTCTGACGAGTGATTTTCCTTCACGCACGATGGCTTCTCCTCATAATGGGGGCCTTACAAATGTGGGTTTTTACCATAGAAAATTACAAGGGGTAAATCAGGCTCCATACCTAACACATCATGCTCTCCCTTGCCGTGCCCTGGTCTAAAGAAGAACCAGCTCATGCCCATCTCTAGGAATCCACCATATCTTGCAACGAAGTAAAAAGGCCTGGCTCCCTTGAACTGTGAGGCCACACCATCAGACCACACCCAATGTTGCTTAGGAGTGACACCCTCTTGTTGTAACCTATCACCATGTAGCATGAAGCAGTGTTGCACGAACAACATGTCATGCACCTTGTCATCTGATATGAAGAAGTGGATGGTTTTGACTACCTCCCCTACCCTGCGGTAGTATGTTATGTGTACAAAAATGGTTACTTGACTACAGTGCCAATGCATTGACTGAATCTCATTTTGTTCCTTGAAGGAATAATTCTCTACAAAATCAACAACTGATATGATGACATCGTCCGAAAATTAAAGAAGGCAATCCTTGAATTGTTGTACTTGCCGTCAAGCCACATAGTCATGAGTAATAAAGAGCTCCAACTTGGTCTTCAAGAGTTGAAGAAACTCCCAGCACTGCATTTCTTTGTGCAAAAAATATCTTTTCTTTTTTTACTATTTCCCTGCTTGTCTTGAGCTTGTACATATTCAAATACTTTCACATAAATACTATTACCTGGCTTTGCTGTCTCCGAACAGCATAATTCCAACCTATTCACTCCACATGTCAAACACTCTCCCATCAGGAATTCCCTCTATGGAAAAGTGCATCTGCGGGCTTTGGACAGAGAATAGACTCCCACATATGTGTGACACCTTTGAATGTGTGATGTGAAGCCAAGCAACCCTTGCTAATGTTCTCACCTGGGGCATAGATACTGCATATATAGTCACAACCTGCTCTATGCAGCCCAAAAGCATGAGAGCGCATGTGGTTCAATGTGTCCTTCAAAAAGGACATTTGCACATGGTATTCGCAACAGCATGTGTATCTATCCTTCAGCTACCTACAAAAGAATGGCTTCAACATCTCAAACATTCTCATGCCAATCTTGCAATCTGGATGTTTTTCCTTGAATCTATGGAAGAACTCAACCTGCAACATCTAAAGGATGATCAGTATTCAGATTGCTAACTAGGACATACAACATTTTCATGAAAACAAATCATAGTGTTAAAGAGCACAATCAACATCCTAATGTGCATGCAATAACGTATGTTAACTAGCATAAAGAGTGATAGCTAGCAAATATATTGTGTTTACCAGGTAACTCTGTATGCTAGTTAGAGCACAAGGCATGCTAGCTAGCATAGAACATATGCTAACTAGCATACTCATTAGGACACCCATCATGTTGTTGAGCATACTAGGTGTTAACTAGCAAAAATTATGTTAAATTAGCATACATCTTGTGCTGACTAGCTAACTTTGTATGCTAGGTAGAACACAAGGCATGCTAACTAGCATACTCAATATGCTAACCAACATACTCCATATTCTAACTAGCATACCCAGCCCAACTTCTAGTTCTAACTAGCATAACCCTTGTCTTAAATAGCATACCCATCATGCTAGTGAGCAAACTAGTTGCTAACTAGCATAAGTAGTGTTAACTTGCATACTTTTTGTGTTGACCAACTAACTCTGTATGCTATTTAGAACTCAAGGCCTGGTAACTACAATACAAGCTTTGGGTTCCTTGAAACTTTGATGGTGCAATGAAGCTAGGGAACTTCATGCACCACAATTATGCCCGTAACTTAGCTAAATGAAAGCTTTAACTTGTCCCGGTCTCAATCCCAAGATCTCAAACACCTTCGAAGGTTGAGAGAGCTAGCAGGGAATGAGGGTAGGGAAGAGAAAAAGAAGCATTCTTACGAGAAAGAAATAGTTCCTCACTTATCATCACTCTTGTTGCTTAGCATAGCATAATAGCATAATAGCATAATAGCATAGTAATGATGATGAAGAAGATGGCAAGCTTAAGCATTGAAGCATGGCTCTTGGTTGGATTTGCATTCCATAGCCAAGAGTGTTGGTGTAGGCTTGCAACTTCTCAACATGGCTATACTCATCAGCAGCAATGATCTTCCCATGTACTTTAAGTAGTAAGGGACTTTTAGGTCTTCCCTCTATGATCTCAAAAGGTGCCTTTCCCACAGTAGTATGGACAGTATTATTGTATGCATACTCTACAAGGGGTAAGTATTTCTCCCATTTTGTGAGTGTTTATCTACTTTTGTAACATAAGTCTTTAGTAGATCGAGAATCGTAAGATTGGCTATCTCACTTTGGCCATCCCATTTGTGGGTGATAGGCTAAAGAGAAATTCAATCTTGTACCTAAATTTTCAAATAGACCCTTACAAAAGTTACTTGTCATTCTAGGATCTCTATTTGACGTGATGGATGTGGGTAATCCATGGTGTTTGAAAATCTAATATATGAAGAGGGGTGCCATTTGGTGTGCCTTAATAGTCTTTTTGACAAGAATAAAGTGTGCTTGCTTGCTAAACATGTCAACTATTGTCCATATTCCCGTATTCGCATGGATAGACTAGGGTATACTCATCCATGGATATACTCTCCCCTGGTGAATTAGGGATTGGAAATGGCTAGAGTAATCCAATTTGTTTCCCTCTATCATGCTTTGTAGTTTGGCATATCACACCTTTGGATACATACTCTTGTATGTACACTTTTATGGTAGGCCAATAGAAGTACATTTCTACTCCTCGAAGAGTAGGTTTAATAAAAATTCAACAAAGCAGTTACAAAGGTCATCAAGAGATGTGGATTCCTTAGTCTTCCAATGCTCTGAGTCAAAAGTTAGATGAATATAGTCAGTCGAGGCCTACAACAACCTCAAAGGCTCCTTACAACAGGCCTAATTGGAGAATCAAATAGACAATGGAGTCTTCACAGTCAAAGAAGGACAACCCAACCAATGCGAGTGCAGAGTCAAAGATTATGAAACAGGTATGGCAAAAGAAACCTTCAATGCCAACTTGGTCCTTCAATAAGCCTCGTTTTGAAGATTCAAGCTTACTTTTACCTGAAGAAATGTTTGTAGTAAGCTCAAGAATGTAAAAATTCAAGTTGACAGGGTGCAAAAAAAATTGTTTGGCATAGTCAGAGTCGGGCTTCTGAGCCAAAAAATGAGCAAAATGTTAGTCCCAAAGCTTCACGTCTTAATAAAATTTGTGCTAAGAGTCATAGTTACTAGGCTTACGCTAAAGCTCGCATTATTGAGCATATCTAAGTTGTGTCACTCAAGAGTCAAAGTCTATCAACTTACTCATGGTGGAGTTACGTAGAGTCTAACACTCACACATAGTGCACAGTAAGATGAGAGCACATATCCTCGATAGCAAAAATCCTTCCTAAAGGGTTACAAGCTTGTAAAGCCACATCATATTCTTTTATAGATACACCTTCTTTCTGAATAACCCCTCAAAAGTATTTCTTGTATAGAATATTGTTTTCCATGCACTTCTGTGTATGCATATATAGAGTGTCCCACCATTGAACATATGCAGTAGAAACTCTTTTCTTCTTCCACCTATGCACCTTGAGTAGACTACAACAGGCAAACCAATGTTCCATCATGCTACCCTCTCATATTTTCTACCCTCTTATTTTCATATCCATCAGCAAATAATTCCTTCAATACTTTATTAATATCTCCCATGCTAATAAGTACTCCAATAATGAGCGTACCCCAAAGGCACTTTTTTCCACTGGGTTTTTTCCCTTTGGTCATCCAGGTATTAGAACCTAATTTAGAACCTCATCATTCTACTTGCCATGTACATACTCTTAATTAATAAACAAAGCCTCACCATTATGCTGCTACAATGTATAAATGCGACATCATCTCACATAAAAAACAAGTTTGGACCAATGAAAATGCTATAGTGGAATGAACCTCTTCAACAATTCAATAAAAACTGAAGACAAATAGCCCATCAACTACCAATCAAAAACCTTACACAACCTCCACGGACACTTTTCAACAGTGCTCAAGGACGGGCACTAAAATGGGAAGGTGGGGCATGTTATCTGAGCCAACGTTTCATCGAGATGACATTTGTAGGAAAAGGTCAGAACCAAGCAAAGGGAATGATTGTGGGTAGTCACCAAACCCCCTATTCTCTTGGTTGTGACCCCACTACAAAACATTAGCATTAGTGTAAAGGTCAGAACCAAGCGATGGGAAGCGTTGGGCAGCCACTAACACTAGGTTGGTAACCTAACAGGACATAAAAGTGTCCTTTCAGGGTTTTGAAAAAAACCTCCAAAACCATAATAGATCCACTCATTTTGTAAAATCCTTTCATGAGGTTATAGTTCAAGGCCTACTACACATGTAAAAAAATAAGAAACTTGTAAAATTTCTCATCTTTTGGTCACACCAAGCCTCCAAAGTTGATGGACCAGTACATTTTCATCAAAACAGTCATTTCTTACGTTTTGTTGCATAAAAATAAGATTAGGGATTTTTGTAGGACTTGAGATAAATTCCCTAGGTAACTTCAATGGGTTGGTGATCAGAACATATGATTGCTTCTCACTCACTATTTTTTGTTTTGCCAAAAGAAATAGGTACAAAAAAGTTGAATTTTTACCATTCTGCAAACCTATCATCAAAGTTTCTATAGCCACACTCAATACAAATAATATATGCATGTTTTCTTAGTTCCCTATTGTCCTTTAGGTTCATAAGGAGCCATGGAGCATGTCAAAAGAATAATACATCTCTTAGCAAGGGGAATCTTGGGGACAAAGATGAAGTGCTAAATACAGCAAACATGAAAAAACTGGGTTCAACATTATGAGTTGTAGAATCCCATAGAAACTATTCAATATCTATCCAAATTTGATCCTTATGACTAGATATGGTTACTACCTACAAAATGCATGTATTTGTCACAAGAAACTAACAATATTGAAAAAGCTATACTTGATATACTAAAATGTTTCATTTTCTTCTATAATTGAAAAAATCAACCATCGTTGTCTACTATGCAAAATAGGGTATTAGGTGCCCCAAAACTCAAGGAATATTAGCTTTATGTTACAATATGCGACATAGAAAATCAAAACTGCATTTGGATATCATGAAAGTCACCAAAAAAATCATAGAAGAGCTAAAATTGGCTAAAAAACAGGATTTGACAATTTTTGTAATTTGGTCATAACTTACAGCTTTAACATTTATTTCTCCCTAGAAGCATCAGGACATGTTGAGGACTACTAAAGATAGTTCTCTAGCATTATAGACCTCACAAACATGAATTCTAGAGTGGTATAGTTGCAAGAAGTTGAAAAAAGCCAAAAATAGGACCCGTTTTTTCACACAGTTTAGGTTGTGAAATGTTGTGCAAGGACAAGGTTAAAGATGGAACTGATATTCCAAAAAAATGTCGAGTTTTTTTCAGCTCATGAGACAACTTTCTAGACCGATAGCACCTCAAAATCCATTTTGAAACTCTTGACATAATTCAAGGAAAATGGTCACTTAACAAGACATAAAAGTGTCCTAGGACATAAAAATGTCCCATTACCAACCTAGTGCTAAGCCCCCTATCCGCCTAGTTCTAACTCCACTACATGACTTGTGATGACATCATCACATAGGTCTCCCGACGCTAGTTAACAAAAGCTACAAAAAGGCCCAAGTCTCACAAAGCACATCGAAGATGAATATGAAGAAGCGGTGACAGTAGGGAAATTTTGAACTCTCAAATGAGCCCTATAAGGACTTTGACTTTCTCCCTCTTATCCAAAATGGGCACACGGTAAAATTTTACAAATGAAATCAAAACTTGTCGAACCTTTTGGATTTAGAATGTACTAATCAAGATCTATCCATTGATATATAGCATGCCATCATATTCCTTATATTTTAGAAGATTCCATTATTGATGTGACAACTCCGTCTTATAAATGGAATCTCTCCCCACATTTTAGCTTTTGTCAAAGTTTGGGGATTTAGAACCTACTTTCTAAGATCTTTCCAATGATATGTTGGTTGATAGGGTTTTGACAAAGCGTTTATGTACTTCACCAGGTTGCCCACTTTGGACAAGGGAGGCAAAGTCAAACCTCCTTATAGGGCCCCTTTGAAAGTCCAAATTTCCCTACTGAGATTGGAGTTACACATTTTCCAAAATGGTCATGTATTGTAAATTCCCAATTTATTTCACACCATTGTAATATTTGAAATGGGTTACGGGATCAATGGGAGTTCCAAGCTGTAGAGAATAGGTCAATTAGTATGCCTAGGTTGTAGATTCAGTAAGTAGTGGAGCCCTAAAGGCGTGAACATTTCATATATTTACCCTAGGTATATAAGGCAGTGTGTAAATGGAATTAGGGTTCTCAGCCTCATTTGTTGAGACCACTCTTTGGTGAGATCTCATGAGGTGCGTGGCTATGGAGTCCTTGAGCTTCTGCTTGCTCATGTGACTTGATTAACACTATTCAAGGCTTAGTTCTGTTTCACTATGCCTCTCTCATACTTCTTATGATTGTTAATGGTAATTTTAATTAGCTAGATCATAACTAATTAGTGGTTAATATTACTCTAATCTTGTGTGATTTTCCTCTAATCTTTGTGTGTATGTATATTTTATTGGAGTGTAGATGCTCCATATATCTATGTGTGCATGCTTGTGATTAGTGTGTTTCATGATAGGATTAGTGATGTGTGCATCTTGCAATCGTTAGTGTGTGTGATTGGGTTGATTTGAGGTGAAGAGAAGTGGATGTGGAGAATGCCACACATTGTGGCTTAGCTCCTCCAGGCGGAGAAGCCCACTTCATAGAGCTATTGTTCATGTTTCCATGATCAGATCACTAATTGGTGAGTGTTTCCATGCCCTAAACGGGGTAGCTCATCCCTCTGGATTGACAATTAATGTTGGTAATTAGAGCTATGCTCCGATGCTACCCCCATTATTTGGCACCATTGCCAGGGAATGAACCTGTTCAACAATTCAATGGAAACTAAAGACAAACAGCCCATCAACAACCAATCAAAATTCTTATGTAGCCTCAACGGACACTTTTCAATTGTACTCGAGGACCGGGCACGAAAATCGAGAGGTGGGAATTTTAACCGAGTTGACATTCATAGACAAATGTCAGAACAAAGGAAAGGGAAGCCTTGGGTAGTCATCATGCCCCCTATTTGCCCGGTTGTGACCCCACTGCAAAACATTAACATTAACGCAAAGGTCAAAACCAAGCGATGGGAAGTGTTGGGCAGCCACTAAGCCCCCTATCTGCCTAGTTTTGACTCCACTACATGACCTGTAATGACATCCTCACACGGGTCTCTCGATGCCAGTTAACAAAAGCTGCTGAAAGGCCCAAGCCTTACAAAGAACATCAAAGATGAATATGAAGAAGCACTGAAGATTGGATTTACACATTTTTCACGTTTTTCAAAATCGTCATGTATTGTAAATCCCCAATTTATTTCAAGCCATTGTAATATTTGAAACAGGTTACGGAATCAATGGGAGTTCCAAGTTGTAAAGAATAGGTCAGTTGGTGTGCCTAGGTTGCAGATTTAGTAAGTAGTGGAGCCCTAAATGCCTTGGGTACCTGGACAATGCATATATTAACACTAGGTATATAAGGCAATGTTTAAATGAAATTAGGGTTCTTAGCCTCATTTGTTGAGACCAATCTTTGGTGAAATCTCATGAGGTGTGTGGCTAATGGAATACTTGAGCTTCTCCTTGCTCATGTTACTTAATTAACACTAATCAAGGCTTAATTATCTTTCATCATGCCTCTCTTATACTTATTATGATTGTTAATGGTGCTTTGATTATCTAGATTGTAACTAATTAGTGGTTAATCCCACTCCAATCTTGTGTGATTACCCTCTAATCTTTGTGTGTGCATCTGGATTTGATTGGATTGAAAATTCTCAATAGATCTCTATGTGTGTGTGTGTGTGTGTGTGTGTATGTGTGTGTGTGTGTGTGTGTGTGTGTGTGTTTGCTTGTGATTAGTGTGTTTCATGGTAGGATTAGTGATGTGTGCTTCTTGCAATCATTAATGTGTGTGATTGGATCGATTTGAGGTGAAGAGAAGTGGATGTGGAGATTCCTAGACATCATGGATTAGCTCCTCCAAAGGCCAAGAAGCCCACTTCATAGAGTTACCGTTTGTGTTGCCATGATTAGCTCTTGGTAAGTGTTTCCATTCCCTAGCCGGGTAGCTTATCCCTCCGGATTGACAGTTATTGTTGGTCTATGCTATGATAGTACTTCCACCTCAATTTATATAGGTAAGATATGAGTTGTAATTTCATTTTTTTACAATTTTCAATATACAATTGATATTTCATATGTTTTATGTAGTTCAAAAATAAAGAAAAATAAAGATGCTCATTTGAGCCACCCAATTTCGGATGGCCCAAATGAGCATCTTTATTTTTGAAAGGATGTATGGCAATAATAAGCACGGTAATAGGCATGATAATAGTCACGAATATATTATCACATCTATTACCATGCATATTATTGATAAATCATTATCATGCTCATTCCTACCACTATTGCCACGTACACAAAAAATTCTCTCTCTATTTTTCTTTGTTAAACCACAACAATACTGGCAGTTCTGGAGTTTTCCTCTTAGAGTAATTTGCAAGTTGGATTAACCTAACTCCTACATTTTTAATTAAACTTCTCACTCCACATTCTCAACAATGCTCCGTCCCTCTTTTACCCTCCTTGCTCCTACACACCACCCTAATTACCCATCTCTAATCTCCTCTAAAGAATCCTACATCCAATACCCTGTGGATATGTATTGTCTTTCTCTCCTGTTGCACATATTTATTTATAGATTTCTTGAATGCTAAAAAATGCTAACAGATTGTCCGCTTGGACGTACAGAGACCAAAGCTCATAAAAAGCACTTTAATAATAAAATATTTATAAATGTGCTATTCTTTCACTTAGTCCATTTCTTGCTTATGTTTTTGCCACCTTTCAATTGAAACCAATAAATAATTATTGATTTCCACTTGCTACAAGTGAGAGCAGAGAGGGCTTGCAAAATACACCAAAACTACATACTACCACGAATAAATCAAAAGGTCTCCATACTTGATGAGCCCTCCTTGTACATAAACAAGTTATATGCAATAGGATATAGACAAAGAGCGAGATAGAGCATGTATAGATGCACCTCCTAGAGCAAAGTGCTACACAGGAACGACAAGAGAGGAGAGGTGAGAAGAGAGAAGAAAGATATGAACACTGGGTGCAATCTCCCCCCATGCGTGCAAGAGTGAGAATTTTTGTCTTGAATATATTTATTTATAGATTTCTTGAATGCTCAAAATGAATACAAATTGTCTGTTTGGACATAAAATGGCCATAGCTCATAAAGAGCATTTAAATAATGAAATGTCCATAAATGGGATATCTTTTTGCATAGTCCCATAGCTCACTCATGCTTTTACCACCTATCATTGGCAATAAATAAATGATTTTTCATTATTATTACATATCTCTCTATTAGAAAGCAATTGTCCTAAGTTGCGAAGATAAGAATCAACAAACCATACTCGTAAAAAAGAATGGTTAAAATTATGTGTCAAGAATATCATGTAACAAAATAAAACTCATGAAGTAAAACATACAAATTTACTTATGCCTATCGTCATCCACCTACCATGAGAATAGGCAGCATATGTCATATCTTGATGTTTCAAGATATAATTGGTCAAACTCATCGTTTAATAATCAATTATCATAAATTTCAAGTCCAACTCCAGACACAGTGTTGACAATCAATCATCATAGACCAAATCCAAGTCCAATTTCAAATTCAAAACCACTTCCATTATGTACTCGAGTAACAAAATCCTACTAAGGACAATGCCACTGCAACATGATTTTGTGATCGGTGTCACCTAAATCAATGAATCGACACCAATTGACAAATCTTCACTTATGCTACCTAAACCAAAAAATTTGCAATCAATATTGTTTTAAATGGTGAATTTGTAGTTTATTGGTGTGCTACCTAGATCGGCAAATCTACACTCGTGATGCCTAGCTTTAGAGCATCTTGAGAGAGATGAGGACACAGATAATGAATTCTCTGACAACACTAGTGAACAAGAGGAAACAATAGCGGATGTCAGGTTTTATGACTTTCCAAATCAAAAACCTAGATGTCAACAACGCTATAAGGAAAAGAGAACTGAGCGCAGGGCTAGAGAGAATCAGATACCTAGAATAAGAGGTAAAACACAATTTTTAATGTTTATAAAAGTTGAGTATTGTGTTAAAGAAAACATTTTAGGGAGATTATCTAGAGCTCTAGATTCAAAGACGTGACACGGTATAAGAAACCTCAGAAAACAAGCTCGAAAGTCTGAAACCGAAACAAAATCCAAGAAAACAAAAGAACCAAGACTAGACGAGTTCAAAGAAACTAAATGGACCAAAGTTGAGAGAAAAAAGAAATACAAAGATCTCAAGAAAACTCTAAGGGAAGTGTGGACAATGGAAATAGAGAGCGGTGAAGAAGAGGGTGAGAAAAATGATGAACAAATGAGCGTACCTTCCCACTACAAAAAACTCACTATCCAAGACAGAAAGGTAGTGGTGACATAGCGCATACGAGAGTGAAAGGACAAGGAGTCATATGATGAACTAGAGGATGCAAAGAAGATAGACTGGATAGAGCTAGGAGAACAGCCAAGGCCACTCTATATAGCAACTTATCTAAGTTTAGAGAAAGAAGAAAAGCTCATAAGTCTTCTCAAGGAGTATAAAGACCTAAAAGGAGTAGATTAGACAATATGCCAATACGCTATCCCATTAAAACCTTATGCAAAGCCTAGCTGACAAAGACCATACACGTATAATGATATTTTTGTTAGGCGCATCAAGGAAGAGATTTATAAACTAAAGGACGTTGAGTTCATCTACGAGATAGAACACATCAACTGGGTATCTCCAATTGTGGTAGTGCCTAAGAATAATGGTAATCTCCAAGTGTGTGTCAATCTAAAGAAGGTTAATGCATCCATAATAAGGGACAATTATCCCCTGCCTATCACTCACCATGTTCTAGAACGAGTGGCAAGCAAGCGGGCATATTCCTTCTTAGATGGATTCTCTGGCTACAGCCAGCTTGTAATCACATCTGAAGATCAATACAAGATGGAATTTGCTACAGAATGGGGTATAAAATGCATATAGAGTCATGCCATTTAGATTCACTAATGCCCCAAACAACCTTCTAGATATTAATGGCATTGCATTTAAAGAATACTTGAGGATATTCTTGAAAATTAACATGGATGATCTATGTGTACACTTTCTCTTGAGAGAATGAACATACGAAACACCTCAAAAAAGTATTTGAGAAGTGTAGAACATATAGGATTTGCCTCAACCCAAAAAAGTGTGTATTCATGGTTAGGCAAGGTAGAATCCTGGGACACATTGTCTCGGAGAACGACATATCTATGGATTTGGATAAACTAAAAGTGCTTGTAGAGATACCTAGATCAAACAATGCAAAGCATGTACAATGCTTTATGGGACATTGTTGTTATTACAAGAGTTTTATACACATGTATGCAATCATCACTCAACCCCTGTATAGACTTATAGTAGTCTTTAAATGGATGAAGGAGTGTGAGGAGTCATTTCAAAAGTTGAAGAGAGCACCCATATCTGCTCTAGTATTAAAAGCACAAGATTGGGAAAATATCTTTCATGTTCACATTGATGTTTCAACATTTTCTATAGGATGCATCTTGGCTTAGTCAGGAGAAGGAAATATGGATTTCCTAATCTGTTATGCCAGTAGACCGCTTAACAATGCTCAAAAGAACTACACTACCACACTGAGAGAGAAGGGCTAGTGATGATGATATATGTTGTTAAGAAAAATTGGCATTATCTCCTTGCATCAGTTTGTGTTTTTCACTAATCATCAAGCCCTCATGTACCTTGTAAACAAACCATGAAATACCGAAAGAATTGCCTGGATGTTTATCATATTGCTAAAGTTTGATTTTATAGTAGTGGTTAAAAAGGGAAAGACACATCTTTGAGAAAATCATATTTCCAGGTTGCCAAATGGAGAAGCTCTAGAAGGAATAGACAATGACATACTTGATGTTTCAGGGGGGTTCACTATGTATAAATTGTGTATATTACATGCATTCAAGGATTATTTTAAAAACTCCTTATCTGTGAATTTTTGAAAAACAAAATACACCCTTTTTCTATTCAATCTGTAATTTTTTTCCCGATTCCATTTTATGGTACCCTTATGTATGTGAAAATGTGAGAAAAAATAAAATTTAATAACCACTTCTGTTGCACTCACGTGATAGTCACATAAATACTATGTGACATCCCCCCCCCCCCCGAGCCTGATGCGTATCTCTTCAATGTTGAAACCTTAGGAGATAGTCAATTTACTATCCTATGGAGGAGAATTCAATAAGACTGGGCAAGAATTTAAACGATAGATGATTCAGTAATCCAAGGATTTTCAATTAATCGGCAGATGTTTGTATCATTTAGGCTCAAAATATATTTTACAATTATGCATAAGTCCAGAAGAGTATGATTTATATCTTTTAGAAGCACATGTTCAAGGCTTGGGATTTTGTTGCTCTCAAATGAAACCATATCAGCACTTGAAACATTTACGAGTTTATTGGCCAAATATGTGCACTGATGTTCATGAGTATGTTATTAGCTGTTGTACATGCAGATCCTTGCCACCAATAGAACATACAACACTGTTTCAGGTAACAATTGCACCAGAATGGAGTCAATATATAATTGACTACCTAACAAAACGAGAATGTTTCTTGAAAATATCTCTAGAGCACGTCAAAGGGCTATAGAAATAGAGGCTCAAAAATTCACATTGATTGAAAATCAGTTCTATAAAAGAGGAAAGGATAATCATCTCAGGATATGTGCAATGTAAAGCAGGTATTTGTTAATCTTAGAGCAGGCACATGGAAGAATAAGGTGCAGGCCATTTCTCAGAGGAGAAGACAACAAAATTTGTCTTAACCATGGGAATATAGTGGCTTACATTGCATATGGACACTGAAGAATATGTTAAAAGATGTGATTCTTGCTAGCGTACCAAAGTGCTAATAAAGAAGGATGAGATGCCTTTAAGCCCAATGATGGAAGCTAGGGCTTTTGCTAAGTGGGGTATAGACTTTGTAGGACCAATTTCACCTCCCGCTTACAAGACTCGTGTCTAGTATATCATTCTGGCCATTGACGATCTCACTAAATGGGCTGAAGCTAAAGCCACACAAAAAGCTGATGCAAGGACCACTGCACAATTTCTATACGAACATGTCTTTACTAGATATGGTCTACCGATCTAGCTTATTAGTGATCGTGGCACACATTTCATTAATGAAGTTATTGAAAATATTCTACGTTCACAAAAATCCTACTTCATACCATCCACTGGCTAATGGACACGCTGAAGCTACAAACAAAACCTTATGCAGTGTGTTGACTAGAATAGTATATGATTCAAGGACTTATTGGGATCAAAAGTTGCACTCTACATAGTGGGCTTACAAGATAGCTTATAAGACATCTATTGGAACCACACCGTATAAAATGGTGTTTAGTCTTAACACCCCATGGAGTTTTTAATCCCAACGCTAAGGGTAGATAAGCAACCAGACTGGACAGGACATGAATTGTCTTCAAGAGTAGATGACCTTGAAAAGCTAGATGAGCTCCACTTGAAAGCTATTTCTTCTATCTAAAAGAAGGCAAAAGGAGTTTTTTGAAAAGCATGTACACTCGAAAGAATTTAAAACGGGAGATTATGTCTAGGTTTATACATTAAAACAACATGCCAAGAAACTTGAAAAGCGAGAGATGGCACCTTTTGTGATCAAAGATCCTTCACCAAGTGAGGTTGTCAAGCTTGCTACATTATATGGTGAAGAAATGCCCAATTGGATTAGTGAATGTAGGCTTAAAAAGTATCATTTTCCACTAACCCAGAATATGCTTCAAAAAATCCATGAGGAAAAGAAAAGGACTCAAGAAAAACAACGAATAGTTGAAGAAGCTCAAGTAGAAGCAAAGGAACGAATGGCAAAGAGGAAGCTGCTACAACAAAGGCAATAGTAAGGACCACCACTATGGATCAATGATTTCAAAGTAACAAAATTTTTTGATGGGGATACAATGGTTTGAAGTAATAAACTAGAAGCAAATTCATTTCTAGATTCAAGAGCTCAAGGAAATCTTAATTCCTACAGCTTGCACTTGAGAAAAAAGCTCCAGCTCACAACAGGATATTCAAAGCTATTCCAAGAATTCAATCAAGGCAATGGGATGGACAGTCATACTTGTGAAAATTAACCAATATGTCTATCCACATAAGTTTTATGTGGTAGAAGATAAGCCAGCACAGTTTCCGTTATTGCTCGATCACCCATGGTAGACAAACTACAATGTACTGATTGATTGGAGATCTGATAAAGTCGACATTGAACATGATAAATAAAGCCAAGTAATTCCATTTTATACATACAAAGTTGACCAACCATCGGTAGTGGAGTCAAGAGATAAGGGCAAGCAACCCTTCCTTACAGCAGTTCAACAATGGATACCAAAGAGCAATTCAAAGGTGATCACTTCTACATCTATCCTACCCAGGGTAGGTAAAGCCAGCAAAGAGAAAACCCCATTGAATATGTCAGGGAAACCAACAAAGCAAAGGCAACTGTCACAGCCCGTAACAACACGTAAGCAGCTCTTGATCAAGAAGAATGAAGTCGCATGGAAGTCGCACAGTTTAGGTCGACCATGCTCAAAGCTACCTCTCCACTGACATATGGTAAACCCAAAAAATCAAACCCATGGTATATTACAAGATTATGGATGCCAAATAATTTGATTGCAGTCCAAGCCAATCAAGAAAAGATTTGGATTCCAAAGCAATAGGGCAGAGAACTCCCTTCAGTACAAACACCTAAGATCCAACCAGGACCAAAGCCCAGACAACCATAAAAAAATGAGAAAAAAAATTGCATACTCAAGAGCTTATGGAAAGCTCAAAAGAGTTAGCCTCAAAATTGGGTTCTTAAAGAAAAAACCAAGCTTACGACATATTCGGTCTTTGGATTCACACGTGTGCAACCCCACGACGCAAGACGAACCAACAACACAAGAGCATCCAATGTCAATTAAACAAAGAGCGGCACAATTGGAATGATTATTATTTCACCGTTCTAATACACGTAGTTCCAAACCAAGAAACCCCAACATGGAATGCCAATAAGCGTATTGCTCATACCCTCCTCTCGCACAACATTAATTTTTACATGCATTGATTGAGTATGCATATAGAGCTACACTACATAGCCTACATCATCACAATGTTGATACCCTTACACAACACATACCCTCAATCAATACACTATCATCGAGACAGTCTCCAACTAGGAAGGTGGGAGGCATTGCCAATGCAAACCCACAACAGCAAGCATAAAAGAGTGTAAAAAAGAACATTATTTTCTATGTTTTTGGGTTTTTTTTGTGTTTGATTGCAAAAAATTTTGATGACCAGAGTACTCATGCCCTTATCTAACTTGACTCTATAGATATATGAGGACAAACGCCAAAAATGAGCCTTTAAGTGTGTGTACATATGTAAAAATAGAAGTTTTCAAGCTAAAACAGATCAATCCAATCAAACATATTATAAATAAATGCACATAGCGGCTTATAGTTTTTTTTTATTTCGACTTATTGGTATTTTTTAAAATTGGTTTGCTATTTTTCTTTTATTTTTGTAAATTTTTGAAGAAAACACAAAGAAAAATAGAAAAAGCAGGTGAGATGGTGATGTAATGACAAAATAAAAATGTGAGGCTGATCAAAAAATCAAGGGTAGCATATGGTGAAGACGGGGTGCAATTATGAGAACGTTGCGGAAAGTTCAATCCGACCATGTTTTGGAAAAAAGGACAAATTTTACGAAAGTTGAGCAAACGCAGTCCAAATTGAGAAATTTTTGAACCTAAAGTGCATTTTGCAACGAGATAGAAGCACATGTCAAATTTCATGGTAAGTGGTTTCAAGACCCCCAATATAAGATGTTTTGACCCTGCTTACTAGCTCATTTTCACTATTCACACTTAGAGAGAGCTTGAGAGACCTAGAGCGCGTGAAACTTCTACGGATTTGTACGATTCCCATGACACACCAATCGATGCTAGATATGAGAGGCAGGCTCATTACCATGTGCTCTTCATGTTCAATGCTAGCTTCAACGCAAAAAAATAACAGAAGTGGTTACGTAGCATAGGCGGGTAGAGAGTGAAACGGGACATAAACTTGATAACCACTAATCCGATGTCTACAATACTTGATAGGAGGTTGACCCTATGTTGAAAAATCATGCCTAAACCCTTCCATACCAATTTAAATAAAAAATAAATACCCTAACTTCCCGGGCCCTGCAGAAGTTAATCTAGAACACGTCGTCAAAATGGTAGGAAACTTCAAGGGAAGGGGTCTCTCAAGGTTTTCTACAAGTCCATGTAACTTCCTCCATAATCAATCTACCAAAAGTGGGTCAAGACCTCGATCTAGGCTTCGAACACGCAAAGCCTCATTTGGCTTCCACGGCCAAATGGAGCATCCGTTTGCCACCAAACTTCATGAGCAACATAGGCATACCTTCGACAATCAAGACATGTGGTCTAACATCAAAAAAAGTTGCCATTGGACCATCACCCCACTAAAAGATGCTTTTAGAGCGATAAATCACAATAAGGACATCTGTAAAGGTGAAGGCTACACCAACAACATGGAAAGGTTCCCCACAACATCTACAAGCTTAGGTGATCAAGCTCAAGTGAAATAATCACGGAAATTCATCTCAAATAGCGGAAATCAACTTCAAAGTCCAAAGTACCAAATAAGGAGCTTCTAAGCTAAACTCATGACTTTCAAATTTGAATTGGAGCTAAAAGGGCTTAGGGCACTAGCGTAGATCTTCCCCATGCATAGAAACCACAATTTTGCATCCCAGACATCATATGTGTATGATGTGTGTTGGGCCTTATTACACTTGCAGAGGATATTTTTTCTACACCAGCCTCTTTATCGTGCTTATTATAGCTCACATATCAAGTTTCATGCCAGTTGGACCACATAAAGCCACCATTTGGCCAAAAACCACTAAGATGAAGTCCTTGAGAAAAATATGGTCTTATCCATAGAAAGAGTGCTCTAAACCCATGAAAACTTGACACAAGGCATGCACATAGCATAAAAATTATACCACAATGTTCATATATTAATTCTCCAAGAATTGACATCATACGCATATGATGTCTAGACCTATATAGCCTCTACACCAAGTTTGGGCATGAATGGGCATGAATGGGCATGTTTTGGTCATTATACACCTCATTTTACAAATTCAAGTGCTAGAAACACCTTTTATGGCTTTGGACACATGAGTACTTGTCCAAACGCCATTCTAAACACATCAGAGTGATGCACACATCATGAGCAAGCTATATATCAAGTCTGAACCAAAAAAGCCAACCTAAACATCATATGTGTATGAGCAAGCTATACATCAAGTCTAAACCAAAAAATACAACCTAAACATCATATGTGTATGATTTCTAGATCCATTAATTTGACATGTTGCAGTATTATTCACACCTCCACCAGTACTCTTGTCACATCTTCATTAGCTTGCCAACAAATTTTCATTGCAATTGGATATCATTTGACCTATGTTTAGCCATATGGAGGAAATTTAAGTGTACAAATCCCATTCATGGATTTTGACCTCCATTTCCAAGCTCAAATTCAATTCTAATGATATAGGCACCATACACATGTTGTGGACATTCTACCATATGAGCATCACATCATTTGAACACAAAAGACATCATACGCATATGATCTCCCAAAGCCATCTGAAGTAGTTTGGGCCTATCCTATGCTTTTATCATATGCTCATGAGTCCATACAACAAGATTTAAGTCATTTGAACCTTATATACCCCAATTATAGCCATTCTACCATTTCAAAGTCTGAAAAGATCTTATAAGCCAAAATATTGCTCATTACCTGTTCAAATCCAATTCGAGGCATAATGTGTGATATACATGCTATAAGGCTATGCACCTGGGAACTTTCACCTTATTCTGAGCACATAGACATCATACTTGTATGATGTCCCATAGCATAAAATCAACATCCAAATGCACTTTTGTCAACTTGCAGCATATCATCCTTAGGCCCTAATTATCTTGTGACTCAATTTTGAAATCATTTGAATAGCTAGAAGAAGATCAACTATTAGATTTAGTAGAATACACTAACTTTTGGACTTGGAGTGCATGCAGGATCAATGGAAGCCAATAAATCACCAATAAAGAGAAAAAGAATTTCCTTGAAAGACATCATTGCAGTGGTGGAGACTTCACAATTCCCAATGAAACATTGAAGCCAACAAAAGCATGGATGGATGAAATTACTCTAGAAATAGGGGGCATAAAGCTGTGCCAGGACCTTCTGAGGTCCACAAGGCAATACAGTGGATGTACTAATTATTCAAAGGGAGCTCATTGAATATGAAAACAAAGAAGGCATCAATAATCATCTATAAAAGGTTGATCTGCATGGATATTTTACATATGTGCCGGTAGGTGTTGATTTTGAAAGAGTGTATGAGCTGACTACTACAATCAAGAAAGATGGCAAAGTAGTCATCACTACACTTGAGGGGGAAACCAAAGATGTGGCTTACACCTCAGCTCATAGCAGTTGCCTTGGGGTTACAGAATGATGGTTGCTTAGTCATAGAAAGAAGAGACACGGTGGAGGTATACTCTTAAAAGAAAACCAACCCCATCTTTGATGACATGGTGGACCCAAGAGCTATCAAAATTTGCAAAGTATACAACCAATTCTTCCATATTTGCAACAAGAGGCCACAAATGTACACTACACCACCTCATGCCATTTCCACCATCTTCATTTGGGCTCTGAGGAGCAATGTGCCAAAGGATGTCAATTATGATGAGTATATAGATGAACATGTAGTGGGTTTGGGAATTGATAAACGCAAGTACGTTGGTGGAGTAAAAATCTTAACAAAGATAGAATATGAAGCAATCAAAGCTAGAGGAAACTGGCCAGACACACCAACTCCAAATGAGTGGCTAAGACTCAAAGAGTGATGGGAATGGGATCGTGCTAGCTAGGGTGGATGAAAGAGAAACATAGTGCAAGTGTGTGAGTGTGTGTAAGAAAAATTATCACTCAAGTGAATTAGGTTCCAAGATATACTAGCTTGGACTCATAAACACAATCTTGAGTATTGACTTAGCTTAGCACAGGCTCACCATAGACAAGCATGTAGTGCAAACTTGAACTGTGTTGTTTATTCATGAAAGTGAGCTTTAAGTAGCTGTACATCTTGACTCTATTACATGTGGGATAATTCCCCCTTTTCCCTCCTCCACTCAAAATTTAGGACAAAACCAACACTTTACAATTTCCCCTTGGGATTTGGACTAAGACAAAAATATTGAAGATGCAATATCCACACAGGATGATAAGTTGGTATCCACACAAGATGGTAAAAATTCCACACAGGTTGACAAAATCACACGAGATGATAATATCTACACAGGAAAATAAAATTCCTCCCCTGCAAGTAGAGAGGCTACATCTTCAAAGTAAGTTGTCATAGAAGCAAAGATTATTCTCGCCTTTGTCTTCCTCTTTGTCCTCTACCATGTGAGTTGATCCTTTGTTAGGTCCCTTTCCTTTGTAGCTTCTGTTGCTGCTTCTACTATTGCTGCTTTCTCCACTGTTCCATTTGAGTAGAATCGAGAAGGAGGGTGTCCCTTCTTACCACATTTGTTGCAAGTTTTGTTTATGTAGCAGTCTTTGCTATGTGTCCCATTATTCCACATTCATAACACTTTCTTCTAGTTGATGATGTCAAAGGTGAATATCCTCCCCTTGAAGATGACGTGACAAAAGCCCCTCCTCACGGTGTTAATGAATCTTTTTGCTTTTTTTCTTTTGCTTGGATTGAGTTGATGAAATCTTGGAAAGGTGGAGTTGGTTCTTTTTCTTCAAGAATTGTGACTAAGTGGCCATAAGAAGGTGGAAGTTCACTTAACAGTACAACCACTTTGTCGTCTTCTTCTGGTACTTCACACTAGATGTAACTGAGCTACATGAAAATGCTCTTAAGCCTATTTACTAGGCTAGCAATGTCCTCCCCTTCATTCATACTGCTCTTGTAAAGTTGTCTTTTGAGACTAACTTTACTTCTTTTGGCCCTAGCTCCAAAAAATTGCTCTCTAGAACATGCCAAGCTTCATGTGCATGCTTTCATTTGTCTATGAAATGCACATAGTTGTCATGCAAGGAAGTTATGATAATTCCTAATGCTTGTTCGTCTTTGGACAAATTTTGTGCACTTGCTATGACCGTAGATGCCCTAGTGTGCACTCCATCGGTGCTGGTTTGTTGTTCTAAGGCAGTGTTGATAACAACCATGCATAAACATTTTTTCATCAGGTCACCCCTTAACTTTGTTTGCCAGGTGTGAAATCCTTTCCCGTTTTACTTTTTAATTCCATTTTCCCCCATTGTGCCAATAGAGGGGTCTTAGCTTAGGAGATTCTCCTAGCCAGTGTCTACCTCTTTACACGAGCACAAATTCCCCTTCAGAGAAGATAGAAAATTTATTTGCAAATTAGTGTGCTTGGCTACAAAATTTTAAGGTTCATTTTGCGAGAGAGAGAGAGAGAGAGAGAGAGAGAGAGAGAGAGAGAGAGAGAGAGAGAGAGAGAGAGAGAGAGAGAGAGAGAGAGAGAGAGAGAGAGAGAGAGAGAGAAATCCCCTTTTGTGAAGCTCCTCTTCATTGGAGTGAAGCCCCTCTCCCCTTTTGTGAAGCGGCCATACTTTACATGGGAATTGGGATTTTCCCACTTTACCATATTAGGTATTTTGGTAAAAATCTCACATTATGGGAATTTCCAAATCGACTAAATTCATGTAATTTGGGAATTTTCCACTTAAAGTGGGAAAAATTGAGGTGTGTGGTTAGTAAATAAAGTGAAAATATCATAGGATTGTGGTGTTGATAAACACCAAAAGTCAAGAGGATGTACAACACATGGATTTGAATAATAACTACGAATTACATAAAACAAAGGAAGATACAAAAAAGATTTTGTTTACAAATTGACTAGTATAGTCACAATAGAAGCTCCACATAATTCTACTCCACATTTGATACCATATCTGAACTTTGATCCAAGTGTGGTTGATGTGCATGAGTGAGGCCTTCTTTGGTTTTTAGAGCATGCCTTTCTGGAATCTTTATTCTAGAAAATGGTCCTTCTTTGTTGGGTTTCTAGGACCAAACAATTGCATCTACAGTTTCCCACACTTGTGGGTCCTTATAGTTGACAGCCCAATAACCCTTCCAACAATTACTGTAAGCTTGAGTATCTGTCATCCCACTTTTTCTCGCGCAAGGTGCTGAATATTGAATCAAGAGTTTTCTGTATTTTGGTGATGTAGGCTCATTATCAATGTCAGATAAAGCTATTGCAAGCCACACTGGATAGATTTCTGTGTCACTCGGAACAAGCATAAGAAAGTCACCTTGGTGCACATCAGACATAGGGTCAAACTCTTCCCTTGGCCTATCTCGTTGAGGCCCACAAAAATGATCGTTCAACTCTTCAAGGCCTAGGAATCTTTCTGCTCCTTGTTTCAAATTCATTGTAGTGCTTTGTAGGTGAGAATATTCTTGAGTTTTTGGCCAAAACATTTCATACAAGACTCCCTCTGATATGATTGCTTTTCCAATCTCTTCAATTACCTTACTCCAATAATCTATCACAGGTCTATAATATTGTGGAATACTTGAACCATTACCTAAATTTTTCCAAAATTTTATATAGTTCTTTAGCCCCAAAATGACTTCTTCGTGAGCCTTGACATACTCCGTGATTTGTACTAGAGGTGGATCTCCATGTGGTAACATTGGCTTGCCTTCTGTGTCTGTTTTCCAAAGGCGAATACTTCCACTCCAACTTGATACACCTACATGTGCCTTATATTGCATCGTTGGTGTCTCATCCTACATAAAGAACTTGAGCTGAAGCGGTTTGGAATGTCCAACAAGTATGTCTTGTCCATCACAAAGATAGCCATCACAATATTGCTTGAAATCGGGGATCTTTGTGAGAAAAAATGGAGCTGGAGATGAAGATGAACTGTTTCGTAATGTATCCATCAAATGTGGAAAAGTATAGGCTTGTGTAACTCTCAACTTCTCTGAAAATCTACTAAACATGGCGTCTATGTCCTCATGTGTATGCCCAACCATTAAGAATCCCAGCTGGATGGTTTTGAAAACACCCCTTGCAACAAGCATTGACAAATAGGCAA
Organism: Adiantum capillus-veneris; assembly: GCF_014529385.1. Taxonomy (NCBI): domain Eukaryota; kingdom Viridiplantae; phylum Streptophyta; class Polypodiopsida; order Polypodiales; family Pteridaceae; genus Adiantum; species Adiantum capillus-veneris. The sequence continues at coordinate 40,328,575 of NC_140945.1, read as the reverse complement.
ATAAGTATCGATTTTTGTTTTCCCCTGCACAATTATCCAATTGTAGCAACAAGTTCTCTAGCAATCTGCAAAATGTTGACCCCAATTCCTCTTCTGCAATTTCTGACGACTGCACAATGGGCTCTCTTTTCCATCACTCAAGTTATGGTAGTCCAAAGCATCCCTTGAGTTCAAAGCATGTAGTAGTGAAATATTGCTCCTTGGAAGTCCATTTGTTACTAGATCACCAAGAGGATGCTTATCTATCCTCTCTAGGTTATGCAAACAATTAGCAATTGAGCCAATTGTAAGATTTGGATTAGCTCGCCACAAACCATTCAAGACAAAGTGTCCGTAATGACCTTCTCCATGTCCATGAGTGATCATGCCAATCAATGCCACTTGCAGATTATATCCTGAATCCACACCCTTAGGAACAATGCGTAATCTAGGAATGGCAGTCTTCTTTTGATCCATCTTATCATGGATTATGCATACATATTTTTGTGGTTGAGTTTCTGAATACGTGCGCCATGCATAATATAGGCTTCTGCAACTCTTTTGTTGTGCCATGTGAACTTCTCTCTCCCTCAAGAGAAGAGCTCTCTCTTCAAGAGAAGGTTTAGCTTCTAACCTTGCCTTGATTGAGCTACAAATATTGCACTTAGAGAACTCACTCGTCTTTGTTAAAGTGACATGTGGGTACTCTTTGTTCCAAATTCTACCAAAAGAAGATTGGGATAGCTTCTTCTCATAGCCCATTTGGTCAAGTGTCGTGTTGATTTCACATAAAATATCCACTTGTTTGTATGTTGATGGAATCACCAATTGAGTCTCTCTTGAGCCATCTAGCAGTGTTCTACTTCTATGTGGCATCTTCTCAGAGTTTTTTTCCACAAACTCATTTAGTAGTGCTCTTGCCAAACTAGTATGTTGAAGTCCCCTTCTCAATGTACATGTGTTCCCATGTACATATTGGCGCACACCATTTTCAAAGTTCTCCTTGTATCGATAAAATGATGTCTTTGGTATTCCATGTAGCTCATACCATGCTCTACAACAAACAATAGAGTCATTTAGCCTGAATTGGTATCGTGACTTCTCATCTTTCTGATAACATATAGAAAGAACATCATAAACATAATTAGTGCGTGATTTTTTAGACTCTCCCCAAAACTGTTGTCGTAACCTTGTCACCATATCACGATCTGCAAATTGGCAACATTTTTTTGCACAACAATCAATGCATGATACCCTTTGAATTGATTTGTTTGAAAGGTAAAAAGTCGAAGCTGGTGCTGCTTTTGATTTTTGAGTCCTGTTCATGAAAGTGTATCGTCTCTTCCTTGACAACTGGACAACATTACTCCCATGAAGTTTTTTTCCAACATTGTCATCGTTGGATACATCCTCATATGTAGCATGCATGCCATCAATAGGAACAAAGCGTTGTAATGGGCTCCCATTCAACATTGTTGTGTGCTTGATGGGCCACTTTAGCAAAGTGATGCTACCCACTTCAACCACATCATCAATGCTTGCATTTTCTCTTTCAATACACACACCCACACAATCAGGACCAAGTTCTTGAAAGTTGACATAATAATGTGGAAATACATATAAGATGGTCCCTTCATTCATGGTTTGCATCATTGTGTCATCTTTTAAAAGGACCCTCTAATTTCTCCAAGACTCTCGAATCACTGCTTCAAATTCTGGGCTTGTCATAGGTATTGCATCTGTAACTAGAGGATCAGAATGATCATGTTCTTCATCACCATTGTAGCTTTCTTGTGGATCAATTAAGTTACCATTTAATACAAAAGATTGCAAAAGAATCTTTGACCATCGAACAACACTCCATAATGAGCCTTGGAGAGATGAAGTATCCATTGTAGGAAAAGGTAGGACCACATCCTTCAAGCATTCCTCCACTAGTATGGAGACATTTCCTTGCCCTATCTTTGTACCACCACAAGTGGAATCTGGATATGTTCTACACACACAACCAATACCAACAATTTCATTGTCAAGTATCATATGTACTTTCTTCCCAGATTCGAAGTCCATCCTGTAAGTGAAAAAGATTACATTGTTAAATCCATAGTTATAGAAAAATAATCTTCAAACAAAAAATCATGCTACGACATGAAAAAGGTTTGCATAGGTTGGACAAGTGGTGAACCTTGAGACCAAATCCTCCTCGCTATATTAATGGATCAAGGTTGGAAATTATGGTGGATCTTGAAACCAAAGTATCCTTGCTACATTAGAGCATAGGTTGGACAAGTGGTGGACCTAGTTGTAATACCCACTGCCACCTATCAACTACTATAGGACTATGCTTTCCAATGTCCAAGTATCCCTTGAGTCTTTCAAGGTTGAACACGTGGTGGACCTTGAAACGAAAATCCCCTTTCTATATCAGAGCATAGCTTGGACAAGTGGTGGACCTAGTTATAATGCCCAATATCCAAGGTGAAACACCTTAGGACCTTGCTACCTTGCTTGCCAATGTTTACGTAGCCCCTCATTTATTTAATGGAAGCAAGGTTGGACAAGTGGTGGACCTTGAAACCAAAGCCTCTTTGCTATATGAGAGCATAGGTTGGACCTAGTTGTAATACCCACTGCCACCTATCAACTACTATAGGGCTATGCTTTCCAATGTCCAAGTATCCCTTGAGTCTTGCAAGGTTGAACACGTGGTGGATTATTGAAACCAAAATCCCCTTTCTATATCAGAGCATATCTTGGACAAGTGGTGGACCTAGTTATAATGCCCCTCCTTTCTTTAATGGAAGAAAGGTTGGAAAAGTGGTGAATCTTGAAACCCAAACCCTTTGGCTATATATAGAGGATAGCTTGGACAAGTGGTGGGCTTAGTTGTAGTGTCCAAGGTGAACTATGTAAAGACCTTACTTCCAAAAACAAAGTCGTACAAGTGGTTCTCCTTGAAACCAAAACCTCCTTAGTGTATTAGAACATAGCTTGGAGAAGTGGTGGACTTAGTTGTAATGGTGAATGTCCAAAGCAAACTATTATAGGACCTTGCTTCCCAAATCAAGTTTGGACAAGTGGTGGATCTTGAAACCAAAGCCCCCTTACTCTATTAGAGCATAGCTTAGATGAGTGGTGAACGTAGCTATCATGGAAAATGTTCAATGTGAATTGCTACAGGACCTTGCTATTAAATGTCTAAGTAGAGCTAGATTCTTTAATGGAATCAAGGTTGGGAAAGTGGTGCATCTTGAAACCAAAAGCCCTTTATTGTATTAGAGCATAGCTTGGACAAGTGAGGGACCTAGTTTTAATGTGTGATGTCCAAAGAAAAGTATTACAAGACCTTGCTTTCCAATATTTGAATTGGTCAAGTGGTTAAAACTTTGACCATTTTCTTCTCGAATTGCCAAAAAGCTAGTTTTAGACACACCTAAATGAAAATAGTTTAGGGTGGCCTTAAACAATGTTTTTTCAAAGACTTGAACAAAAGGGTTGCCGAAAAGTAATGAAAATTTATTATGGCTTGAAGTGCCTGAGTATGTGAAAACAAGCCTAGGTTTTCCACGAGGCAAAAGGTGACATAATAAGAACATTGGAAACTTAGGATTGACCATGTGGCCTAAACTTTGGCAAGTGAAGTGGTGGCCAAGTTTTGTGGCATAGTGTGCACTTGGTCCTATATGTGTTGACCACTTGGCTAAATCTAGGACCATAAGGCCAAACCTTTGGCACCTTAAATATAGTATGGGACATAATCTAGAACTGCTATAGTAAATTAGTAGTATAATTAATATGTTAATATTTGTATTATATTTAAGTATATGCTAAATATAATTTATGTTCAAAATTTCACTAATGAAGAATGTTCCCATTTAGCACTCCAGATGTGGGGTCTTAGGGCAATGCCACAATGGGGTGACAAGGCAGCGCTTCCACGTGAGGTTTGGGGGTAGCGCTCTTGATGGGGATGTGGAATATAGCGCTCTCGATGGTAGGGCTTGGGAGGATAATTTTGGTATATTGTTCCGGGCGGGGTCCGAGGCAGCGCCCCCGCGGGGCTAGGGGCAGCGCCCATAGATTTTTTTTTTTAAAGTGAATTCCTAGTATAGAGTTACGAATGTTTTTCATATTTTCAACCATGATTTCTTTAATTTTGGCCGTGTGAATTGGTGAATGTTTTATACTGCTTTTGTTTTTTTTAATCCTATGATAAAACATGGACTTGTAGCATACGTGGCATTCTAATAAACCCTATCAAGATTAGGCACAGAGAGAGCGCACGAGCAACGCACACAGAGAAAGCAGGTGAGCAGCAAACACACAGAAAGCGCACATGGATCGCACACAGTTGGAGTATACGCGCGCGTAGAGGAGCAAACCCGACATCGTACACAACACACAGGTGGAGCGCACATGATTGAAAGTTCGTGCACAAGATAAAGAAACAGCAGCGTACGCAACGCTTTCCAGAAGGGCAGGATCGGGCATAGCTTCTTCTGAGGAGACATTGCACACCTCACGAATAGAGAAAAAACGGGTATTTCTCTCTCTCTCACTCTCTGTCTTTCTCCATATAGAGAAGATGGTTCTCTGTAACTCTTTCTTGCACACACACTCTCTCGTCAAAAGACAGAGATACATAGTTTAAAAGTATCCCCGCACACATACACATATTCCCACACATTGTCTTCCTCTCTTCCACATACATAACCACAGTGAAATCTGTTATCTTGCTATCTCTCTCTTGAAAGTACATGCACATATTCCCACACATCGTCTTCCTCTCTTCCACATACATAACCATAGTGAAATCTGTTATCTTGTTGTCTCTCTCTTGAAAATACGTGCACATATTCCCATACATCGTCTTTCTCTCTTCCACATACATAAACACAGTGAAATCTGTTATCTTTCTCTCTCTCCTCTCTCTAGAAAACATGTATTTCTCTCTCTATCTATCTATCTATCTCTGTATCTTGCTATCTGTCTCTTGAAAATACATGCTCATGTATGTGTGCGTCTGTGTTATCTATGTGTATGTATGTATAAGAGAGTATACGTTGGACAAGTGCAGGACCTTAAAGCCAAACCATCCATGCTACTGGACATGATAGGTAGGGAATCTAGTTGAATATTGTATGTATAATATATATGTAATAGATCTCGCTTGGACAAGTGGTGGACCTTGGAACAAAACCCCATGTAAAACATAGCATGCACATTCCAAGTGGTGAGAAAAAATATCATTTAAGATATAGCCTTATAGGTTGGACAAGTGGTGGACCTTAACACCCAGATATTCTTAATATAATGACATAGAGTGGAAAACTGGTAAATCTTGAGACCAAACCACTCATGCTACTAGCGATAATAGCTTTGACAAGTGGTGGACCTTGAAGGTAAACCCCCCATTTATGAAATATCGTGGGTTTAAGGTATTTCGATGGAACCTAGCATCTTGGAGACATGGTGCAACTTGTTTCTCTTCATGTTTCAATGGAGCCTATCTTGGACAAATGGTGGAGCATCCTACTCTCCATCTTTCAATGGACCCTAGCTTGGACAAGTGGTGGACCTTTGCTACTCTCTATGTTTCAATAGAGTTAGCTTGGACAAGTGGTGGACCTTGGAACCAAACCCCCATGTAAAACCTATCATGGTCACTCCAAGTGGTAAGAAAGAATAACCTTTAAGATATAGCCTTATAGGTTGGACAAGTGGTGGACCTTAACACCCACATATTCTTAATATAATGACTTAGAGTGGAAAACTAGTGAATCTTGAGACAAAACCACTCATGCTACTAGCGATAATATCTTGGACAAGTGGTGGACCTTGAATGTAAACCCCCCATCTACGAAATATCGTGGGTTTAAGATATTTCGATGAAACCTAGCATCTTGGAGACATGGTGCAGCTTCCTTCTCTTCATGTTTCAATGGCGCCTATCTTGGACAAATGGTGGAGCATCCTTCTCTCCATGTTTCAATGAACCCTAGCTTGGACAAGTGGTGGACCTTTGCTTCTCTCTATGATTCAATAGAGCTAGCTTGGACAAGTGGTGGACCTTGGAACCAAACCCCCATGTAAAACCTATCATGGTCACTTCAAGTGGTGAGAAAGAATAACCTTTAAGATATAGCCTTATAGGTTGGACAAGTGGTGGATCTTAACACCCAAATATTCTTAATATAATGACATAGAGTGAAAAAGTGGTGAATCTTGAGACAAAACCAGTCATGCTACTAGCGATAATAGCTTGGACAAGTGGTGGACCTTGAATGTAAACCCCCCATTTACGAAATATCATGGGTTTAAGGTATTTCGATGAAGCCTAGCATCTTGGAGACATGGTGTAGCTTGCTTCTCTTCATGTTTCAATGGAGCCCATCTTGGAAAAATGGTGGAGCATCCTTCTCTCCATATTTCAATACACCCTATCTTGGACAAGTGGTGAACCTTTGCTTCTCTCTATGATTCAATAGAGTTAACTTGGACAAGTGGTGGACCTTGGAACCAAACCCCCATGTAAAACCTATCATGGTCACTCCAAGTGGTAAGAAAGAAAAACCTTTAAGATATAGCCTTATAGGTTGGACAAGTGGTGGACCTTAACATCCAAATATTCTTAATATAATGACATAGAGTGGAAAACTGGTGAATCTTGAGACCAAACCACTCATTCTACTAAGGATAATAGGTTGGACAAGTGGTGGACCTTGAATGTAAACCCCCCTTCTATGAAATATCATGAGTTTAAGGTATTTCAATGGAGCCTAGCATCTTGGAGACATGGTGCACCTTGCTTCTCTTCATGTTTCAATGGAGCCTATCCTGGAAAAATGGTGGAGCATCCTTCTCTCCATGTTTCAATGGAGCCTAGCTTGGACAAGTGGTGGAACTTTGCTTCTCTCTATGTTTCAATAGAGTGAGCTTGGACAAGTGGTGGACCTTGGAACCAAAACCCCATGTAAATCCTATCATGGAAACTTCAAGTGGTGAGAAAGAATAAAGTTTAAGATATAGCCTTATAGGTTGGACAAGTGGTGGACCTTAATACCTAGATATTCTTAATATAATGACATAGAGTGGAAAAGTGGTTAATCTTGAGACCAAACCACTCATGCTACTAGCGATAATAGGTTGGACAAGTGGTGGACCTTGAATGTAAATACCCCATCTACGAAATATCGTGGGTTTAAGGTATTTCGATGAAGCCTAGCATCTTGGAGACATGGTAGAGCTTGCTTCTCTTCACGTTTCAATGGAGCCTATCTTGGACAAATGGTGGAGCATCCTTGTCTCCATGTTTCAATGGACCCTAGCTTGGACAAGCGGGGAACCTTTGCTTCTCTCTATGATTCAATTAGCTTGGACAAGTGGTGGACCTTGGAACCAAACCCCCATGTAAAACCTACTCCAAGTGGTGAGAGAGAATAACCTTTAGGATATAGTTTTATAGGTTGGACAAGTGGTGGACATTAACACCCAAATATTCTTAATATAATGACATAGAGTGAAAAAGTGGTGAATCTTGAGACAAAAGCACTCATGCTACTAGCGATAATAGCTTGGACAGGTGGTGGACCTTAAATGTAAACCCCCCATATACGAAATACTGTGGGTTTAAGGTATTTCGATGAAGCCTAGCAAATTGGAAACATGGTGCAACTTGCTTCTCTTCATGTTTCAATAGAGCATATCTTGGACAAATGGTGGAGCATCCTTCTCTCCATGTTTCAATGGACCCTAGCTTGGACAAGTGGTGAACCTTTGCTTTTCTCTATGATTCAATAGAGTTAGCTTGCACAAGTGGTGGACCTTGGAACCAAACCCCCATGTAAAACCTAGCATGGTCACTCCAAGTGGTGAGAAAGAATAACCTTTAAGATATAGCCTTATAGGTTGGACAAGTGGTGGACCTTAACACCCAAATATTCTTAATATAATGACATAGAGTGAAAAAGTGGTGAATCTTGAGACAAAACCACTCATGCTACTAGCGATAATATCTTGGACAAGTGGTGGACCTTGAATGTAAACCCCTCATCTATGAAATATCGTGGGTTTAATGTTTTTCGATGGAGCCTAGCATCTTGGAGTCATGGTGCAGCTTGCTTCTCGTCATGTTTCAATGGAGCCTATCCTGCACAAATGGTGGAGCATCCTTCTCTCCATCTTTCAATGGACCCTAGCTTGGACAAGTGGTGGACCTTTGCTTCTCTCTATGTTTCAATAGAGTTAGCTTGGACAAGTCGTGGACCTTGGAACCAAACCCCCATGTAAAACCTATCATGGTCACTCCAAGTGGTAAGAAAGAATAACCTTTAAGATATATCCTTATAGGTTGGACAAGTGGTGGACCTTAACACCCAGATATTCTTAATATAATGACTTACAGTGGAAAACTGGTGAATCTTGAGACAAAACCACTCATGCTACTAGAGATAATATGTTGGACATGTGGTGGACCTTGAATGTAAACCCCCCATCTACGAAATATCGTGGGTTTAAGGTATTTAGATGGAGCCTAGCATCTTGGAGACATGGTGCATCTTGCTTCTCTTCATGTTTCAATGGAGCCTATCTTGGACAAATGGTGGAGCATCCTTCTCTCCATGTTTAATGGAACCTAGCTTGGAAAAGTGGTGGACCTTTGCTTCTCTGTATGTTTCAATAGAGTTGGCTTTGGACAAGTGGTGGACCTTGGAACCAAACCCCAATGTAAAACATATCATGGTCACTCCAAGTGGTGAGAAAGAACAACCTTTAAGATATAGCCTTATAGGTTGGACAAGTGTTGGACCTTGAATATAAACCCCTCATCTATGAAATATCGTGGGTTTAATGTTTTTCGATGGAGCCTAGCATCTTGGAGACATGGTGCAGCTTGCTTTTCGTCATGTTTCAGTGGAGCCTATCTTGGACAAATGGTGGAGCATCCTTCTCTCCATCTTTCAATGGAGCTTAGCTTGGACACGTGGTGAACCTTTGCTTCTCTCTATGTTTCAATAGAGTTAGCTTGGACAAGTGGTGGACCTTGGAACCAAACCCCCATGTAAAACCTATCATGGTCACTCCAAGTGGTGAGAACGAATAACCTTTAAGATATAGCCTTATAGGTTGGACAATTGGTGGACCTTAACACCCAGATATTCTTAATATAGTGACATAGAGTGGAAAAGTGGTGAATCTTGAGAGCAAACCACTCATGCTACTAGCGATAATAGGTTGGACAAGTGGTGGACCTTGAAGGTAAACCCCCCATTTATGAAATATCGTGGGTTTAAGGTATTTCGATGGAACCTAGCATCTTGGAGACATGGTGCAACTTGTTTCTCTTCATGTTTCAATGGAGCCTATCTTGGACAAATGGTGGAGCATCCTTCTCTCCATCTTTCAATGGACCCTAGCTTGGACAAGTGGTGGACCTTTGCTTCTCTCTATGTTTCAATAGAGTTAGCTTGGACAAGTGGTGGACCTTGGAACCAAACCCCCATGTAAAACCTATCATGGTCACTCCAAGTGGTAAGAAAGAATAACCTTTAAGATATAGCCTTATAGGTTGGACAAGTGGTGGACCTTAACACCCACATATTCTTAATATAATGACTTAGAGTGGAAAACTAGTGAATCTTGAGACAAAACCACTCATGCTACTAGCGATAATATCTTGGACAAGTGGTGGACCTTGAATGTAAACCCCCCATGTTTCAATAGAGTTAGCTTCGACAAATGGTGGAGCATCGTTCTCTCCATGTTTCAATGGAGCCCAGCTTGGACAAGTGGTGGACCTTTGTTTCTCTTTATGTTTCAATAGAGTAAGCTTGGACAAGTGGTGGACCTTGGAACCAATCCCCCATGTATAACCTATCATGGTCACTCCAAGTGGTAAGAAAGAATAACCTTTAAGATGTAGCCTTATAGGTTGGACAAGTGGTGGACCTTAACACCCACATATTCTTAATATAATGACATAGAGTGGAAAAGTGGTGAAGCTTCAGACCAAACCACTTAGGCTACTACCAATAATAGCTTGGACAAGTGTTGGACCTTGAATGTACACCCCTCATCTACGAAATATCGTGGGTTTAATGTTTTTCGATGGAGCCTAGCATCTTGGAGACATAATGCAGCTTGCTTCTCGTCATGTTTCAATGGAGCCTATCTTGGACAAATGGTGGAGCATCCTTCTCTCCATGTTTCAATGGAGCCTAGCTTGGACAAGTGGTGAACCTTTGCTTCTCTCTATGTTTCAATAGAGTTAGCTTGGACAAGTAGTGGACCTTGGAACCAAACCCCAATTCAAAACCTATCATGGTCACTCCAAGTGGTGAGAAAGAATAAAGTTTAAGATATAGCCTTATAGGTTGGACAAGTGGTGGACCTTAACACCCAGATAGTCTTAATATAATGACATAGAGTGAAAAAGTGGTGAATCTTGAGAGAAAACCCCTCTTGCTACTAGCGATAATAGATTGCAGAAGTGGTGGACCTTGAATGTAAACCCCCCATGTACGAAATATTGTGGGTTTAAGGTATTTAGATGGAGCCTAGCATCTTGGAGACATGGTGCACCTTGCTTCTCTTCATGTTTTAATTGAGCCTATCTTGGAAAAATGGTGGAGCATCCTTCTCTCCATGTTTCAATGGACCCTAGCTTGGACAAAAGTGGCGGACCTTTTCTTCTCTCTATGTTTCAAAAGAGTTAGCTTGGACAAGTGGTGGACCTTGGAACCAAACCCCAATGTAAAACCTATCATGGTCACTCCAAGTGGTGAGAAAGAACAACCTTAAGATATACCCTTATAGGTTGGACAAGTGGTGGACCTTAACACCCAGATATTCTTAATATAATAAAATAGAGTGAAAATTTGGTGAATCATGAAACAAAACCACTCATGCTACTAGGTGACAAAGAATACCCTTTAAGACATATCCTTATAGGTTGGACAAGTGGTCAACCTTAACACCTGATCTTCTTAATATAATAACATAGAGTGGAAAAGTGGTGAATCTTGAGACCAAACCACTCATGCTACTAGGGATAATAGCTTGGACAAGTAGTTGACCTTGAATGTAAACCCCACTGTAAAAAATATCGTGGGTTTAAGGTACTTCAATGTATCTTAGCATCTTGGAGACATGGTGCAGCTTGCTTCTCTTCATGTTTCAATGAAGCCTATCTTTGACAAATGGTGACTCATCCTTCTCTCCATGTTTCAATGGAGCCTAGCTTGGACAAGTGGTAAACCTTTTCTTCTCTCTATGTTTCCATAGAGTTAGCTTGGACAAGTTGTGGACCTTGGAACCAAACCCCCATGTAAAACATATCATGGTCATTCCAAGTGGTCAGAAAGAATACCCTTTAAGATATAGCGTTATAGGTAGGATAAGTGGTCGACCTTAAAACCCAGATCTTCTTAATATAATGACATAGAGTGGAAAAGTGGTGAATCTTGAGACCAAACCACTCATGCTACTAAGGATAATAGGTTGGACAAGTGGTCGACCGTGAATGTAAACCCCCCATGTAAGAAATATCATGGGTTTAAGGTATTTCAATAGAGCCTAGCATCTTCTTAATATAATGACATAGAGTGGAAAAGTGGTGAATCTTGAGACCAAACCACTCATGCTACTAAGGATAATAGGTTGGACAAGTGGTCGACCTTGAATGTAAACCCCCCATGTAAGAAATATCATGGGTTTAAGGTATTTCAATAGAGCCTAGCATCTTGGGGAAATGATGCAGCTTGTTTCTCTTCATGTTTCAATGGAGCCTATCTTGGACAAATGGTGGAGCATCCTTCTCTACATGTTTCAATGGAGCTTAGCTTGGACAAGTGGTGGACCTTTGCTTCTCTCTATCTTTCAATAGAGTTAGCTTGGACAAGTGGTGGACCTTGGAACCAAACCCCCATGTAAAACCTATCATGGTCACTCCAAGTGGTGAAAAAGAATAGCCCTTAAGATATAGCCTTATAGGTTGGACAAGTGATGGACCTTAACACCCAGATATTCTTAATATAATGACATAGAGTTAAAAAGTGGTGAATCTTGAGACCAAACAAGTCATGCTACTAGCGTTAATAGGTTGGACAAGTGATGGACCTTGAATGTAAACCTTCCATGTTTCAATAGAGTTAGCTTCGACAAATGGTGGAGCATCCTTCTCTCCATGTTTCAATGGATCCTAGCTTGGACAAGTGGTGGACCTTTGCTTCTCTCTATGAGAAGACTAAAGTTAGCTTGGATAAGTGGTGGACCTTGGAACCAAACCCCCATGTAAAACATATCATGGCCATTTCAAGTGGTGAGAAAGAATACCCTTTAAGATATACCCTTATAAGTTGGACAAGTGGTCGACCTTAACACCCAGATCTTCTTAATATAATGACATAGAGTGGAAAAGTGGTGAATCTTGAGACCAAACCACTCATGCTACTAGGGATAATAGCTTGGACAAGTGGCTGACCTTGACGTTAAATCCCACATGTAAAAGATATCGTGGGTTTAAGGTATTTCAATGGATCCTAGCATCTTGGAGAGATGGTGCAACTTGCTTCTTTTCATGTTTCAATGAAGCCTGTCTTCCACCAATGGGGGATCATCCTTCTCTAAATGTGTCAATGAGGACTAGCTTGGACGAGTGGTGGACCTTTTCTTCTCTCTATGTTTCCATAGAGTTAGCTTGGACAAGTGGTGGACCTTGGAACCTAACCCCCATGTAAAACATATCATGGTCATTCCAAGTGGTGAGAAATAATACCCTTTCAGATCTAGCCTTATAGGTTGGACAAGTGGTCGACCTTAAAACCTAGATCTTCTTAATATAACGACATAGAGTGGAAAAGTTGTGAATCTTGAGACCAAATCATGCTACTAAGGATAATAGGTTGTACAAGTGGTGGACCTTGAATGTAAACCCCCCATCTACAAAATATCATGGGTTTAAGGTATTTCAATGGAGCCTAGCATCTTGGAGACATGGTGCAGCTTGCTTCTCTTCATGTTTCAATGGAACCTATCCTAAACAAATGGTGGAGCATCCTTCTCTCCATGTTTCAATGGAGCCTAGCTTGGACAAGTGGTGGACCTTTTCTTCTCTCTATGTTTCAATAGAGTTAGCTTGAACAAGTAGTGGACCTTGGAACCAAACCCCCATGTAAAACCTATCATGGTAACTCCAAGTGGTGAGAAAGAATAAAGTTTAAGATATAGCCTTATAGATTGGACAAGTGGTGGACCTTAACACCTAGATATTCTTAATATAATGACATAGAGTGGAAAAGTGCTTAATCCTGAGACCAAACCACTCATGCTATTAGCGATAATAGGTTGGACAAGCGGTGGACCTTGAATGTAAATCCCCCATGTACGAAATATCGTGGGATTAAGGTATTTCAATGGAGCCTAGCATCTTGGATACATGGTGTAGCTTGCTTCTCTTCATGTTTCAATGGAGCCTATCCTGGACAAATGGTGGAGCATCCTTCTCTCCGTGTTTCAATGGACCCTAGCTTGGACAAGTGGTGGACCCTTGCTTCTCTCTATGTTTCAATAGAGTTACCTTCGACAAGTGGTGGACCTTGGAACCAAACCCCCATGTAAAACCTATCATGGTCACTCCAAGTGGTGAGAAAGAATAACCCTTAAGATATAGCCTTATAGGTTGGACAAGTGGTGGACCTTAACACCCAGATATTCTTAATATAATGACATAGAGTGAAAAAGTTGTGAGTCTTGAGACCAAACCACTCATGCTTCTAGCGTTAAAAGGTTGGACAAGTGGTGGACCTTGAATGTAAACCCCCCATGTTTCAATAGAGTTAGCTTGGACAAATGGTGGAGCATCATTCTCTCCATGTTTCAATGGAGCCTAGCTTGGACAAGTGGTGGACCTTTGTTTCTCTCTATGTTTCAATAGAGTAAGCTTGGACAAGTGGTGGACCTTGGAACCAAACCCCCATGTAAAACATATCATGGACATTTCAAGTGGTGAGAAATAATACCCTTTAAGATATACCCTTATAGGTTGGACAAGTGGTGGACCTTAACACCCAGATCTTTTTAACGTAATGACATAGAGTGGAAAAGTGGTGAATCCTGAGATCAAACCACTCATAGTACTAGAGATAATAGGTTGGACAAGTGGTGGACCTTCAATGTAAACCCCGCATGTACGAAATATCGTGGGTTTAAGGTATTTCAATGGATCTTAGCATCTTGGAGACATGGTGCATCTTGCTTCTCTTCATGTTATAATAGATCCAATCTTGGACAAATGGTGGAGCATCCTTCTCTCCATGTTTCAATGGACCCTAGCTTGGACAAGTGGTGGACCTCTGCTTCTCTCTATGTTTCAATAGAGTTAGCTTGGACAATTGGTGGACCTTGGAACCAAACCCCCATGTAAAACCTATCATGGTCATTCAAAGTGATGAGAAAGAATACCCTTTAAGATATAGCCTTATAGGTTGGACAAGTGGTGGACCTTAACACCCAGATCTTCTTAGCATAATGACATAGAGTGGAAAAGTGGTGAATCTTAAGACCAAACCACTCATGCTACTAGTGAGGATAGGTTGGACAAGTGGTGGACGTTGAATGTAAATCCCCCATGTACAAAATATCATGGGTTTAAGATATTTCAATGGAGCCTAGCACTTTGGAGACATGGTGCAGCTTGCTTCTCTTCATGTTTCAATCGAACCCGGCTTGGACAAATGGTGGAGCATCCTTCTCTCCATGTTTCAATGGAGCCTAGCTTGGACACGTGGTGGACCTTTGCTTCTCTCTATGTTTCAATAGAGTTAGCTTGGACAAGTGGTGGACCTTGGAACCAGACCCCTATGTAAAACCTATCATGTGCATTCGAAGTGGTGGTAAATAATACCATTTAAGATAAAGCCTTATAGGTTGGACAAGTGATGGACCTTAACACCCAGATCTTCTTAATATAATGACATAGAGTGGAAAAGTGGTGAATCTTGAGACCAAACCACTCATGCTACTAGGGATAATAGCTTGGACAAATGGCTGACCTTGACGTTAAACCCCACATGTAAAAGATATCGTGGGTTTAAGGTATTTCAATGGATCCTAGCATCTTGGAGACATGGTGCAGCTTGCTTCTTTTCATTTTTCAATGAAGCCTATCTTCCACCAATGGGGGATCATCCTTCTCTAAATGTCTCAATGGAGCCTAGCTTGGACAAGTGGTGGACCTTTGCTTCTCTCTATGTTTCCATAGAGTTAGCTTGGACAAGTGGTGGACCTTGGAACCAAACCCCCATGTAAAACATATCATGGTCATTCCAAGCGGTGAGAAATAATACCCTTTAAGATCTAGGCTTATAGGTTGGAAAAGTGGTTGACCTTAAAACATAGATCTTCTTAATATAACGACATAGAGTGGAAAAGTGGTGAATCTTGAGACCAAACCACTCATGCTACTAAGGATAATAGATTGGACAAGTGGTGGACCTTGAATGTAAACCCCCCATCTACGAAATATCATGGGTTTAAGGTATTTCAATGGAGCCTAGCATCTTGGAGACATGGTGCAGCTTGCTTCTCTTCATGTTTCAATGGAACCTATCGTGGACAAATGGTGGAGCATCCTTCTCTCCATGTTTCAATGGAGCCTAGCTTGGACAAGTGGTGGACCTTTTCTTCTCTCTATGTTTCAATAGAGTTAGCTTGGACAAGTGGTGGACCTTGGAACCAAACCCCCATGTAAAACCTATCATGGTAACTCCAAGTGGTGAGAAAGAATAAAGTTTAAGATATAGCCTTATAGATTGGACAAGTGGTGGACCTTAACACCTAGATATTCTTAATATAATGACATAGAGTGGAAAAGTGCTTAATCCTGAGACCAAACCACTCATGCTATTAGCGATAATAGGTTGGACAAGTGGTGGACCTTGAATGTAAACCCCCCATCTACGAAATATCGTGGGTTTAAGGTATTTCGATGAAGCCTAGCATCTTGAAGACATGGTGCAGCTTGCTTCTCTTCACGTTTCAATGGAGCCTATCTTGGACAAATGGTGGAGCATCCTTCTCTCCATGTTTCAATGGACCCTAGCTTGGACAAGCGGTGAACCTTTGCTTCTCTCTATGATTCAATAAAGTTAGCTTGGACAAGCGGTGGACCTTGGAACCAAACCCCCATGTAAAACCTATCATGGTCACTCCAAGTGGTGAGAGAGAATAACCTTTAAGATATAGCCTTATAGGTTGGACAAGTGGTGGACATGAACACCCAAATATTCTTAATATAATGACATAGAGTGAAAAAGTGGTGAATCTTGAGACAAAACCACTCATGCTACTAGCCATAATAGCTTGGACAAGTGGTGGACCTTGAATGTAAACCCCCCATCTACGAAATATCGTGGGTTTAAGGTATTTCGATGAAGCCTAGCATCTTGGAAACATGGTGCAGCTTGCTTCTCTTCATGTTTCAATGGAGCATATCTTGGACAAATGGTGGAGCATCCTTCTCTCCATGTTTCAATGGACCCTAGATTGGACAAGTGGTGGACCTTTGCTTCTCTCTATGTTTCAATATAGTTAGCCTATATTAGAGAATTAGTAGACCTCGAATCTCTCCATGTTGTCTAGAGCTGAGCTTGGACAAGTGGTGGACCTTACTTCTCCCTTCCCTTAGTTTACTAGCTTAAAAGATCACTATGTATACTTGCTTAGATCTAGCTTGAGCAAGTGGTGTTAAAATAACATTTGGTTTTTTTTGTTTCAGGAAAGAGGGCTCCAAAAAAACAGGTTGCAAGGGTTGCTGTCTCAGTTGACTATACTTGCAATGATCTTAGGAAATGGTATTTGGACATACATGGTATAGAGGGTGCACAATTTCATAAGGTGCATCTATTTATTGACAAAAAGGAGAATGACAGTTTGTTTGAAGATGTTGGACAAGTTGTGGAAGCATCTGTCTCTGTAGTTGATAGTCATCCGGAGGTGGAATGCATTGACATTCTAGTTCCAATGAATCTAGAATTTCAACTATCTCCAGGAGCATATACATTGGAGCGCATGTCTAGAAACAAAGAAGAGACAATTTTTTCTCGAGGATGGAAGTTTGCAGAATCAAATCCAAATATCACAGTAGATCAACTTCAAAGCTCCATCATTGCCACACTACAATGAAAAAACGTGAAAGCTTCATGACCACCATCCACAAAGAAGCAAGCAAAAGTGCAGAAAGTAGGAGCTAAGAGAACTAGTTCCATTTTGGATGTAGACAAGGCATCTTTGGCATCCTCATCAACAGAGGGTTCAATGTCAAAGATGAGAATTGTGGATCCAGATGTTTTAGAAGCTGAGGCCATGAAAGGACAAGAAAAAGATACAGGTGGAATGAATAAGTATATAAACTATTTTCCTTTCCAATATAGGGAATTTGATATCCCTATTCAAAATTGTTGGCTTGCTCCTGATCACTATAATGTACGTATTATGGATAAAAAACACGTTGAAAGTGTGTTATTTGGATTTTCACGGAGTACGACCAAGCCTGCAGCATGTGCATATTTGATGCCTATTCGAAATGCAAAATCAAAGAAGGGGACTCATTTGGCAATAGAAGAGGTAGAGGAGCAAAAAGTTAAAGATTATCATTATTGGATTCTTGATGGGCAGCATTCAATCTATGCTGCAAAAGTTTTGCTTCACAATGAACAAAACAACAAAGAGATATTTGAAAGACTGATTAGCGTGTATAAATTTAGAAAGGCTCGCATTGTTGTGAATGCTCCTCCATTTGTTGCAACTGCTATATCTGCCATTGCAAATGAGGAGGCTCAAGCATTGTATGTCAAGCAACCTTACAGCCAAATATTGAAACATTTACGGAGTCAATGGATCTTCTCAGGATGACCACCAAAGGCAGCAAGTGGAATTGCAGAGGGACATGCATCTCGTGCCGGATGGGATGTAAGTTATTTTCTTTGTCTTTTTGATAGTGTTTAATTAACAAATCTTTCTCAATAGTTTAATTATTTATCTATTTCTTTTTAGGCTTTTCTTCGATTGGCAAGAATGAGTGCAGCAGCAAGTTGGATTGCTAAACAGGCACACATGGTCACGTACTCTGATTTAATTTATGATTGCTGGATAGAAATCATTGAAAGGCTAGAAGAGGAGAATAAGAAACCCCCAACAACTGTATTTAGATACCTTTGTGGCCTTGAGGAATCGGAGGTAAAGAATATTCAAGAAGAGATTAGAGATGAGAAGATTTTACTGTCAAAGAGTGCAAAGGATGGTGATGCAACTGACATGTATGATGGAATCAAGCAGATGAAGCAAGACAAATTGATTCAAGATGCACTTCTTGAAGGCTTCAACAATTTGAATGAGTCTTCACCCTGTAAAGACTAGGAGGAGGTGGTCAAAATGTAGTTATCAATGATGTTGTTTATAAAACACTTTTAATGCTATGCGAGGAATGGATCAGATCTAGTTTGACGTGTGGAACAAAGAAAATGGCTTTTCCAGATGGAGCAATAAAATACATGCAATGGGAAATTCACCTTCAAAAGGAGAAAACTGAGCCTAGAGATTTGCCATGGTCAATCTATGTGGTGAGCCTACAAATGGAAGGCAATCTCTACTTGATGCGCCACTTCAATAATAAAGTGCCTATTGGCTTATGTGTTTTAGATATGACAAAAAACGTTGGAGGCAATTTGAAGTGGAGTGAGGAGACATTTAACAATGCTTTGGATGGGATCTTTGCTATTGCTGGAGGGTCAACAAATCCTGGATTTGTCTTTCTTGCATTTGTGGATTTCACTAACTTCACAAAATTGCAATGTGCCTTTCACGCCATGGGAGATAATCTGAGCTACCATTGTTGTGGTGCATTGCATCACTTTCCATCGGCTCCTTGCAAAGGAGCAATTCAATTCCTAACAATTATTTTCTTCTTGGGACAGGGAAATGCATTTGAAGACCTGAGAAGAAGATCAGAGGAACATCCCATGCCAATTGATTGTTCTCTTCTTCAAGTAGCAGATAACGATATGTCAGATTTGCAATATTTGGAGGCCAAAAAAAGAGCTTTGGTCAAGCACTACATTCATACATATTTTTTTGAAGACCGCAAGCTTGTTGATGTTTTTGGTGATGGCTCCTTGGTTGCACAAGAAGGAATACAACAGAAAAAAGAAGTTATATGCTTAATTGATAGAGTGGAGGAGGCAAAAAACGTGGAGACCATGCTGCTAGACTTTGTTAAGTCTCATGAAGATATAGAAAAATGGGCTGGACTTCAACAATCCACTTCGCAATCAGAAGATACTGTGCCTGTTACAGAGGAGTGCTCTCCACGAAGAGAAGAAGAAGAACAACAACAACATCCTCTGTCAATGGAGGACTTTTTGGAAATGGAGACACATATGTTTTGAGTTTCTTGTGCATGTTAGTGTTTCTTGTTACTGATTTGATACTCTTAATGTTAGATTTTGCTTTATATAGTATTGATTGAGTTTGTATGTTTTATCTCAAGCATTCAAGGTTTGAATGTAAATAGTAAATTACTTGAGTTTTTGAATGGTGGATCTTTAGACTAAAACTATAACATTTAATACTCACAAAGACTTAATTACTTAAGAGCTTGAACTCAATAAGTTTTGGACCATTTATCAATACCCCCTTGATATGATACATTAGATCGTAGCATGGTTAAATGGTGATGCTTCATAAATTGAACCTAGCTTAGACAGGTCCTGGAGCCTAAATTTAAACTAACCTTGCTAGAAGGGAGCTTATGTTTGGACTTTGAGAACTAGCATAAGTAATCAATTAGAGCATAGATTAGACATGTGGTGGTGGCCTTAGAGACCAAAATCTTAATGAGCTTGGAAAGGTATTTAAGTACTGCAATTTACTTAGTTTTAGTACTCACTAAAGGCATAGCTTGACAAAAGGTGGACCTTACATGGATCCTAATTTCAAGAGGTGTGGTAGACCTTCAAACCAAGCTCATATAGCTTGGACATGTGGTGGACCTTGCATAGAGACTAGTTTAGACAAGTGTGGTACACCTTGTAACCAACACCCATTTGTTATATTAGCTTGGACAAGTGGTGGACCTTGCTTTTATGTTTCAATGGAGCATATTTTGGATAGGTGGTAGACCTTGTTTCTCTCCATGCTTCAATGGAGAGAAACATTAGCTTGCACAAGTGGTGGACCTTGCTTTTATGTTTTAAAGGAGCATATTTCGGACAAGTGGTAGAAATTGTTTCTCTCCATGGTTCAATGGAACCCACCTTAAACAAGTGAAGTACCTTGAAACCAAACCCCCATAATACAACCTACTAAATAGGTTGGAAAATTGGTGGGATATGAAACCATCCACGATAGATCATAGTATAGGTGAAAACGTAGTGGCCCTTATATCAATTACCCATGCATAGCTTGGACAGGTGGTGGACCTTGATTCTCTCTATGTTTCAATGGATCCTATCTTGTACTAGAGATATATCTTACTTATTTCCATGCTTCAATGGATTGTAGCTTGGATAAGGAGTGGACCTTCAAACAAAACTCCACAGCATAGCATATATTAACAATTCATGGGTTTTATAGAGATTTTCTTGCCTATTTTGGAGATTTGGTAGACCTTTATTCTCCATGCTTCAATGGATCTGAGGTTGGACAAGCGGAGCTGGAGAAGTGGTCAACCTTAAACTGAAACCTCCCATGCTACAACCCATCATAGATCGTATATGTAGTGGACCTTGAAACTCTTTTATGTCCCTAGCTTAGAGCAGCATTGCACTCTTGATTATCTCCATACATGAAGGCAAGGTTGGACAAGTGGTGGACCTTCAAACCAGAAGCTCTATGCAATAATATGCAAGTGGTGGAGCTTGTTTTCTCCATGTTCTAATGGAGCCTAGCTTAGACAAACAATGGAGCTTGCTTCTCTCCATGTTTCAATGGATCCTAGCTTAGAAAAGTGGTGGAGCTTTGCTTCTCTCCATGTTCCAATGGACCATAGCTTAGACAAGTGGTAGACCTTGAAAAACACCCCCCGTATACAACATATTATGGGGTTTTCATGTTTCAATGGCACCTAGCTTGGACAAATGGTAGAGCTTGCTTCTCTTTATGTTTCAATGGATCCAATCTTAGCCAAGTGGTGGACCTTGAAACAAGAATCCCCCCCCCCATGTACAACGTATTATGGGTTTTGAAAGCACTGGGAGAAAATAATAGCTTTGATAAGTGGTGGACCTTGCTTCTCTCCATGCTTCAATGGAGCCGAGGTTGGACACATCTTGGAGACAAGATGGTTGCCCATGAAATAAGACCATGCATGCTATAATCAATCATATGTTGTACACATGGTGGACCTTGCAATTGTTTTATATGCCTAACTTGGACAAGTGGAGGACCCTTGATTACCTCCAGATATCCACAACAAGCCAAGTTTGGACAAGTGTAGTACCACCAAACTAGAATCTCTATGCTACAATAGAGTATAGGTAGGACACTCGGTGAACCTTGATATCAAACCATCCATGCTACTAGAGATAATAGGTTTCACATGTGGTGGAACCTTGTATCAATGTTCTATGTGTAGTTTTTGACTAGTGATAGACCTTGAAACTAATCCCTCTAGGCTACAAGAAAAAAGATATGGATGAGGAGGCTAGAGACTACTTTTGTTGCATCAATGCATCCCATGTTACCACATATACTATAGGGTTCTTGGATAAGTGTTGGATCTTGTGTCAATGCTCCATGTCTAGCTTGGACAAGTGGTGGAGCTTGGTTCTCTCTATGCTTCAAATGGGCAATAGATTGGAGACACAGTGGCCTTTTTTTTCCAATGATTTATTTTTTGGAAACCCTGGAGGCACCATGTAAGAGGCACTCTAAGTCTTCCATACAATGGACCTATTGGACTATAAAATAATGATATATTTCTTTGATATTGTCATTATTTTATGCATAATATTTTCTTCTTTTTGCAAACACAAAGGAGTTAAGTGATATAAAAACTAGATGTATTTCACACTATGATTGGCATGAAGATCCTTTTGGGACACCAAATTTTCATATTCCCAAAGATGTAATTTTCCATATTAGCGGTGTGGAATTTGAAGTGCGACTTTCATGTATTGAAGGAGCTGGTTATGGGCTATTTGTGCATACTACCCTGGAAAGTGGTTTGACTATTCTAAACTATGGAGGGCATAAGTATAGATTTCAAGACTGGAAAAAGATATGCAAAATATTTCCAAGAGCTTATAAATATTATCTTCTAGAGGATCCAAACATAGAAGAAGAGGAAGATCAATCATACATTATTGGTTGTGTAGAAGAAGGAAATGTGTCGGGCTATATACATAGTTCTCACAGTACAAATGTCTGTCCCAACGTACGCTATACATTTGATCCAAATTTTCCACCTTGGCATAAATGCACCTCTTCACACGTCAAGTCAGAAGAATATGGCCATGTATGCATTGAGACTATTTGTCAAGTTGAAGCAGGAGAAGAGTTGTTTGCTGGCTATAACTTTACTTGACATTGTAAAGTATTGTACATGGATGGAAATCTCAAGTACATGCATCATTTTCATTTTTCATGGATGAAATTTCAAGTGAATATAACATTTGATTATTGTTTAGTTTATGTTCAATGAGAATCTAGAGTGCTCTTATGCTTTGTGTGTTGTCTAACTTATTTGACTACCTTGGCCATAGAATCTTGATTCTACTCTAGATTTGTGATAAATCTTACCAAAATGTAATCAATGTCTAGGTTGGACAAGTGGTGGGGCTTCAAACATTACTGTCTTAAACAAGTGGAGTTATCTTACTTGAATAAGTGGTGGCCTTTGAATCCAAATCTAAGCCAAATCTCTAATTGTTTGCTTATAGTCTAGGTTGGACATTTGGTGGACCTTGTATCCATGTTTCCTCAACAAGTTGTGGCTTTTAGTTTTCACTTTAAGTACTCATCTTTAATAAAGTGTAGGATGGAAAATGTTGAGTTAGTAGATTGTATTTTAGACAAGTGGTGTTTTGTGTACAAATGTTGAAAATGGTTGCAAGGATTCTAACAACGACTTTACCTTAAATAAACTTCTTACTAGGAGTTCTACATATAAATATGGTGAATAAAATTCTAGTGGTTTTGAGATACCATTTGTGTGTTTGTTTTCTTAGATTCACAAACTGGGATGGATAATGCTCCTATGGTTCAGTCAACAACTATAGAATCCATAGATTCTATGGTTTCTAAAGTGCCCAAGATGGATGATATTTCTATACTAGAGTCTAGTGTTGTGCAACTTGAGCAAGCTTCCAATAATGAGAACCAAGAAATCGATGCTTCAAAAATGCAACATACATCAAAAGAGACTGAAAAGTCCACTCACGAGCTATTGTCAATTGGTACTACGTTATCGAGAAATTTGCGGTCTTGCCAGGAAAGCATCGGGCTTATGGCTGTGAGAGTTTGTGAGAGAACTCAACAAAAACTATATGAAGGAGTTAAACCGTAGATGCCATGAAGAATAGGGTTTGGAAAGAAGTGCAATCAAAGAAGACTCACTCTTTCTCTCTTGCACTCACACACACAAAGAAAGAACGCAAAAGAGAATGTCAAAACAATACGAAAATAAAAACATCAAGGCTATGGTCATATCGTATCATGGGTAATATGAAAGGGTTAATAGATGAGTTAATGGCATTCAATCTTGGCTGACCAAATAGGCTACGAATTGTTCTTTGGAATTGTAGTTTTGTGCTTACCATAATATATATATTTTGTCTAGTGATTGGGATTAATTGTGTGTACAAATCCTCTTGGTTCATAGCAAGATAACTACGCTTACGTCAAAAGAAAAGTTATAGTCTATGAGAGGTAGTATGATGGGATCCGGTGATAGAAGTATTTCATTAAGCCTTTCTGGGCCAAAGAGAAACACTATACGTTGTTGAAAGTGTATTTTACAGCTAATCCATACGTTAATTCTAATAGATCGTACAGAGTGAAAGAGATAGAAATGATCATCATGTGGGTTATTCATCTAGGATAGTATGTGAGAAATGTAGATATGAGAGAAGTGAAGAGATGAGAAGTTTCCCTCCCAAGCCCTATTCTTGCCCATAGGCAATAAGGATACTGCGGGGAGAGATGTACCTGTAGAAAAGAGAACCTAGAATTTATAGAGAGGATGAATTACTAAGAATGAGAGAGATAGGTTTTCTTAAGGAGATGAGATTAGATACATATATATATGTTGGATTAGAGATGAAAAAGAAAACAACAAGAAATCAAGAAAACATCAATGTAGAACACATCTTACTTGACAAACCCTTCGGCACCATTATTGATGGAGAGAGAAGAAGAGTGGGTAGTTCCACTTTGATTGATACACCAAGTGCAAGACCTTCTTTGATTAGAGTTGATCTTCCAAGGTTAGCTTGTTGCAAGAATGGCTAGTCTCCCTCTAGGAGAAAGTGTAGGCTTGGGCTTATGTTAATGGCTAAGTACAATTAGACATTACTACTCACTCTCTCAAGAATTCCTCTCATCAATAGCTTGAATGATTGAGTTCTTTCCAAGGAAGAAGAGGTCCCCTTTTATAGGTGAAGGGAACCCACAAGGTTTTACACAAGAAGAGAGGAGCCAGTGTGAACAGGAATTGGAAAAGTTGGAAATGAGCTGTCCCTGCATGATGTGGGCAGACTAGGGTCCATTATTTTGATCATATCTCCTCAACCGTGGCTCTAAATAAAAAAGTAAAAATATGGGCAAAAACTTCAGCTCATTAGCTACGATTATCATTTTAAAATTGTTTTCCAATTCGGATTGGAACCTTGTGTAAAAAATTCATCAAAATAGGGTCCATTTATGGCAGCAAAAGTCTTCATGTGGTCTCCTTAGCCTAGACTTTCATTTAATTCCAAAGGACACCTCATGCCATATGAAAGCATGACATTGCTCCTTGACAAATTTTTGTAATCATGCTTGCAATAATGCATTAAAATAAGTGTATCTTTGAAATCATGCCACCTAGTGTCCCACTAGGATTTGATTCTCTCCTAGTAGCTATTTAAAAAGAAATATAAAAAAAGTATAAAAAATACATAGAATATATATATATTAGAGTTTACCCTAGATATAGGATCTAGCTAAGGTGTGAGATAATAATGAAATAGTAGAAATAAAGAATCAATGTTTTTTGCCCCAAGTTAAAAAGGCGAAGCTATTGATGCTTTTCCCATAGTATTTTCTGATGGTAAAGTAAGGATAGGTTACCCTTGAGAAAAATAATAAGATGAGATAGAAGGCTTATTATTATACTTAAATATGCATATGTACACTATAGGAAATATAATTATGTATCTAAAAAAATACAAGATAGATCTTGTAGCATGCGTTCCCACTATGTACGTGTCACAGCACGACATCCACCCCCTCTAAACCTGCACATCCTCCGGTATGTGCCACATTGTCTCTTTGTAAGATTAGACCTCTTGTAGATCTTCCTTGTCTTCTTCTTCACTGGATGATTCCAGAGCTTCATGTTCACTTTGATCTTCACCTGTGTTTTTCTCTTCTTCCTCATCTATATCTTCTAGATCATTGTCTCCTCTTCTCTTAAACATTTTAATCCTTTTTCCTGCAATGGGAATCTTTACTTCTGTACCATCTAGTTCAGACAAGCTGTAAGTAGCATTTTCATGCACATGCTTTACAACATACGGTCCAAACCATCTTTTTGAGAACTTACACATGACTGTGTGCTGGTTATCAAGGCTACTATCATACACTAAAACCCAGTCACCTTTTTCAATTGCTTTGCTCCTGAGTCGATGTCGCTTATCAAAATAGTACTTGTTTGTCAACCTTGCATTTTTGAGTCGTTCTTTTGCAGCTTCAATGTCTCCAGGTCTTCTCTCTAGCTGCCTTATACGCAGTGCAAGGAGATATTTCCTACTAAGCCCCTCTTGCCAAGGTAGTACATTCCATGTGGAAATTGTATCCTCAATCGGCATCACTGGCTTTTGACCATGCATTAGCTCCGTAGGCATGTAGCCAGTTACTAAGCTATGTGTTGTACGATCAGCCCATAAAGCATATGGTAACAATTTTGGCCACTCACCAACTCTTCCTTCGCAAGCCTTGGCCAAAGCTTTGATGATAGGAGGATGCCCTCTTTCACTCTTTCCATTGCCTTCAGGGTTGTAAGCTGTAGTAAGAGAAAGCTTGATCCCTAATCTAGAAAAGAACTCCCTTGCTTCTTCGGCATCTAGTTCACCTCGATCTGCAGTGATTTTTCCCACACAACCATAACGGCAAATCACCTCATCAAGAAGGAATTTGCACACAGCTTCTGTGGTCTTAGCTCTTAATGCTCTTCCTTCAACCTGGTTAGTTAGGTCCTCTCGTGCAAGAACCAAGTATCTCATCTGCCAGAGTCCTAAACGCATCGTGACTAGATCCACAACCCATTTATAGTGCATGGCTAGTGAATATGTAGGGTGCAATCCATCACGATGTCGAACATTTGAATACATTTGACAAGTTACACATGACTCTTCAAACTGAGATACATCTTTATACATACCCTTCCACCAGTATTTTTCTTTCAACTTGGAGAAGGTTGCCCACACACCCCTGTGTCCAGCCCATAGACTCTCATGAAACTCTTGCACGAGCTTTACTTGAGTCTCTTTTTTACATATAACCCGTTGTGGTGTAGCACCCTTTTGTTAAGGATGCTTCCACAAGTAACCATCCCTTAAAAAGTACCCATATGCTTTCCTGCGTATCCTCTTGAATTCTTGTTCAGACCAATCATCCTGTTTTGTTAGAGTACTCAAGTACCTTCCAATAGAAATCCAATCACCTTCATAAAGATCTTTCAAGAACAATTCAAGTGAATTAGTCATGCAGACATTGTTACCTTTGACATGAGAGATAGAATAGAATTTTGTGCCTACATCATCTCCCTCATCAATCATTTGTGACTCATCTTCATACCTTGCCCTTGATAGCATATTTGCCACTGTATTGTCTTTACCTGCAATGTGCTTAAACTCGGGATTTAAGGACTTAATGTAGGCAATCCACCGCAACATAGCAATGTCTGGTGTTGAGCAGCTTGTAATCATCCCAAGAAGTGGTAGACAATCTGTTTCTACAACCGCACATGCACCAATTAGGTACTCTTTCCCACTTTTCAAGGCTGTAACCATACCCCATAACTCTCTCTTTATCTGTGGATAGTTTCTTTGGCGAGCACTTAGTACCTTTGCTCCAAATCTTACCACATACATGTGTCCTTCTTTGTCATCTTGCCCTATTGCCCATCCAATCCCTGTAGGACTGGTATCTACTGTCACAATCACTGGCCTTTGACACTCATAGTCTACCTTTCTCAAAGTCGTTGCTGACTGGAGTAACTCCTTTAGCTTTTTCATGGATTTTACATGTGCTTCTGTCCATTTAAACTTTTGATTCTTTCTAAGCAGCTGATAAAGAGGATCAGCCACATGTGCATAATGTGGAATCCAAATAACATAGAAGACACATGCTCCCAGAAACCTTCTAACCTCAGTGATGCTAGTGCACGTTTCTTTCATTCTTTGGATGGCATCTACCTTTGATGGACAAGGTTTCCTACCATATGGCCCACACATGTGCCCCACAATGAGCACTTCTTTAACACCAAACATAGACTTTTTCCCTGACAATGTAAGATTCACTTCTTCCAACCTAGACAAAATTTTATCACAATCATTTATGTGATTTACCACAAACCTGCGACATCCCTTGAGATCCAAAGCTTCATCTTTGTCACTTTCTTCACATCCTTTGATAGGAAAATCATCAATGAAAGGCATTGTGATTTGAGGAATAAAGTCACGTAAGACCTTATTCATCCCATTCATCATATGTGCAACCGAGTTGGTTGCTTCCTGTGGCAATGTACACATCCTTACCAAACCCAAAGGTGTCCTCATGGTTTTCAAGTCTCTGCTTTCGATTGCAAGATGAAATTGATCATACCCTGAGTAGAGATCCCCCATTGAGTAGATTGCCCTCCCTGCAAACGCCTCTGCAAATTCATCCAAAATTGGACCTGTTTCTACATTTCTAATTGTCACCTTGTTCACTGGTTGCATATCTTGGATGAAGCGTAGAGAACCATTCTTCTTTGGAACTGTGAACCACCTGTTTGAGTATGGAGCACAAGAAGGCTCCAAGATTCCCATTTTGATTTTCTCATTCAATAGCTCTACTAACTTTGGCAAATGAGCCTTTGGAACCGGAATAGGCCGCAGATTCCAAGGCACATGAGGTATTGTGAAAATTACCATAGGAGCTACAATATAAGGATCAACACATCCTATCTCATGTGGCTCAAATGCAAAAGCCTTACCATGCTTTGAAAGCATTTCTTTGAAGCACTTTGTCTCCTCCTCTGTTAGAAACTCCTCGCAACCAATCTGCAACTCTTGAAAGGACTCCTTTGTGAAGGTATCCCCTATCTTTTTAGGATTCCGCAAACTTGGTTGTAAAGAAGCCTGTTCAATCTTTTCCTTGTTGTTGGGTGGTAAGGGTGAAGCTACTGGTTTCACCTTGTTTGCTACACTCTTGTATTTAGTTTCAACATGGACTTCTGGGCCAACTGTTTGGCTTTCTTTAAAGGCTTCTATTACTTGATACATTTCCATAGAGCAAACTTCCACAACTTCATTTTCAAGATGCAAACTAGAACTCATTATAGCATCAAGATCACCCATAGTATCTACAAAAGAAACTTGTTCACACAAACCCAAAACATTTTCAGTAGGCTTTAGCAACCCACTCTTTTTCATGCCTATTTGTACATTATGCACATATTTCCTCTCATATCTCTTCAAATCTTCAAGTTTTGTAAAACATACTGATCCATTCCTTGTTACCAAGGAGCTCATCGAGAAAGTTTCACCTATTTTTGGATTAAGCGAGACCCTTTTTCTTTCTGTACCACTGCAATCCCGCTTTACAATGGTACTTGGCCAAAACCCATCATTTCTCTATGATCATGAAACTCTTTGCTTACCTTTGGTAGAGGATGTTCTCTGAGGTTGTCACGATTTCTTTCATGGTTTACACAGACTGTGAGAAATTGGACAGCTCGTTTACCATCTTTGCTACGTATTCTAGCATATGCTGAACCATCGTCCATTACCTTTGTTTCCATTCAAACTCCCACAATGTAGGGTTGTCCAAGGATGAGATGATATGAAGATGTATCCTGTACAAAGAAGTTTTGGTCAATCTTTACATCACCTATTGTCACCCTCACACTTGGACATGCTGCATACAATTCACCGGATAAATTGTTTGCCACTTTTACCATCCAACCATGATCTGTGTCCATTGGCCATTTGCACTTGTTGTAGAGACTCTTTGACATTATGTTTATTTCTGAACCATGGTCAATCAAGGCAACAAATGGCTCTTCAAGATCACCTACCTTGACCAAAGTTTCTGTAGTAGCCCTTGCCCAATGACTTCGTGAATAGTAACTCCTAGGAATATCTTCAACTTCTTCATCATCATTTGAGAAATGCACTTGCTTCACTCTCCCACTAGATTGGTAGCATCCTACCATAGCTTCATCATTCTCCTTATTTTGCAGTTGCATCCCTTGTGTCTTCGAGGTTTCCCCTTCAACCTGTGGACAAGAAACTTCAACAAGGGTTTGCCTCTTCCTCTTGATGATGTCAATGATCTCCTCGTGGAATTCACGCTTTGCAATGCCAAGAACTTCTCCCAGAGTAAACTCAATCTTGCTATTCAAGATCCTTTCCTCCAAGACTTTCTTTAAATCTGTAGCAACCTCAATATCAGATTGTAGTTTATAAGTTGGGCCTTTTGTCTTACCTTTCGTTGGCTCTTTCTTCTTTCCTATTGTAGACTCCTCCATGAGTACTTCAGGTGGAGATGCTCCTTGTGTTGAGGGTGTTTGAGAAGGCATTGAGTCGCTTCTTCCCCCACTTCTAGAAGCTCTTTTTGATGGTCCTTCATCAGCATTCTCACGTCTGTGCTTCTCTTCTACAATTGCCTCATTTTGTTGGCATTTTGTAATGTAGGCATGCACTGACAATGAGTCCACTGGATCATTCCATCCTGTTTCTAGACGTATGCAATCACCTGCTTCATGTAGAATCTCTTTTGTAAGCTTTCCCTTTTTAGCTAATTGCATGACATTTGGCCAAATTTGACCATGATGGTCACTCACCTCTTCATCACAAAAATGTTCATTTTTTACTCCATAAGTAGCTGCCTCAACTGAAGAGGTGGCATGCTTGGTTGCCATATCTTCAACTAAGGTTTGCATTCCCCCCTTCCTAAAGTTAGTTCTCAAGGGTAGACCTGTCTCTCTTAAGTGGATTTTACCATCCTTAAAAAAGACAACATCTTTTGACAAAGCATCACTAAAATCATCACAATCCCTTCTTACATGGTCTGTACTATCACACCAAATACATCTATTAACAAACCCTTCTTTGGGCTGTTGTCTTTGCCTAGGAAGTGGCCCTGATGGTTGGCCTTTTTCTTCAAGCTTTGCAAACTTCACCTTCAAGTCACGCATTCCCTTCACAAGCTCATCTAGCATGGACTCATCAAACTTAGGAGCGATAAAAGTAGGCTTTACCATTTTGTCAGAGGTTGAGGTGGAAGGACTTGTAGTGTTTACTACCATCGTGTCCCTTCTTCTTTGTCGTTTAGCAAGCAGTGAGACAGCACCTTCAACCTCATTCCAGTCAGTCTTTAGTCCTTGCTCAGCATCATTATCTTCAAGAAGAAGCTCCAAATTTTCTTGAAACTCTTTACCTGTAGCTTGTAAGAAAAGATCTGTCTTCTCTGCATCTAGTGTGGCCCTTTCAGTCCTTGTGAGTTGTGCATAGCGCCGCTCAAATTCCCTAAGTAGTTCTGTTATTGATAGTCCTTGCTTTGGCTTGACTACCCATTCTAAGAATGTCCTTTTAGTCACTCTCTCAGAGTCCTTCATGAAATATTACTCCTTTAAAGCTACTTTGAGTTCTTCCCAATTTCTCCCATGCCCATCTTTAATTGCCCTAACATGCTCCCTAATTTCTGGAGCAACAACTAGCTCAAAGCTTTGAATCATCTCACCTTCTGACTCGCGATGCAGCTCCATCTCCTTCACATACTCGCGTAAGTACTTGGTTACATCTTTGCCATTGAACTGATCCATTCTGTTGACGACCGCTTGTATGGCCTTCGTTGTTGAAATCTCCCTTCTTTCAGTAGCATGTTGTTGTTGCATGAACATTGCAAATGCTTGAAACATTTGCATTGTTGCTGGGTCAAAATGCATACCCTGTTGCTCAACATGATCACCCATGGTTATCCACAAACTCTCACCCTAGCAGATTCGCGTCGGGTTCACCAAAAATATGTCGAGAAATTTGCGGTCTTGCCAGGAAAGCACCGGGCTTATGGCTGTGAGAGTTTGTGAGAGAACTCAACAAAAACTATATGAAGGAGTTAAACCGTAGATGCCATGAAGAATAGGGTTTGGAAAGAAGTGCAATCAAAGAAGACTCACTCTTTCTCTCTTGCACTCACACACACAAAGAAAGAACGCAAAAGAGAATGTCAAAACAATACGAAAATAAAAACATCAAGGCTATGGTCATATCGTATCATGGGTAATATGAAAGGGTTAATAGATGAGTTAATGGCATTCAATCTTGGCTGACCAAATAGGCTACGAATTGTTCTTTGGAATTGTAGTTTTGTGCTTACTATAATATATATATTTTGTCTAGTGATTGGGATTAATTGTGTGTACAAATCCTCTTGGTTCATAGCAAGATAACTACGCTTACGTCAAAAGAAAAGTTATAGTCTATGAGAGGTAGTATGATGGGATCCGGTGATAGAAGTATTTCATTAAGCCTTTCTGGGCCAAAGAGAAACACTATACGTTGTTGAAAGTGTATTTTACGGCTAATCCATACGTTAATTCTAATAGATCGTAGAGAGTGAAAGCGATAGAAATGATCATCATGTGGGTTATTCATCTAGGATAGTATGTGAGAAATGTAGATATGAGAGAAGTGAAGAGATGAGAAGTTTCCCTCCCAAGCCCTATTCTTGCCCGTAGGCAATAAGGATACTGCGGGGAGAGATGTACCTGTAGAAAAGAGAACCTAGAATTTGTAGAGAGGATGAATTACTAAGAATGAGAGAGATAGGTTTGCTTAAGGAGATGAGATTAGATACATATATATATGTTGGATTAGAGATGAAAAAGAAAACAACAAGAAATCAAGAAAACATCAATGTAGAACACATCTTACTTGACAAACCCTTCGGCACCATTATTGATGGAGAGAGAAGAAGAGTGGGTAGTTCCACTTTGATTGATACACCAAGTGCAAGACCTTCTTTGATTAGAGTTGATCTTCCAAGGTTAGCTTGTTGCAAGAATGGCTAGTCTCCCTCTAGGAGAGAGTGTAGGCTTGGGCTTATGTTAATGGCTAAGTACAATTAGGCATTACTACTCACTCTCTCAAGAATTCCTCTCATAATTAGCTTGAATCCTTGAGTTCTTTCCAAGGAAGAAGAGGTCCCCTTTTATAGGTGAAGGGAACCCACAAGGGTTTACACAAGAAGAGAGGAGCCAGTGTGAACAGGAATTGGAAAAGTTGGAAATGAGCTGTCCCTGCATGATGTGGGCAGACTAGGGTCCATTATTTTGATCATATCTCCTCAACCGTGGCTCCAAATAAAAAAGTAAAAATATGGGCAAAAACTTCAGCTCATTAGCTACGATTTTCATTTTAAAATCATTTTCCAATTCGGATTGGAACCTTGTGTGAAAAATTCATCAAAATAGGGTCCATTTATGGCAGAAAAAGTCTTCATGTGGTCTCCTTAGCGTAGACTTTCATTTAATTCCAAAGGACACCTCATGCCATATGAAAGCATGGCATTGCTCCTTGACAAAGTTTTGTAATCATGCTTGCAATAATGCATTAAAATAAGTGTATCTTTGAAATCATGCCACCTAGTGTCCCACTAGGATTTGATTCTCTCCTAGTAGCTATTTAAAAATAAATATAAGAAAAGTATAAAAAATACATAGAATATATATATATTAGAGTTTACCCTAGATATAGGATCTAGCTAGGGTGTGAGATGATAATGAAATAGTAGAAATAAAGAATCAATGCTTTTTACCCCAAGTTAAAAAGGCGAAGCTATTGATGGTTTTCCCATAGTATTTTCTGATGGTAAAGTAAGGATAGGTTACCCTTGAGAAAAATAATAGGATGAGATAGAAGGATTATTATTATACTTAAATATTCATATGTACACTATAGGAAATATAATTATTTATCTAAAAAAAATACAAGATAGATCTTGTAGCATGCGTTCTCACTATGTACGTGTCACAGCACGACAACGTCATGTAGTGTAGATGTTGAGAAATCCATGCTTACAATTATATTGGATTTAAATGATCTATTGTTGAAACATTCCCCTCAACAATCCTCACACCACAACTCAGTGAAAATGGATTCAAAAAGATATATTATACTCAGGCCAGGTTGCATCCAATTCTTGAAGACTATTTTACAGAGGTTTAATGTTGCAATTTGGTCGACATCTACTAGGAATAATGTGTATCAAATCCTTGCAGCACTAAACAACTTAGCTAAGGATACATTGCCTTTCTTTGAAATTTGGTCGCAAGATGTTTGCTACACCGCTCAAACTCAAAAATTGTTTAGACCCGACAATCCAAACGTTGAGGCAATGTTCAAGCCTCTAGCCAAAATTGCCATGGGGTTTGAATGTGATCCACAAAGAACAGTGCTTATTGATGACTCTCCTTACAAGGGATGTATTTCACCAGCAAACAATTGCATTTTTCCACCACAATTTGATGCTGAGAGGATGGTTGACAATATTCTCTTGGAGGAGCTACTGCCATACTTGATTCAGCTTGATGAGAGAAAGGATGTGCGTGATTTAATTGCTTCTAATCGTTATGGACAACCTATAGTGACAAATGATAGTGAATACAAACAAATCATGGAGTATTGGAAGCAGAAAAATGATGTTTGGTCAGCTAAGGTGTTCTTTACAAGAAGAATACCACCTGCAAAAGGTGACAGAGATGAAACTATCATTGAAGATGCAAGTGACACAAGCCACCGCAATGAAATGAGAAGAGCCCAAATACAAGAGATCTTGGCAAAGGAGCGTACACCCATTGAAAGCATGAATGTGTCACAATTGACCACTTTAGCTAGGCAATTGGGTTGTAACACAAAAGGAGTTTTGAAGGCAACCACAACAAAGGCTTATATAAATAAGGTGAAAGCTGAGAACAATCTTCTAAGGCTGGATAGAAACCAACCCTAAGGTACTAGTGACATGTCATATATTCTTGATACACATGCTTGAAAACTCATGTGCATGGTATCTAACAAATATTTCTTTTTATTCCTTCCTGCAGAATCTTACAAAGGATACTACTAGATGGAGCTCAATCAATAGAGATTTTGAGCTCAATCAATTTCTTGAGAAACTTTCTTTTAGTTTGTAATCATCAAATGAAATGGAAAGTATCCTTCTTATTAAGATTGCTAATCTTTTTCTTGTTCAAAACTTTCAATTGTGATTTATAGTTTTGTTAGCATAAGATTGTGCTTTTCTGGTTTGAAAAAAACTGTCAAAGATCCAAGTCTTTTTGGCTTTACTTAAGTTATTAATTGTGAAAGATCCAAGTCTTTTTTCTTTACTTAAGTTATTGATTGTCTACGTAATAGTCCTTAAAACAATATCGGATGGCTTTCTTGCTCCCATGTCTCGCATTGGTCTTTAGGTAAGACAAGTGGTGACCTTGAAAGTATGGTCTCATATCTTGATCAAGTGAAGAGACATGAAGCTTAAATATCACTACTATGTATCTAGTGTTAAACTCCATCGAGACAAAGATACTAGAGTGCCAAATTGCAGTCTAGTTTAAGTGAAAATCCATTTGAGCTAAGGTAAAACTTATAGTGCCTCATTTTTCTAGGATTCTACCCCATCAAGGAAGTTAGAATCTAGCACAAACCAATTAAGACTCTTTTGGAGCCTAGATAGGACAATTCGTGGAACTTAAGAAACTTATTATTGAGTTAGAGTCTAGTTTAGATAAGAAAAAGATCTTCAAACCATCACTTGACTTTCTTACTATTCAATATTCAAAGTCCCTTGAGGCTAACAAATTGCATACCTACTTGTAACCTAACTAATGAGTAATTATATAGATCTAAGCGAGTATATATAATGAGTCTTCAAACAAATAAACCAAGGGAAGAGAGTAGCAAGGTCCACTACTTGTCCAAGCTCAGCTCTAGACAATATAGAAAGATGCTAGTTCTACTAATTGTCTAATTATAGGCATGGAGAAATGATAGAAGGTTGACCACTTGTCCAACCTATCATCTCTAGTAAGATGGGAGGTTTGGCCTTAAGATTCTTCATGTAACCAACCTATACATCATTGTATTATGAAGAGTATAAAAGCAAAGCTCCACCACTTGTCCAAGCTAGTTCAGAAATCCACATGGAGATAAGCAAGCTCCACCATTTGTCAAATCTCTCTTCCATTAAAACATGAAAAAACTCAGCTATGTTGTACAGGGGGGACTTTTTTCCAAGGTCCACCACTTTTCCAAGCTAGGATCCATTAAAACATGGAAATAAACAAATCTCCACCACTCGTCCAACCTTTAGAGTTGCAAAGTGTATGGGTTGTCTAAACTAGGTATGGGAAAATAATTGAAGGTCCACCACTTGAAACATGGAGCAAAGCAATCTCCACCATGTCTCCAATATGCTAGACTCCATTGAAACACCCTAAACCCATGATATTTTGTACATAGGGGATGTACATTCAAGATTCACCACTTGTCCAACCTAGTATCCCTAGTAGCTTGATAGGTTTGGTCTCAAGACTCACCACTTGTCCACTCTATGTCATTGTATTAAAAAGGATTGGGTGTTAAGGTCCACCACTTGTCCAACCTATAAGGTTATATTTTAAATGGTTTTTTTTCTCACAACTTGAACTACCCATGATATGTTTTACATGGGAGTTTTGTTTCAATGTCCGCCACTTGTCCAAGCTAACTCTATTAAAACATAGAGAGAACCAAAGGTCCACCACTTGTCCAAGCTAGGCTATATTGAAACATGGAGAGAAGGATGCTCCACCATTTCTCCAAGATAGGCTTCATTGAAACATGGAGAGAAGCAAGCTCCACCATGTCTCCAAGCTAGGATCCATTTAAATACCTTAAACCCATTTTATTTTGTACATGGGGGGTTTTATTTCAAGGCCCACCACTTGTCTAACCTATTATCCCTAGTAGCACGAGTGGTTTGGTCTCAAGATACACCACTTGTACACTCTGTCATTATATTAAGAAGAACTATGTATTAAGGTCCACCACTTGTCCAACCTATAAGGTTATATCTTAAATGGTATCCTTTCTCACCACTTGAAATGCCCATGATATGTTTTACATGGGGGTTTCATTCCAAGGTCCACCACTTGTCCAAGCTAACTCTATTCAAACATAGAGAGAAGCAAAGTTCCACCACTTGTTCAAGCTAACTCTATTCAAACATAGAGAGAAGCAAAGGTCCACCACTTGTCCAAGCTAACTCTATTCAAACATAGAGAGAAGCAAAGGTTCACCACTTGTCAAAGCTAGGCTCCGTTGAAGCATGGAGAGAAGTAACCTCCATCATTTTTCCAAGATAGGTGCCATTCAAACATGGAAAGAATCAAGATCTACCATGTCTCCAAGATGCTAGGCTCCATTGAAACACCCTAAAACCATGATATTTTGTACATGGGGTGTTTACATTCAAGGTCTACAACTTCTCTAACGTATTATACCTAGTAGCATGAGTGGTTTGGTCTTAAGATTCACCACTTATCCACTCTATGTCATTATATTAAGAATAACTGGGTGTTAAGGTCCACCACTTGTCCAACCTATAAGGGTATATCTTAAATGGTATCCTTCACCACTTGTCAAGGTCCATCACCACTTTTCCAACCTATAAGGTTATATCTTGAATGATATTTTTCCTCATCACTTGTAATGTCCATGCTATGTTTTACAAAGGGGTTTTGTTCCAAGATCCACCACTTGTCCAAGCTAACTCTATTGAAACATAGAGAGAAGCTGACGGGAGAAAAGCGAACCCTGAACCCCCGACGGCCTCTAAAACACCGGGGACCGAATGGCGCGCCTCGAGCCTGTCATGGTAAAGCAAGGGCACCACCTAGCTTCAACGGCTAGGATGCAAACAACACACCACCATAACAAAGTTTTCATCCAAGAGAGATGGATGCTTGGGAGTAATGATGAAGAGGAAGGGAAATGAAAGTGAGAGAGAGAGTGAGGGAGGGGGTATAGCAGCTTAGTACTTAGGCACCACAAAAGGATGGCGAATCCGCACTTCCTTCACACATACACAAGCTCACTCCAAACACAAGACTAGGCGGCGATTCCGCACACCTTACATGGGCAAAACATTGCAAGAAAACATACTCACAAAACCTCAAGTTTTATTTAGAGAATAAGGCGATGAAATGGGGAGCTTAGGGTAGGGGAATGAGAAGGGAGAGAGTGGTAGAGCACATGGCGGATAGGTGGGAGCTGATGGCGAAGACTCGCACGAGGGTTATGGCCATCATCCTTCATTTAGCTGCCCTTCATCTTCCATAGCCCAAGGGTGTAGAGGTCATGCTCAAGACGAGCATGGTGATTGCGGTGATGGTGATGGTGTGGGTGTGTGTGTGTGCACTAGGCACACACAGTGCATAGTGTATTCTTTGGTGATGTTGTGTGTGTGTGTTTAGTGTGATGGTGACCCCTCTTTATATAGGGGAGGAGGGGGGAGAAATTCTAGAATTTAGAAATGAAGAAAATCATTATCTACATAGGCCATGTGACTGTGGGCCCCACTTGTCTGGCTGTGTGTATATGTGCCAGAACAGCAGTCTCATGAGAGAGAGACTAAGAGAGAGAGATGGGTTGATGAAAAAAAGTGAGAGGTGACATGGAGAATAAAGTAATTACAAGAGGGGAGAGAGGGGAGTGTGTTCAGAGGTGAATCTGTTTGCAGATGTGTGTGAACACAAGAAAAATGAGGTAACCACAGGGTGGGGATGGGTCTGTGGGCACCTTTTTCAGTGAAACTGAGTGTGTGTGAGTGTGGAGGAAGTTATTTAGCTACAAGACAAGAGACATGGCACCCTTTAGAGAGAGGGGGGGGTATTTGGGTCATAGGATATGATAGGAGAGAGAAAGGGGGGGTGGGGTATACTATTTTGGAAGATAAGATAAGTTGCATGTGAGTTAGGGTGCATTATTGGTGAGTTAGAATGCATTATTGGTGAGAGGTGGGGTAGCTTGAGGGGAGAGAGAAAGGAGAAAGGACAAGGGGAAGAGAGAGGGGGTTGACCTTTTGAGTGGAGGAGAGGAAAAGGGACACACAGCGGGGCAACAGTGAAGAAAAAAGGAGGCAAGGTGGGGATGGGCTGCCCCGCAGGCATGAGGTGGGCTATTTTACCTTTTTCATATATTTACATAATCATACTTTATTTTTTTTCTTACTTTTTCCAATGCCTTTTATCACTCCCTTCCTAAGAGGGGGTTTTCATGGGGTGGGGACGAGAGAAGAGGGGTATGGGAGCTTGGCTTGTGAAAAGCACCCATCATAAGCCCTCCCCTTTTGGCTAGAGGCATTCATGTCTCTATCTCATCTATTTTATCATTATCGTCAGAGGTGGCGGCTGATGGTGTGTCCTCATCTGGAATGTCAATAGGTGGGGCCTGGTCAAATCGAAGAAAATAAGGTTTAGGTCGCCAACCATTGACCCTGGTTTTATGAAGTTTTCCATCAGCCTCCATAAGCTGGTAGCTTCCATTGGCATACTTTTTCCTGATGATGAAAGGGCCTTCCCATCGGAGCAGGAGTTTCTTATCCTTGCGCGTGTCGAAGCGATTGTCGTAGCGGAGCACCAACATTCCTTTCTTCAATTCTTTTTTCCGAAGATGCTCGTTAAAGCTAAGCCATCTATGCTTTGCTTGTGCTGCATAATAATTTATTGCTTCTTCTCTGTCTAGCTGTAGTCTTTCCAAGTTGATGATGTGATCTCTCAAATGCATGTTGGGTTGTTGAAGTTGGCTTGCCATTACTCTGAGACTTTGTAGTTGCACTTCAATGGGAAAGATTGCTTCCTTACCAAATACTAGATGATACGGTGTGAATCCCAAGGATGTACGAAATGAAGTTCTGTAGGCCCATAAAGCTGGTAGTAGATACTTATCCCAGTCTCCGGGATGATTGTTTACCTACTTGGTAATAATTTTAGAAACCATTCCATTTACCTTTTCAACTAGGCCATTACATTGAGGGTAATATGGTGAAGAGTGCCTCCTTGTAATGCCCAGTTTCTGCATTAATTCTCCTACCAAGTCTGCTCTAAAACCTGGCCCTCTATCAGAGATGATCTCTAAAGGTGTGCCAAACCTACAACATATGTGCTCGTAGATAAATTTAGCTACTTCTACTGCTAAGATTCTAGTGGTGTCTATAGCCTTTGCCCATCTAGTCATGTAGTCAACCCCCATGATAATGTAGAATTTTCCTGATTTGGCCCTAGGTAATGGCCCAATGGCATCGATACCCCATTTTTCAAATGGGCCATATGAGAGAATAGATGTCTGTGGTTCAGGCATAAGTGACCTAGTGCCGGCCTTTTGACACAACTTACACGTTTTGCACCAGTGGTGTACATCACGGTTGAGGCTAGGCCATATGAAGCCTGCCTGTAAGATTTTCCTACTTGTTATGTCTAGGGAAAAGTGACCACAACAAACCCCATCGTGACAACTAGCAATTACTCTTGTGATTTCGTGAGAGAGAGGGACCTTCCTGAGTATTTGGTCCTTACCCTTACAGTACAAACCGTCATTGATGAGTCGATACCTTGTGGTCTTCCGCGTTAGCCATTTCTTCTGTCCCTTTGTTAAATCTGATGGGCATTCCCCTGTTTCCAAAAAATGCATGATGTCAGGCAAGGCGTCACTGCCTTGAAATAGAGGGAGCTTTAGTTTTATTGCTCCAACCACCACTTCCTGTAGTCTTTCACTTGCTAGGGCATCTGCTTCTTGGTTTTTAGCCCTTGGGATATGGTGTATTTGAACTTCTTCAAACTTACACAACAAGGTTTTTACACCACTTAAGTGAGTCCTTAAACTAGGATTCTTGCATGTCCATGCTCCATTTACTTGCCTTACCAGAAGTAGAGCATCCCCAAATACATTAAGGCGTTGTACACCTTGTGAGATGCACCATTGTAGACCCTTGGTTAGCGCTGCATACTCAGATTCATTGTTAGAATGTGAATCTAACAATTGGCCCAAAGAAAATACCTTTGTCCCTTTGTCATCAAAGACCACTATGCCTGCAGCTGCTTTGTCGGACGCTCGCTTGTAGGCTCCATCAAAGTAGAGAGAGTATGCTCCTTCTACCATCGGTGGTACTGGAGGTAATCGGACTTCTCCTTCCTTAGATTGCTTCTCCTTCCTTAGATTGGTAGGTCATGAGTCCCCCCAAACTTGCCCTTGTCGTGCTTTCTACCTGTACCGTGTAGTCAAAATCTTGCAGACAAACTAGCCATTTAGTAATCCTAGCAGACACATCCATGTGTTGTACAACATAGGGAAATATTTCATCCGTGGTTAGAATCACAAATTTCTTAGGCAGCAAATATGACCTAAAATTTGTAGTTGCAAGTCTAAGAGCTAGGACTAAGTGTTCCACATGGGTGAAACCTTTCTCTCCTGCTGTCATCATTCGACTAGAGAAGTAGATTGGCCTCATGAAAGATGTCGTCGTATCCTTTTGGAGTAGCACAGCCCCCAATGAGTCATCACCAACACTTGAGGTGACATAGAATTTTTCATCCCACTTAGGTGGTGAGATAGTTGGCAGAGTGGCTAAGAACTCCTTTACCTTGTTGTAGTGATGTTCGCTTTCCTCGTCCCAAGTGAAAGTTGATCTTTGAGTGAGTTGTTGCAGTGGTAGAACAAGTTGTGATAGTAGATGTATGAATCTACTTAAGTACCTCACCTTCTGCAGAAAAGAGACCACTTGACGTGCGGTCGTTGATGAAGGTAGGGCTATGAGTGCGGACACCTTACTTGGGTCGGCGTTGATACCTTTTGCTGAAATTTCATGGCCTAGTAGAATGACTTTACTCTCCCCACTGTGGCATTTATCCACATTTAATTGCCCACCTAGGCTCTGCAACCTGGCCAAACCTTCAGCTACCTTTTCTAAATGTGAAATACGGGAGCTATATATACAAAAATCATCAATGAATACTCTTATGGATGTTCCAAAGAACGGTTGAAAAACATATGTGACATATCTTTGGAATGTGGCAGGTGCATTTGTGAGACCAAATGGCATAACCCTGTATGAAAAACAACCCCATGGCGTGATAAAAGTGGTTTTTAGCTGATCTTCCAAGGCTATGGGTATTTTAAAGTATCCAAAATAACCATCACAGACGGTATACCATTCAAAACCCGCTACTTCATTCAGAATTTCATCCAAGAAAGGGAGAGGAAAGTGGTCTCTCTTTGTAGTTGCATTTAGTGGTTTGTAGTCAACACAGACCCTCCACTTACCATTCTTTTTAGGTGTCACCACTACGGGTGACACCCATTCTGAGTTTTCTACAGGATAGATGAATCCCGCCTCCAGCAGTTTCCTTACCTCGGCCAAGAGTGCATTTTCTTGTATGACCCCCAGTCGTCGTAGCTTTTGCACAACTGGTTTTACCCCTTCCTTCAGCTTAATATGATGTTCCACCACTGTAATGCCTGTGATTATTTCATAGTTGTCAATGATTAGGTTAGGAAATCCCATCAACATTTGCAGAAAACTATCTTTCTCCTCAAGTGTTAATTCCGTAGACAACATACCCTTCAACCTACTTCCTCCTAGGCCAGGTGATTTGCTCTCCTCTTCATTGGGTTGTCCTTTTGGTGATGGATCACCAGTTGTGCTTACCCTTTGTGGATCCTTCATAATGATACCCATCACATCAATGGAACTGTCACTTTTGTCGATGGATGTGGTCTCCTCCTCAGAACTGGAAGATTCGCTAGTGGTTTCATCTGCCGATGTTTCCAGATTCATTTGCTTCTGCTTGCCAATCCTCATGTCGTAGTAGATTGTCTCCCCTTTCTTACCGGTCATGCGTAGAAGGCCAGTACCCCAGTCCTGTTTTGCCTTCATGGC
This sequence comes from Adiantum capillus-veneris, assembly GCF_014529385.1. Classification (NCBI taxonomy): domain Eukaryota; kingdom Viridiplantae; phylum Streptophyta; class Polypodiopsida; order Polypodiales; family Pteridaceae; genus Adiantum; species Adiantum capillus-veneris. Next base: position 40,286,161 of record NC_140945.1, on the reverse strand, counting down.
CATCAACCATGGCCTTCCCAAGATTAGTGGATAGCCCTCCCCCTTAGTAGGCATTACAAAAACATCTACCTCTACCTCAGTGTTGAAAGATTTTATTTTCACGGCACTTCGCACACCCACACACTTTACTTTTGCGTTGTTTGCCATCTTTGCCTTGCATGGAGAAGGCCTGTCAACCTCGAGCCCTAATCGAAGCATCATAGCTTCACTCATTACACAGATTTGTGCACCTCCATCAATGTAGGTGTTTCCAACCCTCTTTCCTTTTATGTTTACGTCGACAATTGGAAGGATGTCATCCATGTTGCATCCCAAAATTGCTCCGGCTACCTTTGTTTTGGAGCGTCTTGTACTTACCATTTTAGACCATTGTTGTCTTACTTTAGGTGCAAGATGTAGCAGTTGTGGCCATGTAATCTTTGGTCCTTGCTCTGCCACATCCAATGTTAGATCATAGGGCTTAGAACTTTCCCCTAGCTGGAAGTCGGTGATGCCCAATTTCCGTCGTGGCCTGGATGGCCTCTTGCTAGTCTCTCCTCTCATGCTTCTCTCATCATGTGATTGTGTAGCTTTCTCCCTCCTAGCTCTTTTCACAGTCATGGCTTCAAGTGGTTCTAAAAAGGTTATCTTCTCCTTACCCTTGTCCCTCTCCTTTGCTCTGGGTGGATCCACTACTACGGCTTTTCCTTTCTCTTCTAGCCTTATGATGTTTATAGGGCGATCAGGTGGTGGGGCTGGTGGAAGAGGTGGAATGGATGCTTGTAGTGGTGTCTGGGGTGGACGTAGAATTTATGTTGGTGGGGGTGGTGCTCGGGGTGGGGTTGTTCTTCCTCTAGGGGTTGACAATTGGTTCCTCCTACCTCCTCTATTATAGTTTTGTCATGGTTTGGGACAGTAGTACATACCGTGACCGGCTTCTCCGCAGTTGTAGCAATGATACTCCCTGTTTGTCGTGCTCTTCCAGGGTCTTGATCTCTTCTTGACTCCTCCCTTGCTGTATTAAGTGGACAGACAAATTCTGCAATTGGTCAGTAATATGGGCCAACATATCTTGTTGGTCATCTCTTACCCCAAGAGCCGGTGGTGGTGGTGGAATGGTGGTTGTCGTAGTTGCTGGTCGACGCGATGTTCCTGCTTCTGTTGACTCGGTTTCTTTGGCTTTCATTCGCAGCTTCTTGTCCTTAAGGCGAGCAATCTCAACGGCTAACTCGTACGTAGCCGAGAATCTACCTTTCACCTTCTCCTTGAGAAGCGGCCATAAGCCATGCATGAACCGATCTTTTTTTAGGAAATCGGGTGCAGCTTCCCCCCTTTCCAGTGACTCAACCCATCGTTCCCACAAATCCACAAATTTGGACTCATAGGTGGCATATTCTAAAAGACCCTCCTGCTTCAAGTCTCTCAACTTGTCCCACAACTTTTCTGAAGTGGTACCTCCCCCAAAGCGCCTCTTAAAAGCGGTTTTTAAGGGTTCCCAGTCATCCTTGGTTTCTTGTGGAAGTGCATTGTACCGTGATCTAGCTTCTAGCTTCATGAGATGCTTAAAGATTCTAACCCAGGATTCATCTGTATCTTTGTTGCTCACTACACATGCTACTTCAAAGTCATCTAGGAAGTCTGTTACCAAATCCTCCCTCTTCTTTCCTTTAAATGTTGGAAATGCTACACTTGCCATGATTACTGAAAGAGAGCTAGAAAGACACACTGCTTAACTTGCAAAAAAAAAATTCTTCTTTACAAGGAGGCGTGTATACCCTCTTATACTAGGACATAGATTAAAACTTCAAACGGTACATTGCCTTGTACCAAAGGTAAGACAAATGGTTGATCTGATGCCAGAACCTCAAAAAACCGCTCCCCACCCAGCATGGTGTCAATGACGTGCTGGTAGTGAGCCTTCAAGTCCAGTATTACCTTGATTGAGCGTACACGTGTTGGTATGTGTGATCTGTCTTGAGGTAGGTTGTACTGATTCATGTGAAGCTTAGAGGTGCTTAGTTACTGTCCAAGCTTGTGGGAGAGGGTGGTGTTCTTTCCTGAAACAAACTCAGTAGATCCCTAGTTTCTCTAGTGAGAGTGTGAGCCAATGCTTCCGTTATTTGTGCTGCAGCATCAGGTGCGACTTGAAAACTGACTGTGATAATTACCTCGGTGACTTGAGTTACCCGATTCTCAAAGTAGAATAGTGTTGATTCTCTATTGTGCACAACTCCTTCCATCTTGTTGTTGTGGGTTGGTTGTAGGTTGCGGACATGGTTTTGACCTTCTCCTTCTTCTTCTTGGCACTCGGCCTATGTATATCCACTGAGTTTGGTGTGTTGGTTGACTCTTCCACTGCAAATCGATTACCGTTACGCCTGGCACTCGAGCTTCGATGGAGATGCAGAGTTCATCTATTTGTGCTTGGAGCTCTTCTTCTTCTGTCGTCCAATTAGCAAATCCTGCTATCCATTCATCCATTCGCAATATTTTAGGGGTTTCAGTCTTGTAAATTGAAGGGTTTCATGAAAAGATCCTCAGTGGGGGCACCAAATGATGGGAGAAAAGCGAACCCCCGACGGCCTCTAAAACACCAAGGACCGAATGGCGCGCCTCGAGCCTGTCATGGTAAAGCAAGGGCACCACCTAGCTTCAGCGGCTAGGACGCAAACAACACACCACCATAACAAAGTTTTCATCCAAGAGAGATGGATGCTTGGGAGTAATGATGAAGAGGAAGGGAAATGAAAGTGAGAGAGAGAGAGAGAGAGAGAGAGAGTGAGTGTGCGAGGGGGTATAGCGGCTTAGTACTTAGGCACCACAGAAGGATGGTGAATCCGCACTTCAAGCATACCTTTAACAACAAGTAGTAGTTATTAGTTGACTTAAGTCTAGTTGAACTCCATGGTATTGAGACTAAGAGAGAGTGTAGCATAAAAAAGAGTCAGGATTTTAATTTGAATTTCTTTCTATTAATGAGTAGATCATAGATGGATTTTGGTATCTAATAAAACCTTAGGGTAGACAATGTAAAACTCATGTCTATTGTTGTGTTTGCATTAAGTGTTCTTGTTCTTTAATTTCAGAATCATTACAGAAAAATGGATTGGCTATATGCTGGCATAAATTGAAGAAAACTATTGAATTACCCATCCAACCTCCTCCAAGACCTTGTCCAAGGAATGAATCACCTCCTTATCACCTACCACTTGCTTTCAAGGACATCAAAAGAGTACTTATCTTGGATCTAGAGGGGTTACTTCTCAAGACAATTGAAATGAAACATGGAGATTCTATGCCATCTTGGGCTCAACCCATGCGACTTGTGGAGGATAAAGATGAAGTTTATCATGTGGTGCGACCAGACGCACAAAGTTTTTTGGATTTTTGTGCTGAATACTTTGAGCTATGGATATGGAGTTGCTATAACTTAACAAGGGTGCAACGCATCACACAAAATGTTTTCCTGAGCAGTATACCAAGTTCAAGGTGTTTATGAGTAACAAAAATTGCCAAAATCCAAATATCATGTTAGGATTTACAAGGGTTTATCACAAAAATTTGAGTGATATTTGGAAGATATTTGAGGATTTGGATGCAAACAATACCTTAATTTTTTATGACACTCCATATAGGGTGATGTGGAACATGCCAGGGACATATCTTATATTTCCAAAGATGTGGAGGCAAACTTCCAAGCAACTTCAAAACTTCTTGCAGAGAACCATAATTCCATGGTTGGTAGGATGTTTGTATGCAAGAGATAAGAGAGTCTATACATACAACACAATTGTAAATCAGTATAGTGATTCTGAGACAAATTATGTCCTTTGTGTGTACTTGTCAACATGAAAGCATTGAATAAATATGGCCATAAGATGCTTTTTTTATTCTAGTGTGTATCTTTCAACATTTGTATAATTTGATATAGTCTTTTTTTTTTTAAAACAAAGATGTGTCAATTTTATAAACACTTGAATGGAGTGCACCCTACTCTAAGGGGACTTCAATGTACTATTGGAGTGCATCGTATTGTAAGGGGACTCTGATGTATTGCTAGAGTGCACCCAAATTTTTGGGGACTCATTTTTTATTTGATTGGGGCCTATGTTGGGTCATATAGTAAAAGAAATTCATTTTTTGTCAATTCATATCAAGGTTGCATTTATTTGTAACTATGAGATAATTGATTTTTGATGTCAAAATAAAACTTGTAAGTGTGGATCAGAGAATTCATGGACTTTAAATATGTGAGAGGGATCTTTTTCTTGGGCACAAATTTTTGCTTCAAGAATTTTGTCATTACATACTTTATGTGAAAGAGTTTTAGAACCTAAAAGACTTTGAAAACAAAACTATGGAATCTAAGTGCATGTATTCTTGAATGGCTTGAAAGTTGATGTATACATGCATGTCGCCTTGATGAAGATTTAGATCAGACAAGATGCAAAGCTAGAATTCTTGGACGTTACCTTTGTCAATTGATAATAACATATTTAAATTTATTTTCTTATGGGTGGAAAATATATTATTATGTGCATTTGGAACCTAATTGCTTGACCTTCAAACCAAGATTCCTATGTTATTTTTTCATATACTTTTTTGTAATGAATTAAGATTGTGGATACAAGGTCCACCACTTGTTCAAGCTAGATCTAAGAAAGTATATATACTTAGTCTTCAAACTAGTAAACCAAGGGAAGAGAGAAGCAGGGTCCATCACTTATCCACGCTCATCTCTAGACAACATAGAGAGATGTTAGGTCTACTAATTGTCCAATATAGTCATGGAGAAATGATAGAAGGTTGATCCACTTGTCCAACCTATCATCGCTAGTAAAATGGGAGGTTTGGCCTTAAGATTCACCATGTAACCAACCTATACTTCATTGTATTGTGAAGAGTAGAAAAGAAAAGCTCCATCACTTGTCTAAGGTAGTTCCAAAATCAACATGGAGAGAAGCAAGCTTCACCATTTGTACAAGATAGGTTCCATTAAAACATGGAAAACCTCATATATGTTGTACATGGAAGCTTTTTTCCAAGGTCCACCACTTGTCCAAGCTAGGATCCATTAAAACATGGATAGAAACAAGGCTCCACCACTCGTCCAACCTTTATAGCTGCAAAGTGTACAGGTTGTCTAAACTAGGCATGGGAAAATAATAGAAGGTCCACCACTTATCCAATATATTATCTCTAATAGCATGGGAGGTTTGGTCTCAAGATTTAGGAATTGGATGACCTGTATTTCATTGTATTATGATGAATTTGGTTTTAAAGTCAAGTACTTATCCAAGCTATAAGTTTATATCTTGAATGGTATTCCTTCCCATCACTTAGAAAACCAATGATATGTTGTACATGGGGGGGTTTGTTACAAGGTCCACCACTTGTCCAAGCTAGTTTCATTGAAACATGGATGAAGGCAAGCTCCACCATTTGTTAAAGCTAGACTCCATTGAAATCTAGAAAATCCATGCTATATTGTACATGGGGTTTTTGTTTTAAGGTCCAACACTTTTCCAAGCTAAGCTCCATTGAAACATGGAGTAGAGAAACACTCCACCACTTGTCCAAGCTAGGAAACATTGATAGTAGTTGTCTTAGTTTGAAGATCCACCACGTGTAATCTAACTCTATTGAAACATAGAGAGAAGCAAAGGTCCACCAATTGTTCAAGCTAAGCTCCATTGAAACATGGACCAAAGCAAGCTCCACCATTTCTCCAAGATAGGCTCCATTGAAAAATGGAGAGAATCAAAGGTCCACCATTTCTCCAAGCCAAGCTCCAGTTGTCCAACCTATAAGGTTATATCTTAAATGATAATCTTTCTAATCACTTGGAATACCTATGATATGTTTTACATGGGGGTTTTGTTCCAAGATCACCACTTGTCCAAGCTAACTCTATTGAAACATAGAGAGAAGCAAAGGTCCACACTTGTCCAAGCTAGTCTCCATTGAAACAAGGAGAGAAGCAAGCTCCATAATTTCTCCAAGATAGGCTAGCCTGGATAAGTGCACCTTGAAACCAACCTTCCTATGAGGCAATATAGCATATGCTACATATTTTATGTCTGCCCCATGCCTCAAATTAAGAAGTTATAGATTAGAAGTGGACCTTGCTTGAATGTCACATGCAATAAATTAAGGAAAAATAGCCAAGTGGATTGTATTCCTCAATGGATCCTTGCTTTCACAAGTTGTGAACCTTGAGTCACTTTTACATTAACTTGGACAAGTGGTGGACCTAGAAACCAAGCTCTCCATGTTGAGATAAGTTGTAGGTAGGATAGTAGAACATAGACAACGATAATGGATGCAATATACTCGTCTCCTAATAATACAATTGATTGAAACCATGGTATTTTAGTTGTTTTCATTGTGTATTGTATGTGCATAAAGTGGAATGAGACCTTAAGAAAACTCAAATTTTTGACAAAATCTCTATATTTTGTACATGATATATTGAAACTTGTCCAACCTGGGAATTGGGATTTTCCCACTTTACCTAATATGGCATCAATAATCATCTATAAATGGTTGATCTACATGGATATTTTACATATGTGCCGGTAGGTGTTGATTTTCAAAGAGTGTATGAGCTGACTACTACAATCAAGAAAGATGGCAAAGTAGTCATCACTACACTTGAGGGGGAAACCAAAGATGTGGCTTACACCTCAGCTCATAGCAGATGCCTTGGGGTTACAGAATGATGGTAGCTCAGTCATAGAAAGAAGAGACACGGTGGAGGTATACTCTTAAAAGAAAACCAATCCCATCTTTGATGACCTGGTGGACCCAAGAGCTATCAAAATTTGCAAAGTATACAACCAATTCTTCCATATTTTCTCTAATAGGCCACAAATGTACACTACACCACCTCATGCCATTTCCACCATCTTCATTTGGGCTCTGAGTAGCAATGTGCCAAAGGATGTCAATTATGCTGAGTATATAGATGAACATGTAGTGGGTTTGGGAATTAATAAACGCAAGTACGTTGGTGGAGTAAAAATCTTAACAAAGATAGAATAGGAAGCAATCAAAGCTAGAGGAAACTGGCCAGACACACCAACTCCAAATGAGTGGCTAAGACTCAAAGAGTGATGGGAATGGGATCGTGCTAGCTAGGGTGGATGAAAGAGAAACATAGTTCAAGTGTGTGAGTGTGTGTAAGAAAAATTATCACTCAAGTGAATTAGGTTCCAAGATATACTATCTTGGACTCATAAACACAATCTTGAGTATTGACTTAGCTTAGCACAGGCTCACCATAGACAAGCATGTAGTGAAAACTTGAACTGTGTTGTTTATTCATGAAAGTGAGCTTTAAGTAGCTGTACATCTTGACTTTATTACATGTGGGATAATTCCCCCTTTTCCCTCCTCCACTCAAAATTTAGGACAAAACCAACACTTTACAATTTCCCCTTGGGATTTGGACTAAGACAAAAATATTGAAGATGCAATATCCACACAGGATGATAAGTTGGTATCCACACAAGATGGTAAAAATTCCACACAGGTTGACAAAATCACACGAGATGATAATATCTACACAGGAAAATAAAATTCCTCCCCTGCAAGTAGAGAGGCTACATCTTCAAAGTAAGTTGTCATAGAAGCCAAGATTATTCTCGCCTTTGTCTTCCTCTTTGTCCTCTACCATGTGAGTTGATCCTTTGTTAGGTCCCTTTCCTTTGTAGCTTCTGTTGCTGCTTCTACTACTGCTGCTTTCTCCACTGTTCCATTTGAGTAGAATCGAGAAGGAGGGTGTCCCTTCTTACCACATTTGTTGCAAGTTTTGTTTGTGTAGTAGTCTTTGCTATGTGTCCCATTCTTCCACATTCATAACACTTTCTTCTAGTTGATGATGTCAAAGGTGAATATCCTCCCCTTGAAGATGATGTGACAAAAGCCCCTCCTCACGATGTTAATGAATCTTTTTGCTTTTTTTCTTTTGCTTGGATTGAGTTGATGACATCTTGGAAAGGTGGAGTTGGTTCTTTTTCTTCAAGAATTATGACTAAGTGGTCATAAGAAGGTGGAAGTGCACTTAACAGTACAACCACTTTGTCGTCTTCTTCTGGTACTTCGCACTAGATGTAAGTGAGCTACATGACAATGCTCTTAAGCCTATTTACTAGGCTAGCAATGTCCTCCCCTTCATTCATACTGCTCTTGTAAAGTTGTCTTTTGAGACTAACTTTACTTCTTTTGGCCCTAGCTCCAAATAATTGCTCTCTAGAACATGCCAAGCTTCATGTGCATGCTTTTATTTGTCTATGAAATGCACATAGTTATCATGCAAGGAAGTTATGATAATTCCTAATGCTTGCTCATCTGTGGCCAAATTTTGTGCACTTGCTATGAGCGTAGATGCCCTAGTGTGCACTCCATCGGTGCTGGTTTGTTGTTCTAAGGCAGTGTTGATAACAACCATAAACATTTTTTCATCAGGTAACCCCTTAACTTTGTTTGCCAGGTGTGAAATCCTTTCCCGTTTTACTTTTCAATTCCCTTTTCCCCCATTGTGCCAATAGAGGGGTCTTAGCTTAGGAGACTCTCCTAACCAGTGTCTACCTCTTTACACGAGCACAAATTCCCCTTTAGAGAAGATAGAAAATTTATTTGCAAATTATTGTGCTTGGCTACAAAATTTTAAGGTTCATTTTGCAAGAGAGAGAGAGAGAGAGAGAGAGAGAGAGAGAGAGAGAGAGAGAGAGAGAGAGAGAGAGAGAGAGAGAGAGAGAGAGAGAGCAATCCCCTTTTGTGAAGCTCCTCTTCATTGGAGTGAAGCCCCTCTCCCCTTTTGTGAAGCGGCCATATTAGAGAAAGTATGGCCTGCCCCTCTTCATTGGAGTGAAGCCCCTCTTCACAATAGGTAGTGCTCTTTGCTTTCATGATGTTTTTGAAAAATGCCCTCCACTTGGAGATCTTGAGAGCTATGCACGAGAGATTACCCTTGAATATTTAAGCTTGTAGCCTTTTCCTTGTCAGAAAGTTTTGCAGGCAGCTTCAGTGGGAACCACTTGTGTGGCTTGTGTCTTGGAGTGCCGCAAGAAAAGGTTCTTCCAAAAAAGGGAAGCCCCTTTGGGTAGCAAAACCGCGGGAAGGGGGGTCCCAATAAAATCCGAGTAGCGGGTCGGAGGGCAGTCAGCAGGCCACACAGGCAGGGTCAGGGCGAGCGACCGAGTAGTGCCTTGGGCAGGCGTGGGTAGGGAAGAAGTGCCTTGGGCAAGCAGGCAGGCAGGACCGGATGATCAGAGGTATTCTTAGTCGTGGTGAGGCCGGCTGTTCGGACCAAAAACTCCCCTTCACTTTGTCCTAAGACACAAGATGAGGTCTGTCGGCAGTCCCTTGAGTGTGAGGCCTTAAGCTCTTAGTTGGGGGGGGTACCCACCAAATTAGGACCACCCCTTCTGTCTTTTAACATTGACGTGAGAATTTTTGGCATATGGCATTAATTGCCTTTAGGGATACACACATACACACACAAAATTCTAAACTATTGCAGGGATTACAGAGACTGAGAATGCACTTTGAGTAAAAATTGATTAAATAATTAAGTGCTTTAATAGAGCCGAATTTGAGAAAGGAGATAGTTGGTAGAAAGCTCTTGAGACAGGCTATGCACAAACATCAGATGCAAATGCTAATTTTTCTAAAATAAGGAGTAACTATTGAATGCAAAATGCAAGTTTCTAATGGAAAATTAACGAACTTTGATGCTAATAAATCTTCCAATTAGCCAGTGAGTAGTGGCCCAAGAGTCTTTAACTCAAGAACATGCTCATGCTAGCCAACAAAGTACTAATTGGCCATGTGGTATGCAATAGAATGGAAAACCTAATGGATCTAGTTAATGATGATTAAGGAATGCTAATTGTACAAACACGCAAATGCATAATAGCAAAACTAGCTAGCATACCCGATGTTTGATACCCGATGTCTGATACCACTTGATGGGAATGGGATCGTGCTAGCTAAGGTGGATGAAAGAGAAACATAGTGCAAGTGTGTGAGTGTGTGTAAGCAAGATTATCAGTCAAGTGAATTCAGTTCCAAGATAGATTAGCTTGGACTCATAAACACAATCTTGAGTATTGACTTAGCTTAGCATAGGCTAACCATAGACAAGCACATAGTGAAAACTTGAACTGTGTTGTTTATTCATCAAAGTGAGCTTTAAATATCTCTACAGCTTGACTCCATTACATGTGGGATGGTTCCCCCTCTTCCCTCCTTTACTCAGACTTTAGGACAAAACCCACACTTTACAAAGAGGATACAGAAGATGAACCACCAGTGGCACCACCTGTCTCAACAAGGCTCAGAAGAAAGTTAGAGACAGTGCAAGAAGAAAAGACAGAAGAGCCACCAAAAAAGAAAGGAAAGATTGTAATGACCAAGGAAGAGAATCCAAAAGAGACCACAAGTCAAAAGGCGGCATGCATCGAGAGATTGATCAAGAAATTCAAGACTCAGAAAGCACTAAAGGGTGATTTCAAGGAGTATTTGGTGCCAGATCCAAAGAAAATGGGCAGCATCTCCTCACGACCATTAGAAAATCACTAGCTTAACACTAGTTAATGTCACAAATGGAAATAACAAGCAATGATGGACATGTTGTAATGATTTACATGTAGTGAGAAACATGTCAGAGTAGTAGACTCAACCGTGTCTTAAGTAGAATCCACCTTGTTGATTATCAAATGTTGTTGATAGTGTACTATGTCATAATAAAAGCATTAACCTTCATTAGTGAGATGAAGTCCACCAAACAGGCACTCTATGTATGTATGAAACTCATAAAGAATATAATGATAAGCCCTTGGCTATCATGGTGGCCTCAATGAGTTTAGCCAATACCCTTAAGCCTTGCGCACTATCTATATAATTGTTGTTGATATATTCAAGTATGGCTTGACCGTGTCATACATAAAATTTGAACATGTATCCCAATAATGGAAACCCCGCTGACCCTTGGTGTTTGTTTATAGATCTTAATGCACTAGTAGGCTAGTGGCATGGGGTCGATGCCTTGCTTCTCATTTTAGCCTTCAAAACACCTTGCTTTGCGAGTTATGATCCTTTCCAAATTAAAGGTGAAAAAGCATTAAAGGAAATAAAACATTTAAATATTCCAACCATTTTGCCTCACTTGTGACAATTTTTTTCAAAAGTGAGAAGCAAATGATTGCTTGAGAATAAATTTTGGATGGATTTTGACGTTCTTGCAATGTAGTAATAAGTACCAACTCCAATTTGATAAACCTTCTATAGAGCTTTGCTCTTTGCATGTTGTTTCTTAATTTCCGTAGTGGATCCCTTCTTATTGTAAGCCCCTTGGCTTGATTCAAGCTGACATAACATTGTGTTCTACATTTTCAAGGCCCCCCAATTCCATATGTTGATAGCATATCTCAAGCTTTGGAAATGTTTGTAAACATCTTGTACAAAGAGCCCTATTAATTTCATCAAGCTTAAGTAGTGTCTTTACAAAAAGAAACTCAAGATTGAGTTTTTTTGTGTAGTAATCCCCAAACTTGTGTGGGTGGTACCACCTTTTTTGGACTTTGCTTTGATGAATGTTGTCATACTACTTAAACTCGTGTGTAGACTCCCTTTTAGAAATCCATACCCCATGCCATGATTTTGTGTATCATTAATCACTATATCATGTGAACATGCTTATCCTTGAATCCATGAGACCCTCCTTGGCGGAAGCACTCTAGAAATGACCATCTCTAGATAAATAACAAACCTGGTTCATCTCCGTGAGCACCTTGTGTGTAACCTTGTCTTCTATTGGAAAACTTGTCTTTAAGTGGTCACCGATACATCTTCTACTAGGCGATGTATCAGTGACCACTTAGAGATGTCACCGATAAGTGAATTTTGTATGTTTTGGTAAAATGAATACTCCCGAGGACACCAAGAAGGGTCACCGATACATCTTCTATTGGTAATAAGAACCTTGTTTTTTATTGGAAAACTTTCTTTTAGGAACAAAACATTTTGGTTTAGTTTTTCTTTCTAACAACTCAAGCTACCTAAAACCACAAAATGAAGTTAGGCATTTAGAAGTCTCATAGACAACAATTTAAACTTTGCAAGTTGCAGCATTCCTAGCCATAGAAGGATCGCTTTGTTTGAAGGCTTATGGCATGATTTAGAAAATTGACAATACCAAATATTTGCAGGTTCCATAGAATCCTTAAAAATCTTGCAAAAAGAACTCAAAAAGGCCCTTCTCAAGAGAGGGTAATCAACTTGTAATTGACAAACCTATAGAGACCTTGACTTAGCTCACTTTAAGTTTTTTTTTTATATGTTGTAACCAAGTGATCTAGCTTGGCCATGCGTGTCAAAATCTCATGGCCTTCAATTGGAAAGTTTGAAAACACCTTACCTTCATTCATCAAGCTTGATAAAAACCCTGACTTGCTTGCTTAGACAAAGTTTATGGCCTTCAATTTTTCAAGAGGAAATCCTCATTGTAGTGGCCTTTGAACCCCGGTTGTCTACCCTGTAAAACCAGTTGTGAGATCTCTTGACATGGTGTGAGAATCCCCTTGAGGTGGCCTTAGGGCTCTCTTGGGTACCCAAGGATCACCAACATGTGAAAGAGAAGACTGTCTCTATGGCGCCAATGCAACAAAGATGAAGAGAGAGAGAGAGAGAGAGGGATCTTAGAATTGTTGGTGGAGCCCTTAAATGGTGAGGTCCTATGTCATATACTCCTCAGCAACCTACTATGTTCCCAACAAGCTCCTTCATGAGCCTAGCCATGCGGATTGAGCTCCATATTCTCTTGTCTATAAGTGGTCCTACTCGTGGCTCAAAGAGCCTCCTCAACTCCCCAACTACTTCACACCATTGCTTGACTCTCCATGCATATACACATGCAAGTTCTCCATGGCCCTCCTTTTTCTAAAGATCTAGCATGCTCAAATACCATTGAAAGACCAGAGGAACTAAGGCATGCGCATCTCCATCCATCCATATACTTCTATAGGCACGTAGCCTAGTTTTAGGATCCCTTGAACATGCAGGTCTAGTCATCCTTCCATAAGATATGTGCCCTCCCCCCCCCCCCCCCCCCCCCCCCCCCCCCCCCCCACTGTCTTACCCTTTTGTTGATAGACCAATCATTTTTTAGACAACGAGCACTTTGATCTCAAGAAAACTCCCCCATCTTCGGGGCCGAATGTGGTTATGTTGGATGTATGAAAAATGAGGCTGATGATTTACATAATGATCGTGTCTTTATTGATATTTCATATTTAAAGTTGCTTCTCAATCGCACTGAAAAGATGGAAACCAATTTTTCTTTCCTCAATAAAAATTTGACTACAATCATTGAGTTGGTCAATAATTTTTCGGTTAGGATTGTACATATCAAAATTTGCATCTACATTTGGTAAAGTGCCAGATGGGGTTCCTCCTTCATATGAGTCATCTCTTGTTCATGTTTTATGGGGAATGATAATAAAAAAACTTCACCATGGATGTAAGATCTTAAGTTGCCGATTTACAAAGGAAAATTTTGAGAACACAATAAATAATTTATTAATACTCTTTAGCATACGTGGACACATGTACATCATCTTTGAGCTACAAAAATATGTTTTTGGTTTATAGAGAATAATCTGGCCCTAGAAGGCAAGGCCTACAAGTGGTGGATACCTCTTTCACCACGACACAAAAATCTGATATGGAAGGCTTGGGACAACCTACATGAAAAAATCTTCTTTAAGTAGCTCTCTAAGTATAGAGAGATTATCCTGAAGTTGTATGAATTGGATGAGTTCCACAAGGGCCAAGGTTTCCTTCATGGAATGCATCTCTCGATATCAAGGCTACAATTAGTCATATGCATCCAGATACACTAGAAAATGCAATTGTAGAAACTTTTGTTTATAATGTAGATCAAATAGATATGCACCCAAATCCTATTCATCATCAATAGACACTTCGAGTATTTGATATAGAGATTTTAAGGAGGGCCATAGACTCCAAGGGCTCCCTATATGTTACTAACTTGAACGTGCTAAGAAATGAAATTGTGATTCCCTTGATTATTGAATTTAAAAATAAAGCAAGATTTTACTTTGATGATGATGACATAGTAGGAGCATAGTTTACCAACCCAATTATTCATAGTTATATGATGCTTTCCATGTTTTGGACATATTTTGATCCATTTAGCCCAGCTGTTACCAACTATAACTTAAATATATGCTATTTGTTTGACAATCAAAGGATGCAACAAGAACCCAACCCCAACATTGGGAGTAGTCAACTTGAACGTGATAGTACATGGATGTTCATGTCCTCATCAGTTTGTTGCTTACCAGATGAACACATGAATGAGACGATGATTCTAGGAATTCCCTAGATGCGGACATACAAAGCAGTACCAGATTGGGATACAAATCATCTCAAGCTATCACCTAAAGGCAGGCAACTCATTGTTCCAATTGCACCAAGCAAGGAGGAATGGAAAGGAAGCAATCAGAAGACCAAACCACAAAGTAATCAATCTTCTCCATCCCCTCGATGAGCAAATGCTACAAGTAGCATGCAAGGAGTCAGGAAAATTTGGGTACCAAAATCACAACTTAAGGATAAGCCGATTGAAATCTGGGTACCTAAAACTTCACTGACAAAACAAAAGAAGGTTCCAAGGGTTAAAACACAGAGACGAACATCTCCGAGCAAGGAACCTAGCATGAAATTGGTTGGGAAGAAAAAGACTTATCTTCTCCACAAATCGTAAAACCATTCAAGAAATGGTGAGTTAAGTCTCAAAAGACTCCACCACACCATACAACACCAAGCAGACCAAGCTACCAATGGCAAGGACCCCTAATCATTGTCTTGGCCTGTAAAAGGAGGCCTTCTCTTTTGTAAACGGAGACACACTACACACACACACTGCCCCATATGCACACTATTCCATACACACATACACATCCTTGTGCTACATGCTAGTAGCATGAACCCTAATCACATAATCACAACACCATCACCATCACCGTCACCATGCACAAAATGAGCACCATATCTCCACACACTTGTAATGAAGGATTGAAGACACGATTTCAAGGGGAAGAATGATATACATACTCATGATATTCCTCTCCATCAAGTCCCATCACCCCATTATGCTTCCTACAGTCTTGTTCCCTTCTCATCTTATTTCCCTAGGCTACCTATTGTATTCATCTTTTGCAAGAAATCAACACACTCCATCTTGGTGTCGTACCTTGTGTCGTTTCAAGATACATATCATTGTGAGTATGGTTTATGCTTGTTCTTTCCATTTTGCTTTTGTTAAGGTGTGAAAATTTTCCACCATACACACAGTCTCTCTCCCTTTCATACTCCTATCATCTTGCTACTTGCATCTAAAGGTGTCCTGACTCGCCACCTCTCGTATAAGAAGTGAGCATACTTGCATGTCTCCCTTACCTCATTATTTTCCTTACTACATGCACGAGTAGTAAAACCATTCTCACTCACTCACCATTCCTCTCATCTTGTTTTCCGACCACCCCATCCCACACTTGGGTGTGGATCGTGAATTTTTTTTCCATGGCATGTTTGATTGTGTATATGTATGCGTCCTAGCCGCATATCTTGCTAGGTGGTGCCCCTATTGTGTACCTCCCATGATGAGGCCATTGTGCATAGTCTTTGTGTAGAGGCCATTGGGTCTGTTTTACAATTCTTCCTCTGAGTAGCATAAACTCTAGATTTCAGAAACTCCATTATCATTCTTGCAAGGAAACAAGGGTCTAGTCTATGACCTCAGTAAACTGTCGAATGAGCATAATCTACATGGATTCTTTGCATGCCTAATTTTCATGCTATCCTACTTCATGATCATCTTTGAAAAAGCATTTTATACAAGATTTTTCACAATTAATACCACTCTCTTTGGACCAAAAATGGCATTTGGGCAAGGTTTGTGAGCTACCATGCAATGGAGTTTCACCAAACTGACACCATCATACCCTTTTCCCCTAAATACATAGATCTATCAAGATCATATCAAGAAGGACTACTCGCAAAGGCGACCATTCATCTGATGATCACGTCAATTTTGACCGATGTTGAGGAAGACATACAATAGAAAAGAGGGAGTGTCGGAAGATTCCAACAACAATGATACCAAACTGTGTACCAATAACAATTTTTATCTTTGTAATGCCAATCAATTATATTATTTTTTGCAAAAACCTATACCCACTATTATTTTGCAATTTTGAAGAACTTAACGTTACGAGTCTAAGATGTCCCTATTAGTATTGTGGAAAATTCACCCTTTGTACATAAAACCGAGAGCCAGGGTATAAAAGGAACATTTGTAAATTTTTTGGAGGATTGGCATTATTACCCATGACGTTCACTAAGTAAATTTTTCCTATATCACATGCATTCACCAAAATGGATTTTAATTACCCCTTATACCTCTCTTGTACACATGAACCTGAAAATTTACAAGAAATCAAAATCCCTTCTATTGAACACACATGCTATGTTACATATACTTTAGTGAAATCCTCGGGCATTATTATGAGTAAAGAGAGATGATACGGTCTTCTTTTGTACGTCATGTAATTTCTTCTTTATATTGCAAACTTTACCTTTTTGCACTACATTGCACAGTTGTTACATTGGAATTCTGAGGGCACCATTGTGTTAGTGTCATCCAACTCTACACGTGGATATCTCTTTGCACTGCACTGCATGGTTTTTGCATCAAAATTCTAAGGGCACCATTTTGTTAGTTTCATCGATCTCTACGCATGGATATCTACATTGCAAGAACTTTGTGAAAATTTGAGCAACAACTTTTGCAACCTTCTAGGTGACATATCTGACCATCCGAGTGTTGTATTTTGATTATATTGATTATACCAACCTAGTACGCATGTGTGATATGTGAGTTGATGACCTGCAATTATCCTACTGAAGAAAATGGCATTCTTCCTAGTGTCCAGATTGTGAGTATGATGACCTAGTTTGGTTTTGGATAGCTTAAGGATGTTGTCTATTGTGGTTGGATTCGTGTGGAGTTGATTTACTAGTGGATTTGCATGCGGATGTGTGAAGGGATTAGAGCAAAGATTTCAGGTTTTTGATAGGTAGAACAAACATTGAATGACAAAGTGGAGTGTACTGTGTTCAGAAGAAATATTGACAACCTCTTGGCATGCCTCCATGCCCTAGTCTAGTCACTTGCTTTCCATGATTGACCATTGAGTCTTGGTTTTGTCTCTTTCTGAGATGTGATAGGTGTTGACCATTGGGTCACGAGACATAGTAGAGGGTGAATGTAGGAGTTGCAAGATAGTGCACATCTTTTCATGTGTGTTTGTACGAAAGAGTAGTAGCTTGAGATATTATGAAAATGTGACTTAATATTTTTATTTTTTTTTAAATTTACCGTAAAAATTTCTATCGATGGGAAATATGATTTGATGTGTGATTGATATATGTTGGTAGATGGGCAGATGCGGATAAGAAACTCATTCAATTCAAGTGGCCTCTACTTCTACAGTATCTTGATGTATGCAAACTCTCTTTTCAATAAAGCATTACACTTTTCTTTTTTTTGCTCACTTTTTGAGCTAAACCAATAAAATTAAATACATGCTCAAGATAGGATCTCACTATTGCATGGTGGTTGATAGGACTTATGAAGCCAAAACCTAGAACAAGATCCATCATCTCCATCCATCCTATCTTTAGGATCACATTGATCCTTGCACCTAATTTAGCTTTGACTTTATTTTGGCCTAGGAATCATTTCCCATAGGATTCTTTTCTTGAATTACTCCTCCTTTATAAATATTTTCATTCTTTGAAAAAATCATTGAAAATGTTTCTCCTACAAGCACCAATCACTTCCTAATAAACCAACGTTTGGTCTAGCTATTTTCTTGTAACAAAGGTTGAACATTATAAAATTGTTTGATTGCAATCGAACCATCAAATAAAAACACATTCCCTTTGGTCAAGAGGGATCAAATAATAGAAGAGACTACCTTAATTGAGTTGCCCTAAATGTATAAAATTCATATCTTCTAGTCCTAAAACAATTCCATCTCAAAACATTGAACGCTAGTGCAAATTAGTCAATCAAATGATATTGAATGCTTACATAATAGTGAAAACTAGTCAAGAAAATTACATTGAACTCACTTGTCACATATAAAAAGATTTGGCACCCTGTCTCTAAATCGAGGGTACTTTTACTCTCCATATGTAGAGTAAATCATAAAACTAGTGTTGTTCTCTTGGAAAGAAGAAGAGCATTATATGTAACGACTAATTGAATGTTATGGCATTCCCAAAAACTCTAACTCCACAATTTAATGGACATGACATCTTTATTCTTAGAGGATTGATGTCCATAATGTTGTACAATACCTTTTTTTTTAGAAAACAACATATGAACCTTCATATGATCAATCTAACCCAAATTGGAAACTCTTTGTGTAAAAATATTATCATAAAGAATGCATATGATCAGAAAGGATTTAATACAAAAAGCACAAACAAATAACATTTGTACAAAAAGAATGTGGTGAATATTGCTGTTGTCAATGCTTGACTTGTTGCCTTCTTGTATGTGGAATAACTGACCGCATTTACTCTAGCTCCTATGTTGACCAAAGCATTGGTGCTATGATTGTTGAGCTGTACTTTGATGCGCAGGTCCATTTTGTCTAACCAATCATCATCTGTTGAAACTGAATCTTTAGGTAATTCCCATTGTCGGTCATCTATTTATAGAGTGTTGATGGAAATCGGTAACTGTTGATTCTTGAGAGCAGCTTTCCATTTGAGTATCCGAAGCTGAGCTTCCTCTTGGGCTTCATCAATAACCTGCTGTCGTTTAATCTTTCTTTGCTTGCTGCATGCATTCTTTCTAGCAATTCATTGGTTAGCGGAAAATTGTATTTCTTTAAACAACATCCACTAATCCAATTAGCCATTGGTTCCCCATCTAGGGTGGACAATTTTACAGCTCCACTTGGAGATACATCTTCAATGATAAATGGTCCGTTTTCCTTTTTCTTAAACTTGGTAATGTGTTGCTTAAGGGAATAGATTAAAGCTAAGTCCCCTTTCTTGAAGATTTTTGTGATTAAGTGGGAATCTAAAAATTATTTTTGTTTTCGCTTTTGTACATAGATGTGAGCTACAGCACTTAGCCTTTGCTCATCTAGCTTTTCCAAATCTTCAAGTCTTTCTAACAATTCATGTCCAGTCCACTCAAGATTCTGTGCTACCCTTAATGTCAGCAATAGAAATTCTATTGGCATTATGGCATCAAGACCATAAACAAGGCTAAAGGGTGTAGCATTTAAAGCTGTTTTGAATGAAACTCGATAAGCCCATAGAGCAGCATGGAGATTCATTTCCCAGTATGTCCTTCATGAACTAACCACTTTAGTTAGCACTGAGCTAAGAATTTTGTTCGTATGCTCAGCTTGTCCATTTGCTTATGGGTGATAGGGCGATGATTTGTTATGGATGACCATAAACTCATTAAGCAAATACTCGATTACCTAATTGAGGAAATGAGTTCCCCGATCACTGACAATTTTTGTTGGCAGTCCATTTCTCGTGAATACATACTCATATAAGAATGGAGAAGTGGTTCTGGCATCATTCTTTTGAGTTGCATTAGCCTCGGCCCACTTGGTCAAATAGTATGTAGCTACAATGATATATTGAGCTTGGGTTCTATAAGCAGGTGGATATATTGGTCCAACGAAATCTATACCCCATTTTGCAAAAGTTCTAGCCCCCATCATTGGTCTTAAGGGCATGCTATCTACACGTATTGGCATTTTTGCTCGTTGACAAGCATCACACCTTCGAACATATTCTTTGGCATTTGCAAAAAGTGTTGGCCACCATATGCCTGCCATCAAGATTTCTCTTGCGATGTTCTCACTAGAAAAGTGACCTCCAGCTAATCCAGCATGTGCTTGTCTATAATCGGAATATACTTGTCTTCATTTGTACAAAGACGCAAATGTTGATCTTTACCTCTCTGATACAATTGGTTCCCAATAAGAGCATAGTCTCTTGCTTCAGTTTCAATTTCTCTTTGATGCATTTACTCATAACCTCAGGAAATGTTCGGCTTGATAATTAGGTACACAGATAGTTACTCCACTTAGGAACAGGTGACATCTGAAACAATGTTACATGAGGTATGGGTGTTTGTTTTTGACATTGAGGACAATCCTTTACAAAAGATCGAACATCACTCCTCATAGTCATCCAAAATACTCTAAGTCTCAAGATTCATTGCATAGTTTGGTCTTCCACAAAGTGAAGTTCTACTATAGTAACATGTGCTTGAGTTAGGTATTGTTGTTTTTCTTCAGGAGTAATGCATAAGAGCAATATCTCATCTCGATTTCTTTTGTATAGCATTCCAGCTAGTAATTGATACATAGCCGATTGCTCGATTAATTTGATCGTGATAGGAAGTAGTATTTGTGAATCCACTTGAGCTATTGTCATCAATGACACAATGTTTTACGACCATCGAGGTATCATTTTCACGAAGAACAAATAGGCATCTGGTAGATCATCGTCTACCCCTTTAGGTGATTCTCCTGAAACAATCCTTGACAAATGATCTGCTCGTTGATGTGTAGTGCCTTTTTTACAACCATAGTGAAATCAAATTCCAGAAGAATGATGAACCATTTCACTATTCTTCCTATGTTGCATGGCTTGTTTACCAAGTACAACAAGGCTTGGTGGTCTACAAAGAACACAAACTTGTTGGCTAATAGGTAATGTCTATACTTTTTAACAGCATAGATCATTCCTAATCCTTCCCTTTCGGTGGTGGTGTAATTCTTTTCCTCCATGTTCAATTATCAGCTAGCATAAGAAATAGGAAAGTCTATTT
This sequence comes from Adiantum capillus-veneris, assembly GCF_014529385.1. Classification (NCBI taxonomy): domain Eukaryota; kingdom Viridiplantae; phylum Streptophyta; class Polypodiopsida; order Polypodiales; family Pteridaceae; genus Adiantum; species Adiantum capillus-veneris. The sequence continues at coordinate 40,265,214 of NC_140945.1, read as the reverse complement.
TCTTATCTCCTGGTTGAGCTGGTATACAACCAATAGCAAAATTGGAAGCATCTACATGTACGTGGAATATCTTATTCCAATCTAGTGCTTTCAATATTGGAGCTAAGGTGAGAGCTTGCTTAAGCTTCATGAAGGATTTTTCACATGCTTCGATCCACTCAAAGTGTGTAATCAAGCTATACATGGGTTTTGCAATAATAGTGTACATGTACATAAACCGTCGGTAATATCCACAATGCCCCATGAAGGCTTGTACCCCCTTGACTATTGTTGGTCTAGGCAAATCAGTAAGGAAATGAATTTTTTCAATATCAGTAGCTATGCCATTTTTAGACACTATATGTCCAAGAATTTTTCCTTGCTACCCATGAATGTGCACTTTTCAAGATTTAAGCAAATCCTATAAAGTCTACATTTTTTGAATACCTTTTTGAGGTGTTCAAAATGATTGCCCGGATTGATGAATATACGCATACATCATCCATATATACTTCTAAGAATTTCCTACGTTATTCTCTAAAATCATGGATCATCAACCTTTGAAATGTGGTTGGAGCATTAGTTAACCCAAAAGGCATAACCCGATAGACAAAAATACCCCATTTTATTACAAAAGCAGTTTTATGTTGATCTTTTGGGTCAATCAAAAGATGATTGTATCTCGAAAATCCATCTAAGAATCTGTAAGCTTATTTTTCTCCAACTCATTCTAAAACATGCTCAGTGATTGAAAGAGGAAAGTTGTCCGTAATGGTAGCTGCATTCACCTTTTTGAGATTAACGCACACTCGTAATTTTCTATTCTTCTTGGGTACTACCACAATTGGGAACACCCAATTTGTGTGTTCAATTTTGTAAATGAATTTGGCTTCCTTTAGTTTTTCAATCTCTTCTTTTATCTTCCTGGCAAATGTTTCATTATACGTGTATGGCCTTTGTCTACTTGGTCTCGCATCATCTCTCATGGGTATGGTATGTTGACAGATTTCTGGATCAACACCCTTGAGATCCTTGTAAGACCAAGCAAAGATATCTCGGTATTCCTTTAGCAAGCTTAGCAACAACTCTTCTTCTTCTTCTGTTAGGTCATTCGTGATGTAAGCAGGTCTAGGCTCTCCTCTTGGTTCAGCCAAGTCTATCTTTTTAGCGTTTTCAAGCCCTTCGTAAGACTCGCCTTGTTTTCGTAGTTCCCTAACAGGTTGTTCAACTATGATTTTTTGATCTTGGAAAGTATACTTTTTGTAATGGGATGGAACACTCATTACATCCTTACCATCCTCTTCCGTGGTTTCGATCATATATATCTCCTTTAGAGCTTTTTCAACTCTTGATATTTCTTTTTTCACTCAACTCGGGTCATGAGTGGTTTCTTATCCTATGGGTTTGCTTGAGTACCCTTCCTTGTTATTCTCGATGTTTGCGACATTTCTGAATTTTTGTTTGAAGGATATCTACCCGTGATTTTGTCCTTGACACAATCATTTTTATCTATCTGCATCAGGAATTGTGTTCTACTAGAGACAGATGGCATAGGTTGTGTTTTCACGTGTCTGGTGTCTCTTTTTTGTCTATACCATTTTTTTCTTCTCGTTTTCTGATTGGGAAAGTCAAAAAACTTTTCCTCCTCTCCTTTCAAGAGTAGCTTAGCTCTCAAATGTTCTTTTTCTGACCCCGAACCTTCTGAGGTAGCTGAGTGTTCATCTAAATTAACAGTTGCATCGTAGTAGAAGTCTGAAAAGACTTGTTGAGCTTTCATTAAGTCCTTGGTTCCTCCTCTTCGTCTTCAATGTTGAGGATTGAATCATTTGGATGGGAATTATGTTGTAGCCATCCTCATTGAAAAATTGAGTAGGCAAAGACGTATTCACACATACATCCATTGTCACTAAAATTTGAGTCCACTTGAATGGCTCAAACAAATGCTCTGAAAAGGGTTTAGGTACATAGGCTTCGTTTGTGCAGTCCCTTTCTATACATTCTTCTCGTTTTAAGCTCCCATTTTTTGAAGCTCCACACATCCAAATAGGATTGTCTTTGTTTAACCAGGATGGAAGCTTAGTTTCAGCCGAAGAGACTGAATCAAACTCCTGTATGGGTTTTTTCAAGACATCTCTATAAGTGTGATCTTTTAGATTTACTCTGGTTATAGATCGCACTTGCTTCAAATATAGATAATTGTTTCCTCAATCTTGGATAAGTTGTACCTGTCGCATGAAAGGTCTTCCCAATATGATTTCATAATTGAGTTTTTTTCCAAAGTCTACTATGGAAAAAGTGTGTTGAGATTCAATTCCACAGGAATTGACTATCACCTTTTCAAGCAGCCCTAGTGGTCTCTCAATGTTTTTGTCAACCAATTGCAATTTCATTCGAGTTTGTCTAATGGCTGGTTGTCCCCAGAATTCCCATACTGCTTTCGTGGCTATGGCTATGCCTGCTCCATTATCCAGTATCGCCATGGTTTCAATGTCATTATATTTCACTAGGAGGGTGGTGTTTCCTTCTTCCCCTTTGTAATATTCTTCGACTTTGTTCATGGGAACAGATTGAATCTCTTTGTTGTCCATTTTATTTTTCAAATTTTCTAATTTTTTTGAGATTAACCCCGTTATCCCCACCTTTTCTAGGGTTTTCTGTAGATCATTCCATAAATATGGTCTAAGTTTTAACAGTTCTCCCATCAGGCACTATAAGTTTTGGTTCTTTTGTTTCAAGGTGGGGTTCTGCCACCACTTCAGGTTTTTCTTTCGTTTCTTTTATCACAAGCTCTTTAGGGTTTTATGATACTTTCAAGCTTGGGTTTTTGTTTTTCTAGCATTTCTTGCGTGATTCTTACCAAATTTTGATTATAAGCTTCCAGCTTAGTTGCTTCCATGTTTGGAGAAGGATAGTTTTTCCATTTGTTTTTCATGTTTTGGCTTGCTTTAAGTCCTGCTTGGTAAGCTTCCAAGGCGGCATTAATAGGCTCAAAAAATTTATCAACCAGAATGGATCCTCCAGATTTCATGGTTGTTTCCTTGATTCCACTTTCAATTTCTTTTAATTTTTCCTCGAATAGCTTTTTTGCTTTCTCCTCGATTTTAACCCGTTGTTTTTGTTTTCTCATCTCATATGTTTTGCATCTGCTCCTTTTGATTCTTTGAGAGAAAACTTTCGTATTTTTTGAATCATCAGAGGAGTTGTGTTTCTTTTTCTTGGCCTGGGATCTAGTGATTACCATGATTGGAACAATCGATTCACTCTCTGATGAGCTACTAGGTATCACTTGGACTACGTCTACTACTGTTTTACCTTTGTTTAAAAGATTTTTAGGACAATCTTTCAAAAAGTGTCCTCCATTTTTGCAAAATTGTATGCAATAGGTTCACTTGGATTGAGGTTTTTGTCAGGCTCTGGATATTCATTTTTCCAGTGATCATCAGCACCACAATTATGACAGTTTCCCGTTCTTGGCTTAATCATGGGTCTGACCATGGGAGGCCTGACACCTTGATTAGCTACATAATACATTGATGCGAGCTTTGGTGGATCATAAGTCACGGTTTCTTCCATTGGTGGTGGATGTGAGTTATACCTATCTCCTTCTACCATTACTGTAGATGGATTAGGCTCCGCATAGGGTGTAGCAGACACTAATTTTTGTTCATCTATGATTCCTTCGGAGTGCATGTACTTTATAGGGATTGCACTATGTCCTGGGTACGGGGGTTGTTGTCCCAACATAGGTTGAGGTCTTTCCATACCCATTGGTGGTCTTTGAGCTTGGGCCATATTAGGCTGATACCTGTACATGGGTTGTCCTTATGGCCTCATGGACACGTACTGAATATTCCCATCATACTTTGGTCTAAAGTAGCACTGACAGGTCTCATGGTTAGTCCATTTACTCTCAATTGCACACCGTTTCTGTGGCCTAATTGGTTGTCCCTGATGAGGTATCCCTTGTCCTAGTCCCCTCATAGGTGCTTTTTGCATGTTGTTCATCATGTCATTCATCCTTTTAAGCATATCTTCTATGGCTGAAAGTGGTGCTACAGCTGTCATTTTTACTTGTGCTAGTTTGGTGGATGCTGTTTTCTTGCTTTGATTATCCTTAGGGACATCTTCTTCATTAAAAATACCACAATTATCTCCTAAGTCAATAGCATCTAACACACACTCTTCTAGGGTTGTATGCTTTTTACTATAGAGTATAGCATGAAGTTTTTGTTTAGAAGTCCCTCTAGAAACAAAGATATGAATCATTTTTCGACAGGTCTCTCTAGCCCTAGGCATCTGGCAATGTATTGTTTCATTTGTGCACAATCCCTAACAGACTCACCATGTTTCTATTTAAAGCTATAGATTTGACCTACCGTATTATGTTTGATCCCTGTTTTGGAACAAGCAACTACAGATCCTTGAGCTAATGTGTTCAAGTCCATGATTGACCTTGGTGGAATGTTTTGGAACCATGTCAATTCTTTTCCTTCTAATGTCATTCCAAACCCCTCGAATTGAGTATGGAAATCTAATATACGTTCTACTCTTAGCACTTACTTAAAGCTTGCTAAGTGGTCGTATGGATCCCTAGATCTACTGTATTTTCTGATCCATTTCTAAAAATTAACTGGTCTGACGCGTTTGTTTGGTTCAACTCCCGGTCTCCTGGAATTTGGTCCTGTTCCAAGTCCTTCAAACTAATATGTTGGAAATAGTGACTCATGTAGCCCTGGGCTGGCCTTAGTGTCACTCACCCGGTTTTCTACATGATGAGGTCATTTCTGGTTTCTTAACATTACTCTCAAATGATCTCTCATGTTGTTCATCTCTTGGAATTGTTTCTGGTCCTTGTCCCAATATCCAATCCCTTATGGAATACCCTTGGTATTTGGTTTGTTCTACCTCCTCAGGAGTCATCATAACAAAGTTGTTGTTATAGCAATCCCTAAACACGTACGTTGGTAGGTCGGCTGATCCCTTATCTTTGATCTTCAAGATATAGATGATCTTCATGGCCGTTAGTTGTCCTGGTTTGGCATGCGAAGTCCACAGAAGATGTTTTATATTTCTATCTTCCGAACAATAGTCTCCGATCCTAGGATTATCCGTTCTAAGCCGTTTCAAAGGCTTCAAATTGACTTGATTGTATCCCTCGAATTCTAAAGTTGGTGGTCCTTCTTTTACTGACATATTTGGAATTATGGTGTTTACTTCTAACCCCCATTTTTCTACCACATCAGGGTTTTCGACTTGTACATATTGCGTTCAGTTTCTGTCCATGTACATTTTTCCTTGTTGTTTGCCCTAATCTCTTCTTCGAACTCAATACCATGGTCATCAATGCCAATAGCATACTCCTCATTAGGGTTCAAGTAAACCTAGGCTCCATGGCTGTTAGTCTTGTAAAAAGAGAGTATATGCTTATAGAGCATTGTCGTTCTGATTTCCGAGTGAGTCGAGTAAGAAGACATTTTAGATGTTGAATCTAAAAAAGTGTCTAAAACTTCTTCAAGAATGTGTGCAAGGAATTGCCTTGATTCATGCTTTCTTCGGTGGATACTCTACCAGAGGTTTCTCTGAGTATGCTCTGATTCCCTAGTACACGACCAGATCCCAAGGTTTATATAGACTTATGAAGACCTGATTAGAGTACTCACCTTTGGATTGACTTGTCGTCAATTTCCACTTGATTCGATTGCAACTTTTGGTCAAGCCACTGAGTCCTCATCTGCAACCTGATTCCTGTACCAATTTGATCAAGTTAGCTATTCTTCTATAAAGACAGTAGAGTTTTTCCTAACTCTCGTGATTGGTCTATGTGTATCACTTCAAATCGAGCTATACGTAGTCAAAAATTGACTTTCAGATTCGACTTTAGCAAAAAATCAAAGGTTTAACCTGCAACCTAGAAACTGAGTGAACATGTACCAATTTGGATCCGATTGAACCCAAAATTTCCCGGTGGCTTTATATTATGTTGGTCTAACACTGTATAAGTTCAAAAGTCAAAAGTGATGTCTCTGGGTAGTAGTAGTAAATAATCACAATTATTTACTTTTGTTAGTTTTTTGCACTTTTTGGATTGGTTTGGCAAGTATACAACTTGTTAAAGTCCCTGGACAAGTTTCAACATGTTTGGACAAAATCTGATCAAGTTTATCAACTATTTTGTGTCCGCAGACTTTGATTTTAAAAATATGGCTTAAGTCTCACTTTTGTGATCCAAATTTCACCAAATTGATTTGTGAGTTCTACTTGATATGCTTGACCTTGTGGTATACTCACATTTGCAAAATTCTCAAGTTTTGAAGCAGATGTAAATAATCGCGATTATTTACTCCAACTATATTTTGCAACTTTTTACCCCAACTTTGACACAGATCTGTTAAGCACCTCAAATTAAGGTCAGTAGCGAAGTTTCATTGAGTTTGGACAATTTTCTATTGAATGGTCATCAATTATCTGTCTGCAGACTAACTTTGCAAATTTGGTCACAATTTTCAATTGAGTGATCCAAATCTTACCAAATTTGGTTTCTAAGCTTATTACAACATGGTTAAACTAGTGATATGTTGACTTGGTCAAAAAAGTTGAAAAATGGGACAGATGTAAATAATCATGATTATTTATAACTAGCAACTTTTTGCATCTTTTTTGTCAACTGAGCATGTACACATGTTTATCACATCAATATAAGCCTATGAATCAATTTTCAACAAGTTTGGACAAATTTTCCCAATTTACACTCAAGATTCAAAAAGCCAGTACAAACTTTAGTTTTTACCCAATTTTTTGCCAGTTTCGTGATCCAAATCTTTTGGGCCTTTACAAAAGTTGTTTGTACACATGCAATGAATCAATGGTATGAACTTTAGGCTTGAAATGAACACTTTTTTGCAATTTTTTCAAAGACAATGTTTACATGAGCTATTTTAAGCCTATGAATCAAGTCAAAAATTAATTTGGCAATGTCAAGAAAATGTTAATAATCTGAGTTTTGGCTAACTCTTGAAATTTTTACCTCGAAGTGTCCTTGAGATTACCAACTAGTTCAAACAACTTTTAAGCTTACTCTCCAGTCGGATTGAGTGGTTTCGAGTCTTTTCGTGCTATTTCTAGCCATAGACCTAAAATTCTGCAACTTCCAATAACAACTCACATTTGATTCTTTGAGAGAGAGCAAAGTTATGAAATCCACCTCGGATCCTACTTACCCTACTCCTAGATTCTCATGTAATGGGGTTGTGAAGAGTGTCCACAAACACTCGTTTTCTTGTCTTTTATGGTTTTCTGAGCACTGATCTTAAGACTTGTCTCATCTACCAATCATCCTCAAAATCTCAATCTATTTCTACAATCCAAGCTATCCTAAAGGTACTCATCAAGTATGATTACTTCCAAGCTACCTCTACACAACAAAAGACGACAATCTTAAGCTATGCGGTGTCTAAAAGAAAGTTTTGAACTCTAGGCGATCCTAGAGGAAGTTAAAGGATAACTTCACAAGACACTCATGTTTTTTCCTAGTTTAGGTCTCTTCGATCCCCGTCAACGGCGCCAAATGTGGGACGCATGTCTAACCTCACTATCCTATCTTATTGCAGTATTAGCGAGAACCATGATTAATTTGTCAATCCATGGGAGGAAGCTGACTCGACTAGTACATAGAAGCTACGAGAGGGTTTCAATCTCTCAAAAAACAACTAACAACTCGCATCTAACTCAAGCTACACTCAAGTGACTGAAATCACCAAAAGCCAATCGCTCATCGACAAACAAATCACATCCGTTACAGCATCAAATGACATCCAAACGTAATGAAACTTCTAGGACATGTTTATAATACATAAACACACATGCTTATGGTCTCAAACCCCACTTTAGGTCAAGTTCCAAAATCACGATTATTAACAGTAGTGGATTTTTGACCTAATCGTTTTCGACCCATAATGCATCTAAATGCTTAGCAATGATGCTCCAATACCCCGCCTATGCTTAGCTTCTAATTTGAAACTGTAAATTCATATTTATGATGAAATTATGGCGATGCCAAAAGCAACAAAATACTGTGAACTGCTTATGTCAATGCGTAGAGCTTTTACCTACGGTTACAATGCAACAAACACGATTGTAATGTGACAATTGAGGAGGAAATAACAAGCGCGAGAAGGAGAGGAGTGAGCGCCGTTAACTCACGCTATGTATTTCATTATCCAAAACTTATAGAAAAATTACAAAAATTGGTTTTTGTACCTTAGCCAAGGTTTTTGGGTGGTCAAAACTAATAATCCGGAGTTCTACCAAAGCTAGGTAATGAGAGGCTGATACAATTTGGAAGCTTGTAGCCCCAGCTCATTAATTACAGAGTTTATCCAGAGAAAATAGGAGTTACAATATTCTCGATTTATCAAAATAATAAGTGTTTTACAAAGAGAACTCCAAAAAATGGTATCTGTGTAAGCTTAATGCTAACAAATACCTCACCTTTTGAAGAAAAGAGACTAACTGCTTTGTTGTGGTGGGAGAGGTCAAAGCCACCAGGGCTTGAACCTTGCTTGGGTCAGCTTCAATGCCCTTGGCAGAGATCACATGGACAAGAAGAGTAACCTTTCTTTCACTAATGTGGCATTTCTCCACATTGAGTTGGCCACCCAAAGCTTGTAGCCTAGCTAGACCTTTATAAACTTTCTCCAAATGAAGAGAGTGGGAGCTATAGACACAAAAGTCATCAATAAAAACACGGATTTATTTTCTAAAGAATGGTTGAAAAACAAATGTCACATGGCACTGAAAAGTGGTTGGAGCATGGGTGAGAACAAAAGGCATAACTCTGTAAGCAAAACATCCCTATGGTGTGATGAAGGTTGTCTTCTTTTGTTCTTCTTCAGTGATGCTAATTTGGAAGTAGCATGAGTAGCCATCACATACCGTGTAGCACTCATGTCCTGCTATCTCATTGAGAATTTCATCTTGGAAAGGAAGAGGAAAATGGTCCATCTTTGTGGTTGCATTAAGAGGCTTGTAATCAACACAAACCCTCCACTTACCATTCTTCTTTGGTGTGAACACCACTGGAGAAACCCACTCTGAGTCTTCAACAGGATAGATGAAACCTGCTTCTAGCAATTTCCTCACCTCTTTGAGCAGGGCATCTTGTTGAGTTACTCCTAGCCGCCTAAGCTTCTGTACTACAGGTTTACTTCCCTCCTTAAGCTTAATGTGATGATGAACTACTGTGATGCCAGTGATTTTATCATACTCATCAATGAACAATGTGGTAAAATTACTTAGCATCAAAATATAATCTTCACGCTCCTTCCCACACAACTCACTATAGAGCATTCGATGTAGCTTACTTGCTTCTACCAAAGGTTGTATACTTGGTGTCTCCCATTGGTTTGATGATGAGGCATCAGGTGGCTCCATTTTCTTAGGGTCCTTGAGAATGACCCCCATCACCTCAATGCTATTGTCACTTTATTGACTCACTATTGACTCCTCCTATGAAGTGGTTGAAGATTCACCACTAGAAAACTCATCTAAAGAGGTTTCTAGATCCATGTCGCGTTTCCGACCTGTCTTCATATCATAAAGTATTGGCTTCCCTTTGGCATCCTTCATTTGGATTATGATAGTGTCCCACTCTTGCTTAGGTCTCATAGCCATAAGCCAAGGCCTCCCTAAAATGATAGGATAGCCCTCCCCTTTGTGTGGCATGACAAAGATGTCCACATCTACCTTGGTGTTGAACGCATTTATCCTAATTGCATTTATAACACCAACACATTGAACTTTTACATTATTTGCCATTTTGGCTTGGCATGGTGTTGGCCGACTCACCTCTAAACCCAAATAGTGCATCATTTTTTCACTCATGACTCATATTTTGTGTGCCACCATCGATATAGATATTGGAGATGTGTTTCCCTTTGATGAAACCATCCATCACAGGTAGTATGTCATCTAGATTCCTCCCAGAGCCTCAGCTATCTTTGGCTTTGGTCGTCTCATACTAACCATCTTTTTCCATTGTCTCCTCACCCTAGGTTCTAGGTGGAGTAACTGGGGCCAAGTGATATTTGGGGCTTTCACAGATATATCTTGAACCAAATCATATGGTTTAGAACATTCACCCAAAGAGAAATCTACAATGTCATTTTTACATCGTGACTTAGATGGATTTTTGCTAGATTTCCCTTTAGTTTTCATTTTTTCTTCCTTTTGGGAAGACTCACCATTCCTAGCATGCTTTACCCCCATGGCATCTACTCCTTTAAACTTGGTCTTAACTTTCCCCACTCCCTTGATATCCTCCTCCACTTTCTCCTTTCCCTTACCTTCAAGATTGATGACACTTACTACCTGATTGCCAACTGGTGGTAGGGGTAATGGTGGAATGAGAGGTTGTCGTGGTGGTGGTGGATGTGGTTGAATGGGTGGTTGTAGGATTTGCATGGGTGGTGCTTATTGTGGTGCCCTCAGTGGTGGTGGTCTTACTCTTGGTGGTGAAACCTGGTTTTGAAATTTTGCCTCCTGGTGTGGGTAGTAATACATTCCATGGCCATCCTCCGCACAATTGTAGCAGTGGTATTCTTGGTTTTGCCTTTGTTCTCCTCTCCCTTCCTCTTGATTGTGATTGTGTGCATGCCCTTGTTGCACCAAATGCAAAGATAGATTCTCAAGTTGAGTAGTGATGTGACTCAAAAGGTCTTTCTGCTCTTTTGATGCCTCTTGTGGTTGTGTTCTCTACGAGGCCGCCGGTTGTTGCATTCATTCACTGGGGTTAGTCGGACTGATCTTGATTCCTCTGACTCATTGACTATTGCTTGTATGTGCATTTTCTTGTCTTTAAGGCAGGCTACTTCCACTGCCAACTCATATGTTGCAAGGAATCTCCCCTTCACCTTCACTTTAAGCAACGACCATAGGCCAACAATAAAATGGTCTTCCTTTAGGAAATTAGGAGCTCCTTCACCTTCCTCTAGTGAGGTAGCCCATCTCTCCCACAAATCCACAAGCTTGGATTCATAAGTGGCAGACTCTAGCAGATCTCCCTGCTTTAACTCTATCAGCAACTGCCATAACTTTTCTGAGGGTGTGCCTCCGCCAAACCTCTTCACAGATGCAGCACGTAGTAGGTCCCATGCATCCTTGGTAGCTTGGGGCAAAGCATTGTACCAAGACTTGGCCTCTACTTTCATTAGTAGAGGAAAAATTTGTAGCTTCCGTGAGGGGCCGTCATCCTTGTTGGAAACCACACAAGCGATGTTAAAGTTATCCAAAAAATCGGTGGTGACGTCTTCTCCCTTCTTGCCACTGAATGTGGAAAAAGAGACACTTTGCCATGATAGTAAATCAATGAGCAGACAATCACATTTTTTTTATTTTATTTCTTTGGAATGACTTAGTGATTTATAAAGGTTTATACATGGGTGGAAAACTTGAGCAGAAGCTAAGAAGAGCGCAAAGCTAGAATAGAATAAAGATGCTTACATCAGAAGAGTGGTAGTAATCAGGAAGGGGCAAGATGATGGGACATGGGGATCTAAGGATTTCGTCAAGCATCTCTGCTCCGAACAGGAAAATAATCTTTTGCTGGTAGAATATGTTCCTATCAATGTACACGTTTAGATGCATGTGTTGCAAGAAACGGAAAGGAAATACTTCTGACCTATTGCTATTATCCATGTTGGGTGTAGGGCAAGGTTTGACCACTAGAGTTGCATACCTTAAGTGTTGACAAGGTGACACATTCACCACATGACTCTACCTCTTGTTGAATTCCACATAATCCTCCATATTGGGTTCAAAACAGATTGGGTGAGAAGAGTCTACCTCAATCGCCTTTCCATTTTGCATGCAGCGAGACGACAATTGGATGGCCATACTTGACTTGAACTCTCTACGCCTAGAGAGAGCATAGACCCGCTTGCTTCCACCAAATGCTTTAGGCTTTGTGGCTTGGACTTTGAGGTTGATATAGTTGAAGACTCTTCCCTAACAGTTGGAGAGAAAACACTTGGTGCTACACAAAATATGAATGGTGTGAAAGTTTTGATGCGGTTCTCAAAAGAAAAACTCACCATTCTTTCTTCACCTTCTCTGTTGGCACTCATTGACGACAGAATGCTTTGGTTGACAATAGTGATGACATTTCGTAGCCCTCCCTCTTGATGCTCTTGATTTGCGATCAGCACGAGCAATGCGAGATGGGGAGCTTACCCCTTGGATATCTACAACACTACAACCTGGCAGTAACACTTCAATGAAGGCCTTGAGTGCTTCTATAGTCTCCTCTTCTTCATTCCTCCAGCTTGAAAAATCTTGTAGCCACGCGTCCATAATTGATAGCATGCATGGCTACTCTTTGTTGATCGAAGGTCTTTGCAAATCCCTCCTTCATGGGGGCACCAAATGAGAGGCGGAACTACAAAATAGACTCGATGGCCTCGAGGAATCTCAAAGCTCGAGCGATATTTTCCAAGCAATCCCTAAAACGAGTGAGATAGGGCAAGGCACGTATAGAAAAAAAAAACCAAACATGATTTCTTAAGCGACTTCAAGCTCACAACAACAAAAAATTAATTCAAGATTGCACCTATTTTTAATGGTACATCAACCACAAATTTTGACCGACAAAACCCTTTCAACAAGGTTTGGGTGGAGTGTTTCATTTGATGGGCTAGAGCACTTGGAATTATTACAATGGCATGTTGATATTCCTCTCCTTGGAAATCTTTGCCCTCAAATATTGGAAGCTCATTGCAATTTTCTACCACCATTGATCCTCGTTGGATATAAATCTCATATTCCTACCTCATTACACGTAGGCCCCTCATAGAGCTTGTTAACAATTTGGGTGTTTATTGTAAATTAAGCATCACATATGACACATTGGTGTATGTATACCATGGTTGCAATTTGTCATAGTTCCATTGCTTCCATAAAAGGGTGATGAAAAACTATTCCCAGTTTCAGCCCCCCAATTGAACGGTTATACCATGAGCTTTACACTCAAAAGTAAGGTTGTTGCGAGTGAAACAAATCTCATGAATAAGGAGAGTTTGGGAGCTCTTTACTTCTTCTTCTCCTCCTCTCTCTCACTCTACCTCAAGTTATTATGGATTGATGTACATTTTTAAGTTTAGAGAAAACTGTGGGAACTTGAAAATAATTCTATTATTGAAATGAGGCCATTCTTTTGAGAACTCCACATCATGGTATATATTAAAGTTTGGGTCAAACCATCATTTGAAGCCTACCATCAAGGGGGTGGGAAAAAGTTGGTGGTGCTGCCAAAGATGGTGGTGACAAAGGTGTCAAGGGAGGTGGTAATGGTGGGGGATTATAAGGAGTGCTTTGATAAAAGAGTATGCAAGGTGGATAAAGTTATGAACACTTTTCTTAGGACAACTTCTCCCCATGCAAGTTCTCTTTCACCCAACCATGTTGATAAACAAAAGAAACCTAGGTTTAGTATATTTCCATCTATAAATTTTGAGATTTATCTTCAAGATTCAAAGTAGAAGGTGAGAAAACCTACAAATTTTAGAGAAATTTAGTGGAAAAACCTTCTCTTAAATTTTCCATGTTCATATGAGCACTCCTCAAAGTTCCTAGACTGCTTGGGATTCCTAGTGTGTTGACTTGTCCATCATGCCTCGACCCAGATTACTAACCCAATGTGTGATGCCGTTATGATGAAAGGATTTTTTGGCAACTTCTAACTCTAACTATAATAATGGAGTGAGGTGTCTCTCGAAACTGCAAATGGCAACAGGAAGTGGGTCCGTGTCTACGATTCTCTCTATTTTCTTCAGGAGCATTTAGAGATACCAAACGTCAACTTTGATCTGAGCCTACCCTTGATGAGATTGACGCCCTCCTCCTCAGTCTACCTCATGGGCCTCTATATATGTGCTATGCGAGAATGGATAGGCATCATTCTCTCTCTCTCTCTCTCTCTCTCTCTCTCTCTCTCTCTCTCTCTCTCTCTCTCTCTCTCTCTCTCTCTCTCTCTCTCTCTCTCTCTCTCTCTCTCTCTCTCTCTCTCTCTCTGCAAAAGTCAGCATTTTGGCATAGTTACCTAAAGAGTTGCATAGTTGCATGTAAGGCAAATAACTAGTATGCGTGCAACCATGCATGAGCCAAAATTATCTCAAAAAGTAACTGATAAATATGGCCCAAGTGTGTCTCAAAAAATAGCTCTACAAAGATCCAAAGAATACATAGACGTGCTATTTCCATGGCAATGGATACCACCTACTCATGCAAACTGATTGAGAGCACCCAACACTCTTGATGCAGTAAACCTTGTAAGAAGACCACAAAGGGGTGACTCATCTATGATAGGCTTAGACAAGACACACATTGGCAATCGCTATATAATTTCTTTTTCCTTCTTTTTTTTGACAAAGCAAGACGCACATTGACGGCCACTATACCATTTCCTTTTTACATTTTTGCTGATGAAGCAAGCAACAACAACAAGCATCACATTAAATAAGTAGCAAGGTTTGTTAAAGCTTGCTTATAACATGCACATTTTTGGTGGCGGATTTCACCTGGTGTCTCTTAGGGATAGTGACGGTTAGCACACCAGCTTCGGTTACAGCTTTCACATCATCCAATTTGGCATTATTAGGCAATTGAAATTGTCGAACAAAACGGCCAAGCATAATCGTACATACTAGTAGCTTTGTTATTATATTGATTTTCTTTGCAGATTCTTCACTTTCCTCATTCCAAGGCAACCTGGGATAAAAGGTGAATTGAGCATAGGGATTTGATCACACAACCAAGAGACCCTGTCAAAGACTCTCACACTCACCATTTGACAAGATCCCTCACGCTACCCAAAGAGTCAGCCTCTACGAGTAGAAAAAATGATTTTCTCAGTACATGCTATTGTCGAAAGTCTATGCCGCTACCACTGCTTGCTCATTATCTTGTCAGTTGACTTCATGCGGCGCCTGTCAGTGCTCATTGTCTTGCTGTCGCCACCATTTAGTATGGCTCTAATTCTTCAAGGAATTCTCTCTTGCCCCTTCTCCTACCCTCACAAAATGGGAGTATGGGAATTGATCCCTGACCAGTCATATCTATACTTTATGTTGTTGGGATAAGCCATCCAAGCAGATGCCAGCGCTACAATCCCGTGCGCCCTTTAATTATCTTGTTAAACACACAAAATCCCCAGGGCCGCATGATTTTTCTCTATCCACCCTGCTTTCTGTCCCAATGGACAACCTGTTGCATACACCTCTGTCGCCGTTGCAGCCTCGCAGTGGACGTTGGAAGTCCTCTCTCTCTCTCTCTCTCTCTCTCTCTCTCTCTCTCTCTCTCTCTCTCTCTCTCTCTCTCTCTCTCTCTCTCTCTCTCTCTCTCTCTCTCTCTCTCTCTCTCTCTCTCTCTCTCTCTCACACACACACACACACACACACACACACACACACACAGTTTTAGAAGAAAAAAAATCTCTGAAAGAGCGCGCACCGGTGGGCGCTCTTTCAGAGAGTTTTTTTAAAAAACTAAAAAAGTATGTGTGCCCGATTTTCAAAAAATAGAGTAGAGGCTCCCCTCCTAACTGCCTCTCTCTCTCTCTCTCTCTCTCTCTCTCTCTCTCTCTCTCTCTCTCTCTCTCTCTCTCTCTCTCTCTCTCTCTCTCTCTCTCTCTCTCTCTCTCTCTCTCTCTCTCTCTCTGGTTGCAGTGCTACGGGCATGTGGAGTGTCTTCCTGATGCAGCGTTGGACGCCACAACAATGCTTTTGTCATTGTTGAAGTCCGTAGAGCAGGCATCAATTTTTTTGAGTGGACGTGTCAGGGTAGGCGAGAGACTCGAGAGATTTCCCTCTTTCTCTCAGCGAGCTCTATCTTGAGTTGTGGGAGTAGAGACTTGGGCGACTTCCCTCTCTCTCTCTCTCTCTCTCTCTCTCTCTCTCTCTCTCTCTCTCTCTCTCTCTCTCTCTCTCTCTCTCTCTCTCTCTCTCTCTCTCTCTCTCTCTCTCTCTCTCTCTCTCTCTCTCTCTCTCTCTCTCTCTCTCTCTCTCTCTCTCTCTCTCTCTCTCTCTCCTGCGCAAGCATGTGTCGGAGATGAGGGTGCCCCATTAAGTGTCATCGATGCAATGAGAGGTTTCAAGGAGCATGGCAGATAGGGTTAGAGCATGGGGAGCTACACTAAGTGACCGATGAGGGGGGGTTGAAGTAAATGACGAAGGAGGGGGGTTGAAGACATGTAGGGGCTTGGGGAAGTAGGGGGAGCAAGACTAGGAGAGGCAGTGGATAGAGCAGCTCTCTCTCTCTCTCTCTCTCTCTCTCTCTCTCTCTCTCTCTCTCTCTCTCTCTCTCTCTCTCTCTCTCTCTCTCTCTCTCTCTCTCTCTCTCTCTCTCTCTCTCTCTCTCTCTCTCTCTCTCTCTCTCTCTCTCTCTCTCTCTCTCATAGAGCAATGCAGCCACCTGTGCGAGAGGGTGTTGGGCTGGAGAGCTGCATGGGTCGGGCCAGGAGGGGAGTGAGGGAGGTCCGTGTCAGGTTTTGACGCGGAAAGACAAGGAAAGACAAGGAGGAATTTATATTTAGTAATGTCGGTATGTGTGGTCAATTTGGTCAATTTAGAATATGTGCCCACGTGCGGTACCGGTTGGAGTTTATTAAAAAAAATGCTAAATAAACAAGATATGACAGGTACACTGGTCGTAGCATTTAAGTCTACAAATCTACATCGCTTGCAGCTTGGTTTGTTGGTGCTTGTGGAATGCTAAGGTCTCCCTAAGTAGGTGGGATGAGATTCGAAAGATCTGATGTAGAATTGAATATATAAGTGAGCCAAATATGTGCTAACAGTTTTGGAAAATAGCTTATTAGAGGCAATCTTGCGGGGATACTCACGTTTTTTTGAATTGAAAAAGTGAAATGTGAGGAACTGATAGCAGTTGAGTGTGTAGGGGAGTCAAGATGACGAGCCAACAATAGGACAGCTGCACACGTCATGGGCACGCAGGACATGCAACTGGTCTTGTAGGAAAGGGTGGAGAAATATGAAAATGCCTTTTTTTTATATGAAAAGTGTCACTGAATTGAGCAGCATTCCCAGTGTGGTGGGTTGGCTAGCTAAATTGGATCACTAAATTTTTGATCGGTGGCGAGTTCAACTCCTAGTAACATCGCACGAGAATTTTTCTTCATATGCGCCTTGGTGTAAGGAGGTAGAAGAATCTGCAAAGATTCAAGCTAATTAGATATAAGAGCTAGCAGTGTGAAAGACAGAAGGAGAGAGAGAGAGAGAGAGAGAGAGAGAGAGAGAGAGAGAGCTAAGCTAGTCTCCATCGTTCTTTTTTCGACAAAGAGAAATTACATTTTGTGAGGCAGTGTTCACCAAGAACGTTTGTAGGGACCACTGTTCAGGAAAAACCATTTTTCCAAACATACAAATTCCTTGAATTTTCCATGAGAAACTTTAAGAAAATTAAGTTTATTTTTTGAGGCTTTACACTATTTTTCTCTCTAGTGGGGCAGAATTTCTCCTTTCTCGCTTACCTTCAACTGGCCAACTACTCGGTTCAACATACTGATAAGTTCATTATTATATTCGATGCAATCTTCTGGAGATTCCAACGGGTGCATCATTAGTCCTTTTCAAGTTGTCTAACCAAAAACTTAGCAAGCTGGACTCAAACTCTTGCTGCCCCACACGCATATCTTCAAGTCAATTGAGCTAACAACGTAAAAGGCTTCATATGTTGCATGTCATAGTGCATCGCATTAATTAAAAAATATAACCAAGCCCCCCCAAAACTTGCCTGGCCACGTTGTCGTCAATGACTATGTGTCATTGACACCACGCTATTGCTTGTGCAAGCGTGCTATAGCAGATAACTCAACTCCCTTCCTTTTTGTCAGTCCCATCCTTTGTCTTTGCAACAGGCATCTCTTGGGATTCATGTCGTTCTTTCTTTTTCAAAAATTGTTGGGATATACTGGCAGTTTTGAGATTGAAAAGGGCACAATATTAAGTTGAGACACATTTTTCCCAAACACCTAGAAATTAATGGAAAAAAGGAGAGCATTGAAAATCACATAAAATTTAGGATTTTTTAAGGGTTTAACACTTTAATCTGCCAAATCTAACCGGTTTCCTTCAAGGCGACCCTCAAAACTAGCCGAGAATTTTCAATTTTTGTGCTTCAAAAATACACTAAAGATCGATTTTCTATGGCGTTTTTGTTGAAATCAATCGCTAATTAATGTGCCCCTGATAGTGATATTGTTTCTCATTTTTTAGAGAGAGAGAGAGAGTGAGAGAGATCTAAGCATTTTCTCTCACTTAGCGTCGTTCTTTTTAGTGGACGGACATGATCAATTGCAAAACAATGCGTTGTCAATATGATGCAACTCTTTCCCTCACCCGACTAGTAAGATTTCTATACAACCTTATCTTGAGCAGACACAAGCTCAAAAAAGATTTCATTTTTTCGCAAAAAAATTAGTATGCAAAGTCACTATAGCGGCTTTCCCTCTTGTTGAAATTATCATTCCAGATGTGAAGAAGGCTCCAATACTACCTTTTAGAGTAGGGCATGGCTTTGATCTTCATAGATTGGAATAGAATTTACCTCTTATAATTTGTGGTTACATGAATGTTCCTTATGAGAAAGGATGTAAAGCATATTCCAATTATAATGTGCTTGTCCATTGAGTGGTCCATGTTATGAAATCTGACATCTACCATACTTTTTCAAATAATGATTCAAAATAGAAAGGAGTAGCATCTTCAATATTTTGTGAAAGAAGCTCTTCATATGAATACTCACGTCCCTAAGCTTTGAGGTTGTCACATTGTATGGTAAAAAGATCCTAATTACTTTATTTATTCACAACTAACTTTTTTCAGTTATGACGATGCCTTTCAAGAAAATTTTAGGCATAGAACTCGACAAATTTTGATTGTTGTATTTGTAAATTGATCAAAAAAGTATTATCTTGGTCAATTAAGGAAAAAAATGATTTTGTTGTAACAAAACAAGTCTTTCATAATTAATGGTGTTTGTCGATGATGTGTCGTGTAAGAAGGGTGTCTTTGTATGAAGATGATAGCCTTGTAGTATAGATAGGGCAAGCCAACATGGAAAAGATGATTGATGTATATATGAACTAATGAGGTGCATAAATTGCTATCAAATTGATGCGTCTAAGATGCTCTCAAGTATAAATGACAATCAAGAACCAAAGTAGTAGACACATGAGCACTACAAATGATCTTAGAAAAAGAAACTTACGATCGATGACTTGAGCATTAAGTACAGATCTAGAGCTCTTATTAGTCTATCAATCGTATTTTATGCTCAAATATGTGAAGCCCAAGCAAGCCTAAGAGAGAAGATAATATTTCCAAATATTGTGTTTATATTCTTAAAAGTAAACTTTGATCTTTTGGAATTTAGGAGGTAGTCTATTCATTGATAACCCTTTTTGTTGTGGTTCATGAATATATAACAAACGATAAATATTCTGTTGACGATAAAATTTACCATATCGTGTACAAACACTTGCTCGGTGCATGGTAACACTCGATGGGCTCTACACCAAGACTATGCACAATGGCCTCATCATGGGAGGTACACAATCGGAGCACCACCAGCAAGATGTGCCATGGAAAAAAAAATCAAGATCCATGCCCAAGTGTGGGATGGGGTAGTCAGAAAACAAGATGAGAGGAATGATGAGTGAGTGAGAATGGGTTTACTACTCGTGCATGTAGCAAGTAAGACAATGAGGTAAGGGAGACATGCAAATATGCTCACTTCTCATACTAGAGGTGGCGAATCCGCACACCTTAAGATGCAATTAGCAAGATGATAGGAATATGAGAGGGAGAGAGAGTGTATGTATGGTGGTGAATCTGCACACCTTAACATAAGCAAAATTGAAAGAACAAGCATAAACCATAATCACAATGAAGTGTATCCCAAACAACACAAGGTATGGCACCAAGATGGAGTGTGTTGATTTCATGCAAAAGATGAATACAATAGGTAGCATAGGGAAAGAAAATGAGAAGGGAACAAGACCATAGGAAGCATAATGGAGGGATAGGAGTTGATGGCGAGGAATATCATGAGTGTAGCCATCATTCTTCTCCTTGAAATCATGTCTTCAATCCTTCATTACAAGTGTGTGGAGATATGGTGCTCATTTTGTGCATGGTGATGGTGATGGTGTTGTGATTATGTGATTAGGTTTCATGCTACTAGCATGTAGCACAAGGGCGTGTATGTGGGTATGGGATTGTGTGTGTGTGTGCGCGCGCGCGTAGTGTGTCTCCGTTTACAAAAGAGAAGGCCTTCTTTTACAAGCCAAGAGATTGATTAGGGAAGAGATTATGAGCAAGAGGAGTTATTACAGAGTAACCTCAGTTAAAGGCATTCCTCCAATGAGAGAGCTCCGTGTGCCCTGCTTATTAACCAATTTCCTCCTAATCGCCTTCATCATTGCAAAATTTGTCTCCATGTCACCTTCCATAGCTTGAGTCCAAGAGCTTCCTTATAATATTTGAGAGAATCTTGATAAAATAAGAGAAAATAGAGCAATAATGGTGAGAAAACTATAAGAAATCGTGTGTGTGGAGTTGGATAATCATGACTTCTTCCCATGTGGATAGATAGGCTCCACCATTTTGGCCATACCTCCCAAGCCGTAGCTCCAAAAATTATTTTAAAAAAATATGGACCAAAAGTTCAGCTTAACGCCTAAAACTTTGCTGTTGAAAACATTTTCCAATTCGAAACATAAAAAATAGCAAAAAATCCTACCTCTCCTTACTTCGAGATCCAAATGTGTCAAAACCATAGCTATGTACAAAATAAATACATACGTTTTTTTTGTGATTTTCATGCATCAAGTGCATACCAAGAGAGAGGTGGGAAAAAACAAAGGGCGTCTGGAATATTGTGCAGGGCATTGATGTACGTCCTGGTTTTGAGGATGCATACGATGTTGAGGATGTGGTAGGGCTTGATGCAAGGATTGCTTCTATTAGAGTTGTTTTGCCTACGGCACAACAATATCATTGGGATGTAAAGGATGCGTAGGCTCATGCATTGATTGCGTTGTCTGTAAAGCACACCATTGTTCCCTACATTCGTTCAACAAAATCTGCAAAACAGGCTTGGGATATTTTGGCTGGTCTTTATGCAAGCCGCAATGAGGCTAAAATTGCTTTGCTGTGTAAAGAGTGGGAATCAAAAATTATGCATGAGGAAGATGATATGGACACTTTCCTTGCTGGTGTCAAGGATATCAATGAACGGCTTAATTCTGCAGGTGAATTCATTTCAGACAGTTCCCTTGTGCAGACTGTTCTTGATGCCTTACTAGATTCATACCAGAATTTTGCTAGTACTTGGAGACTGATGATCCAAGGAAATCTTGAAGTAGTCAAGTTTGATGCATTATGCACATTGCTATTGCAAGAGTCACTTTTCAAAAAAAACGGGACTAGACAGCGTGTAGTTGTGAACAGGCTTTTATTGCTTCTCAAAGAAAGGGTGGTAACAGCAATGCAGCCACTTCTTATGGTTCTGTTGCGAGTGGCAAAACTTCTGTTTCTAATGCTTCTGGTGGCAGCAATTCGTCTGGAAATTTTGGTGATAAGGACAAAAAGAAGATGCGTTGCCATTATTGTAAAGCTAATGATCACTTAATCAAGCAGTGTCCTAAGCTGAAGGCCAAGGAGGCTAAGAAGAAAGAGGGTGGTTCCACTGCAAATGCTGGTTCCACTACAAATGCAGCCATTGTTGAGTCTTTTGTGAAAGGAGACTGTGATGCTGATTTTGATGCAAAATGGGCTTTTGCGCAGAGTGCACTTACAATCCTGTTGTCCATGATGCATGCTTGTCAGTTGCTGTAGATTCACATGTGTGGTATTTTGACAGTGGTGCTACAAAGCACATTACCTCACATCGTGAATTATTCACCTCTTTTGAATCTGTCCCTCATGGGAATTCAATCACTTGTGCCAACAATGCCTCTTATCTAGTTAAGGGAGTTGGAAAGATTGTGCTTACTGCTGCAAATGGTAGTTCTTTTACACTTGTTGATGCACTTTATGTACCTGGAATAAAGAAGAATCTTTTGTCTGCATCTGTGCTTGCTAGACTTGGACTTGTAGTCAAATTTGTGGATGACAGATGTAAAGTTCATGATCTCAGTTTTGGTGATGAAATTGTTGCATCTGGGCTTTTGTGTCATGGGCTATATAAGCTCATTTTGTATGACAAGTGTGGACAAAATTTTTCAAATGCAATTGCAGATTCAAGGGCTATTTCAGATACAAAACATTGGCATGCACGTTTTGGTCATCTAAATTTTTCTGGTTTGCTACGTTTGCAAATATCTGATATGGTTGCTTCTTTGCCGCCTCATGAAGCACCTATCAAACATGTTTGTGAAGGCTGTATTTTGGGTAAAATGCAGCATTCTAAGTTTCCAAAGGATGGTTCAATTAGGGCCACATTCAAGTTGCAACTTGTGCATAGTGATGTTTGTGGGCCCATGCAAACTCCGTCCTTGGGCAATTACCTGTAGTTCGTGACTTTCATTGATGATTACTCCAGGCATGCATGGGTATTTCCGCTTAAAGCAAAGTCCAAAGTTTTTATGTGCTTCAAACAATTTCTGGCTATGGCTGAAAATGTCTCGAAATGTACTATGGGCACCCTCCGTTTCCCATCAAGGGGGGGAGTATATGTCTCATGAATTTAATGCATTTTTGGCTAGTTGTGGGATAAACACCAATTTACAGTGCCGTATACACCTCAAAAAAATGGTGTTGCTGAGAGGAAAAACAGGTCACTTATGGAAATGGCATGATGTATGGTCAAAAGTCAAGCTTTGCCCCATTCTTTTTGGCTTGAAGCCATTATGTGTGCCACTTATGTACTAAACAGGTGTCCTATGAAAGCTTTGCAGTCTATTACTCCATATGAAGCATGGCATGATAAAAAGACTTCTATTGAGCACATGCGTGTTTTTGGATGTTTGGAAAAGGTTACAGGTTGTATCATCCACAAAAAAAACGTATTCTGGTTTCACGAGATGTAGTGTTTGTGGAAGATTCTGTTCAGCCCTTGTTGTCATGTACTAGAGATAGTAATGTAAGCTCACAGGACATTTATGACACTTTGTTGCCTCTTTTTAGTGGTGAAAGTACGAATGTAAATTCCAATGAGGCAAATATACAGCCTATGGGGGTTTTCGAAAATGTTATATATCAGCCTATTACTGATGCAAATGTACATGATGTACTTGATGAGGAAAGGGTTGAAAATGAGTAGGCTAGAGGTATGCCAAAATGGCTGGTGCACACTTTGCATGACAGTAAATTGGATGCACCTTTGTCTAGTCGTACTTGTTCAGGCTCTCGCCATGCATCTTATGCATCAGATTGTTATGCTTTGGCTATGTCTAGCTTACATGATGTTGAGAAACCTCTGTCTTTTGATGAAGCACAAAATTCAAAAAATTGGATGGCTGCCATGCAATCAAAATATAAATGCACTTATAGAAAATGACACATGGACTTTATATGATTTTCCTCCTGGCAAAAAGGCCATTGTTATGAAGTGGGTTTACAAGTTGAAATGTAAGCTGGATGGTGAGATCGATGGCCATGAAGCTCGACTTGTTGCAAAGGGTTATGCACAGCAAAAAGGCATAGATTATGAAGAGACTTTCGCTCCCACTTGTCGCATGACGACTCTGCATTTTCTATGTGCATTGGCAGCTTATTTTGGTTGGGATGTACATCAATCAGACATTGCTACTGCTTTCTTGAATGGTGACATATTTGAGGAAGTTTATGTAACGAAACCTCGTGGTTTTGTCAAGAAAGGACAAGAGGACAAAGTGTGCAGATGTAAGAAATCTTTGTATGGGTTGAAGCAATCTCCTCGTGCTTGGTATGAGAAAGCTAACACTCATTTGGTCAAACAAGGCTTTCGTAAACATTCCAACAGAAAGCCCATTGTATGTAAAGCGTGAGGGTGATGTACTTCGCATTGTGGTTCTTTATGTAGATCATTTGTTGATCACTGGACCAAATGAGAGACATATTGCTGAATTTAAGGCTGATTTGAATGCTAATGCTACTTTCAAGACGAAAGATTTGGGACTATTTCATCATTACTTGAGTATACAGTTTAAGTAGTGTGATGGTAGTATTGGCTTGTGTCAAAAAATTTACATAGAGACATTACTATTTAAGTTTGGACTTAAGGATTGCAAACCTATTGCCACTCCCATGGAAACAGGTTTGAAATTGAGTCTTCATGATGCTGGTGATCCTGTAGATGTCACTGTTTACTAAACTGCTATTGGATGCCTCATTTATGTATGCAACATGAGGCCCGATATTCAGTTTGCAGTCTCACAAGTCAGTTGATTTACGCATAGCCCAGGGTCTAAGCATTGGCAGGCTGTCAAGAGGAATTTCTGCTACCTTAGTGGCACTTTACATCTTGGCTTATTTTATCCCAAGGGGGGATCATTGTCGCCAGACTTACATGCCTTTTGGGACTCAGATTGGGCTGGTTGTTTTGACACGTGAGTGTCCACAAGTGGTTTTTGTTTATGCTTGGCAGTTCCTGTATATCATGGTTGATCAAGAAGTAACCTATTGTGGCCACTTTGAGTTGTGAGGCTGAGTACAGGGCAGTCTTCACAGCCACGGTTGAGTGTGTATGGCTCAAACGCCTATTGGCTGATTTGGGTGTTGGACAGGACACTGCCAACACTATCTACACTAACAGTCAGAGTGCATTGGCAGTCGTGAGGAACCCAATTTTTCATGCTCACACAAATCACATTGAGGTGCATTACCACTATGTCAGGGAGAGGCTCTCAACAAGAGAGATCATCTTGGCTTATGTGCCAACACAGGACAACCTTGCAGATCTTTTCACAAAGACATTGTCTCGTGAGAAGCTCGAAGTTTTCCGCAGAGCTTTGGGCTTATTCCCCTTTGTGGTAGTGATGTGTGTGAACACACTAGGACCGTCGGGGCATTTCTTCCCTCTTTAGGAGGTTTTTTCCCTCGTGCATCGTATATACGCACATCACTCTAGGGCTATCTATCTTTCCATTGCACACTAAGTAGCACACTCTCTATTGTGTTCCTTGAGCTTCCTTCGTCTTCTCCAAGCTGTGTGTGTTTCTCTGCAATCCTAATTCCAACAAAGAACTGGCACGAGGCTTCAGAGCATTTACGGTATGAGAAGCCAGCGCCTTCGAGAGATGTCAAATAATAAAATTAAAGATTTTTTCGTCTATAGCGAAGAGAATCAAAAATTGAAACCCGACTCATCTCTCAATCAACGGAATAATCTTCCTCTAGAAGAGGAGGAGCGAGATTCCAAATACGTCAGGGAAACCTCTTTCGTAGATATACATACGCTGATGGGGGCTTTTCACAAGCAAGCTCCCATACCCCTCTTCTCTCTTCCCCACCCCATGAAAACCCCCTCTTAGGAAGGGAGTGATAAAAGGCATTGGAAAAAGTAAGAAAAAAAATAAAGTATGATTATGTAAATATATGAGAAAGGTAAAATAGGCCACCTCATGCCTGCGGGGCAGCCCATCCCCACCTTGCCTCCTTTTTTCTTCACTGTTGCCCCGCCGTGTGTCCCTTTTCCTCTCCTCCACTCAAAAGGTCAACCCCCTCTCTCTTCCCCTTGTCCTTTCTCCTTTCTCTCTCCCCTCAAGCTACCCCACCTCTCACCAATAATGCATTCTAACTCACCAATAATGCACCCTAACTCACATGCAACTTATCTTATCTTCCAAAATAGTATACTCCACCCCCCCTTTCTCTCTCCTATCATATCCCATGACCCAAATACCCCCCTCTCTCTCTAAAGGGTGCCATGTCTCTTGTCTTGTAGCTAAATAACCTCCCCCACACTCACACACACTCAGTTTCACTGAAAAAAGTGCCCACAGACCCATCCCCACCCGGTGGTTACCTGATTTTTCTTGTATTCACACACATCTGCACACAGATTCACCTCTGAACACACTCCCCTCTCTCCCCTCTTGTAATTACTTTATTCTCCATGTCACCTCTCACTTTTTTTCATCAACCCATCTCTCTCTCTTAGTCTCTCTCTCATGAGACTGCTGTTCTGGCACATATACACACAGCCAGACAAGTGGGGCCCACAGTCACATGGCCTATGTAGATAATGATTTTCTTCATTTCTAAATTCTGGAATTTCTTCCCCCTCCTCCCCTATATAAAGAGGGGTCACCATCACACTAAACACACACACAACATCACCAAAGAATACACTATGCACTGTGTGTGCCTAGTGCACACACACACACACACACACCATCACCATCACCGCAATCACCATGCTCGTCTTGAGCATGACCTCTACACCCTGGGGCTATGGAAGATGAAGGGCAGTTAAATGAAGGATGATGGCCATAACCCTCGTGCGAGTCTTCGCCATCAGCTCCCACCTATCCGCCATGTGCTCTACCACTCTCTCCCTTCTCATTCCCGTACCCTAAGCTCCCCATTTCATCGCCTTATTCTCTAAATAAAGCTTGAGGTTTGTGAGTATGTTTTCTTGCAATGTTTTGCCCATGTGAGGTGTGCGGAATCGCCACCTAGTCTTGTGTTTGGAGTGAGCTTGTGTATGTGTGAAGGGTGTGCGGATTCGCCATCCTTCTGTGGTGCCTAAGTACTAAGCCGCTATACCCCCTCCCTCACTCTCTCTCTCTCTCTCTCTCTCTCTCTCTCTCTCTCTCTCTCTCTCTCACTTTCATTTCCCTTCCTCTTCATCATTACTCCCAAGCATCCATCTCTCTTGGATGAAAACTTTGTTATGATGGTGTGTTGTTTGCGTCCTAGCCGCTGAAGCTAGGTGGTGCCCTTGCTTTACCATGACAGGCTCGAGATGCGCCATTCGGTCCCCAGTGTTTTAGAGGCCGTCAGGGATTCGGGGTTCGCTTTGCTCCCGTCATTTGGTGCCCCCACTGAGGATCTTTTCATGAAACCCTTCAGTTTACAAGACTGAAACCCCTAAACTATTGTGAATGGATGAATGGGTAGCAGGATTTGCTAATTGGACGACAAAAGAAGAAGAGCTCCAAGCACAACTAGACGAACTCCGCATCTCCATCGAAGCTCGAGTGTTAGGGGTAACGGTAATCGATTTGCAGTGGGAGAGTCAACCAACAGACCAAACTCAGTGGATATACATAGGCCGAGTGCCAAGAAGAAGAAGGAGAAGGTCAAAACCATGTCCGCAACCTACAACCAACCCACAACAACAAGATGGAAGGAGCTCTACCCAATAGAGAATCAACACTATTCTACCCTTAGAATCGGTTAATTCAACTCACCGAGGTAATTATCACAGTCAATTTCCAAGTCGCACCTGATGCGGCAGCACAAATAACGGAAGCATCAGCTCACACTCTCACTAGAGAAACTAGGGATCTACTAAGTTTGTTTCAGGAAAGAAAACCACCCTCTCCCACAAACTTGGACAGTGACTAAGAACCTCTAAGCTTCACATGAATCAGTACAACCTACCTCAAGACAGATCACACATACCAACACGCGTACGCTCAATCAAGGTAATACTGGACTTGAAGGCTCACTACCAGTACGTCATTGACACCATGCTGGGTAGGGAGCGGTTTTTTGAGGTTCTGGCATCAGATCAACCATTTGTCTTATCTTTGGTACAAAGCAATGTACCGTTTGAAGTTTTAATCTATGTCCTAGTATAAGAGGGTATACACGCCTCCTTGTAAAGAAGAAAAAAAACTTTTGCAAGTTAAGCAGTGTGTCTTTCTAGCTCTCTCTCAGTAATCATGGCAAGTGTAGCATTTCCAACATTTAAAGGAAAGAAGGGGGAGGATTTGGTAACAAACTTCCTAGATGACTTTGAAGTAGCATGTGTAGTGAGCAACAAAGATACGGATGAATCTCGGGTTAGAATCTTTAAGCATCTCATGAAGCTAGAAGCTAGATCATGGTACAATGCACTTACACAAGCAACCAAGGATGACTGGGAACCCTTAAAAACCGCTTTTAAGAGGCGCTTTGGGGAAGGTACCACTTCAGAAAAGTTGTGGGACAAGTTGAGAGACTTGAAGCAGGAGGGTCTTTTAGAATATGCCACCTATGAGTCCAAATTTGTGGATTTGTGGGAACGATGGGTTGAGTCACTGGCAAGGGGGGAAGCTGCACCCGATTTCCTAAAAAAAGATCGGTTCATGCATGGCTTATGGCCGCTTCTCAAGGAGCGAGATTCCCGGCTACGTATGAGTTAGCCGTTGAGATTTCTCGCCTTAAGGACAAGAAGCTGCGAATGAAATCCAAAGAAACCGAGTCAACAGAAGCAGGAACATCACGTTGACCAGCAACTACGACAACCACCATTCCACCACCACCACCGGCTCTTGGGGTAAGAGATGACCAACAAGATATGTTGGCCCATATTACTGACCAACTGCAGAATTTGTCTGTCCACTTAATACAGCAAGGGAGGAGTCAAGAAAGAGATCAAGACCGTGGAAGAGCACGACGACAAAACAGGGAGTATCATTGCTACAACTGCGGAGAAGACGGTCACGGTATGTACTACTGTCCCAAACCACAACAAAACTATGATAGAGGAGGTAGGAGGAACCAATTGTCACCCCCTAGAGAAAGAACAACCCCACCCCGAGCACCACCCCCACCAACACAAATTCTACGTCCACCCCAGACACCACTACAGGCATCCATTCCACCTCTTCCACCAGCCCTACCACTTGATGCCCTGTAAACATCATAAGGCTAGAAGACAAAGGAAAAGCCGTAGTAGTGGATCCACCTAGAGCAAAGGAGAGGGACAAGGGTAAGGAGAAGGTATCCTTTTTAGAACCACTTGAAGCCATGACTGTGAAAAGAGCTAGGAGGGAGAAAGCTACACAATCAGATGATGAGAGAAGCATGAGAGGAGAGACTAGCAAGAGGCCATCCAGGCCACGACGGAAATTGGGCATCACCGACTTCCAGCTAGGGGAAAGCTCTAAGCCCTATGATCTAACATTGGATGTGGCAGAGCAAGGACCAAAGATTACATGGCCACAGCTGCTACATCTTGCACCTAAAGTAAGGCGACAATGGTCTAAAATGGTAAGTACAAGACGCTCCAAAACAAAGGTAGCTGGAGCAATTTCGGGATGAAACATGGATGACATCCTTCCAATTGTCGACGTAAACATAAAAGGAAAGAGGGTTGGAAACACCTACATTGATGGAGGTGCACAAATCTGTGTAATGATCGAAGCTATGATGCTTTGATTAGGGCTCAAGGTTGACAGGCCTTCTCCATGCAAGGCAAAGATGGCAAACAACGCAAAAGTAAAGTGTGTGGGTGTGGTAAGTGCCGTGAAAATAAAAGCTTTCAACACTGAGGTAGAGGTAGATGTTTTGGTAATGCCTACTAAGGGGGAGGGCTATCCACTAATCTTGGGAAGGCCATGGTTGATGGCCATGAAGGCAAAATAGGACTGGGGTACTGGCCTTCTACGCATGACCGGTAAGAAAGGGGAGACAATCTACTACAACATGAGGATTGGCAAGCAGAAGCAAATGTGATGGGTATCATTATGAAGGATCCACAAAGGGTAAGCACAACTGGTGATCCATCACCAAAAGGGCAACCCAATGAAGAGGAGAGCAAATCACCTGGCCTAGGAGGAAGTAGGTTGAAGGGTATGTTGTCTACGGAATTAACACTTGAGGAGAAAGATAGTTTTTTGCAAATGTTGATGGGATTTCCTAACCTGTTCATTGATAACTATGAAAGAATCACAGGCATTACAGTGGTGGAACATCATATTAAGCTGAAGGAAGGGGTAAAACCAGTTGTGCAAAAGCTACGACGACTGGGGGTCATACAAGAAAAGGCACTCTTGGCCGAGGTAAGGAAACTGCTGGAGGCGGGATTCATCTATCCTGTAGAAAACTCAGAATGGTCACCCGTAGTGGTGACGCCTAAAAATAATGGTAAGTGGAGGGTCTGTGTTGACTACAAACCACTAAATGCAGCTACAAAGAGAGACCACTTTCCTCTCCCTTTCTTGGATGAAATTCTGAATGAAGTAGCGGGTTTTGAATGCTATACCGTCTGTGATGGTTATTCTGGATACTTTCAAATACGCATAGCCTTGGAAGATCAGCTAAAAACCACTTTTATCACGCCATAGGGTTGTTTTGCATACAGGGTTATGCCATTTGGTCTCACAAATGCACCTTCCACATTCCAAAGATATGTCACATATGTTTTTCAACCGTTCTTTGGAACATCCATAAGAGTTTTCATTGATGATTTTTGTATATATAGCTCCCGTATTTCACATTTAGAAAAGGTAACTGAAGGTTTGGCCAGGTTGCAGAGCCTAGGTGGGCAATTAAATGTGGATAAATGCCACATTGGGGAGAGTAAAGTCATTCTACTAGGCCATGAAATTTCAGCAAAAGGTATCAACGCCGACCCAAGTAAGGTGTCCGCACTCATAGCCCTATCTTCACCAACGCTCGCACGTCAAGTGGTCTCTTTTCTACAGAAGGTGAGGTACTTAAGTAGATTCATACATCTACTATCACAACTTGTTCTACCACTGCAACAACTCACTCAAAGATCACCTTTCACTTGGGACGAGGAAAGTGAACATCACTACAACAAGGTAAAGGAGGTCTTAGCCACTTTGCCAACTATCTCACCACCTAAGTGGGATGAAAAATTCTATGTCACCTCAAGTGTTGGTGATGACTCATTGGGGGCTGTGCTACTCCAAAAGGATACGACGACATCTTTCATGAGGCCAATCTACTTCTCTAGTCGAATGATGACAGCAGGAGAGAAAGGTTTCACCCATGTGGAACACTTAGTCCTAGCTCTTAGACTTGCAACTACAAAGTTTAGGTCATATTTTCTGCCTAAGAAATTTGTGATTCTAACCACGGATGAAATATTTCCCTATGTTGTACAACACATGGATGTGTCTGCTAGGATTACTAAATGGCTAGTTCGTCTGCAAGAGTTTGACTACACGGTACATGTAGAAAGCACGACAAGGGCAAGTTTGGGGGGACTCATGACCTACCAAGTCTTTGAAAGGAAGGAGAAGCAATCTAAGGAAGGAGAAGTCCGATTACCTCCAGTACCACCGATGGTAGCAGGAGCATACTCTCTCTACTTTGATGGAGCCTACAAGCGAGCGTCCGACAAAGCAGCTGCAGGCATAGTGGTCTTTGATGACAAAGGGACAAAGGTATTTTCTTTGGGCCAATTGTTAGATTCACATTCTAACAATGAAGCTGAGTATGCAGCACTAACCAAGGGTCTACAATGGTGCATCCCACAAGGTGTACAACACCTTAATGTATTTGGGGATGCTCTACTTCTGGTAAGGCAAGTAAATGGAGCATGGACATGCAAGAATCCTAGTTTAAGGACTCACTTAAGTGGTGTAAAAACCTTGTTGGGTAAGTTTGAAGAAGTTCAAATACACCATATCCCAAGGGCTCAAAACCAAGAAGCAGATGCCCTAGCAAGTGAAAGACTACAGGAAGTGGTGGTTGGAGCAATAAAACTAAAGCTCCCTCTATTTCAAGGCAGTGACGCCTTGCCTGACATCATGCATTTTTTGGAAACAGGGGAATGCCCATCAGATTTAACAAAGGGACAGAAGCAATGGCTGACGCGGAAGGCCACAAGGTATCGACTCATCAATGACGGTTTGTACTGTAAGGGTAAGGACCAAATACTCAGGAAGGTCCCTCTCTCTCACGAAATCACGGGAGTAATTGCTAGTTGTCACGATGGGGTTTGTGGTGGTCACTTTGCCATAGACATAACAAGTAGGAAAATCTTACAGGCAGGCTTCATATGGCCTAGCCTCAACCGTGATGTACACCACTGGTGCAAAACGTGTAAGTTGTGTCAAAAGGCCGGCACTAGGTCACTTATGCCTGAACCACAGACACCTATTCTCTCATATGGCCCATTTAAAAAATGGGGTATCGATGCCATTGGGCCATTACCTAGGGCCAACTCAGGAAAATTCTACATTATCATGGGGGTTGACTACATGACTAGATGGGCAGAGGCTACAGCCACCACTAGAATCACAGCAGTAGAGATAGCTAAATTTATCTACGAGCACATATGTTGTAGGTTTGGCACACCTTTAGAGATCATCTCTGATAGAGGGCCAAGTTTCAGAGCAGACTTGGTAGGAGAATTAATGCAGAAACTGGGCATTACAAGGAGGCACTCTTCACCATATTACCCTCAATGTAATGGCCTAGTTGAAAAGGTAAATGGAATGGTTTCTAAAATTATTACCAAGCAGGTAAACAATCATCCCGGAGACTGGGATAAGTATCTACTACCATCTTTATGGGCCTACAGAACTTCATTTCGTACATCCTTGGGATTCACACCGTATCATCTAGTATTTGGTAAGGAAGCAATATTGCCCATTGAAGTGCAACTACAAAGTCTCAGAGTAATGGCAAGCCAACTTCAACAACCCAACATGCATTTGAGAGATCACATCATCAACTTGGAAAGACTGCAGTTGGACAGAGAAGAAGCAATAAATTATTATGCAGCACAAGCAAAGCATAGACGTCTTACCTTTAACGAGCATCTCCGGAAAAAAGAATTGAAGAAAGGAATGTTGGTGCTCCGCTACGACAATCGCTTCGAAACGCGCAAGGATAAGAAACTCCTGCTCCGATGGGAAGGCCCTTTCATCATCAGGAAAAAGTATGCCAATGGAAGCTACCAGCTTATGGAGGCTGATGGAAAACTTTATAAAACAAGGGTAAATGGTTGGCGACTTAAACCTCATTTTCTTCAATTTGACCAGGCTCCACCTATTGACATTCTAGATGAGGACACACCATCAGCCGCCACCTCTGACGATAATGATCAAACAGATGAGCTAGAGACATGAATGCCTCTAGCCAAAAGGGGAGGGCTAATGATGGGGCTTTTCACAAGCCAAGCTCCCATACCCCTCTTCTCTCTTCCCCACCCCATGAAAACCCCCTCTTAGGAAGGGAGTGATAAAAGGCATTGGAAAAAGTAAGAAAAAAAATAAAGTATGATTATGTAAATATATGAGAAAGGTAAAATAGGCCACCTCATGCCTGCGGGGCAGCCCATCCCCACCTTGCCTCCTTTTTTCTTCATTGTTGCCCCGCCGTGTGTCCCTTTTCCTCTCCTCCACTCAAAAGGTCAACCCCCTCTCTCTTCCCCTTGTCCTTTCTCCTTTCTCTCTCCCCTCAAGATACCCCACCTCTCACCAATAATGCATTCTAACTCACCAATAATGCACCCTAACTCACATGCAACTTATCTTATCTTCCAAAATAGTATACCCCACCCCCCCTTTCTCTCTCCTATCGTATCCCATGACCCAAATACCACCCTCTCTCTCTAAAGGGTGCCATGTCTCTTGTCTTGTAGCTAAATAACCTCCCCCACACTCACACACACTCAGTTTCACTGAAAAAGGTGCCCACAGACCCATCCCCACCCGATGGTTACCTGATTTTTCTTGTGTTCACACACATCTGCACACAGATTCACCTCTGAACACACTCCCCTCTCTCCCCTCTTGTAATTACTTTATTCTCCATGTCACCTCTCACTTTTTTTCATCAACCCATCTCTCTCTCTTAGTCTCTCTCTCATGAGACTGCTGTTCTGGCACATATACACACAGCCAGACAAGTGGGGCCCACAGTCACATGGCCTATGTAGATAATGATTTTCTTCATTTCTAAATTCTGGAATTTCTGCCCCCTCCTCCCCTATATAAAGAGGGATCACCATCACACTAAACACACACACAACATCACCAAAGAATACACTATGCACTGTGTGTGCCTAGTGCATACAAACACACCCACACCATCACCATCACCGCAATCACCATGCTCGTCTTGAGCATGACCTCTACACCCTTGGGCTATGGAAGATGAAGGGCAGCTAAATGAAGGATGGTGGCCATAACTCTCGTGCGAGTCTTCGCCATCAGCTCCCACCTATCTGCCATGTGCTCTACCACTTTCTCCCTTCTCATTCCCGTACCCTAAGCTCCCCATTTCATCGCCTTATTCTCTAAATAAAGCTTGAGGTTTTGTGAGTATGTTTTCTTGCAATGTTTTGCCCATGTGAGGTGTGCGGAATCGCCACCTAGTGTTGTGTTTGGAGTGAGCTTGTGTATGTGTGAAGGGTGTGCGGATTCGCCATCCTTCTGTGGTGCCTAAGTACTAAGCCGCTATACCCCCTCCCTCACTCTCTCTCTCTCTCTCTCTCTCTCTCTCTCTCTCTCTCTCTCTCTCTCTCTCTTCCATTTCCCTTCCTCTTCATCATTACTCCCAAGCATCCATCTCTCTTGGATGAAAACTTTGTTATGATGGTGTGTTGTTTGCATCCTAGCCGCTGAAGCTAGGTGGTGCCCTTGCTTTACCATGACAGGCTCGAGGCGCGCCATTCGGTCCCCGGTGTTTTAGAGGCCGTCAGGGGTTCGGGGTTCGCTTTGCTCCCGTCAATGCAATATCCACAGATATTTACTCCTATTTTTTGGGGTTGCTATGCGGTAGTGGAGGATTTCCCTGAACGATTTCTTTGGTTTAGGCTTCTGGTTCAGAGAAACAAATGGCTGAGATGGAACCGTTCCCCATTTTGGGATTTTCTTATTTATAATATGTTGCTTGAAACTTATGAATATCTATCCAAACCATTCCGGTTTGGTAAAGCACCACTGGATTGAATAATGAAACAATTTCTTCATGAAAGTTCGATGTCATGAAACAACTGTTGTTTCCTCACCTAGATACTCCCCACTCCGTTTAGATCTCTAGCCATAGAATTAGAAGCCAACTTACTCAGTAGGAGGAAGAGCTCTATTTTCCTTTTACTAATACAAAAAATCTAATTATAGCATTTCAAAAAGAAAAGAAGTTGGAGAACAGTTACTATAGGATTTAGGAGTCTCTCCACTAAGAGGTAGGATTGGAAGGAGTGATATAGGTTATTCCGAAGGAATTATGCAAACGAAGAAAATTCTTTGTCTTCCCAATAATTATCCTTGATAAAATTTTGGATCTCCCCCCCCCCCCGACCCTCACCCAAATAGCTCCAAGGATCTCATTGAGGCGTCGAAATCTAAGAATTTCCACTTTAAATCAATCTGGTGTATCCAATGATTGGAATGGGCCAATTAAATTAGTCAAGGGGGGGGGGGGGGGGGGGGGGGGGGGGGGGGGGAACATGCCAGTATTCTTGTTTCCATTCGTTGGTGTTGAGGCCTAAAATAGCGCGATAGCAAACCATTTAGTGGTTGTTGGATCACGCAACTTGATTTGGCATATGTGTGACGTGAAATATAGCTCTCCTAATCCTAATTAGTATTAGTGGGAATTCTTGATGTAGATAGGGATCTCCCCGGATAGGATTCAAACCTACAACCAATCGGTTAACAAACAACCGCTCTAAGCTGAGCTACCGGGGAAAATGGTAGGGGATTCAGTCCCATACACACTTGCTTGAATACCTTTTTTCCAAAAGCCAATTCCAAATCTGTAAAGAGTTAAGCTTTCTTTGCCATTGCAAAAACTTTGCATACTCCCTAGTCCCCCATTATTGGGGGGGGGGGGGGGGGTTCAACCGGCCGAGACGAGGTCAAGATCAACCTGGCAAGCCCCTCCCAAGATTCGTATTGATTAATCACCAATGTGTGGTTTCTATTCCCCCCTTCCGGGAGGCGTAGTAGAATATTTGCGGGATTCTTCCTCCATGTTATTTTGAGCACTAGAATTAGGGGGAATAGAGGAAGAAAAATAGAATTAGAAAGATGGGGAAGATGAAAAAAAATTCGGGAGAAATGAACGTGAATTGGAGTTTCATGAAACAAAAGTAGCAGTTTATGGAAAAGAAAAAAAGATGAAAATTAGTACTGATGATAAAATAGCTCCAAAAATAATTACAAATAAGTAATAAGATATCCTACCATTTTCTTCGTAATGTATACACTCTCCTCCAAAAAAATTTAAGGCTCCGATTACGTTGACGAAACCGTCAATTCCGTAATGATCAAAATTTGAAAGTGACTTACTGAAAGATCTTAGATTACGCACAAGGCATATCATAATAGTAATCAATATAACCCCAATTTAGTGACCAAGATTGAACAAGCAACCCAAATTTACTAAGTAATTTGGTAAATCCAACTAGTTTTTTAGTAATATAAAAATATTTATAACTTTTTTGTAAATAATGAAGGAAAAAATATTCCAAAAAAAGATAAAATAAGTGAGCTATGCTACGCGAGTTTAGCAATATTTTTATTAAAATATTAAAAGATTTACTAAGTTCAAAAAAGTAAACTGGATTAATTAACCACTCTAGGGATAATTTAAAATTGGCAATTTCTCCTATGAGATTAATTCCCAATAGTCCTACTAATGTAGTGGGTATTGCAAGCATCACTAGAGAAAATGTCATGGCAAAAGACAATTCTTTAGGCTTCACGAAAACCCTTTGTTTTTTGTTATTCTGAGTCATACAGATGCAACATTTTGATTAATTTGGTTTAGTGAAAGATTTACTTCAGTCTCACCCCACATACTGATGGACAATGGTGCAAAATGGTTAAAGTCAGCCCAATCCATTTTAATACTGCAAAAATCCCCCTCGAAAGTAAGGAGATAGATACAAAACATATAAAACGTTGTAAGACCTACTATGCCAGAAGCTACAATTCCAAGTGGAAGAGAGCACAACCAACTTTTGTGAATAATCTCATCTTTGGACCAAAAACAGGCTAAGGGCGGTATTCTAGATAGAGAAAGGGGACCAGGAGGAAAAGTAGTTTCAGTAATTGGCATGTACTTACGTAATCCACCCATGAAAAACATGTTTTGACTCCTGTTAGGTGAATATCCAACAACTTTTTCAATTGAGTGAATTACTGAACCGGCTCCGAGAAATAATAAAGCTTATTTAGGCATGCATCACGAGATGGAAGAGAGCATATTGGTAAGCGCCGATGCCTAGGGCTGAAACCATATATCCCAATTGAGACATGGTGGAATAAGCAAAACCCTTTTTTAGATCTTTTTGTGCAAGAGCTAACGTGGCACCCAGCAAAGCTATTGCTCCACCAAGCCAAGAGCTGGCTTGCATCACTAAGGGAAGCGTAGAAATTAGACCATAAATTTGGGCAATGAAAAAAATCCCGACAGCTACCATAGTAGCTGCGTGAATAAGGGCCAATATGGGTATGGGTCCCTCCATTGCATCTGGCAGTCATACATGAAGCAAAAATTGAGCAAATTTAGCAATTGGACCTGCAAGGAGTAAAAAAGCAATGATTTTGTCAAGAGTGGATTGGAAAATCCAATTTCCTTTAATTTGG
Organism: Adiantum capillus-veneris; assembly: GCF_014529385.1. Lineage (NCBI taxonomy): Eukaryota > Viridiplantae > Streptophyta > Polypodiopsida > Polypodiales > Pteridaceae > Adiantum > Adiantum capillus-veneris. The sequence continues at coordinate 40,227,731 of NC_140945.1, read as the reverse complement.
CAAATCAATCACACAATTCGAAAATCTCGAAACTACCAGTTGTCCAGTAAATACCTAGAATACCTAAAAGTAATCTAAAATCTCCTATGCGGTTGGTAACAAAAGCTTTTTGACAAGCATTTGTGGCACTTGACCTAGCAAACCAAAAACCTACTAATAGATAGGAATGCATTCCAACTAACTCCCAAAACACGTAAAGCTTTATTAAGTTGGGGCTGAGAACTGACCCTAACATTGACGCGGTAAACAGACTTAAATAAGCGTATATCCCCGGTCATGACACATATAACTATCGCTAAATCATAATTAACATGCCTACAATGGTAACCAGTAGTGACATTACTAAAGTAAGTGAATCGACTAAAAAGCCTATTTCTAAGCAAAAAGTACTTCTGCAGAAAGCTAATCCAATTGTGTTTCTACTTATATGGCCTGCAAGCATATTTACTTCATCTTCCTTTGCTATTTTGGATTATATTTAAACCACACTATGTTTATCCATCAGAGCAAGCTAACAAATGAGGATCTTCTTTATGTGTTCAACTGTCATCGTACGGTTTGAACAAGGAGTGAAATTGAGTCAAATCCCTCAAATGTCTTGGTCCAATCATGTAATTGTATTGCACAAATTGTAACTGGTCTTTTAATCTTGTATTTCTTTTTTGAGAAATTCAGTATATGATGGTGGCTTGTGTCTTCTTGTTTTTCTTCTACGTCAAACATGGAAGTCACTACATGGCTTGTGTTCAATTGTTTTGCAACTAGTTGGTGTCGTATAAAGAAAGTCTAGAGTACTCAAAATACAAAGCATTATGTTGAACCTTGTGGAAAGAATCCAAAACATATTTTTCGGATATGTACATATTAATTTAAAGGTTCTATTTGAATTAGAAATAACAAGAAAATCTCCCTCCAAAAACCTCTCTCCAACTAAGGTGTCGAATCTTTTTCACTACAAATCCCACTTTAGTGAAATTCTTTGAAAAATCTCACTCGTGAGCTCGCTCAAAAAGCTCGCTTCATTCCCATGCCTTCTTTTGAGAATCCTTGATCAAAGCATCAACTCTTGTTGAGTCCTCTTGATTGGTTTATTGAAAACCAAGATGTTTCAAGCCAAGTATTAGCAACCAAAAGCCCAAAAAACCATTTATTGAAAAAAAAACACACAAAAAAACTTTATTGAATCCTAATGCTAAGGTTTTGAATTCCCAAATTTGTCAAAGAAAAACAATCCTAGGAAAAAAGTGACTTTGATTATTATTGAGTGATTCTCTAAAGTGGCAATTCTATTCATACACAATACTAATGAGAGATATAATACTTTAAAGTAAGCACACTTTGCAATTTTTACAATGTCTCATGCATGATCAAAAGTTGACTAATTTTATTTCAAATAAAACGTGCAATTTCAAGTTAAGCTATGAGCTATAAATCATTCAACTTTCAAATAAAACGTGCAATTTTATTTCAAATAAAACGTGCAATTTCAAGTTAAGCTATGAGCTATAAATCATTCAAGTTAAGGGCTCTAGATACCCAAATGTTACAGTACAAAGCAAATTCAACCCCTACATAAATCAATGGACTCTCATGTCTTACCCCACAACCGGTTTAAAAAAAACCAATGTTCAGTGCTTTAAAGGCTATACATACAAAACAAGCACTAAGAATGCTTTAAGCAATGCCAATGTTTAGTGCTTTAAAGGATTTACATAAAAATAAATTACTAAGAATGCTTTCAAATCCAACAAAATTAGTGATAAAAATATTCTAATCTTTGTATCTTCTATTTACTAGCTTAAATTATTGTCTCTAATAACGATGCCAAATGTTGGGGGTAAGTCGTAGCATAGACTAAATTTGCAATCCAAACCCAAAAAAATATCAATCCATGGCACAATAACATGATTAGAGCTTGGAGATACGAGCATCATTGTATACATCAAATGAGAAGAATCAAGGGATCCTTCTACTCTCATAGAGAGAAGCCATGGAATGTGCTTCCTCTAATCAAGCTCGCAAATCTACTCATCATACTATATCGCACACATTATTTCATTGAACTTAACCCCCCTATCACTACTCTTAATTTTACGCATACAAATAATGTCGTTAACATACCCACATCACATTAGCATTGATGCAACTGTTCAACTACTCAATATACATTGCATGCACAAACACTAATATACATACTTTGGGGGGAGAGAGAGAGAGAGAGAGTATGTATGAAGGCATTGCCCTCACACACCATGACCAATGATATGGCTATGTAAGAATTAATTAAGAGCAATGAGAGATCTATAATCAATTAATACAACTTCATTTATACACAATTAAGCACAAAGTAAATTGATAACAAAGAAAAGAATTTTCTTGGAGGAATCAAGAGTTACATGAGCTTGGAAAGCCCTAGCTCATGATTCATCACCCTACAAAGAGCATAACTCACCCAAAAATACCTTATCTTTTAGCATAGGCCTCTTTTATAGGCATGTACTCGAAGCCTTTTTGCCAAAAAAATTGAATTGAGGCCTTTACACTATAATTTAGTACAGATTGAAACTCGTATGAGCCCAAGAACCTATACAGTAAACATAGAAAAATCTAGTGCACATCCTTTACTTATGCATAACCATTGATGTGCTAACCGGTGTCGCTAATAGGCTTGAAGTTTGAATCCTCCTAACCATCGGAACAAAGTTGTTTTATTTTATCTAGAAATCACTTCATATAGCTAGGTAAGATAGACATTAGTGTTTTGTGAAAACTTGTAAAGATCAAGGAAGATAAATGTTGGTTAGGAAAACGTTTAAAGATTATCTGATTTCTTGCTTGCGACAGCATTGCAACTGGATGCATCATGATGGCCTCCCGCCATATCAATGAATGAGTCTGCAAAAAATTGAACACTATCAAGATCCTACCATAAAAAGAAAAATTGAATAGCAAGGCGTATATCAATCACATAAAAATAAAATCATATTACAAAGGTTATTAACACTTGCATTGATCTTACTTACTACATGACATATATGTTAATCTATATAGATGTTGAGAACAACTTCACTCGAAAAGAAAAGTTTACTCTACATGCATATAATAATAGCTTTGATCATCACTTAGAAAATCATCAAAAGGTTTTCTCCTTTAAAAGCAAATTCACAAAGCGATCTTTATGATTTTGATTTGAGCCTTTTAAATATTAACAAAATTTGCAAGCACTCTGATTACTAATTGGATGCTACAAATAATGGAATTACCAAATTCTCATGCAAATTTGTTGTAAGGCAAAATTTACCATGTAGGATAAGCATGATATTGAAGCAACAGAGTAGACTTGAGAGAGAGAGAGAGAGAGAGAGAGAGAGAGAGAGAGTAGATATGGTATCTTGAGAGATTGACTATAGATAAAAAATGTATTGAAAGATCGCCACTTGAACTGCAATTTACATGATGGTGTATGAAGAGGGCACACATAGAAGATCATCACGCAATGTCAACCCTTCAATTGTCTCCAATCCTGATTTACCATAGCACCCTAGCTTAGTCTTCTTTTTTCTCAATGCCTTGTCAAGCCCCAATATCTCCACGGTAGCCTCATGTTTCATTCAGAAGCCTTTCTCCATAAACTTTCACTTGCCTCGTCCACTCTCGCCATCACTTCCAAAAATCAATCGCTTCATGTCCTTCACCTCCCTAACACCAGGTCAATCAAAAGCCCTAATGTATTCATCTCTTCAAGAAAAGGTATGGAGCTATGCTAAGTAAGGAGCTCAAAACGTGAAGAGGACCCACTAAAACCCAATAGTGAAGTATGGGGTAGGAGCTATACTCAACATTATGGTTGGCAATAACCTATCATCTTCAAATCTTAAAATTGCCAAAAAGAGAGAGAGAGAGAGAGAGAGAGAGAGAGAGAGAGCTTCAAAGGATTAAGAAAGAGCTAACGCTATCTACTACCAAAAATTTGAAGATGACATGTCGTTACCATTTAAAATGTTGAATACAGCTCCTACCCTATACTTCCCTATTTCGTTTTAGTGAATTCTATTCATGTTTTGAGCTCCTTCCTCAACATAGCCCCATATCTTTTCTTCGACAAACGAATAAAATTGAGCCTTCGAGTAAACTAGTGTTAGGGAGACGAAGGGCACGAATTGATTGAATTGTGGAAGTAATGGCAAGAGTGAACGAGGGACGTGGAATATTGTTCATTGACATAGTTGAGGCTACCGTGGAGATATTGAACCTAGACAAGACATGAAGCAGCAAGCAAACTCGGATCTTACGTTATGGTGAATCGAGATTAGAGACAGTTGAAAGGCTAACATTGCGTGTTGATATACAAAAATCTATTTTTCAAATCGAGCCTTACAACAAATTTTCACTAAAATGTGATAAATCCATTATTTGTAACATTCGATCAATAATCACAATGCTTGCAAATGTTGTTAGTATTTATAGATCTCAAATCAAACTTAGAAAAAGCGCTTGCAAAACTCTTTTGTAACGACACAATCTTTTAATGAGCTTTCATGCAGTATCAAAGCTATTTTATGCATATCGAGTAACTTTTTCCTTTGAATAGAAATCGTTTCCAACAACTATATACATTAACATATATCACATGTAGTAAGTATGACCAATGTTAGTACTAATGTCTTTTGTAATATAATTTTATCCTCATGTGATTAATATACGCCTTGCAATTGAATTTTCCTTTAAATGGTAGGATCTTCATGGTGCTTGCTTGATTACGGACTCATTCATCAACATGATGGGAGACCATCACAATGCATCGAGTTGTGTAGAATTTCCATAATCAAGCAATCTAATAATCTATAAACAATTTTTAATCAGCATTTATTTTACTATAAAAAAAAACTAATTGTCTACTTAATCCTTATAAATTTTCACAAAGCACTAATATATTCTTGGCTACCTTATACGAGGTGTTTTCTAAATAGAAAAATCGACCTAATTTCGATAGTGATGATGAGGATCCCACTTCAAGTCTTTCGAGTGTCACGTTTGTCCCATCCAATTTGCACAGCGGAAGTCCTTGGTGGACATATGAATAGGCATACACAAGGTACATTTGTTCATCCTCCTATTGTTTCTTGGCTTTTATATTAGGTTCACTATATGTAGTCATACGGACCAAGTGATTAAAATTTTAGACCCACCATTTTTCTCTCATCATATTTCAAGATTTTTTGTCATCTAACCACCAGTCAATTTGTAGAGAGGGAGAGAGAACAAATCATAAATGCACGGCAACTCCTCATGGTGAAACAATAACACTTTTCTTTGCCTACATTTGTGTAAAGAAAACTTGCTCTAAACAAATTCCATTTCAACTCTTTTTTTAAAAATATTTCCTTACATCAAAGATTACATTCTCCAAAGAGGGTCTCTTTTAGTGCATGATCAGTTTGTGAGACATATTATGTATGCATTGTTAGTAAACTAAGAAAACTAAGATATGGTGAAGAATTATTTTCCAACAAACATTCTTACTATCCAAATGCATTACTTGTGCATGTGGTAAATGAAGTTACAGTTGCTAGGACGGTCTTCTTAGAGAGATTCATGAAGACTTTACAAGGGTTCGTTCGTCAAATGGGTGACTTGAATACTTTGTCTATATCCAAGACATCTTAAAAATTAGCTTTAGAAAGTTTGATATTTTTATTTTTTATGTGAAGTGGCTCAAGATTATTACTAGTGGTCCCAATGCAACTATGCGCAAAGATAGGAGTGGATTAATTCAAGTGAAATATAGGCCGGTGTGGATAGATGATCAGGACACATTTGTACTTTTGCAGCATTGTGAACGAGTTATGATTATCAAATATCCACTATGGAATGAAGATGCAAATGATTTGACTAAACCATGCTGGCTCTTTGTTTTCCAAGGCTCTTCATGGATCAAACAAGTATGTGAAGTATTGGAGGTTGAGGACGAAGAGACGCATGAGTAGCGTGCACAATTTATGGATGATGTGGATGAGGATATCAAGCTTGAATTTGGTGCTCCTGGTGAGTAGATGCCTGAATCTAGAGATGAGCGATCAGATAGCAGAGATGGATGTAGCCATGGAGTTTGATGACAAAGATGCAGAAGTTCAAATTGAGATAGATAACTTTGGTACATCAACTCTCATAGAAGATGAGAGATTTACTAGTGACTTTTATTAAGATCTCTCTTGTAATGTCTAGTTATGGTTAATGGATTATGATTACTTTCCAACAGTGAATAAATAGTTATTTGTACGCTTAAGTTGTCCATTTATGGTTGAATGAACTAACATATTCTATACATGTTTTCTTTTTTTTTTTCTTGCATCTATGAAAGATGATGCGGAGCCATATTCTCTGAGCTTCAGTTTTCGTATTACTCTAGTGAGCATGTCACCTGAGCATATGACCACATTTTTCTCACAGTTTTTTCCCTGAGCAGTGTGCATATGCACATACATTTTAGAGAGTTGGTCCTTCCAAACCAAATATAGCTACTTTAACTCCTACAACAAGTGTGCAGACTCCAGTTACACAGACAAGTGGTATCATAGCTATGATGATTGTGCAGATTACATCGACGGGTGGAGCTACACCAGAGACTATAGCTGCCTCCTCTGAAATGGAAGTTTGAAATTTGACTGTTATGCCATTTCTTAGTATTGAACCACTGCCACTTTCTTTTGTTGAAGTAGAAGAGGGATCGCCTCCACCCCTCGGAGGAGTTCGCATTGTTGTTGCACTCTCTCGATCTTTTCCAACTATCTTGACTTGAAATCCTCCTTCAAGTAGTACCTCAACTTCTTCATCAGTGAGATTTGTTCCTAGATCAACCGGTCAAGTTGTTGGAGGAGGAGCTAACCTTGGTTCTATATTATGATCCACCACATAGCAATGAGTAACATGTCTGGGATAGAACCAAAACCATTGTCTGAGTAGCCCACTTAGATGTTTTCTATACCCCTCAAAGGATGGTGCAGGAATCCCTTTACTACATGCCACAATATTTTGTCCACTTCTTTTCCCACCACTGGGGGTGCCACTGCATGTCACTGAGAGGGGTTCTTCTGATTGCCTGCATAGCTTCAATGACCTTGCTGTACTAGAGGAAACTCTTTTCTTGAGCCTCTCTAGTAAAATACCCTTTCCAATATGTTTACCTTGAGAGTAAAAAACTGCCTTCGTGCTTTGTAGTATTGAATTTTCCATATCTGAAGTACATGTGTGATACAATGAGATTTTTTTTTTTGAACCCTTCGCCTGCAAGCCAACTACCATGCTTGCTCTCGGCCAAGTTGGTTCTTGGTGTGCGATGGATTGTGATTTTAGTACCTTTTTGGATTACGACCAGACCTCGGGGACTTCACTAAGGATTACCGTATGATGTCACGTGAGTGTACAATAGGGGGGGTTAATAAGGCCAAAAAGGTAGATTTCACAAAGGAGGGTCCCGTATATAGGGGGTAAAATGGCAGTTTTGGTGCACGCAGGTGACGTCTTCCTAATACTACTAGTGAATCCCCCGGGGACCAGACTTGGTAAGATAGTGCCCCTAGGTGTCTTAGACCTCCTCCTAAAGTTTCATTGCATTTGGACTTTGTTTGACTGCCGAAATGGCGTGATGATCAAGAACAGTGAGAGAGGACATAGGTAGATTGCCTGAGTAGAGAGATTTGCTAGTGCTAGAGGTATCTTCTTTCCATAGGTTTACTTCTTGAGGGTTGAAATCCTCAAAGAGTCTCCAAGTCCCATCCAAGCCGCTTCCCTGATTATTGACATTATGTTAGTTCTAGATAGCTATGCTGCAAACGTCTGTCATGGCAACCCGCTAACATTGGTGCCTTTGCCGGCAAAAGTGATCCTTAGGTGGTGAGTGACCTAGTCTTAGCATTTACTTTCAAGGCCTTAGATTTTGATTTCCATTCTATTACACCTTAGCAATCGAGTGGATAGACACGGGGTTTAGTGCTTGGTACAGACTAGAAGTCGGGGACTTGTTAGATCTACTCTTGAGAGGTATAGGGAGTTGTGAGTGAGATACGAAAGCATTTCATTCCACATTTTTTCTCGATTCTTTGAAAGTACTATTTCATCCTCCATTTTACTTTCAATTTTGTACTGTTTATGTGTTTCTTTTCCTAGGATTCATTTCAGCACTTAGGAGTAGGTTACGTAAAAACCAAAACCATCAAATTGAGCTGAGAAGTTTAGGGGAAAAACTGAAAAAACCATATCTTGGTAAGTGATACCATAACTCTAAAAATTTAAGAATTTGATGGTCAAAACTCAAAAGTTGAGTAATGAAAAAAGGGGATAGCTAGACCAAAAAGAGTCAATCTAGAAAGTTTTCATTCACTTCGTGCAAGAAAATGGATCATGATCCATGTACCCCTGTGACTTTTTGAGCAGAGTCTTTTTTATACTTCTTCAGAGAGATCCTTTACCTACATGGCTAAAAGATTCAAAAGTGTGAGCTTTAAGGAAGAAACAACCATGGGAGCGAAGCCATCACAACTTGCACCAACTGCAAAACTTTTACACTTGAAATTTCAATTTGAAAATGAAGAGGGTGCTAAAATTTACAAAGGTGGTATGGATCGCTATTGCATTAATCTTGAAGAGAGACCTACCGAGTTCAGGGACATAGCTCGTGTGGACTATAGTGGCAACTGATGGTTTGATGATGAGGGATCCATGTATTTAGTTGTGAAAAATCCCTATATTGTGGACAAGTGGGGATTAATGGGCATAAGGAAAAGGGTGATATCGAGCCTGAAGAGAAGCTGCCAAAGCTAGAAATTCCTAATGTGAAGCTTAGGCGAGTGAATATGGAAACACTGACAATACACATGTGGGGTTGTACAATGACAATGGAGAGCAGATTTTCTACTATAAATGTGACAGGCCTACATTGGGAAATTGACGGAGCAAAAATGCATATATGTTCAGCTCTGGCAAGCTCCTCTCTCTCTCTCTCTCTCTCTCTCTCTCTCTCTCTCTCTCTCTCTCTCTCTCTCTCTCTCTCTCTCTCTCTCTCTCTCTCTCTCTCTCTCTCTCTCTCTCTCTCTCTCTCAAGGAAGGTCGATGAGCCTCTGCACAACAGCCAAGGGGATCATGCACGGAGGGTCTCTCTCTCTCTCTCTCTCTCTCTCTCTCTCTCTCTCTCTCTCTCTCTCTCTCTCTCTCTCTCTCTCTCTCTCTCTCTCTCTCTCTCTCTCTCTCTCTCTCTCTCTCTCTCTCTCTCTCTCTCTCTCTCTCTCTCTCTCTCTCTCTCTGTGTGTGTGTGTGTGTGTGTGTGTGTGTGTTAGAGTTGTAAGCGGCTACGACTGCAGGTGGAGGGGGGAGGCACACGAGGGTTTCTGTGCGCGTGTCTCTCTGTGGATTGGGAAGGGCTCGGAGGTCAAAACTTGACGTGGAAAGGGGGGAGGCATGGCTGGCAGGGTTGGCAGGAGGCGCAAGGCGAGGGAGCTGCATGAGGGGAGGTTGAGGGTGCATGCACTGTGCAATGTGCAGGATGGCAGCTAGGGCCTGTTGTATTGAACATTACATGGCGCGCACGATGGGTTGGAGGGACATATGGGGATGGGGGGAATATCGGAATGTATCCCCATAAGTAGTTGGGTTTTTTTAATGTTGAGCTAGTATGTGAGTAGGTAGGTGAAAAATAGCAAGTGAAACTTTTCCTCCCAATTACATCAGCCAAACGCGGGGAGTCCCAAGAGATTCTTATTAAAAAGCGCTAACTTATGATATGGCTGTCGAGCCGCTACCCTATTTGATTTGCAAACTTAATTTTGTTGTTTTTCAATTCCACGTGGAGTTATTTCTTCCAAGCAAAATATTAAATGCATGTGTCGTCACCTCTCTGCTGCTGCATGCACCGTCAACTGGGTTGCATGATCCATAGCTTTCTAAATCTCTTGACTACGGTGCATGTTCCATAGCTCTCTAACTTGCGCTCTAGTGGCAATACACTGTCAACTGGGTTGCATGATCCATAGCTCTCAATTGGTCTGCATGATCCATAGCTCTTTAAATCTCTAAATTGAATTGCTCCATAGCTCTCTTAACTGCGATGCATGCTCCATAGCTCTCTGACCTGAGCTACATGCACTCTAGTGACAATACCTCAGGAGCTCTGGAAACGGGTAGGTGATCTTTTCTTTTGATGTCTCAACAGTTTTTGCACCAATATTTAGTACTACACGTATCTGAAAGTGCACTCTTCACTCGATCATCTCATGGAAATGAATTTACAGTGGTTCTAAATAGTTTTTTTGTTCCAGGAATTTTCTTCATACACGATCATTAAATCTGCACAAGAGAATAATCATATCGCGCATGCAGCAGCAGAGGACTGACGATCGATGCATTTGATATTTTGCTTGAAAGTAGGAACTTCATGTGGCATTGAAAAACAATAAAATTAAGTTTGGAAATAAAATAGGGCAGCGGCTCAGCAGCCATATCATAAGTTAGTAAATTTTAATAAGAATCTCCTAGGACTCCCCGTCTTTGGCTGATGCAATTCGGAGGAAAAGTGTCACTTGCTATTTTTCACCCACTAGCTCTATATTAAAAAGACCCAATTACTTATGGGGATACCTCCCTAGTCTCCCTCCATCCCCGTATGGTCCTCCAACCTGTCGCCCGTCATGTAATGTTCAGTACAACAAGCCCTGACTGCCATTCTGCGCACCGCATGGTGCATGCACCCTCAACCTCCCCTTGTGTAGTTCCCTTGCCTTGCGCCTCCTGCATGCAATGCCTCCCCTCTTTCCACGTCAGGTTCTGACCTCCTAGCCCTCCCCAATCCAGAGAGAGATACTTGCACGTAGAACCCCCTCACGCCTTCCCTCTCCACCTGTAGTGGTAGCTGCTTGCAACTCTAGCATGGAGAGAGAGAGAGAGAGAGAGAGAGAGAGAGAGAGAGAGAGAGAGAGAGAAAGAGATACGGGCTCACCAGAGCTGACCCTACGGGTACACCTTGGCTGCAAATCTCACACACACACACACACACACACACACACAAAGAGAGGGCGAGCTGCTCGTGCCCCTCTTTTGCAGACGAGTGCTCGTTCATGGCTTAAGAGTCTCAAAGAGCTGTCGCCTACCGCCCTTCAGAGGCTTTGAGAGGCTTCCACACACACACACACACACACACACACACACACACACACACACACACACACACACACAGAGTTGCATCAAGTGTTGCGGAGAGAGAGAGAGAGAGAGAGAGAAATAGAGGGACGTGTTGCACAAAGAGAGAGAAAGAAGAAGAAGAGGAGTATTTTCATGTTCTAAAAAACCTAAGTATTTTTTGAAGATTATCTCCATTTGCACTTTTTCCAGCATTGGCCAGACATACTCACCTGATACAAATCACCCCCACATTTTCACCCTCATCCTTGTGAAAATAAAAAATCAATTTCTACTACCTTAGTCACGTTTATTATAAAATTTTCATTTACTTGCATACTTTTTTCTCCTTCACCCAAAATAATACAAAAGAGGGACCATATCATATGATTCCAATATCCTTTTTCATATCCATAATTCTTCCATATTTTTTTATTATGTACTCATTATTCTAACACCATGTGCTCATTGAGCTAAAATCCATGAATAGTCCATACACTAGTCTAACCATGTATATATTTCTTTATTCACCAATAATCCTCCTCCATGCATGTGCAAAGATAACTTGGATGCTTTGTATCATGATATGACAAAGGAGAGGCTCACTCTTGGATGCATTGTGCAAATTCAACAAAGGACGAAGCCACTAAAAGGCTTTTGCAGGCATTAAAAAACAGGCTTTTTGGTGAGATTTTTGGCGCCTATCTTCGTTTGGGATTTGAAGAAGCGACCAACAGACAAAATGTAGCTTACAAGCTGAATAAACACCTTAACTTTTTGCATAATTTTTGGAGCTACCATCGGTGAGATATGAATTTTATGGTGGACCCCAGTCTGCCCACTTTTTCTCACAAGTCACCCTAGTCTTCTCTTGCCTCCTTCACACTTCTACACACACACACACACACATTCCTCTCCATCCCTCACTCAAACCTGCAAATTTCATGGATTCTTTCATCTTCTTCACCATTTCCATCTCTCCCTTACTCCATAGCTAAAAAATTATCATCTCTACATACATATAGCTCAATTCCTCTCTCTAGAATCAAATTCATATTACCATAACCTCTTCATCCTTCCACAAAAAGAGAAAAAATTAGAAAAATAACCAAGCTCACTCAAGCTCTACAAATGGAGGAGTATGATCATGGAAAATTCAACTTTTCCATGGTCACAAGAACTACACCGATAGAGTTCTACAACCTCTTCATTCACTAGAAGAGATAGGTGGAAAATTCTCTTTCCGTCTTGTGGTTTCCATCAATTGTGTATATTCTAATCCTTCTCTTACTTTTTATCATTGTATAAATCATATAATGCACCTTGAGTGTATATGCCATGTAATTTTACCCCATCCCACTAACTACAAACTACTAACAGTAACTGCTAACCCTTTCTTGTAAATTGCACCCACTCTACTAAGGCATCCCAAACCTTGAGCAAGAATTTCCGAGAAATCCCTAAATTGAGCAAGACAAGGCAAGGTACACTATTTAAAAACCAAAGTCAAACAAGATTTTGAGATGATTTCAAGAAAGGAAAACGTTACTCAATCCTAGACCTCTACCCAAGGGTTAAACCACGAGCCTTATGCTAAAAAAAGTAACGCTCTTGCCACCAATACAAATCTCAAGACTAAGTAGAGAGGATCTTGACCTTCTCTTCACTTCTTCTTCTTCTTAATTCTCCTTTGTCTCTCTCACTCTCCCTCTCTCTAACTCAAGTTATTGTGATTTTATGTACAATAAGTTGTTGTATAGATCATGGTGGGAACTTTCGAAGAATTCTACTGCAATGTGGGAATTCTTTTAAGAAAATCCACATCATGGTATATATTGAGATTTGCATCAACCCATCATATATAGCCAGTCATCGAAGGGGGGGGGTAAGGTTATTGCAGTGATTTGATAGAAGAGTCACCAAGGTTGATAGTCATGATTGATGTACTGGGGAAAACTTTGTGCTCTCACATGGACTCTCCCTTTTACCTACCTATGTGTTTACTGATCGTGGTTACAACCTCCCCCCTTTTGGGACACTCTCTTTGATCTCTTTTGCCTGCATTGATTCGTGACAGTGCTGAAAAGCCTACTAGTTTTAAAGAAATTTAGTGTGAAACCCTTGATATACTGATATAGATTCAATGTGCCTCTTAGTGTTGTTTCTTTTGAGCACGAGTCTGGAATCTATAGAGATATCTTCCATAGCCTCAATCCATTTTCCTCACGCAAAGATTGACCTTGTACAAGAGGCTCAACTACTGAGCACATCTCTCAGAGCCTAGTGCTCCATTATCACTGCAACCCTCTCTACTACTTGCTAACGGCATTTTGTGCTAACGATATTGTGATACTAGCATATCAAGGCGGCCACAAGAAGATCCTCCCACTTTTGTGAGAAGCCCACCCATGCAAACACCTGCACACTGCCTACAGCTATTCGCAATGAACCTAGTAATAGTTCTCTTGGGGGGCTTGCAGTGAGCCCACCCATTTCTTGATGCTAACCTTGACATTGTGGTTAAATCCTTCCAAGCAACACTTGTTGCAGCCACAACCAACCCTGGCGCATCCTTGCATGCTTCCGCTCAGTTTCTTGGCAGTTAAGCTCAGGGTGTTGCCACCTCCGTTGAGGACCCTCTCTCAAATCACCTTGCTCTTGCGGTGAAATCCACCCAAGCCCGCCCTGTCCTTACAGGCAATTCCAACCTGGTCAACTTAGTGGAAGTCAAAGCCAACAACATCATCATGGAAGATTTTGTTGCTTCATTAGAAGAGCTTTGCTCAGCAGTGCACGATGATGCTGTTTCCCATCAGGTGACGATCTGGCAAATTACCCTGTAGATAACATAGAAGTTGCAATTAAAGCTCTTGCACCACCCTCCCAGCCCCTTGTTGTGGATGATAATGCTCCTACTGCAACCGGTCTCCCAAGCAACCATGACCTTGCTGCTCGAGTTACCGCACCAGTCCAAGTGACACAATCTACATGAGTCATTTAAGGCGGTACACACCTTCCATGCAACCTGCTTGATGGAAACAACAGAGACTTTCCAGACACAATCCAACAAAAAGGAGGTCAAGCTCATGGAGACCCTCACCATCCTACTCTCGGTGCACCCAAACTTGCATCTGCTCAAGGCTATCAAAATACCTCTCTCCCTGGTGCCAAAAGCCAATCTCAGCAAGCCCTTGCAGATCACTCTTTACGTGCTGTAGATCTTGTTGTGGCTCAACACCACTGCAAGCTAGTGGCAACCCCTTCTGGCCACCCATGCCTTGCTCCTTCCATGAGTCCCTTCAGGATGACATGGCTTCTAGCCTACAATACTAATTCCCCTCCCTGTGATACTTCTTGCAAGATGACATGGCTGCACGATCCTGGCTGTACCTACAAGGTTGCCCATAGTGAGTTTTCACATAGCAATATTGTCATCCAGTTCCACCCACCCTCTAGAATGCATCATGAACCTACAAAACCTCTCAAGCTCTCTCCAGCCATCCGCGCCGGTGTGGATCGCTAGAGGGAGATGGATTGCACCCTAAGAAGCTATGTATGAATATAATCATCCACCTTTTCCCACCCTCCAATATGCAAATTGAACTTGGAAAAAACCTCTCTACCCATCCGCGCCAGTGCGGATGGCTAGAGGGAGTTAGGAATTTATTAAGAGTTGACTCCTGCCTACTCTCTCTACCAATCCGCACCGGCATGGATGGCTACAGGGAGTTAGGACTTTATTAAGAGCTGACTCTTGCCTAGGGGGATTGGAAATAGTGGGGAAATAATCACCCTACTATAATGGGGTCGCACTTGGGCAAAAATTCTATCGTAGTTCTAGAACTCTCACTACTATCTTGTGAAAGTGGAAACGGTAACCAAAGTTCATGGGTAGATTCCCGTCCACCCCAACTTTCCTTGCCTTTAACATGTAGATACCCGTCCACCCCAAATTTTCTTGCGCCATCTTGTCCTACCTTGGCATACTACTATCTGCAAGATTCCCCAATTTCCAAAAGTTATGGGCACATTTTCTAAACACATTGGATGTAGCCTGCTTTTAGGGGAAATAGCTATGTATGTAGCTTCACAGGCATGACTCAACGTGTTCATTCATACTGTGTGACCAAGAAGGCTTCACATGGTGCAATCCATCTCCCCACTACCCCCATGCATGACTCAGCGCGTGCATTTATACTATACATGCCACAACACCCCAACATCAAAATTCCTTTTTCCAATATCCTCACATTTAGACTATTGTTGTAACGTCTAGGTACAAAAGATAACATCAACTTTTGAAGCAACAAATGAGATACAAGCTTGTGATTATGTGATTCGCAACTATAGGTGAGGGTTAGAGATCAAACCTTTGTCTGTATTTTGCACCAAAAAGTACCAAACTTCCCTCTGTTTTGAGGGGAATGGCGTCCCTCTAGTGGGTCCCAAAACTAAGCGCCTTGTTTTTAACCAATGGAGGCTTTCCACCTCGATTGAGGGTATGAAGGTCTAGGTAGTTTGAACCCCCCCTAAATTTATTGCATGGATAGCCAAGTTGGACCTCTCTCTCTCTCTCTCTCTCAAACCATGCCAGCTTCGATGGCTAAAGAGAGATTGGACTTCAACCTAGCTACCCTTTATTGCTCTAAATCTACTCCTCTTAAATAGCATGTCTTGAGGTGAAGACTCGTTGGATAAATCTTAAGGTCGCTTGGGATTATTTGTACCACATGAGAGCTTCACTTTCCTTCTCTCTCTCTCTCTCTCTCTCTCTCTCTCTCTCTCTCTCTCTCTCTCTCTCTCTCTCTCTCTCTCTCTCTCTCTAGATACACACACACACATACATGTGTGTGTGTGTGTGTGTGTGTGTGTGTGTGTGTGTGTGTGTGCAGACATATGTATATATACATATATTATAGGCATGGTTAGAGATAGGTGCAAAGGAGAAATAAAAACGAATGTACTTGACAAATGAGCATTATGAACATCACCATACAAAAAACCAACACATCATGGAGTGCAAATTAATAAATTTAGAAAGCTAGAGTTGAGCTAGATGCTTATAGATGCATACTAATATTTTCACGGTTTTGTCTTTGCTCTGAAAAACTCGTTCGGTGCGTGGTAAGACTCCACTCTACTCTACCTTGGAGTAGGAAACCTCACACAAAAATCACTCACCTCTCTAGAATCTTCTCTATTTCACCTCAAAAATTATCATCTCCTCTTGAGTCCACATCCATGTGACTCAAGAGAGAAGAGAGCCCCACTCTCATAAGAATTTTAAAAAAAATTCATAAACATGGTTTTCTATGTAAATATATATTAGGAGATAATCCTAATAAGAACTCTCCTCACCTATAAATAGAGCCTTTTTCTCTTGGTAAATAGCATGATCTCTACACTATTGCTCACTACTTTGAGCATACCATTCTCCATCTTAGTCATAGGGAGAAAGAGTGAGCTCTCTATACACCATCACTTGTGGTGTATAGGAAAGCTTCTTTGAGCTAGTTGTAGCATTGCAAAGGAGTGAGTGATTTATAACTTCCAATCAAAGTTGTACCTACTCTTGCACATCAATTGAATCAATAAGTTGGATCTAACCACGGTTCAAAACTCTTTGGAGTCTCTCCAATTCACGCTTGGCAACCTCATTGGTTTAAGGTGACGTGTTTTCATTTTGAGATTCTTTTGCAGCATTTGCTTGTATGTGACTCAAGAGCTTTTGTGTTTGTTTTGTTGCTTGGGAAAACATTATAAGAGGGATGTATGGTGAGAGAGTTTCCATAACCCTAAGATAATGTGTAAATTGGAACATCATCAAACTTAATTGTGTCTCTTGACTCTCCTCCAAGATGTTTATACACCCACGTTAATCATTTAAATTAAAGCTTAATTCTTGTCCAAAACTCTGTGTGTGTGTGTGTGTGTGTGTGTGTGTGTGTGTGTGTGTGTGTGTGTGTGTGTGTGTGTGTGTTTGTAGCATTGATATTAGTGATAGTGTACCCTTTCTTCTCGCTTGTATTGCTAAGGGATTCTCCTCTTTTGCGTCCTAGTTCACTCTATAACTAGGTGGTGCCCCTTCACTTGTTTGGATGTGGGTTTATTGTTGTTGTTTTTTTCTTGTGTTTGCCCCAGTCCCAATTGAGCAGCACGGGAGCCTTGAGAGGTGTTTAGAGGTTGCCTCTCTTGTTGCCCACCCCGGACCGCCTCAATTTTGGTGCCCCCACTGAGGACGGCTTGTGTATGTTTTTGTGTAGGTTCAACCATTAGTTTAGTCAAGTAGTTTGCATGAATCACGAGAATTTGTACAATCCTTTCATTCTCATTGCAAGGCAAAAGGTACACATAATTGTTAGTACTAAGTTGCAATTTCAACATGTATATCGTAGAATTTTAGGTCCTCTTAGGTTGGCTGAGATAAACGCTTTGGTGAATTCTTTTATTTTGCCTCTCATTAGATACGACCTTAGTTTGGACGTCTATATTTTTGTTTTGTTTTAAGCATTAGGTCATGCATAAACCATGGATAAAGGCCCATGAATAGAGGTTTTTTCCTTCCATTTCACTCCACACATTAGAATAAATGTTGCAATTAGTAGAAAGATCCATTTTTAGCAGTGTATAATCTTCATGTTTGGTGCTCAACGAGTAGGAAAAATTCTCGCGTCACCAAACCCTGTCATCTTGCCTCTTGTTGACTATCATAGATCATTTGATGTGCATATTTAGAAAACATTATTGTGTAAATTTTCAATAAAGAAGAAAATGTGTTGTCACCCAGGATTCGATTCAATGGAGGCCCAACGCCAAATGTCAAAAAATGGCTTGTTGCATAAAAAGAGTGATAGGAGATGAGGTTCGCTTAGAAATGTTTGAGGTAGTTCTGAGGAAGGATGCTAGCACTTGGTTTGACTCTCCATCTTAAGAGGTTAAGGAAAACTATAACAAAGTCATTGATCATTTCAAGCAATACTTCTTTGACCCCCAAAACACTCAAAAGCTATGGCAAGATATCGTTTCTCACAAGCAAAAAGACTTAGATGACTACTACAGGTATAAACAGGAGTTTCTATGTCTTTGGGTTGTATGGGTGAGAAATGTTGCTAACCCTGGTGATGCTGTAGAGTTCCTAAAGAAGGAGAGATTCATAGCCGGTCTCTTTCCTACACTCAAGATAAAAGTCAAGACGGGTGCACCTGCTACCTTTGATGCAGCTGAAACTAGGGCTGTTGAGAAGTATAGAAAACTCAAGTGCCTAAAAGGAGAAGTTCCACTAGAGGGTCCTAGACCCAAAGGAAAATTGCGAGCATCAACATCTAGAGAGATTTGTGAGGTAACAATGAGGTGATTGAAAAGTTAAATAAATCCTTAAGCAACTTGTCAATTCATCTTGCACAAGCTATAGGTCCCAAGGGACAAACAAAGAAAGCCGAGGAGAGAGAGCCACAACCTAGGTGTCTTTTGCAATGTTGGAATTGCAGAGAGTCTGGACATGGGATGTATAATTGTTCTTGGCCCCGTGGGGAGACAAGGAGATTTAACTTAAATTATCCAGTGATGAATGCAAGTGAAGGAGGCTAGTCAACAACCAAGGCTTCTACAAAGGCCAAATGGAGCAAGACCACCTCCACAAGGTGTAGAAGGACTTTCACCTTTGCCAGATCCAAATGTGCATGTGATAGAGGTGATTAATTCAAATAGGTTGACATGGAAGCAAATGGCATTGAGTGTGGGTGGGGAAAAGATAAGGAGAAAGAAGGGGTCACGTCACAAAGTGACCATGGACAAGAAAAGAAGGCGAAAGAGACCAAAGAAGCCAAGAGGACTTGACGGCGTATCAACCTCCAGGACTTCCCTCTTGTACATGGTATGGCTCCATACAACTTGTTGGAAGACATGAGAGATAAGGGCCCTTATATCTCATGGCCTGAGTTTCTTGCATTATGTCCACAAGTTAGGAGAGAGTTAACGAAGGCAGTTAGCACTAGGAGAAAGGTAAAAGAGAATGTGCTTGTTGTAAAAATTATACAATCTAAAATGAATGAGAACATTACACCAGTGCTAGACTGTAACATCAAAGGAAGGTTAGTTAGGAAAGGTCTAGTGGATGGGGGTGCACAGATTTGCATCATAACAGAGGGACTCATGCAGACACTAGGCATGCACATCCATGAGACATCTAAAATCAAAGTAAAAATGGAAAATGATAGTAAAGCTAGGTGCGTAGGCATTTGTAAAAATGTTTTTGTGGAGTCCTTTGGCATTAACACTAGGTTGCTAATGGGACACTTTTATGTCCTGTTAAGTGACCATTTTCCTTGAATTATGTCAAGAGTTTCAAAATGGATTTTGAGGTGCTATCTGTCTAGAAAGTTGTCTCATGAGCTGAAAAAAACTTGACATTTTTTTGGAATATCAATTCCATCTTTAACCTTGTCCTTGCACAACATTTCACAACCTAAACTATGTGAAAAAATGGGTCCTGTTTTTGGCTTTTTTCAACTTTTTGCAACTATACCACTCTAGAATTCATGTTTGTGAGGTCTATAATGCTAAAGAACTATCTTTAGTAGTCCTCAAACATGTCCTGATGCTTCTAGGGAGAAATAAATGTTAAAGATGTAAGTTATGACCAAATTACAAAAATTGTAAAATCCTGTTTTTTAGCCAATTTTAGCTCTTCTATGATTTTTTTGGTGGCTTTCATGATATCCAAATGCAGTTTTGATTTTCCATATCGCATATTGCAACACAAAGCTAATATTCCTTGAGTTTTGGGGCACCTAATACCCTATTTTTCATAGTAGACAACGATGGTTGATTTTTTCAATTATAGAAGAAAACAAAACATTCTAGTATATCAAGTATAACTTTTTCAATATTGTTAGTTTCTTGTGACAACTACATGCATTTTGTATGGAGTAACCATATCTAGTCATAAGGATCAAATTTGGCTAGATATTGAATAGTTTCTATGGGATTCTACAACTCATAATGTTGAACCCAGTTTTTTCATGTTTGCTGTATTTAGCACTTCATCTTTGTCCCCAAGATTACCCTTGGTAAGAGATGTATTATTCTTTTGGCATGCTCCATGGATCCTTTTGAACCTAAAGGACAATATGCGTAGGCATTTGTAAAAATGTTTTTGTGGAGTCCTTTGGCATTAACACTAGGTTGCTAATGGGACACTTTTATGTCCTGTTAAGTGACCATTTTCCTTGAATTATGTCAAGAGTTTCAAAATGGATTTTGAGGTGCTATCTGTCTAGAAAGTTGTCTCATGAGCTGAAAAAAACTCGACATTTTTTTGGAATATCAATTCCATCTTTAACCTTGTCCTTGCACAACATTTCACAACCTAAACTATGTGAAAAAATGGGTCCTGTTTTTGGCTTTTTTCAACTTTTTGCAACTATACCACTCTAGAATTCATGTTTGTGAGGTCTATAATGCTAAAGAACTATCTTTAGTAGTCCTCAACATGTCTTGATGCTTCTAGGGAGAAATAAATGTTAAAGATGTAAGTTATGACCAAATTACAAAAATTGTAAAATCCTGTTTTTTAGCCAATTTTAGCTCTTCTATGATTTTTTTGGTGGCTTTCATGATATCCAAATGCAGTTTTGATTTTCCATATCGCATATTGCAACACAAAGCTAATATTCCTTGAGTTCTGGGGCACCTAATACCCTATTTTTCATAGTAGACAACGATGGTTGATTTTTTCAATTATAGAAGAAAACAAAACATTCTAGTATATCAAATATAGCTTTTTCAATATTGTTAGTTTCTTGTGACAACTACATGCATTTTGTATGGAGTAACCATATCTAGTCATAAGGATCAAATTTGGCTAGATATTGAATAGTTTCTATGGGATTCTACAACTCATAATGTTGAACCCAGTTTTTTCATGTTTGCTGTATTTAGCACTTCATCTTTGTCCCCAAGATTCCCCTTGGTAAGAGATGTATTATTCTTTTGGCATGCTCCATGGATCCTTTTGAACCTAAAGGACAATATGCGTAGGCATTTGTAAAAATGTTTTTGTGGAGTCCTTTGGCATTAACACTAGGTTGCTAATGGGACACTTTTATGTCCTGGGACACTTTTATGTCCTGTTAAGTGACCATTTTCCTTGAATTATGTCAAGAGTTTCAAAATGGATTTTGAGGTGCTATCTGTCTAGAAATTTGTCTCATGAGCTGAAAAAAACTCGATATTTTTTTGGAATATCAATTCCATCTTTAACCTTGTCCTTGCACAACATTTCACAACCTAAACTATGTGAAAAAATGGGTCCAGTTTTTGTCATTTTTCAACTTTTTGCAACTATACCACTCTAGAATTCATGTTTGTGAGGTCTATAATGCTAAAGAACTATCTTTAGTAGTCCTCAACATGTCCTGATGCTTCTAGGGAGAAATAAATATTAAAGATGTAAGTTATGACCAAATTACAAAAATTGTAAAATCCTGTTTTTTAGCCAATTTTAGCTCTTCTATGATTTTTTTGGTGGCTTTCATGATATCCAAATGCAGTTTTGATTTTCCATATCGCATATTGCAACACAAAGCTAATATTCCTTGAGTTTTGGGGCACCTAATACCCTATTTTTCATAGTAGACAACGATGGTTGATTTTTTCAATTATAGAAGAAAACAAAACATTCTAGTATATCAAGTATAGCTTTTTCAATATTGTTAGTTTCTTGTGACAACTACATGCATTTTGTATGGAGTAACCATATCTAGTCATAAGGATCAAATTTGGCTAGATATTGAATAGTTTCTATGGGATTCTACAACTCATAATGTTGAACCCAGTTTTTCATGTTTGCTGTATTTAGCACTTCATCTTTGTCCCCAAGATTCCCCTTGGTAAGAGATGTATTATTCTTTTGGCATGCTCCATGGATCCTTTTGAACCTAAAGGACAATATGCGTAGGCATTTGTAAAAATGTTTTTGTGGAGTCCTTTGGCATTAACACTAGGTTGCTAATGGGACACTTTTATGTCCTGGGACACTTTTATGTCCTGTTAAGTGACCATTTTCCTTGAATTATGTCAAGAGTTTCAAAATGGATTTTGAGGTGCTATCTGTCTAGAAAGTTGTCTCATGAGCTGAAAAAAACTCAACATTTTTTTGGAATATCAATTCTATCTTTAACCTTGTCCTTGCACAACATTTCACAACTTAAACTATGTGAAAAAATGGGTCCTGTTTTTGGCTTTTTTCAACTTTTTGCAACTATACCACTCTAGAATTCATGTTTGTGAGGTCTATAATGCTAAAGAACTATCTTTAGTAGTCCTCAACATGTCCTGATGCTTCTAGGGAGAAATAAATGTTAAAGATGTAAGTTATGACCAAATTACAAAAATTGTAAAATCCTATTTTTTAGCCAATTTTAGCTCTTCTATGATTTTTTTGGTGGCTTTCATGATATCCAAATGCGGTTTTGATTTTCCATATCGCATATTGCAACACAAAGCTAATATTCCTTGAGTTTTGGGGCACCTAATACCCTATTTTTCATAGTAGACAACGATGGTTGATTTTTTCAATTATAGAAGAAAACAAAACATTCTAGTATATCAAGTATAGCTTTTTCAATATTGTTAGTTTCTTGTGACAACTACATGCATTTTGTATGGAGTAACCATATCTAGTCATAAGGATCAAATTTGGCTAGATATTGAATAGTTTCTATGGGATTCTACAACTCATAATGTTGAACCCAGTTTTTTCATGTTTGCTGTATTTAGCACTTCATCTTTGTCCCCAAGATTCCCCTTGGTAAGAGATGTATTATTCTTTTGGCATGCTCCATGGATCCTTTTGAACCTAAAGGACAATAGGGAACTAAGAAAACATGCATATATTATTTGTATTGAGCGTGGCTATAGAAACTTTGATGATAGGTTTGCAGAATGGTAAAAATTCAACTTTTTGTTACCTATTTCTTTTGGCAAAACAAAAAATAGTGAGTGAGAAGCAATCATATGTTCTAATCACCAACCCATTGAAGTTAACTAGGGAATTTATCTCAAGTCCTACAAAAATCCCTAATCTTATTTTTATGCAACAAAACGTAAGAAATGACTGTTTTGATGAAAATGTACTGGTCCATCAACTTTGGAGGCTTGGTGTGACCAAAAGATGAGAAATTTTACAAGTTTTTTATTTTTTCCATGTGTAGTAGGCCTTGAACTATAACCTCATGAAAGGATTTTACAAAATGAGTGGATCTACTATGGTTTTGGAGGTTTTTTTCAAAACCTTGAAAGGACACTTTTATGTCCTGTTAGGTTACCAACCTAGTGTTAAGAAGGCAGTGGATTTCTATGTTATGTCTACCAAAGAAAATGGTTACCCATTTATCCTAGGAAGACCATGGCACTACGGGAGAGGAGTCTGTCATTGAAGTCATGGGGGTGAGGTTTAATCCAAACAACCAAAACACCTCTTGTCAATGTTTGGAAGACATAGGTCCTCAAGAGAACCAAGGTGTGGAAGACGAAGGGATGCTAGAAGATATGCTATCAACCACACTTACAAAGGAAGAATGAGGGGAGTTCAAATGTGTGCTAAGGAAGTTCCAAAGATTTTTGCTAAAGACTACATTGACGTGCGTGGAGTAGATGTTGTTCAACACAAGATTGATTAAACCCTGACGCCACACCAAATCTCAGAAGCTGCAAAGGCTAGGAGTTGTCAAGGAGCAGGCTCTACTCAAGGAGGTAAGAAAGCTTTTAACAACAGGTTGCATTTATCCAGTGGAGAATTCAAAGTGGGTCTCTCTCGTTGTTGTAGCTCCCAAAAAGAACCGCAGGTGGAGGGTGTGTGTGGATTACCATCCAATGAATGAAGCAACAAAAAGAAATCACTTTCCCCTCCCATTTTAGGATGAGTTACTAAATGAGGTAGCTGGTCATGAGAAGTACACTGTGTGTGATGGATACTTAAGTTACTTTCAAATAGGGATTGCATTAGAGGATCAATTGAAAACAAAATTCATCACTCCTTGGGGTTGTTATGCTTTCAAAGTCATGTCATTTTGTCTGACAAATGCTCCTGCAACTTTCCAACGCTTCATGAAAATTGTGTTTCAAGCATTCTTTGGAAAGTCCATTAGGGTTTTTATTGATGATTTTTGCATTTATAGCTCAAAATCATTGCATCTACAAAAGGTAGAAGAGGGTTTGAAGAAACTCTACGACATGGGAGGTCAAATCAACCCCGACAAGTGCCATATAGGTGAGGATGAAGTGATCTTGCTTGGTCATAAAGTTTCTTACAAAGTCATTGAAGTGGATCCTTCAAAGGCAAAGGCTCTTATTGAGTTACCATCACCCAAGAGTCTTAAGGAGGTCATCTCATTTATTCAAAAGGTGAAGTATATGTCACGCTTCATTCACTCAGCCTCAGAGTTACTTCACCCTTTGCAAAAGTTGACACAACAAGTAGAATTTTCATGGGATGATGAGCTTGAAGAGTAGTTTTGTAACATTAAAGTCATTTTGTCAGAGCTACCAACACTCATGCCTCCTTGTTGGGAGTACACATTCTTTGTTAGCTCTAGTGTTGGGAAGGAAACAATTGGTGCAGTTTTATTACAACAAGATCCCCAAAGTATCAGGATGAGACCAACCTACTTTGCTAGTAGGGTCATGAATGTTTTGGGGAGAGGCTACACGGAGGCAAAACTCATGATTCTTTCTCTCATGTTTGCGGTGAGGAAGTTTAGATTCTACTTGCTACCAAAACCTTTTGTAATTCTCACCGCAAAAAAAAAATTCCCTTGGGTGTCATCTCAAATGAATCTTAGTACTAGGATCTCAAAGTGGATTATGGAGTTGCAAGAGTTCCAATACTCTTTCAAGGTAGAAGATAGTGTGCGTGCACAATTGGCAGGGATTCTCACTTATAGGGGGTACATGAGAAGGAGATTTAAGGTGCCTGAAGTAAAAACCCTACCATTGCCACCACCTAAAAGTATTCCTAATGCTTTTACCTTGTTCTTTGATGCAGCTTTTTGATGAGCCACAGGAAAAGTAGGGGGAGGGCTAGTGTTGCTCAACCCAAGTGGAGAGGTGGTCCTGAAAGAGAAGGTCAATCTACCAGGTTCAACTAGCAACAATGAAGCAGAATACGGCACACTACTTCATGGTTTAAAGATGTGCATTGGCCAAGGTATACAACGTCTCATGGTAAAAGGGGATGCACTTCTCATTGTGAAGCAAATTTTAGGCATTTGGGCATGCAATAATGAAAGCCTAAGGACAAAAGTTCATGCCATTCGTAGGTTGTTTAATCAGTTTGAAGAAGTACAACTATATCATATTCCTAGGAAATAGAATGAAAATGGTGATTTACTTGCACAAAAAGCAGTTGCATGTGTTAACAAAGAAGTGCATATTATCATGGTGGCAACAGTGGTAAATCAGCCAAGGTACCAAGGAATTGAATCCTTGGTTCCCATTGTGAGCTACATTCTAGAAGGTGAGTTTCCACAAGACTTCACAAAAGCTCAGAAGAGGAGACTCATTAAGAAGACAAGTTCCTATCTCTTCCTAGAAGGCTCCCTCTATCAAAGATGGAAGGATCAAGTGTGCAGAAGAGTACCAACTATCAAGGAAATTCTAGGCATTCAAAAAGGTTTGCATAAAGAAGCACGTGGTTGTCATTTTGCCCAAGAGTTAACTGTGAAGAAGATTTTGCTTGTGGGGTATGTTTGGCCAAGCCTGCATGTGGATGTCCAAAATTGGCGTAAAAGATGTCACAATTGTCACGTAATTGGAAATAGAAGATTGGTACATGGTCCAAGGAAAATCGTGCTTGCAAATGAACCCTTTGAAAAGTGGGGCATTGATGCTATGGGTCCTCTGCCTAGAACAAAAAATGGTAAACTCTACATTGTACTGGCTATAGATTACATGACTAGGTGGGTAGAGTCTCAAAGTGTGGCAAGGGTAAATGGGAAAACAGTGAGCAGGTTTGTCTACACTAATATTTGTTGCAAATTTGGCATACCTTTGGAGATTGTTTCAGATAATGGTCCAGGGTTCAGGAAGGGTTTACTCACGGAAGTTTGTGAAGAGATTCACGTTCTACATCGTCATAGCATGCCCTACTACCCACAATCAAATGGTTTAGTGGCGAAGGCTAATGGTGTCATTGCAGGCATCATTAGAAAGATGGTGAAAAACAAGACAAAGTTGTGGGATGACTTCTTGGATGGTGCCTTGTGGGTGTATCGAACCACATATAGGGAAGCCACGAAGTTCACACCATTTCACTTGGTCTATGGTCAAGAGGCTTTATAGCCACGAGCTCAACATCCCAAGTATGCGGCTTCATAGTAGAGGTGCACAAGAGGATCAAGAGGTATGGATGGATCGACTTCTTACATTAGTGAAGCTTGAGTGGGAAAGAGAAGCAGCCTATGAGTGCTACCAGAGGAAAGCTACACAAGCAAAGGAGAAGCTTGACAAGAAACTGAATGAAAAAGCTATCAATGAAGGAGATCTTGTGCTAAGGTATGACAATCAACTCCATAATCATTTTGATGCCAAGTTTGAAAGTAAATGGCAGGGGCCATACATAGTCAAGAAGGCTTTCAATTCAAGTTACTATGAGCTTATGGACTTGAATGGTAAAGAGCACTCCAAGAAGGTAAATGGGTATCGGCTAAAGCCTTATTTGAGTTTCCTTCTACCAAAGGATCTACCAAAGGTCTGTCAAAAGGCAACTATCTCATGTAAGTTTTGTTTCATGAAGTATGAGCGTAACTCGAGCCAAAATTCCAAGGGGCCAAACAATGAAAATCTTGTCAAGGACTCAGAAGCACTCTCTTTGGAAAAGATGATTTATGATGATACATGAATATACCATCATTCTGGGGGAGGGCTAATGATAGCCGTTTTTTGGCTATTCAAAATTGCCATAGTGAGCTACCTCACCCTATCAAATCACTCAAACACTGTGGTTATCCTCACCCTTTCACTGTACACAGACATGTTTGAGTTAGGGAACTTTTCCCATATCTCCTAAAAAACCCTCAATTAGCTATTCACTGGGCTAAATGATGGTTCTAATTAATTTTGTTGTAGTGCGCAATTTCTTCAAACACAATCATTCAATCTATGCAACAGAATAATCATATTGCGCATGCAGCAGCAGAGAGGTGATGACGCATGCATTTAATATTTTGCTTGGAAGGAATAACTCCCCGTGGCATTGAAAAACCACAAAATTAAATTTGCAAATCAAAAAGGGCAGCGGCCCGGCAACCATATCATAAGTTAGTGCTTTTTAATAAGTATCTCCTGGGACTCCCCGGCTTTGGCTGATGTAATTGGGAGAAAAAGTATCACTTGCTATTCTTCACACCCACCTACTCACATACTAGCTCTATATTAAAAAAAACCCAATTACTTATGGGGATACCTCCCGAGATTCCCTCCATCCCCCTATGGCCCTCCAACCCATCGCCCGTCATGTAATGTTCAGTACAACAGGCCCTGGCTACCATCCTGCACACCGCATGGCGCATGCACCCTCAACCTCCCCAATGCATCTCCCTTGCCTTGTGCCTCCTGCCAACCCTGCTTGCCATGCCTCCCCCCTTTCCACGTCAATTTTTGACCTCCGAGCCCTCCCCAATCCAGAGAGAGACTCTTGCACGTAGAAACCCTCGCGTGCCTCCCCCCTGCACCTGCACTAGTAGTCGCCTACAACTCTAGCAGAGAGAGAGAGAGAGAGAGAGAGAGAGAGAGAGAGAGAGAGAGAGAGAGAGAGAGAGAGAGAGAGAGAGAGAGAGAGAGAGAGAGAGAGAGAGAGAGACCCCTCCGTGCACGAGCCCCTTGGCTGCCGCGCAAAGACCCATCAACCTTTTGAGAGAGAGAGAGAGACACAGAGAGACAGAAAGAGAGAGGGGCTTGCGAGAGCTAACCCTACGGGTGCACCTCATCCAAAGACCACACACACACACACACACACATAAAAAAAGGGCGAGCGGCTCATGACACTCCTTTGCAGATTAGTGCTCGTCGTGGCTTAGGAGCCTCAAGGAGCTGTCGTCTACTACCCTTCAGAGGCTTTGACAGGCTTCTAGAGATAGATAGATAGATGGATAGATAGAGAGATAGATAGATAGATAGATAGAGAGAGAGAGAGAGAGAGAGAGAGAGATCTATCGATGGGTTGAGCTCCACCAAGTGTTGTAGAGAGAGACAAATAGAGAGACGTGTCGCACAAAGAGAGAAAAATAAGAAGAAAAGGAGTATTTTCATGTTCTATGAAACCTAAGCATTTTTAAAAGATTCTCTCCATTCGAGTTTTTTCCAACATTGACCAGACATACTCACCTCACTGTTTTGAAAAATAGCAAGTGACACTTTTTTTCCAATTACATCAGGCAAAGCAGGGGAGTCCCAAGAGTTTCTTATTAAAAGCACTAAGTTATGATATGGCTGCCGAGCCGCTCCCTATTTGATTTGCAAACTTTATTTTGTCGTTTTTCAATGCTACGTGGTTCCAAGCAAAATATTAAATGCATGCGCCATCATCTCTTTGCTGCTACATGCGCCCTCAACTGGGCTGCATGCTCCATAGCTCTTAAATCTCTAAATTGTGTTGCTCCATATCTCTCTTAACTCTATTGCATATTCCATAGCTCTCTGACCTGCACTTCATGCGCTCCAGTGACAATACCTCAAGAGTTCTTGAAACGGGTAGGTTATCTTTTCTTTCAATGTCTCAATAGTTATTGCACCAATATTCACTAGTGCTCGTATCTAAAAGTGAACTCTTCACTCGATCATCTTGTGGAAATGAATTTACAATGGTTCTAAATAAATTTCATTGTAGTACGCATTTTCTTCAAATAGAATCATTCAATCTGTGCAAGGGAATAATCATATCACGCATGCAGCAGGAGAGAGTTGACCATGCATGCATTTAATATTTTGCTTGGAAGTAATAACTCCACGTGGCATTGAAAAACGACAAAATTAAGTTTGCAAATAGAATAGGGTAGTGGCCCAGCAGCCATATCATAAGTTAGTGCTTTTTAATAAGAATCTCTTGGGACTCCCCGACTTTGGCTGATGTAATTGGAAGGAAAAGTGTCACTTGCTATTTTTCACCCACCTACTCACATACTAGCTCTATATAAAAAAAACCCAATTACTTATGGGGATAACTCTAGAGATTTCCTCCATCCCTCTATGGTCCTCCAACCCATCGCGTGTCATGAAATGTTCAGTACAATAGGCTCACAAGAGCTGACCCTATAGGTACACCTCGTTCGAAGACCACACACACATAAACTCACAAAGAGAGGGCGAGCTGCTTGTGCCCCTCCACTGCAAACTAGTGCTCATTCGTGTCTTGAGAGCCTCAAAGCGATGTCGCCTACTACCCATTGGAGGCTTCAACGGGCTTCCAGAGAGAGAGAGAGAGAGAGAGAGACATCTGCCAATGGGCTGAGCTCCACCAGGTGTTACAGAGAGAGACAAACAGAGATACGTGTCGCACAGAGAGAGAAAAAGAAGAAGAAGGGGAGTATTTTAATGTTATAGGAAACCTAAGCATTTTTAAAAGATTCTCTCCATTTGTGCTTTTTCCAGCATTGACCAGACATACTCACCTCACTATTTTAAAAAATAGCAAGTGACACTTTTCCTCCTAATTACATCAGCGAAAGTCGAGGAGTCCCAGGAGATTCCTATTAAAAAGCATTTACTTATGATATGGCTGCCAAGCTTCTGCCCTATTGGATTTGCAAACTTATTTTTTTTGTTTTTCAATGCCACGTGGAGTTATTCCTTCCAAGAAAAATATAAATTCATGCGCCATCAGCTCTCTGTTGCTGCATATCCACCGTCAACAGGTCTATATGCTCCATAGCTCTCTAAATCTCTAAATTGTGTTGCTCCATAGCTCTCTCAACCGTGTTGCATGTTCCATGGCTCTTTGACCTGTGGTACATGCGCTCTAGTGAAAATACCTCTTGAGTTTTTGAAACGTGTAGGTGATCTTTTCTTTTGATGTCTCAACAGCTTTTGCACCAATATTTAGTAGTGCACGTATCTGAAAGTGCACTCTTCACTCGATTTTCTAGTGGAACTGAATTGACAATGGTTCTAATTAATTTTGTTGTAGTACTCATTTTCTTCAATCACAATCATTCAATCTACGCAAGAGAATAATTATATCGCACATGCAACAGTAGAGAGCTGACGGCACTGCTTGGAAGGAATAACTCCACGTGGCATTGAAAAACGTTAAAATTAAGTTTGCAAATCGGATAGGGCACCGGCTCGACAGCCATATCATAAGTTAGTGTTTTTTAAAAAGAATCTCCTGGGGCTCCCCAGCTTTGGCTGATGTAATTGGGAGGAAAAGTATCACTTGCTATTTTTCACCCACCTACTCACATACTAGCTATATATTAAAAAACCCAAGTACAAGAGACCGTGGCTGCCATCCTGCACACCGCACGGTGCATGCACCCTCAACCTCCCCTCGCACAGCTCCCTCGCCTTGCACCTCCTGCCAGCCATGTCTCCCCCCTTTCCACGTCAGGTTCTGACCTCCGAGCCCTCCCCAATCCAGAGAGGGAGACTTGCGTGCAAAAACCTCTACCTGTCTCCCCCCTCCACCTGTAGTGGTGGACGCTTGCAACTCTAGCATGGAGAGAGAGAGAGAGAAAGAGAGAGAGAGAGAGAGAGACCCTCCGTGCACGAGCCCCTTGGCTGCCCTGCAGAGACCCGTCAACCTTCCTTGAGAGAGAGACAGAGAGAGAGAAAGAGAGACGGGCTCGCCAGAGCTGACCCTACGGGTACACCTCGTCTGTAGGCCACACACACACAGACACACAAAGGGAGGGAAAGCTGATGGTGCCCCTCCTCTGCAGACTAGTGCTCGTTCGTGGCTTAAGAGCCTCAAAGAGCTCTCCCCTACCGCCCTTCAGAGGCTTCGACATGCTTCCTGTGAGAGAGAGAGAGAGAGAGAGAGAGGCATCTGTCGATGGGTTGAGCTCCACCAGGTGTCGCAAAGACAGAGAGAAACATAGAGACATGTCACAATGAGAGAGAAAAAGAAGAAGAAGAGGAGTATTTTCCTGTCCTAGGAAACCTAAGCATTTTTAAAAGATTCTCTCCATTTGTGCTTTTTCCAGCATTGACCAGACATACTCACCTCACTATTTTGAAAAATAGCAAGTGACACTTTTCCTCCCAATTGCATCACCCAAAGCCGGGGAGTCCCAGGAGATTCTTATTAAAAACTAATAACTTATGATATGACTGCCGGGGCCGCTGCCCTATTCAATTTACAAACTTAATTTTGTCGTTTGTGAATGCTATGTGGAGTTATTCCTTCCAAGAAAAATATTAAATGCATGCATAGTCAACAACTGGGCTGCATGCTCCATAGCTCTCTAAATCTCTAAATTGTGCTGCTCCAGAGCTGTCTGGACTGCGCTGCATGTTCCATAGCTCTCTGACCTGCACTACATGCACTCTATTGACAATACGTCAAGAGTTCTTGATACAGGTAGGTGATCTTTTCTTTTGATGTCTCGACAGTTTTTGCACCAATATTTAGTAGTGCACGTATCTGAAAGTGCACTCTTCACTTGATCATCTTGTGGAAATAAATTTACAATGGTCCTATTTAATTTCGTTGTAGTACGCATTTTCTATAAAGACAATCATTCAATCCGTGAAACGAAATAATCATATCGCGCATGCTGCAGCAGAGAGCTGACGGCGCATGCATTTAATATTTTGCTTGGAAGGAATAACTCCACGTGGCATTGAAAAAAGACAAAATTAAGTTTGCAAATCAAATAGGGCAGCGACCCCCAGCAACTATATCATAAGTTAGTGCTTTTAAATAAGAATCTCCTGGGACTCCCCGGTTTTGGCTAATGTAATTTTGGCAGGAAAAGTGTCACTTGCTATTTTTCACCCACCTACTCACATACTAGCTCTATATTAAAAAAACCCAATTACTTATGGAGATACCTCCCGAGATTCCCTCCATCCCCCTATGGCACTCCAACCCGGTGCCCGTCATGTAATGTTTAGTACAACAAGCCCTGGATGTCATCCTGCACACGGCACGAAGCATGCACCCTCAACCTCCCCTCGTGCAGCTCCCTTGCCTTGCACCTCTTGCCAACCATGTCTCCCCCCTTTCCACGTCACGTTCTGAACTCCGAGCCCTCCGCAATCTATAGAGAGAGACTTGCATACAAAAACCCCTGCCTGCCTCCCCCCTCCACTTGCAGTGGTAGCCGCCTGCAACTCTAGCACGGAGAGAGAGAGAGAGAGAGAGAGAGAGAGAGAGAGAGAGAGAGAGAGAGAGAGAGAGAGAGAGAGAGAGAGAGAGAGAGAGAGAGAGACCCCCTCCGTGCACGAGCCTCTTGGCTACCCAGAGACTTGTCAACCTTCCGAGAGAGAGAAAGAGAGAGAGAGAGAGAGAGAGGCGGGCTTGCGAGAGCTCACCCTATGGATACACCTCCTCCGCAGACACCACACACATAGAGTCACACAAAGAGAGGGTGAGCTGCTTGTGCCCCTGGTCTGCAGATCAATGCTCATTTGTGGCTTAGGAGCCTCAAAGAGCTACCGCCTACCGCCCTTTAGAGGCTTCGACAAGCTTCCAAAGAGAGAGAGACAATCTCTCTCTCTCTCTCTCTCTCTCTCTCTCTCTCTCTCTCTCTCTCTCTCTCTCTCTCTCTTCTCTCTCTCTCTCTCTCTCTCTCTCTTCTCTCTCTCTCTCTCTCTCTCTCTCTCTCTCTCTCTCTCTCTCTCTCTCTCTCTCTCTCTCTCTCTCTCTCTCTCTCTCTCTCTCTCTCTCGTCGTGCTAGAGTTGCCGGCAGCTACCACTGCATGTGGAGGGGGGAGGCAGGAGGGGGTTTCTGCGCTCAAGTCTCTCTCTCTCGATTGGAAGGGCCCAAAGGTAAGAACCTGACATGGAAAGGAGGGAGGCATGGTTGGTAGGGCGTACAAGAGGCGCAAGGCGAGGGAGCTACACAAGGGGAGGTTGAGGGTGCTGCACCGTGCGGCGTGCAGGATGGCAACCAGGGCCTGTAGTATTGAACATTACATGACGGGGCGATCGCTTGGAGGGACATAGGGCTTGGAGGGAATCTCGGGAGGTATCCCCATAAGTAATTGGATTTTTTAAAATATAGAGCTAGTATGTGCGTAGGTGGGTAAAAAATAGCAAGTGACACTTTTCCTCCCAGTTACATCAGCCAAAGCCAGACATTCCCAGGAGATACTTAATTAAAAGCACTAACTTATGATATGGCTGCCTAGCCACTGCCCTATGTGATTTGCAAACTTAATTTTGTCGTTTTTCAATGCCACGTGGAGTTATTCCTTCCAAGCAAAATATTAAATGCATGCGGCGTCAACTCTTTGTTGCTGCATGCGCGATATGATTATTCTCTTACACAGATTAAATGATTGTGTTTGAAGAAAATGCGTACTACAACGAAATTAATTAGAACCATTGTAAATTCATTTCCACAAGATGATATAGTGAAGAGTGCACTTTCAGACACGTGCATTACATTGGTGCAAAAATTGTTGAAACATCAAATGAAAAGATCACTCAAGAACTCCTGAGGTATTGTCACTAGAACCCATGTAGCGCGGGTCAGAGAGCTATGGAACATGCAGCACAGTCGAGAGAGCTATGGAGCAGCGCAATCTAGAGATTTAGAGAGCCATGGAGCATGCAGCCCTGTTGATGGCACATGCTGCAGCAAAGAGCTGACGGCGCATGCATTTAATACTTTGATTGGAAGGAATAAGTCCACGTGGCCTTGAAAACGACAAAATTAAGTTTGCAAATCGAATAGGTCTGCAGCCCCCACAGCCATATCATAAGTTAGTTCTTATTAATAAGAATCTCCTGGGACTCCCCGGCTTTGGCTGATGTAATTGGGAGAAAATGTGTCACTTGCTATTTTTAAAAATAATGAGGCGAGTATGTTTGGTAAATGCTAGAAAAAGCGCAAATGGAGAGAATCTTTTAAAAATGCTTAGGTTTTTTAGGAAATGAAAATACTCCTCTTCTTCTTATTTTTCTCTCTCTATGCGACATGTCTCTCTATTTCTCTCTCTCTGCGACACCTAGTGGAGCTCAGCACATTGGTAGATGTCTCTCTCTATCTCTCAAAGCTTGTCAAAGCCTCTGAAGGGCGGTAGGCGACAGCTCTTTGAGGCTCTTAAGCCATGAAGGTGCACTAGTCTCCAGAAGAGGGGCACGAATAGATCACCATCTCTTTGTGTGTGTGTGTGTGTGTGGTCTTCGGACGAGGTATACCCATAGGGTTTGCTCTGGCAAGCTCGCCGTCTCTCTTTCTCTCTTTGTGTCTCTCTCTCAAGGAACATTGATGGGTCTCTACAAGGCAACCAAGGGGCTCATGCACGGAGGGGGTCTCTCTCTCTCTCTCTCTCTCTCTCTCTCTCTCTCTCTCTCTCTCTCTCTCTCTCTCTCTCTCTCTCTCTCTCTCTCTCTCTCTCTCTCTCTCTCTCTCTCTCGTGCTAGAGTTGTAGGCGGCTACCACTGCAGGTGGAGGGGGAGGCAGCCGGGGGGTTCTGCATGCAAGTCTCTCTCTCTCTCTGGATTGGGGAGGGCTCGGAGGTCATAACCAGACGTGGAAAGGGGGGAGGCATGGCTGGAAAGGCTGGCAAGAGGCGCAAGGCGGGGGAGCTACACGAGGGGAGGCTGAGGGTGCATGCACCGTGCGGTGTGCAAGATGGCAGCCAAGGTGGCTTGTTGTATTGAACATTACATGACAGGGGCGACAGGTAGGAGGGACATAGGGGGATGGAGGGAATCTCGAGAGGTATCCCCATAAGTAATTGGTTTTTTTAAATATAGAGCTAGTATGTGAGTAGGTGGGTGAAAAGTAGCAAGTGACACTTTTCCTCACAATTATCTCTCTCTCTCTCTCTCTCTCTCTCTCTCTCTCTCTCTCTCTCTCTCTCTCTCTCTCTCTCTCTCTCTCTCTCTCTCTCCCCTTGCTAGAGTTGCAGGCGGCTACCACTGCAAGTGGAGTGGGGAGGTAGGTGGGGGTTTTTGCGCACAAGTGTCTCTCTCTAGATTGGGGAGGTCTTGGAGGTCAAAACCTGACGTGGAAAGGGGGGAGGCATGGCTGCAGGGCTAGCAGAAGGCGCAAGGCGAGGGAGCTGCATGAGGGGAGGTTGAGGGTGCATGCACAGTGCGGTGTGGAGGATGGCAACCAGGGCCTGTTGTACTGAATATTACATGAAGAGGGCGACGGGCTTGGAGGTAATCTCAGGAGGTATGCCCATAAGTAATTGGGTTTTTTTTAAATATAGAGCTAGTAAGTGAGTAGGTGGGTGAAAAATAGCAAGTGACATTTTTCCTCCCAATTACATCAGCCAAAGTTGGGGAGTCCCAAGAGATTCTTAATAAAAAGAACTAACTTATGATATGGTTGCCGGGCCACTGTCCTATTCAATTTGCAAACTTAATTTTGTTGTTTTCTAATGCCACATGGAGTTATTCCTTCCAAGCAAAATATTAAATGCATGCACTGTCAGTTCTCTATTGCTGCATGCGCAATATGATTATTCCACACAACGAAATTAATTAGAACGAGTTGAAAATACTCCTCTTCTTCTTATTTTTCTCTCTCTGTGCGACACATCTCTTTGTTTCTCTCTCTTTATGACACCTAGTGGAGCTCAACCCATTGGCATATCTCTCTCTCTCTCTCTCTCTCTCTCTCTCTCTCTCTCTCTCTCTCTCTCTCTCTCTCTCTCTCTCTCTCTCTCTCTCTCTCTCTCTCTCTCTCTGTGTGTGTGTGTGTGTGTGTGTGTGTGTGTGTGTGTGTGTGTGTGTGTGAAGCCTGTCGAAGCCTCTGAAAGGCGGTAGGTGACAGATCTTTGAGGCTCTTAAGCCATGAAGGAGCACTGGTCTTAAGAAGATGACCACGAACATATCACCCTCTATTTTTGTGTGTGTGTGTGTGTGTGTGTGTGTGTGTGTGTGTGTGTGTGGTGTGTGGTCTTTGAACGAGGTATATCCGTAGGTCAGCTCTGGCGAACCCGTCTCTCTTTCTCTCTCTGTGTCTCTCTCTTGAGGAACATTGACGGATCTTTGTAGGGCAGCCAAGGGGATCGTGCACGGAGGGTCTCTCTCTCTCTCTCTCTCTCTCTCTCTCTCTCTCTCTCTCTCTCTCTCTCTCTCTCTCTCTACACATGCTACTTATGGCTGAAAATCAGCCCACCAAATGGTCAAGTCATGTTTGTGGCCGGTTGCTACATTCCTCACTATGACTCCAACTTTTATGCTTGCTTGAATATGGATAGAGATCAGCCCTTTGTTGAACTAGAGGAAGACATTGCTCATTACAAGGATCAAGGTGAAGTCATTGTTTTTGGAGACATGAATGCTCGCACAAATATGCTACAACACGACACACAACAAGTAGACATGCCGCATGTCTCAAGAAGAATGGATGACTCATACATGTATAATCGAAGTTCTAATGATGCAAAAGAAGTGGATCACTATGGAAAGTCACTTCTACATATGTGCAATAGTACCGGAATGCTCATTGCAAATGGTGTATCTCTATGGCAAGGCACCAATGACTTTACATGTAGAAAGCACAACGGTGCTAGCGTGATTGAGTATATGTTGTTCTCGGAAGCCACTCTAGAATGCATACAAAGCTTTACACTTGGTGAATGGAATCCGGAATCGGATCATAGGATGTTATGTATTGACCTCAAGTGTGGTAAACGGACCGAGCATGTAGCCTCCAATCATGATGTGAATCATTTGTACCTACGTCTAGACTTCAAACGAGCACTTATATATGCTGATATGGTGGACCAAATGTTAAGCATGATAGAGCATCAAGAGAGCCCAACATTAGAATGCAAGTGGAAAGTTCTCAAAGAAGTAATTTTCTCTTGTGCGAAGGAATGCTTTTCGGTGAAACACATGTCTTGCAAAAGGTCTAAGAAGGATAGCACCAAGAAGAAATGGTTTGACATGGAATGTAGTCAAGCCCGAAAACACTTGCTAAGATTGGATGCAATCAAAGACAAGGAAGTTTACTTGGAATGTTCACACACATACAAAGCACTTGTTCAAAAGAAGAGGAGAAGGTGGGAAGTCGAAAAACAACTTCTTTTAGCACAAGAGAAAGCACATGCATGTGGCAAGTTTTGGCAAAATCTAAAAGGCAAGCGCGTTGAGAGCTTTGGTGACTTGACTCTTGAGGATATGTATATGCATTGTAAGAATCTCTATGAGCAACCCAATGTTGATAAGATGGAGTGTTGTAGCTCCCTTCCGTTTATGTCTCCCTTCTTTACCATTGAAGATGTATGCCGCGCGCTTGAGAAACTTGCTACTCGCAAGGCAGGTGACCTTCCAGGTGTCAAGGCTGAAATGATTAAATGGACAAGCAAGAAAACACGATATTGGATATGCAATATGTTTAACCTTGCACTTCAGTATGGCATGCCTCATGATTGGAGTGCAAATTGGATCAAACCTTTGCACAAAGGAGGAGATGTAAACAATGTGAACAACTATCGCACTATAATGGTTGGTTCTTTAATGGCAAAGTTATTTGGATGTATCATGGAGATGAAGATAAGTGAATGGGCTGAAAAGAATGGCAAACGTGCACTTGGCCAAGCAGGTTTTCGAAAGCATCATAGCACTATTGATCACCTTGTCACTCTTCGAGTTCTTATGGAAGCATCTCGATTGAAAGGAAAAAAGTTGTATTGTTGCTTTGTGGATTTCAAGAAAGCTTTTGACATGGTACCGCGAGGAAATCTTTGGAGACGTATGCAAAGCCTTCAAGTGCCGAGAGAATTTATGCATGCAGTCTTTCGCATCTACCAAAAAGTGATATGTTGATTACGTATGGGAGATGGAATTTCAAAATTTTTTGCAAAGCACTATTGGTGTCAAACAAGGATGCCCACTTTCCCCAACCCTCTTTGGGCTACTCATTGATGAATTGGAATGCATGGTTCTTGACTTTATGCAGCAAGAAGGCATAGAAGAGGTTAAGATTGGAAATGTGGTGATCATGCTTTTGCTTTATGCCGATGATGTAGTGCTCTTGGCACATACCTTAGAAGATGCACAAAAGCTTATGAGTGTCTTGGAACGCTTTTGCCTACATAGCGGGCTGATCGTGAATGGATCCAAAACCAAGGTTATGCTTGTAAAGACCCTCAATGATGAAAATCCATGCATTGTATATAACAATGAGAAACTTGAAGTGGTAGATCACTTCAAGTACCTTGGTCTTGAGGTTCCATCCAATCATAAATGGAAGGATTGTGCAATGCGTTGCTTGGAAGCCGGAAAGAGGGCCTATTATGCATTTGAGAACATGTGCAATGCAGGAGAGATCAAGTGCTGGGCTCTCAAAAAGTACCTCTTTGACACATTAGTGACACCGGTGCTTCTTTATGGAGTGGAGGTGTGGGGTGGAAGCATCGGGAAGTCTACTTGGAAAGAGTTTGAGAATGTCCAAAAGCGTTTTCTCACCAACTTTCTCCAAGTCAAGACACAAACACCCTACATGCTCTTACTTCTTGAGTCCGGATTGCTTCCCATTGAGGTCTTGGGCATGCAAAGGGTTGTGGAGTACATGCGTAAGACACAATGTAGCCCTTTGCATCGACTTCCTAGAATCGCATATGAAGCAAGTCAAATGGTTCAAAAGACATGCAAGAGCAAAATACTAAGTTCGGGGTGGATGCTTGATATCAAGAAATGGTTTGGAAGATGGGATGCATGTCACTTGGTCAAGGATGCGTCGATCGACTCCCAAGTTAATGAGGCCTTCTTACAACGCCAATGTATCACGGCTTGGGAGAAATCCGGAGGTTCTTGCTTCAGCCATTACACCACACACGTTGCCCCAAACTACAAATCTCTCTTCTTCTCGGAACGAGGTAACCGAACCCATTCCTACATCCTTGAGCCCATCCCGTTGAGTGCGATCCGCACCATTGCCTCCATTCGTCTTAGCTCCCATTCTCTACGCTGCGAGACAGGACGTTGGGGCACTGGCGAGGAGTGTCATCGACTTTGCACCTTATGCCCTCGTCAAGTGCGAGAGAGTGAGTACCACACACTACTTGAGTGCTCAGCTTTTGACCACATTAGGTCCTCTTTTCCCCATATATTCAGCCATGATCTCTCCCTACATACCTTCCTCTCCCAACCACAATGTGGACTCTCTATTGTGACGCTCATTTCAGCCATTTTTGAGCATCGAGAGTCACTTATGAACTCCACTCACACCACGTGACATGTTCATTTGGTCCCATAGGTCATATTTGACCTCCCAGGACGATAATAGAACTATCTCTATCTCTCTCTCTCTCTCTCTCTCTCTCTCTCTCTCTCTCTCTCTCTCTCTCTCTCTCTCTCTCTCTCTCTCTCTCTCTCTCTCTCTCTCTCTCTCTCCGTGCTAGAGTTGTAGGTGGCCACCACTGTAGGTGGAGTGGGAAGGCAGGTGAGGGTTTCTATGTGCAAGTGTCTCTCTTTGGATTGGGGAGGGCTCGGAGGTCAAAACCTGACATGGAAAGGGGGGAGGCATGGCTGGCAGGAGGCGCAAGGCGAGGGAGCTGCACGAGGGGAGGTTGAGGATGCATGCACGGTGCGGTGTGCAGGATGGCAGTCAAGGACTGCTGTACTAAACATTACATGAAGAGGGCGACGGGTTGGAGTGAATCTTGGGACGTATCCCCATTAAGTAATTGGGTTATTTAAAATATAGAGCTAGTATGTGAGTAGGTGGGTGAAAAATAGAAAGTGACATTTTTCCTCCCTATTATATCAGCCAAAGCCAAGGAGTCCCAGGAGATTCTTATTAAAAAGGACTAATTTATGATATGGTTTCCGTGTCACTGTCCTATTCGATTTGCAAACTTAATTTTGTCATTTTTCAATGCCACATGGAGTTTATCCTTCCAAGCAAACTCTTCTGCTGCATGCACGATATGATTATTCCCTTCCACAGATTGAATGATTGTGTTTGAAGAAAGTGTGTACTACAATGAAATTAATTAGAACCATTGTAAATTTATTTCCACAAGATGATCGAGTGAAGAGTGCACTTTCAGATACGTGCATTACTGAATATTGGTGCAAAAACTGTTGAGACATCAAAAGAAAAGATCACGAAGGAGCACTATTCTTCAAACGAGGGGCACAAGCAGATTGCCCTCTCTTTGTGTGTCCACATGTGTGTGTGTGTGTGGTATCTGGGTCTTTGGACGAGGTATACCCGTAGGGTCAGCTCTGGCGAGCCCATCTCTCTTTCTCTCTCTGTGTCTCTCTCTTGCGGAAGGTTGACGGGTCTTTGCAAGGCATCCAAGGGGCTCGTGCACGGAGGGGTCTCTCTCTCTCTCTCTCTCTCTCTCTCTCTCTCTCTCTCTCTCTCTCTCTCTCTCTCTCTCTCTCTCTCTCTCTCTCTCTGCTAGAGTTGAAGGCGGCTACCACTGCAGGTGGAGGGGGAGGAAGGCAGGGGTTTCTGCATGCAAGTCTCTCTCTCTGGATTAAGAGGGCATGGCTGGTAGGGCTGGCAAATGGCGCAAGGCGAGGGAGCTCCATGAGGGGAGGTTGAAGGTGCATGCGCCCTACGGTGTGCAGGATGGCAGCTAGGGCCTGTTGTATTGAACATAACATGACGGGGGCGACATGTTGGAGGGACATAGGGGGATGGATAGAATCTCGGGAGGTATCCCCATAAGTAATTTGGTTTTCTTAAATATAGAGCTAGTATGTGAGTAGGTGGGTGAAAAATTGTAAGTGACACTTTTCTTCCCAATTATATCAGCCAAAGCCGAGGAGTCCCAAGAAATTCTTATTAAAAAGAACTAACTTATGATATGGTTGTTTGGTTGTTGCCCTATTTGATTTGCAACTTAATTTTTTCGTTTTCTTATGTCACGTGGAGTTATTCCTTCCAAGCAAAATATCAAATGCATGCGCCGTCAGCTCTCTGCTGCATGCACGATATGGTTATTCTCTTGCACAGATTATTGAATGATTGTGTTTGAAGAAATGTGTACTACAACGAAATTAATTAGAATTATTGTAAATTGATTTCCACGAGATGATTGAGTGAAGAGTGCACTTTCAGATATGTGCACTACTGAATATTGGTGCAAAAACTGTTGAGATATCAAAAGAAAAGATCACCTACCCGTTGCAAGAACTCCTAAGGTATTGTCACTAGAGCGCATGTAGTGTAGGTCAAAGAGCTATGGAACATGCAACACAGTCGAGAGAGCTATGGAGCAGCGCAATTTAGAGATTTAGAGAGCTATGGAGCATGCAACCTAGTTGATGGCGTATTGTCACTAGAGCACATGTAGGGCAGATTAGAGAGCTATGGAACATGCAGCCGAGTCCAGAGAGCTATGGAGCAGTGCAATTTAGAGATTTAGAGAGCTATGAAGCATGCAACCCAGTTGACGGCGCATGCAATGGTAGAGAGCCGATGGCGCATGCATTTAATATTTTTCTTAGAAGGAATAACTCCATGTGGCATTGAAAAACGACAAAATTAAGTTTGCAAATCGAATAGGGCAGCGGCTTGACACCCATATCATAAGTTAGTGCTTTTTAATAAGAATCTTCTGGGACTCCCCGGCTTTGGCTGATGTAATTGGGAAGAAAAGTGTCAATTTCTATTTTTCACCCACCTACTCACATACGAGCTCTATATTAAAAAAAACCAAGTACTTATGGGGATACCTCTTGATAATCCCTCTATCCCCCTATGGCATGAAGGGCAGGAGTCACAAGGCGAGGGAGCTGCACGAGGGGAGGTTGAGGTTGTGTGCGCCGTGTGGTGTGCATGATGGCAGCCAGGGCTTGTTGTACTGAACATTACATAACGGGCGACAGGTTGGAGGGCCATAGGGGGATGGAGGGAATCTCGAGAGGTATCCCCATAAGTGATTGTTTTTTTTTAATATAGAGCTAGTATGTGAGTAGGTGGGTGAAAAATAGCAAGTGACACTTTTCCTTCCGATTACATTAGCCAAAGCCGGGATGTCCAAGGAGATTCTTATTAAAAAGCACTAACTTATGATATGGCTACGAGGCCGCTGCCTGTTTTGATTTGCAAACTTAATATTGTGGTTTTAATGCCACGTGGAGTTATTCCTTCCAAAAAAAATATTAAATGCATGCGCCGTCAGCTCTCTATTGCTGCATGTGTCGTCAACTGGGCTGCATGCTCCATAGCTCTCTAAATCTCTAAATTGCAATGCTCCATAGCTCTCTCAATTGTGCTGCATGTTCCATAGCTCTCTGACCTGCACTACATGCGCTCGAGTGAGACAATACCTCAAGAGTTCTTGAAATGGGTAGGTGATCTTTTCTTTTGATGTCCTAACAATTTTTGCACCAATATTGAGTAGTGCAAGTAGCTGAAAGTGCACTCTTCACTCGATGATCTCGTGGAAATGAATTTACAATGGTTCTAATTAATTGTGTTGTAGTACGCATTTTCTTTAAACACAATCATTCAATCTGCGCAAGAGAATAATCTTATTGTCCATGCAGCAACAGAGAGATGACGACACATCTGATTTAGATTCAACAACCCTGTGCCCTCAGCCATCCTTCAATGTTCATGGAAATGATATGTAGCAAATCCCCATGCCTAATTCTCAAGATTCACACCAATTTTTTTATGTGCAGTTTGCCTATGCGGCAATAAGCCGAGCAGAATCGAAAAGGAGTGGTTATGTTTCATAGATCATCAAGCTGGAGGGTACTTCGGATGCTTGCCAACGTGATGAGCATTCTCAAAGATCAGATATTTTGTGTGATCAAACAATGGCAGAGGTTTATTCTAGTGCTACTGAAACAAAAGATAATCGGATTTCAATCGATGATCAATTGGCCTAATCTGGAGTCGAACCACCAAAACTCATTGCCTTCGCAGGCCCGTTTAACACATTTTTCTATTGATGCTATCAAGGTGTTGGCGATGCAGACGGAAGAGGCCGAAGAAATGGAAAGAATAAATGTCGAAGTGGACACGAGGGCAAAAAAGCTTAGCAGGATCGATCACACCGAAGCTCATGATGGTTATCCTCAAGTAATTAAGCAAGCGGCTTTAGTGCTTTGCTTACAATTTTAGCAAAGATTGTGAGGTGATTAGTGGCAAACAGCTCAATGTCGAGGGAAAGGCATTGGGAAATATTTCCACTAGTGCAATTCATGGTCTGATGAGCTGTTGACTTCACACTCCTCGTCCAACTCTGTTGATAGCCTATCTAAAAATTTGATGAGGCAAGCACTTCAGAACGATCTGCAGACAAACAAAAACATCTCTCATGACCAATTCAACGCAGAATATGGTGTCCGTGGGAGTTGGTTAATGTGTAGCTCCAAGGAGATGTAGCAGCATTGCAACGGAAGTCAAGTAATGAATCATGCAGGTGCCTACGTTGCCGACCAGGATCAAAAGAATAGTCAAAGAGAAGAAGCGGAAGCTAATTCTTTTTTCCACACAAAGAGCTTTGATGATGGAGAAGCCAAAGAACAAGGGCTGCAGAGTAATGGAATTTCTGGAGACAGGCATACCAATTTGTCAG
Organism: Adiantum capillus-veneris; assembly: GCF_014529385.1. NCBI lineage: Eukaryota > Viridiplantae > Streptophyta > Polypodiopsida > Polypodiales > Pteridaceae > Adiantum > Adiantum capillus-veneris. The sequence goes on along the minus strand of NC_140945.1, from coordinate 40,183,886 downwards.
CACCTATTAGCCTCCAGTAGTAGTTCACTGTTGGCCATTCAACATCTGGGTGGGATAGCAAAAAATTTACAGACAATATGGCCAATATTGCGGCCTGTAAAGAGATTCTCTTTCTAAACTGCATGCATGCGATAGCCAATGCGACCTCAGTTGAGATTAGCAACAACAATATACTGCAGTGTTTCTCTTCAACAAATGCATATGAAGCAGGGAATGCTGGTGGTATGGATTTGAAGGCATAGCAGTTACTGCTTCGGATCTCCCTTCTTGCCAATAACCACGATTTGGCGGCAGATCCTATGAGCAAAGGTCCATGTATGCAACAGCTATCAGATCAAGTTCAGATGGTTGCAAATGCAGACATCAATTTGGTATCGATACATAATGCAGGTTAGTCAACAAGGAGGCAAGAAGACATAATTGTTGATCGAAGCAGCTTACAACTTTGTGTGTGTGTGTGTGTGTGTGTGTGTGTGTGTGTGTGTGTGTGTGTGTGTGTGTGTGTGTGTGTGTGTGTGTGTGTGTGTGTGTGTGTGTGTGTGTGTGTGTGTGTGTGTGTGTGTGTGTGTGTGTGTGTGTGTGTGTGAGAGAGAGAGAGAGAGAGAGAGAGAGAGAAGGTAATATTGATCATAGGATATAAGTTACATCTGCATGTTTTGTGTATGGCAAGGAGGACATATGTTCAGAACACTGCACGCCATGCATAAGCGCAACTCTAGCTCAACAACATTGCAAGGTCCGTTATCTACATCCAATTTTCCATGCGCATATGTTTGCTTGGCGCAACACAAAAACGCTATGGGGCAAGGCACAACTTTCGTTTCTTATAATTTTGGAGAAACCACAGTGCCAGCTCTCCACCATACTTTTGTATGGCACCTTTGTATAACGTGCACAATATACTTTGCACTTTCAGTGTGACATTTCATTGCAAGACGATATGTTTAACTATTTACATTGCTTTTTTGTAGATTGACTCACATATCGGCTTGTAGATTGGACAACCAAAAAGCAAGAGTACAACATTGTAGATCGGTAAAGCACCTCATTTATTGTTGCATTTCATTCATGCTTTATCTACTTGCTTATTTTAGAATTTTTCGCAATTCATTTATGCTTCCAAAGAGAGAGAGAGAGAGAGAGAGAGAGAGAGAGAGAGAGAGAGAGAGAGAGAGAGAGATCTGCCAATGGGCTGAGCTCCACCAGGTGTCGCAAAGAGAGAGAAACAGAGAGACGTGTCGCACAGACAGAGAAAAAGAAGAAGAAGAGGAGTATTTTCATGTCCTAGGAAACCTAAGCATTTTAAAAGATTCTCTCCATTTGAATTTTCCACTTTTTCTAGCATTGACCAAACATACTCACCTCACTATTTTGAAAAATAGCAAGTGACACTTTTCCTCCCAATTACATCAGGCAAAGCAGGGGAGCCCCAAGAGATTCTTATTAAAAAGCACTAAGTTATGATATGGATGCCAAGCTGCTCCCTATTTGATTTGCAAACTTAATTTTGTCATTTTTCAATGCTACGTGGAGTTATTCCTTCCAAGCAAAATATTTCAAGTGGCATAATGTTGTCCATAACTAGTTGCGTCTGTAGAAATGAGTTGAGTAAGGTAGTTGAAGTTGGACATATTGTTCAGCTAGCACCTGGGTCTTGTTGCACACAAAGCTCCTATGATCGCTAAGGCTTATAATTAGGTATTGATTCTGGGGAACCTGTAAATTGCTTGTGGAGAAGATCGAAATGCTTCTATACGAGAGCAATTGAGCATCGCAGAGTGGTTTTTTTATTTTATTCACTTGGTAGCTTTTCGCGCAGAGGTTTTTTTTAAAGAGCTTTTCATGGGAGTCTTTTAAAAAATCTAATGCCACGTGGTGGCTTATGCGTTCAGAAAAGAGCCTTGGACTCACGAAGTAAATAAATAATTGCATGCGCCGTCGTCAAGTGGCTGAGCCCAATAAATAATTGCATGCGGCGTCAACTGGCATAGCTCTTTAAATCTCTAATTGCGCTGCTCCGAGTTGAGCTGCATGTTCCATAGCTTTTGCTCCGAGTTGCGCTGCAGCTCTTTGACCTGCGCCAAAAGGCTATGAGTTGTGCTGCAGCTCTTTGACCTGCACTACATGCGCTCTCCTCAGGAGTTCGCTCCCCTCAGGAGTTCTTGAAATAGGTATGTCTCAACAGTTTTTGTAGCAATATTTAGTAGGACACATATCTGAAAGTGCACTCTTCATTCGATCATCTTGTGGACATGAAATTTCGTTGTAATACGTAATTTTTTCAAACACAATCATTCAATTTGCGCAAGAGAATAATTTATCCTTTGGAATGTCCAGCTACAAGCTCTTGTTAAACCATGCGGATTTGTGGAGGGTCTGTATGGATGATTTTGTGATTAAAATATATGTGTATCTCTACTTTGATGTTCTTGTTCAATCATCGAATACACAAAGTGCACTAAGATAGCAAGGTGTATCTATTAAATTAATTTTTGTGTCCGATTAGGCGTGTCTATGACTTTACAAGCTTGTGACATTACTGTGGTGCCTGTGTGTTTTATAGTTAAGTGATTTGAAGTTTTTTATAATTTTGTTTCTTCAACCTTCAACATGCCCCCCTAAACTTAGTCACGTAGGAAGACAATTAGTAGATTTCAAGGTGTTTATCTTTCGATGTCGGCTTTGTCAAAAAATCTACCCATTGTTCATCAATAGGTGTATTGGGAACTTCACAGGTTTTCTCCTCTACAAGATCCTGTATGAAGTATGTCTTGGAGACTATGTGCTTTGTATTGTTGCTTTGCTTATGCTGATGTGTCATAAGGATTGCTTACTTATTGTTGTAGTTGAGCATAAACGAGTTGATAGAGCAGATCCTTGTTTCTTGAAGAAATTGTATGATCCATATGCCGTGCCATATACTCAACTTCTGTAGATGATTGAGCCATTGATTACTTTGCCACGAAACAACTCATCTTGCTAGTCTAAAAGCATTGTCAGACCGCTTGTTGTCGACATCGTCCCCTAATCGGCATCATTTCAACCAAGAAGGGGGGGATGAAGCTGGTTATCTTTGTATACACCAGACTGAGATCTTTAGAGCCATTTATATAGAAAAATAAGTTGCTTCACCTGCTGCCAATATGCAAGGGCTAGATGTTGCATGAAGTGGGAGGTAATTTGTAGCTTGACAAATATTGAAACGAGTTCCTGTAATAAGATAACACATACCACCAATTGTGCTGCTGTAGGGAACGGGTACCATGAGATGTTGCTTAGATAGAGACTCTAGACCTGTGATTGAAGACGAGATTATTCATTGCAAGTGGAGTATGTATGCCATGACAAGATTCCATTTCGAAGCGAGATAATAAGAGCTCAGCATCGCAGCATTGACTGAGATGTAAAATGCTATGCTTGATCATGGTGGATCTATATGCCAAGATGTACTTCAAGTCACCCATGTAATGTCATAGAAAAAGCAGCAACAAATTCCATAGTTTTCTTATATGGAAAACTAAGCGGTAAACACATATGAGTATAAAATTTTGTTTCTAGCATGCTTTAAGACGGGTTTCTAAAATATATGTGACCCAAATATATTGTAACACAAGTAATATTCTCTCAAATCATTTAAGCATAGATAGACATAAAAAATGCTATGTATACCAAATCCAAGTTGATTGCTGCCACACAATGGGAGTGCACACGAATAATCAATAAGATGACATAATAAGAATAAAGACAAGGGAGGAGATCGACATAGTATTGGGGACCAGAAGATGGGCTGGTCCCTCCCTTAAAAGAGAATCTTTATTGAGGGAGACTCTTTTTACAAGCACAAGAACCGGAGAAACCCCTCCGTTCTAGATCTTAGACTTGATGGTTGTTTCCTTCTTGCTAGGAAAATTCGAGACTAGCTCGAGCTAACTCAAATACCTTTCCTGTCTGTACTCGAAGCGTAAACCTCCGCTGATTATTCTGGATTCCGCTCCCAGAATGCCTACTTATTAAGTGGGTGGTTGGCACTCAAATAAAAAATGCGAACCTGTTTAAAAACTCAAACAAAAACTCTGAGCTGAAAACTGCTGCTACACAACACTCCCCAAGTATATCCTTGAATGCAACTTCATGTACAGCTGCAATGCAAAGATAGTTTTCCTTGCAAAAAAAGCATTTGCTTTCCCGAAAAGCACTTAAAAACATCTTTCTTTTTGTCAAAAGCTTCACAAAACCCATCTTTATTCTTGTGTCTGCATCTTTACGCGTAATCCTTTACCTAGTTTCCTAGATCATTGAAATATTTTCTATCCGATGCTCCCTTCCTCCATCCTCTGACACATTGGGTATATCCATTCCCCGGTGTCTCCCACCGAACTTATGGAACAACTCCTTCACGATGCTTAATGTCACCCATCATATGACACATCAAAGTTGTCTCTTCTTGATGGCTTTTATCAATTCCAATAGATCTACAATTCATTACTTTAACAATTCAAGTGGACACATTTAAATATCCTAATTTCATTAAAATAGAACTTACTCATAAAATAGTCCTTTTAGCAACATTCCTCTGCTCCTAAACAATTGTTCTCAACTATAATGCTTGTACATATCCTTCCAGAATCTTGCGATAAGATGCTAATTTTCTCTTGGTCATCCACTAAGCGTTCACAGTAGAATACTTCTTGAACTTTACCAAATACTTCTGTGTAATCTTTCCGGATTTTAGAGGCCGTTTGTAATGAGGAATAATTCAAGGTAGAATAGTTCTTGAACTTTACCAAATACTTCCGTGTAATCTTTTCGGACTTCAGTGGCCGCTCTTGATGATGAACAAACTGCTCTGGTTGGAGTATTTCTTTTGTTTCCTCAACCTCAAAAGCTTCCACTTTAATAAGTTGACTTAAAGGTGGTCCCACATATGGCTGGAGTAAACTAACATGGAAAGCATTATGGATCCTCTAATTAGGCAGTTGTCACAAACTGCTGACGTGTCAAGTCAGTAAAGAGCAGAACCAACCTTCAGATCACGGCCGAGGGGCCTAAACCCTAAGAAGAATAAGCAACAGAAGAAGAAGAAGAAGTCCTACCAACTTATGGGACCCCGTCCGATGGGGCACCAGTGACATAAAGGAAATAAAAATAAAGCAAGACCCACACACACAAAGCTGATGACGTGGCAACCGTATGGAAATAAAAAAAGCAAGACACACACACACAAAGCTGATGACGTGGCAACCCCAGTGACATAAAGGAAATAAAAATAAAGCAAGACACACACACAAAGCTGATGACGTGGCAACCGTATGGACGCTCCGGATTTTCCGCTGACATGATGACGTGGCAGACTGTACAAATTTCTGTGTTTTGCGTCGACTGTTGACGCGGCAGTTGTACGGATTTTCGCGATTTACGCTGGCAACTTTTGGGCATTGCTTTTGGATCAAATGTTTTTGAGTTTGAAGGCTTTTCACTGTAAACTGCTTATGGGGCCTAGGGCCTTTAAATATGAGGCCATGGACTCATTCTCGGGCATGCTTCCTGGAGAAGGTGCAGAGTCTGGAGTACCTGCTTGTACTATGTTGATGCAATATAAAGAAATACCGAAAGGGGCGTCAAGATTTGGGGCCAATACTCTGGGGTGGAATTCCGCCACTCTGTGTCGCGTGTCGTCTCTCTCTCTCTCTCTCTCTCTCTCTCTCTCTCTCTCAGTTGTTATTGAAGTGCTAAAAGTCTGTTCAGTCTATTCTTTTCTATTGGCATGTGGTGCCCATCTTGTGACAGTGGTATCAGAGCATCAGGCATGTGCTTTTCTAAAAGCATATCGGTCCTACAAAAGAGTAGACCGAGCAAACCAGAGACTACTGGAAATTGTTATTTGAAGTATCTTCGTGCTCCGACCCTAGACTTACTAGCCACTCCCAGCCTTACTTCATTGCGCATCGGGTGCGCTCCCGTCTTCATCGCTCTATCTTATAGGGCATAAGCCATAAAGAACCCAAGACATAGAATTCATGGATTCAGCAGAATATTTGCAGTTTCTGCTCGACGAGCTTCACAACATTCTTTTGCGGCATCCTCAGCAGAATCTTCCAATGCTGCAAAGTTTTGAACAATTTTTGAACTACATGTTACCCCCTCGGATGCCTCAAGTGATACCTCCTCCTCCGGCACCAGAAAGTACGAGAGCTTCCAACCGGCAATCTTCTCAGCTGTCTGTTCCGATCAGGGGAGTCTTCAGGAATATGGTGCAGCTATCTGACCCTGATCCAGTGCAACCGCCTTTGCCACCGCCATTGCCCCCACCTCCACCACCACCACTGCCACCAGGCTACAATGGTTGGAGCCCATATGGATACCCTTATTATCCATACTCGGGATATGCGCCTAACCAACCCAAAGATGACGGCACGACAGTCAAATTTTTCACTTTTTCCGGGGTGAAAGATCGCAAGAAAGCATTGCAGTTCCTACAGCAATTCGACAACATCTATGCTATTCGACAACATCTATGCTTTTGGGAAACTATACAGAAGAGTCCAAGATTCCTCGAGCAACGGGATTTCTTAAAGATAATGCTATGCAATGGTGGAGTTCAATCGCGACACAACCGCATGCTCCAAGGACCTGGCAAGCTTTAAAGACAGCTTTTGCACGTAGTTACATGAATTCAATGTTTGAAGTCCGGATTTTAGTAGAGTGGGGCAACTTGAAAATGCTTGCCACCGAAACCATGGATGACTATAACCAAAGGTTTCTAGACGTGTACCTTCCGGTGTCCTTTAAGTTCATTTCCTTGGAGGACCAGCGCGAGCGCTACACCATTGGACTACCATCACCATTGCAGGAAAATTGTCTCTCCAAGCAAGTCTCTACCATGCAAGAGCTTATGGACCATGCCGCAGTCAGCTACAAGCTCATGAAGGGAAAGTTGGAGTTTACCACAGAAGAACCTCCGGCCACTAACCAGAACTCCCGGCAACAATGAACAAATTCTTAGGAATCCCGTGAAAACCAACCTCAACGGCCTCGTTTGACACACCGTCAACAAGACGCCTTGTTACAAGAAGGCTGATGCTTCGAATGTTACCAAAGAGGGCATACATTCAATACATGTCCTGAGCGAGCCTCGACGTCCTCAGTGCAACCTTCTGCTCCCACGTCAGATAGATCCCCGGGGCCACCTCCGGCCAAGAGGGCTAGACCTGCTATTGGACTAGTACCCGATATTTATGGTATACACCTCGAGAGTTTTAATGAATTATGCAGAGCTTATGGAAAAGTCAATGGCTTGAAAGCCCTTATTTTCTTTGACCCCGAAGCTATGGAGAACTTCATCCATCCAAAATTCTTGACAGCCCATAATAACGATTGGAGAGTTCTACTAATTTCTCCTTATGAGTCGTTCTTAAACTTGAGTAAGACTAATCAATCGATTGTTAAGTCCAAATTTCTTATGTGCTTGTCTGTAACCTACTTATGTTTTTCCTAAAAGCGTAATATTGCTCTCTTGACTTGCCCATAGGCAGTGTCCATATCTCGTACAACATTTGCTGCAAATATCTTATTTCTTAGTTAAAAGGATTGGTAGAAGCAAAGGCTTACCATAAAGAATCTCGAAAGGTGCCTTCCTCGTAGACAAATGTACGGTATTGTTATACATGTACTCGACAAGGGACAAATACTTTTCCCAGTCAGTCTATCTGTCTGCCAACACATAGTATTTCAACATATCCAATATTGTAGAATTGGCGATCTCACTTTGTCCATCTGTTTGGGGATGGTATGTAGAGGAAAAATTCAACTTTGTTCCAAGGTTGTTAAACAAGGTACTTCAAGAATTTCCTGTCATGCGAGGATCTCGATCACTCACAATAGACTTGGGCATCCCATGATGCTTGAAAATCTGTGCTAGAAAATCAAGAGCATGCGGGAAATCCTAACCCTGACTACTACTGAAAACCCTCAATCTGCAAACCCTAACCCTAAAACCTGCAAACCCTAAAAACTGCCAAAAACCCTAACCCTAAATTCTGACCTAACCCTAACCCTAATCCTAAAAGGCAGCAAGGCTGAATCCCGTGAAATGCGTTGGCATGCTGACGTGGCACCATATGGCAGTGCGGTAGTTTTCCAGTATTTGCGGTAGTTTTGCTTTTCTCTACACAAGAGAGAGAAAGAGAATAGCTTTTGCTTTATTTGAAAACTCAAGAGAGTTTGAGAGAGAAGAGAGAGCCTTTGCTTTTTTTTAGGCTTTTGATTTGAAGCTTTTGGGGCTCTGCTTTTGGCAACCCTTGTAAACTTTAAATAAGTGGTGAGGGTTCACACTCTGCAGAGCATCTGGACGCAGAGTCTGAGAGTGAAACCCGAACCACTCTCTTGTACTTTGATCAGATTAATACATAAAGAAATACCGAAAGGGGCGCCAGTCTTTGGGGCCAATATCTCTAGGTACGGAACTCTGCCGGGCTAGTGCAAACCTATTGTGATCTGTGAACTGTTTTGAAGTGGTTACTGTTGGGGTATAAAGCCCAATGTGGTCGCCCAGTTAAGTGGGCGGGCCGCCAGGTATGTACACATATTCTTTTGTAAAAACCTAATAAGAACTCACTATGCTCTACACATTACAGTAGAGCGAGTTTACCATATCGTCGTGCTCTTCTTCTCGTACTCTCTCTCACGTTGCACTTCCGCTCGTACTCCTTCAACTGGTATCAGAGCTCAGATCGAGGCTCGGGGCAGCACTGCAGGAGGCTAGAGTCACCAGCTCAAATTGGAGTGAAATTCGATAGGCAAAGACACGGCCCCAAATCGTGTGGGAGCACCCGTAGGGCTTGTCGTTCTCAGAATTTCACTCTGAGGTCATCTCGGCCACCGTTCGGCTTCGACAAAGTTCTGCGCAGGCCATTTTCGACTACGTGGTCTCGGCGGGTGCAGATCCGACTCTGCAAATTTGGGGTTTCGGCTTACGACTGCAGGTGCTGAGGATATCGGCACTCCCAGAGTGTTGATTTGTGGCTGTCTACACATCGAAGGACGGCTCACAGTTCTTGGAGGCGTCACATACGACACGGGCGCATCTACACACAGACTATAGGCGACATCCACTAGTTCATCAGGTAGCTTGTGTTTGCTGCTTGATATTCCAGATTTCATCCTGACATTGCAGGTACTTCCACATGGGATGTATTGTCAGAGATGATGTATGTCTATTGAGGGTTTGCTGGCTGTGAGTCACACAGCAAACAACCGCCGCAGCGGTTACAGCATACAGTGGGAAATTTGTGGATGTATGACTTTGTGGGAAGTCTATGTACTGTCAGATTTACTGCAGCCTTTGTTGAGGGTCGAGTGAGGTTTTATTGAGCTGGGGGATTCTCGAATGTTGAGATCCTTTCGGTGATACAGGTCTTGGAGCGATCCCTCGAGCACCCTTAGATAGGCAGCTAGGATGTATTGACTGTGAGTTAGACAGTTGGGATTGCATCTTTGCTTTACTGCCGTTGAGGCATTGTCGAAGTCTATGCTTACAGGATAGTGACAGGACAGTCAGAGACAGTACAGGTGCAGGACAGGTTTACCCGCAGCTTACAGTGTCAGAGAGATAGTGTTTTTTGAGCTGTTTTTGGTCTGTTTTTAGTACACCAGAGCCATTTTACAAAGAAGACTCTGCCAAAATTTCTGCAGAATCTAAAGCTGTCTTGGTTCATTTGACAGGTTGATATTGGTTCAGAGGTCAGTTTACAGGGGAAACTCTGCCGAATTTTTCCCAGAAAAGTAAACTACTATGAAGCGTAGCTATGGCTGGATCACAGGACACTGCTCTTTGCAATATCAAGAAGCTGGATGGAACCAATTTCCCATTGTGGAAGAAGCAGATTTGGCACGTGTTGGTACAAAAGAAGCAGATAAAACCTATAAAGCTCAAGGAGATAAAACCAGAAGATATGGACGAAGATGAATGGAGCGAAATGGATGAATTGGCATTTTCTACCATTATGCTGACTTTGGCAGAAAGCGTTTACTTCAATGTAGCAGACGAGATGTCGGCTTATCAAGCATGGTTAAAGCTGAGTGATCTTTATGAGAAGCAGAGTGGAGCTTCACAGGTATACTGGCTTAAGAAGCTTGTTGACTTGAAGATGAAAGAAGGGACATCTATGTCCAATCATCTGAATGAATTCAACACAATCTATAGTCAGTTGTCAGCTCAAGGTGTCAAGTTTGATGAACCTATTAGAGCTATGTTCCTGTTGATCACATTGCCGGAAAGTTGGGACACTTTTCGCACAGCTTTGAGTAATTCTGCACCTCCAGATGGTTTGAACATAGCAGGTGTAGAAGGAAGTCTGCTTACTGAAGAAACCAATAGAAAGACAATGGACAAAGGCAAAGGAACAGCCTTAGTTGTCAGGGCAAGGACCAAAGAAAAGTACAAAGGTGGAAAGAGGAATCAGTCTCGTAGCAAGTCCCGCAGTGCTAAAGGCAAGAGTGACATAGAATGCTACCATTGTGTCAAGAAGGGTCACATGAAAAGAGACTGCAGAGAATGGAAAGCAGAAAAAGGCAAAGAGAAAGCTGAAGACCATGGTGAGAAGAACAAGTCCTCAGTGAAGATTCAAGAAATAAATGTGACAAACATTGTTGCAGAGGATAACAGTCTAGTGTCAGGAGACATCTACTTCTTGAAGAATACAATGGACTCAGCTCTTCTTACAGCATCTGATGGAAATGCACTGAGTGACTGGATTATAGACTCAGGGGCATCACTTCATGTGTCTCCAAACAAGGAGTGGTTTACTTCTTATGTGACCACTAAAGATCATGTTCGGCTAGGCAATGGGTAGACATGTGAGATCTTAGGTGTTGGGGATGTTCAATTGAAGTTTCAGAATGGCTCTTCTTTCACGCTGAAAAATGTGAGACATGTTTCCGCAATTACAAAGAGCTTGATCAGCACAGGTTTACTTGATGATGTTGGCTACGTCACCACTTTTGGACAGAACATGTGGAAGATATCCAAGGGTTCTATGACAATAGCACATGCAGTAAAGTCTAGAGGACTTTACATGATATATGTATCAAATGTCTCTAAAAATGTAATCAATGTAATCGAGTAGCCGAACGTTTCTTTGTGGCATAGCCAGTTAGGACATATGTCCAAGAAGAGAATGGAAATCTTGTCTCATTCTAGTTATTTGCCTGGATTTTCATTTAATGATTTTGAATTCTATGAACATTTTTTGTATGGTAAGCAAACACAGTAGCCACATAAGTATACAAGCAGTAGAAGAGATACACAGTTGGCACTTGTTCATAGTGATTTGTGTGGACCTATGCCTAACCTATCTCTAGGGGGAGCTTCTTACTTTATGACATTTATAGATGATTACTCGAGGAAAGTATGGGTTTACTTTCTCAAGCACAAGGATGAAGCGTTTAGTGTTTTCAAAACGTTTGTGACACTTGTGGAGAATCAGAGTGGCAAGAAGCTTAAATGCTTACGCACTGACAATGGTGGAGAGTATGTTTCAAAGGCCTTTCAGGACTTTTGTGAGTCAAAAGGTATAAAACGTGAACTTACTCCTCCTTACAATCCTCCTCAAAATGGTGTTGCTGAGAGGATGAATAGGACCATACAAGAGAAGGTCAGAAGTATGTTGCTAATGCACAGCTGCCAAATGGGTTTTGGGCTGAAGCTGTATCAACAGCTGTTCATCTTGTAAATAGATCTCCTAGCAAGGTTTTGCAGAAGGATTCAGTGCCAGAGATGGTATGGTCAGGCAAAATGCCCTCATACAAGCATCTCTAAGTCTTTGGCTGTGAGGCATATACTCACGTTCCAAAGGAATTTAGGAACAAACTTGAGCCAAAGAGTAGAAAGTGCATCTTTCTAGGCTATGGTAATTCTGGTGAGATGGGGTACAGACTTTGGGATCCCGAATCCAGAAAGGTTGTCCGCAGCAATGATGTTCACTTTAATGAATCCAAATATCATTCTAAAACAGAGAGGGTTGAGGAGATTAGAAGAGTTGTCTTCCAAGAAGATGGACCTGCACGTGCAAGACAAAATGTCAGGGCTCAAGAGGAGCAAGGACAGGATAGATTGGAACCACAGGTTGTGGCTGAGCCTGAGACACCTATTGTGCGTAGATCTGGACGTGTCACGCGACCTCCTGATAGGTTTGTTCCATCTATGAACTATGTCATGTTGACTGATTGCAATGAGCCTTCATGTTACAAGGAAGCAGTGCAAATGAAGGACTCCGGGAATTGGCAATTGGCCATGCAGTCAGAGATGACAGCTCTGCATAAAAACAAGACATGGAAGCTAGTTAAATTACCACAGGGCAAAAAGGCTCTACCTTGTAAATGGGTTTACAGGTATAAGATCACCGCTCATGATAGTCAGCCAAAGTACAAAGCAAGGCTTGTTGCCAAGGGCTTTAAGCAAGAACAAGGAATTGACTTTGATGAAGTCTTCTCTCCGGTGGTCAAGATGACTACATTGAGATGCTTTCTTGCATTGGTTGCCATATTAGATTTGGTGTTGCACCAAATGGATGTCAAGACAGCGTTCTTGCATGGTGATTTAGATGTGGAAATTTACATGCAGCAGCCAGAAGGGTTTGTTGAGAAAGGCAAGGAAGATTGGGTATGCCAGTTGTTAAAGAGTCTTTATGGCTTAAAACAATCACCGAGGGCATGGTACCATAAATTCCACAAGTTTATGCTTTCTCAAGGCTACAAACGTAGTGAGTTCGATTACTGTCTATATACAAAGAAGGCTAAGGATGGTAGTTGGCTGATCCTTATTTTGTATGTGGATGACATGTTGATTGCTGGCAAGCACTTGGAAGAAATTTCAGCTTTGAAGTCAAAGATGGCAAAATCGTTTGACATGAAAGACATGGGTGAGGCAAGTCATATACTTGGTATGCGCATTGAGAGAGACAGATTAAAGAAGTTGATTTGGTGATCTCAAACAGAGTATATTGACAAGGTTTTGCAACGTTTCAATATGGAGAAGGGAAAGGCACTGAGTGTTCCATTGCCACCATATGTGAAACTTAGCAAACAAGATTGTCCTATGTCTGAGGAAGAACAGGCTGAAATGGATAAGATTCCATATGCGTCTGCAATGGGTAGTTTGATGTATGCAATGATTGCTACTCGCCAAGACATTGCATTTGCAGTGGGAGTAGTAAGTCGATACATGTCAAACCAAGGCAAGAAACATTGGGAGGCAGTGAAAGGAATATTGAGATACCTGAAAGCTACAAAGAGTATGCGTATATGCTATGGGAGTCAGGAGCTAAGTGTAAAGGGTTTTACAGACTCAGATTATGCAGGTGACTTAGACAACCGAATGTCTACGTCAGGGTATTCTCCCACTCTCTCTCGCGTCGCACTTCCGCTCGTACTCCTTCAGTTACTTGGTGCTGTCGTGATTGATTCTTGACTTGGAGTGTCCAAGTCTATTACAGTGGTATCAGAGCACGGCCGATTTCTCTTATATGGAAAATCCGATCCCCAAATTTTTTTTTCCGCGGCACTTATGGCTTCACGCAAGGATCAGTCGACTCCCTCTGCATCTGGAGATGCGGGCAGGGATCTCAACGAAGATTCCGGCAGAGAGTATGGCCCGCCTCGGCCTACTCAGGCGGAGCAACGAGAGATGAAGCGTCATCAATTGATCAGCGATGCAACAAAGATGATGCTCAGTTTTGCAAAGGATCCAAAATTGGCAAAATATATGAGCGAGACTTCTTTTCAGGAAGTGCATGAGCAGTGGCAGAAAACCACAACACCACCCCCGAAACCCGCTCTCAAGAAACCTTCCACTCACAAGACATATTCAGAGAAGGAATTAGAAGAGGTGGTTGATGCACAGATTGCTCAGCTTTTTGACGCGCAGAACAAAGCCAAAAAGCACGGCAAAAAGCAGAAGAAAGGCACTAACTTCCCGGGTTATTTGGGTCGTCAATCGACATTTGATAAAGCAAATAAACAGAAGAAGTGTGTTCGATTTGAAGGAGTACCCAGTTCTTCTTCTTCTTCTTCTTCTTCTTCTTCTTCTTCTTCTTCTGACAATTCTTCTAGCTCTTCAAATTCGAGCGAAGAAGACAGAAAAGGCAAAAAGCGAAGCAAGAAACAACGCTTTGGAAAGGGCAAGAAAAAGGCAAAGAAGTCTAAATCTCGCCCAGTGAGTGACAGTTCTACAGAAGACTCGTCTACAGATAGTTCAGACTCTGATGACGGCAACTTTTATGCAAACAAGAAGAATTTTTATAAAGCCAACCAGTATGACTTTCTGGAAGATAAAAGCAAGAAAGTCCGAGAGTTTAAGGAAGGTGGACAATCGATCAAATTTGACACTTTTCCAGGATACAAAGATGCTTCGAAGGCTTTGTTTTTTATACAGCAGTTTGACATCGCTTTTGCGGGAGGACGCTATTCAGAGCACTCCAAGATTCGGAGAGCTGCCTCCTATTTTAAGGGGAATGCTCAAACTTGGTGGTCAACGCTTCTTTTAAACAAGAGTGCACCAGTTAAATGGCTGAAATTAAAGAAGCTTTTTATTTCTTCTTGGTTGACGCAAGAGTATGAACGCGATATACGAGCTGCTTGGAACCATCTTCAGATGACCAAGAGAGATACAGTGGATGCTTATTGCGAGAGATTCTGGAGCTCTTTTCTACCCGCCTCTTCATTCAAGTAGATCTCGTTCAGAGAACAGATTGAGCGGTTCACCTTGGATCTACCCACAGAGATCCGAGATCACTGCTTGGAACAGAAATCAGCTTCTATTCAGGAGTTGAGTCATGCCAAACAGGGCTTTGCCATTCACTCTGGCAGTTTGACCTACCCCACCGATGAGGTCATGACACAACGAGCCGAACAGACTTCAGCGAATGAAAGTAGAAAGAGAAAGAGCAACCCAGAAAAGAAGGATGCACAACCCAAGCTTACTCCTCAGGAGAGAAATGGCTTCATCAGGGAGGGGAAGTGCTTTGGATGCGGGGAACATGGACATATCTCCGCGAAGTGCCCTAAAAAGGCACAGAAAGAACATAATGACAAGGACAACATAATGGCTTCATCAGGGAGGGGAAGTGCTTTGGATGCGGGGAACATGGACATATCTCCGCGAAGTGCCCTAAAAAGGCAAAGAAAGAACATAATGACAAGGACAACGACAGGCCTGAGAGTTCGAGAGCAGCTGAAGAAAAGGCAAGATGAAAACGGGACTAGTTCTAGATTGTGTGGATACTGATCCCAACACCATGGACAAGAGTACAGAACTTTTCCGAGCTTGGGGCAAAGTGAAAGACCAAGAGGCCCTGATCTTCTTTGATGGAGGAGCCAAGGCCAACTTCATTTCACCGAAATTGGCGGCGCGGCTCGAGAGCACTCCCGATCGGATGGGACCACTTGCGGAGGCTATTCTAGCCGCACCCGGCAGGGACGTAGCTGTAACAGACTTGGACACTCCAAGTCAACAGTCAATCACCAGAGCACCAAATAACCACTTCAAAACAATTCACAGATCACAATAGATTTGCACTGGCCCGGCGGAGTTCCGTGCCTAGAAATATTGGCACAAAGACTGGCACCCCTTTCTGTATTTCTTTATGTATTAAAATCAATGTCAGAGCACAAAGAGCGGTTAGGGTTTCACACTCAGATTCTGCGTCCATATGCCCTGAGAATTGACGCCCTCACCGCGTATATAAAGATTACAAGGGATGCCCAAAAGCAGAGCCCCAAAAGCTTAAAAATCGAAAGTAGAGATTCTCTCTCTCAAACTCTCTCTCTCTATGGCTTTTGTAAAATAAAGCAAATCAATCTTTGTCTCTCTCAGCTGAATTTGCGTCGCTCATGCTGATGCTTTATACCTCCGCAAATCTCGGAAACCCATACACTGCTGCCACGTGGCATTAGCGCCTGCTTTTTAGGGTTTCCAGCCACTTTAGGGTTTCAGCCAGCAGTTAGGGTTAGGGTTTCCATAAATTAGGGTTTCTGAAAATTAGGGTTTCTTCTGTCGGTAGCGACGTCATCACTTTGTGACATACCCCTCTCTTGAAATCATTGTAATCGACCGTGATTACGCCTACAAAACCGACAGAAGCCATAAACCATCTTAACAGACACCGACTGTTAGTACCTACGTACTAGGAACACACATCTAGCACATGTACCAAATCGACAATCACATCACACGACATCACTAGACATCACAGGACATCACATGACATTCAACATTCATTCGAATCTTAGACCATGATTTATCGGCAATGTAGCTAGCAATCGCATTTAGGTCCAATCGGGACCTCATCGATGTCCTATTGACTAACCCCTATTGCAACCATGTCTATTCGCGATCAATCAGACCAAAATGCTGCAATCATTTCGTCTATCAGTTCCTGCACTTAAAAGAAGTCAAGAACAAATCAGTATCATAATCAAGAATTCCATTTCATAAAGTCATCTAGCAAAATACTGTCAGCTTTCAGTATCCCTGAAGCTCAAAGAGACATCAGTGACTCTAGTATCTAAATCAAGGCATCTGTTTACAAAGGAGTGAAGTGACTCCCCTCTTGTGCATCCCACTGCACCAGATCTCCGGCCAAGCTGAATTCTGGGTTCTGTTTGGAATAGACTATGCTAAACCAAAAGCATCGAGGTAAAGTTTCACAATCTAAGGAGTATCAGCTAGGTCCTCCTCCTCCATCCACTTCGCATCCAATGCAGGATAGTTCTTAAACTTAACGAAGAACCGCCTTCGGACTTTACCTTTAGTCTTCGTACCTTATGTGCCAAAATCTGTTCAGGAATAAGGATCTCCTCGTTTTCTTCCACTTCGGGTTGCTCATCAGGCTCCCCATCATCAGGCACATCACCCTTAAAAAGTTTCAAGAGACTCACATGGAATGCATTGTGAATCCTCCAAGTATCTGGCAGTTTCAATCGGAAGGAGACATCATTTATCTTTTCAGTGATCTGGAAAGGTCCGTAGTATCGCATACTGAGCTTTGGAAAAAGTCTCTCCTTTTCCTTTTTTTTTTCGTAGGCGTGCCTTCTCAAAACGTAAGAGCACCCAATCATCCTCCTTCAATTTCAAGTCACGATGATGGCGATCCGCTGCCTTTTTCTATCGCTCTTGAGACTTCTGCAAAGTCTCGCGAACCTTGGCAAAAGCCGTATCCAAATCTCGCGTATATTCATCCTTTTCAAAGATCTTTTCTTTCGTGCTTAGGAAGGGTTCGTAGCACCTTCAACAATCTCAAATGGCGCCTTCCCCGTCGAAGAGTGTATCGTGTTATTGTAGGCAAATTCCACCAAAGGTAAGTACTTTTCCCATTGAGTCTTCTGATCCAAGATACAAGACTTCAATAAATCTAAAACCACTGAATTGGCAATATCAAATTGCCCGTCAGTCTGCAAGTGGAATGATGACGAGGAGTGCAACTGCGTGCCAATGTTCTCCCAAATTGCCTTTCAAACAAACTCATAAATCTGGGGTCTCTGTCGGAGACAATCGTCTCAGACGTGCCATGTAATCGGAAAATCATCGTGATCATTCTGTGTTCTCGGGAGATCAAAAATGAAATCCATTTCAATACTTTCCCAGGGGCGGGTGGGTATGGGTAAAGGCTGTAACAATCCCTGTGCCTTATGCCTGTCAAACTTGACCTTCTGGCATACTGAGCAACTGCGCACAAACTCTTCCACATCCTTTTTGATTCTCGGCCAAAAGAAGTATCTCTCTACCCCCTTCATGGTGGTAGCAATGCCGCGATGACCCGTAAAAGGTGGACAGTGGCATTCAGTCATAACCTTTTCCCTCAACGGCTGTGTAACGTACAACATGGTTTTTCTCATCAAGTAGCCTTCCCGAATGGAGTATCCTGCTACTGTCTCCCCATCCCGTATCCGTGTGAAAATATCTGCAAAATCTATATTTGTGGCATACTGATCGACCATATCCTCGAAGCTCCTATGTTGTATCGCGGAAATAGCCAGAACCAACGGCTTCCGAGACAAAGCATCTGCCACCACATTCTTTTGTCCCTGCACATGGACAATCTGGAAGTGAAACTGTGACAAGATGTTCGCCCACCGCATCTGCTTTTCCGAAAGCTGCTTCTGTGACAAGAAGTAGCGCAAACTGTGATGGTCTGTAAAGACAATAAAATCCGCTCCGAGTAGGTAATGCCACCACTGAGTAAGAGCATGGATAACCGCCAAAAGCTCTTTCTCATAAATTTGTGTTGTCATCTCCGGCCTAGAGAACAATCGGCTCTCGTAAGCAATGACATGGCCTTCTTGCATCAAGACCGCACCCAGACTACGACCACAAGCATCACAATATACTTCAAATGACTTCTGCAAGTCCAGCAAAGTCAAAACTGGTCCCGTAGTCAATTTCTCTTTCAATGTCTGAAAGGCAGTCACCTCTGTGGATCCCCACGAGAAAAGGACTTCTTTCTGTGTCAAGATATGCAAAGGGGAAGCAACCTCTGCAAACTTTCGTATGGACCGCCTTTAGTATGAACACAGTCCCAAGAAGCTTCTAACTTCATGGACATTCTTCGAATCGGTCCAATCACGTATAGTCTCTATCTTGGCCGAATCCAGTTGCACTCCTACTGCTGAGACAAAGTGTCCCAAAAAGTGTATCTCTGAAGCAGATGATCTCTGTATTCTGCCGCATTCTTGGAGAAAACAATGATATCATCAAAGAAAGTGCCAACAAATAGCCAGTACTCTCGAAAAATCCTGTCCATCATCCGGTTAAATGTCGCAGGAGCATTGGTTAAGCCAAAAGGCATCACCAAAAACTCAAATAACCCAAAAGTAGTCCGAAAGGCCTTCTTGTAGACGTCTCCTGGCGCGATTCGGATCTGATGATATCCACTCTTCAAGTCAATCCTACTAAAGCACGAGGATCCCGGTAACCTATCGAGTATATCATCGATTCTAGGAATCTGAAATCTGTCTTGATGGTGATTTTGTTGAGAGTTCTATAATCGATGCACATTCTCCAAGATCCGTCTTTCTTCAAATCCAACAACAGTGGAGAGCAATACGGTGAAGTACTAGGCTGGACAAGACCCTTTTCCAAGAGGTCTTTCAGTTGGTTCATAATCTTTTCAGTCTGTACTCGGCTCACACGGTAAGGTGGCTGGTTCGGTGGTGTGCTTCCAGGTATCAAATCAATGATTTGATCTTCAGGCCCTCTAAAAAGCAATCGGCATTAGTGTGGAGAAAAATCTTGGCGTTCTTTTGTTCAAGTCAAAACATATTCAACTGTTATCCATCGTTCAGTTCTCTCCCAAAAGAATGGGTAAAGAAACTGAAGTTTATCAAGTACAATCTCTGAGCCCTTCATTTGTCAAAGTCACTTTCTCGGCCCGGTAGTCAACCACGGCGTAGTTCTGGTGGTACCAAGGGATTCCGAGTAGAACGTCACTCGCGTGCCGTGAACACCCCTGTCATTGCAAACAAAGTTTGCCAATGCTCAATGTAATGGCAACATCCCATCTGGGTGCCAGTCGAACTACCTCCGCCCGTGGCGTCAGTTTGTCGGGTGTAATTCCAAATCGAGCCACCAATTCCAAGTGAAAAGAAGTTGGTCTTGGCTCCTTCAAAGGAGCTTCCTACTCCTTCACTTTGCCCCAAAAAGCGGCAAAGTTTGTACTTTCATTCATTTGATTCGGTGCAGGTCCCACACCATGTGGTACCAGTTCTGCTTTTCTATCTGCCTTTTCTACCACGTTCCTCAGCTGCTCTGGGACTCTCAGGCCTGTCGTCGTCTTTATCATTCTGTTCTTTCTGTGCCTTTTTAGGGCACTTCACGGAGATATGTCCATGTTCCCCGCATCCAAAGCACTTCCCCTCTCTGATGAAGCGAGCTCTCTCCTCAGGAGTAAGCTTGAGTCGTGCATCCTTTTTCTCTGGGTTGCTCTTTTTCTTTCTACTTTCATTCCCAGAAGTCTGTTTGGCTCGTTGTGTCATGGCCTCATCAACTCCTGAATAGAAGCTGACTTCTGCTCCAAGCAGTGATCTCGGATCTCTGTAGGTAAACCCAAGGTGAACCGCTCAATCTGTTCTGTGAACTAGATCTTCTTGAATGAAGAGGCGGGTAGAAAAGAGCTCCAGAATCTTTCACAATAAGCATTGATTGTATCTTTCTTGGTCATCCAAAGATGGCTCCAGAATCTTTCACAATAAGCATTGATTGTATCTTTCTTGGTCATCCAAAGAAATAAAAAGCTTCTTAAATTTCAGCCATGTAACTGGCGCAGTCTTGTTTAAAAGAAGCGTGGACCACCAAGTGCGAGCATTCCCCTTAAAGTAAGAGGAAGCTCTCCGAATCTTGGAGTGCTCTCAGTAGCGTCCTCCCGCGAAAGCGATGTCAAACTGCTGTATAAAAGACAAAGCCTTCGAAGCATCTAAGTATCCTGAAAAATTATCAAATTTGATCGAGTGGCCACCTTCCTTAAACTCTCGAACTTTCTTGCTTTTATCTTCGAGAAAGTCATACTGGTTGGCTTTGTAAAAATTCTTCTTGTTCGCATAAAAGTTTCCGTCATCGGAATCTGAGCTGTCTGTAGACGATGAGTCCTCAGTAGAACTATCAGTCTCTGGGCGAGATTTAGCCTTCTTTGCCTTTTTCTTGCCCTTTCCGAAGGTTTGTTTCTTGCTTCGCTTTTTACCTTTTCTGTCTTCTTTGCTCAAATCTGAAGAGCTAGAAGAACTAGAAGAAGAAGAAGAACTGGGTACTCCTTCAAATCAAACACGCTTCTTCTGTTTCTTTGCCTTGTCAATTGTCGACTGAAGAAATAACCCAGGAAGTCAGTGCCTTTCTTCTGCTTTTTGCCGTGCTTTTTGGTTTTCTTTTGCGCGTCAAAAAGTTGAGCAATCCGTGCATCAACCACCTCTTGTAATTCCTTCTCTGAATACTGTTTGTGATCAGAAGGTTTCTTGAAAGCGGGTTTCAGGGGTGGTATAGTGGTTTTCTGCCACTGCGCATGCACTTTTTGAAAAGAAGTCTCGCTCATATATTTTGCCAATTTCGGATCCTTCGCAAAACTGAGCATCATCTTTGTTGCATCGCCGATCAATTGACGACGCTTCATCTCTCTTTGCTCCGCCTGAGTAGGCCGAGGCAGGCCATACTCTCTGCCAGAATCTTCGTTGTGATCCCTGCCCGCATCTCCAGATATAGAGGGAGTCGACTGATCCTTGCGTGAAGCCATAGGTGCTGCAGAAAAAAAATTGGGGATCGGATTTCCCGTAGAAGAGAAATCGGTTGTGCTCTGATACCACTCTAACAGACTTGGACACTCCAAGTCAAGAATCAATCACCATAGCAACAAATAACCACTTCAAAACAATTCACAGATCACAATAGATTTGCATTGGCCCGGTGGAGTTCCGTGCCTAGAGATATTGGCCCCAAAGACTGGCGCCTCTTTCGGTATTTCTTTATGTATTAAAATCAATGTCAGAGTACAAAGAGCGGTTAGGGTTTCACTCTCAAACTCTGCATCCAGATGCCCTGAGAAGTGAGGGCCTCACCACGTATATAAAGATTACAAGGGATGCCCAAAAACAGAGCCCCAAAAGCTTAAAAATCAAAAGCAGAGATTCTCTCTCTCAAACTCTCTCTCTCTGTGGCTTTTGTAAAATAAAGCAAATCAATCTCTCTCTCTCTCAGCTGAATTTGCGTCGCTCATGCTGATGCTTTTTACCTCCGTAAATCTCGGAAATCCGTGCATTGCTGCCACGTGGCATTAGCGCCTGCTTTTTAGGGTTTTCAACCACTTTAGGGTTTCAGACAGCAGTTAGGGTTAGGGTTTCCAGAAATTAGGGTTTCTGAAAATGAGGGTTTTTGGAAGAAATTAGGGTTTTTGCTGTCGGTAGCCACGTCATCACTTTGTGACAGTAGCCATTACACCTGTCATTGGCAAACTTTGGTTGCATTGTCAGGGGTATTTGGGGCATGAGGACTTTTTCATAATGCCTTTGGAAGGTTGTGATGTTCTCTTAGGATTCCCTGGTACCACAAGAACAACGCCGTGGTCGATTATCGGGCGAGGAAAGCGACATTGACTACAGAGAAGGGAAAAACCATTGTACTTGATATTAAACTGAAGGGCGAGTCTATCCCTATCGTATCGGCTTCGGCCATTTCTAAATTAATGAAATTCAGTTTGTTTGTTTACTCGATCTTTATGAAAGAATTGAGCAATAATGATAGGACAAATTTGTCTAAACTTGATAAAGAACACCAAGATTTTCTCCACTCTCACGCCGACTGCTTCTCGGAGGGCCTACCAGGCGAGTTACCCACCTGCTCGTCATGAAGATCATACCATTGATCTGATACCTAGAAACACACCACCGAACCGGCCACCTTACCGTGTGAGCCGAGCACAGAATGAAGAGATTATGAACCAAGTGAAAGACCTTCCAGCCTAGTACTTCACCGTATTGCTCTCCAGTGTTGTTGGTTTTGAAGAAAGACGGATCTTGGAGAATGTAGACCTCTCAACAAAATCACCATCAAGAACAGATTTCTGATTCCTAGGATCGATGATATGCTCGATAGATTACAGGGATCCTCGTGCTTTAGCAAGATTCATTTGAAGAGTGGATATCATCAGATCAGAATCGCGCCGGGAGACGTCTACAAGATAGCTTTTCGGACGACTTTTGGGTTATTTGAGTTTTTGGTGATGCCTTTTGGCTTAACCAATGCTCCTGCGACATTTAACCGGATGATGGAAGGATTTTTCGAGAGTACAGGCTATTTGTTGGCACTTTCTTTGACGATAGCATTGTTTTCTCCAAGAATGAGGCAGAACACAGAGATCATCTGCTTCAGGTCTTTCAGGCATTACGAGATCACAAGTTAGTGATTAATGCAAAGAAAAGTGAATTTTTCCTACCAGAGATACACTTTTTGGGACACATTGTCTCAACAGGAGCAGGAGTGCAAATGGATCGGGCCAAGATAGAGACTATCCGTGATTGGCCCGATTTGAAGAATGTCCATGAAGTTAGAAGCTTCTTCGAACTGTGTTCGTACTACAGGCGGTTCATTCGAAAGTTTGCAGAGGTTGCTTCCCCTTTGCATATCTTGACACAGAAAGGAGTCCCTTTCTCGTGGGGACCCACAGAGTTGACTGTCTTTCAGACATTGAAAGAGAAATTGACTACGGGACCAGTTTTGACTTTGCCGGACTTGCAGAAGTCATTTGAAGTATATTGTGATGCTTGTGGTCGTAGTCTGGGTGCGGTCTTGATGCAAGAAGGCCATGTCATTGCTTACGAGAGCCGATTGTTCTCAAGGCCGGAGATGACAGCACAGATTTATGAGAAAGAGGTTTTGGCAGTTATACATGCTCTTACTCAGTGGCGGCATTACCTACTCGGAGCGGATTTTACTGTCTTTACAGACCATCAGAGTTTGCGCTACTTCTTGTCACAGAAGCAGCTTTCGGAAAAGCAGATGCGGTGGGCAAACATCTTGTCACAGTTTCACTTCCAGATTGTCCATGTGCAGGGACAAAAGAATGTGGTGGCAGATGCTTTGTCTCGGAAGCCGTTGGTTCTGGCTATTTCCCCGATATATCATAGGAGCTTCGAGGATATGGTCGACTAGTATGCCACAGATACAGATTTTGCACAGTTTTCACACAGATACGGGATGGGGAGACAGTAGCGGGATATTCCATTCGGGATGGTTACTTGATGAGAAAAACCATGTTGTGCATTACACAGCCGTTGAGGGAAAGGTTATGACCGAATGCCACTGTCCACCTTTTACGGGTCACCGCGGCATTGCTAGCACCATGAAAGGGGTAGAGAGATACTTCTTTTGGCTGAGACTCGAGAAGGATGTGGAAGAGTTTGTGCGCAGTTGCTTAGTATGCCAGAAGGTCAAGTTTGACAGGCATAAAGCACAGGGATTGTTACAGCCTTTACCCATACCCACCTGCCCCTAGGAAAGTATTGCAATGGATTTCATTTTTGATCTCCCAAGAACACAGAGTGGTCATAATGGTATCTGGACTGTTATTGACAGATTTAGCAAATAGGCTCATTTCATTCCAGTGAAGAAAATAGTCAAGCCGGATCACTTAGCGAGAATGTTTGTAGCCCAGATCTTCAGATTAGCAATTTGGGAGAACATTGGCAAGCGGTTGCAGTTCTTGTCATCGTTCCACCCGCAGACTGATGGGCAATCTGAGATTGCAAATTCAGTGGTTTTAGATTTATTGAAGTGTTATATCTCGGATCAGAAGACTCAATGGTAAAAGTACCTACCTTTGGTGGAATTTGCCTACAATAACACGATACACTCTTCGACGGGGAAGGCGCCATTTGAGATTGTTGAAGGTGCTGTGAAGATTCCACCCTTCCTAAACACGAAAGATAAGATTTTTGAAGCGGATGAATATACGCGAGACTTAGATACGGCTTTTGCCAAGGTTCGCGAGACTTTGCAGAAATCTCAAGAACGACAGAAAAATGCACCGGATCGCGCGGATCGCCATCGTCGCGACTTGAAATTGAAGGAGGATGATTGGGTGCTCTTACATTTTGAGAAGGCACGCCTGAGAAAGAAAAAGGGAAAGGAGAGGCTTTTTCCAAAGCTTAGTATGAGATACTACAGACCTTTCCAGATCACTAAGAAGATAAATGATGTCTCCTTTTGCCTGATACTTGGAGGATTCACAATGCATTTCATGTGAGTCTCTTGAAACCTTTTAAAGGTGATGTGCCTGGTGATGGGGAGCATGATGAGTAACCCGAAGTGGAAGAAAACGAGGAGATCCTTGTTCCTGAAAAAATTTTGACACATAAGGATACGAAGAATAAAGGTAAAGTCCGAAGGCGGTTCTTGGTTAAGTTCAAGAACTATCCTGCATTGGATGCGAAGTGGATGGAGGAGGAGGACCTAGCAGATACTCCTCAGATTGTGAAACTTTACCTTGAGGCTTTTGGTTTAGCATAGTCTACTCCAAATGGAACCCAGAATTCAGCTTGGCCGGAGATCTGGTGCAGTGGGATGCACAAGAGGGGAGTCACTTCACTCCTTTGTCAACAGATGCCTTGATTTAGATACTAGAGTCACTGATGTCTCTTCGAGCTTCCGGGATAATGAAAGCTGACAGTATTCTGCTGTATGACTTTATGAAATGGAATTCCTGATTATGATACTGATTTGTTCTTGACTTCTTTTAAGTGCAGGAACTGATAGACGAAATGACTGCAGCATTTTGGTCTGATTGATCGCGAATAGACATGGTTGCAATAGGGGTCAGTCAATCGGACATCGATGAGGTCTCGATTGGATCTAGATGCGATTGCTAGCTACATTGCCGATAAATTATGGTCTAAGATCCGAATGAATGTTAAATGTCATGTGATGTCCTGTGATGTCGTGTGATGTGACTGTCGATTGGTACATGTGCTAGATGTGTGTTCCTAGTACGTAGGTACTAACAGTCAGTGTTTGCTAAGACGGTTTATGGCCGTTTGCAAGCGTAATCGAGGGCGATTACAATGCTTTCAAGAGGGGGGTATGTCACAAAGTGATGACGTGTCTGCCCGAGAGCATGCGGGAAACCCTAACCGTGACTGCTGCTGAAAACCCTGAATCTGCAAACCCTAACCCTAAAACCTGAAAACCCTAAAAATTGCCAAAAACCCTAACCCTAAATTCTGACTTAACCCTAACACTAACCCTAAAAGGCAGCAAGGCTGGATCCCGTGAAATGCGCTGGCATGCTGACGTGGCACCGTACGGCAATGCGGCAGTTTTCCAGTATTTGCGGCAGTTTTGCTTTTCTCTACGCAAGAGAGAGAAAGAGAATAGCTTTTGCTTTATTTAAAAACTCAGAGAGTTTGATAGAGAAGAGAGAGCCTTTGCTTTTATTTAGGCTTTTGATTTGAAGCTTTTGCAGCTCTGCTTTTGGCAACCCTTGTAAACTTTAAATAAGTGGTGAGGGTTCACACTCTGCAGAGCATCTGGACGCAGAGTCTGAGAGTGAAACCGGAACCACTCTCTTGTACTTTGATCGGATTAATACATAAAGAAATACCGAAAGGGGCGCCAGTCTTTGGGGCGAATATCTCTAGGTACGGAACTCCGCCGGGCCAATGCAAATCTATTATGAATTGTAAACTGTTTTGAAGTGGTTATTTGGTGTTGTCGTGATTGATTCTTGACTTGGAGTGTCCAAGTCTGTTACACTAGCCATATGATCCTGTTCACAATGGTCTAGATCGCATCATTTCCAGTCTGAGTCTTAGGGAAATCTATAATAAAATTCATTGCAGTTCTCTCCCAAGGTTAATCGGGCACACACAAAGGTTGGAGTAACACAAGCGCCGATCATACTTAACTTTTTAGCAAACCAAGCAGTTCCTAACATTGTTGCTAAATTAGCCTTATTTGACAGAAAAATAATTCTAAATGAATTGCTGGATCTATAAGTGAGAGGGTTTTCTCGCTAATGAAAATAGGTTCAGAGGAAACTTTGAGATAAAAAAGATGCTTTCTAAGAAAGCGGGTTGCTTTTCGGGAACACAGATGCTTTTCCCTAAAGAGGTCTATGTTAGCATTACATCTATGCATAAGACTGCATCCAGGGACACGTGGGTTGTGATTGTGTAAGCATTATTTTCAGCTTATAAGGTTTTATTGAAGTTTTTAACAGGTTCATACCATTTTTAAAATATAAATGGGCAACCACCCTTTAAAAAGGACACAAAAAAAGAAACAGCGCTACCCCTCCCTTGCAGCCCACGATTCCTTCCTCTCTCTCTATTTGGCACAAGGAAATCTATCTGCCCCAATCTGCCCTACTGATGGGAGGACATTCTCCTATTCCTCCTGGCTACCATGAACCATAAAAATCAAACTCTCTCTCGCTCTCTGAAGAAGAAAAAGCCAGCGCTAGGGAAAATGAGGAGTGCTGCAGATTTTCAGCCATCAAGATGCCACCGCCGGTGTCCCCATAGCTGCCCCATGTGCACCAGAAGCCGCCAGGACCAAATAGGCGAGCTCCATCGCGAAGAAGTGCCTACGGAAAGTATTTCCACCGTGGCAAGTTGCTCTTTTTCTCCATTTTCCAGCCCATAAACGTCGTAGATGGGGCTGATTTATGAGAAAGAACCCGAGAACACACCTCTTCAGTGTGTAGGATTGGAAGAGAAGATTCTCTGCGACGAGATCTCTTTTGGGAACTCGCTTTTCGAGAGCCGAGTTGCGTTTTGGGTGTGGAGACTTCAAAGGCGACGTTTTTCTTGTTTTGATCTCTGAGTATTTGCTTGCAGAGTACCTCCTCTTCACGAGGGACTAAGAGCATAGGAAGGCTACAACCTTTGCAGGAGAAAAGCGCTCTGAGTAACTAAAGCTAAACCAGCCCAAGGGTTTCGTACCTTGAGTTTGGGTGTAGATCCACAGATCTGAGAGCAAGAGCTTAAGATTCCCAAGGAAGGCCGTTGCGTTCAGGAAAGCAGAGTTGTTGCTAGGATTTCTACGGAAGAGGATTGTGGGAACAGATTCAGATGGGGTCCCATAAGTAGGTATAAGCTTCTTCAGCTTCTGCTTCTTCTACTGCTTCTAAGGTTTAGGCCCCTCGATCGGGATCTAGTGGTTGGCTCCGTTCTTCGGTGGCTTGACACGTGTCACAAAATGATGACGTGGCACTATCCCACTCAGAAACTGACTCACCAAATGTTCCAACTTATGGTATCCCCTCCGAAGGGGCCTAAAGGAACAAAAAGGATAAAAAGAATGCACAATGATGCTGACGTGGTTGGCTGTACAGACGCCCGCAAAATGCGTCGCAAATTACGCTGGCAACTTTTGCGCTAGAGAGAGAGAGAGAGAGAGAGAGAGAGAGAGAGAGACTAGATGCTTTTGGAGACTTGAAGCTTTTTATGTAATTGCTTTTAGTCCATGGGCCTTTATAAGCACTGCCAGGGCCACTCTTCTGTCAGTTTTTCTTGAGAGCACTGAGCAGAGAGGACCCTCGAACTTTGTACTTTGCTCAAGATATAATATAAAAACAAATACCGAAAGGGGCGCTAGACTTTAGGGCCAATATCTCTCGATTCTCGACTTGGGGTGTCAAGTCTGTTATAGTGGTATCAGAGCTCAGTCGATTTTTCCTTCTACAAAGCATCCGATCCCTTCTACTGCGACACACATGGATCCAGTCGACGAATCTCACAAGGATCAGAACAAGCCACCTAGCAACTTAGGATCAGGTGAGAACAAGGAAGATTCAAATGGACGACGGCCACCTTCTGTTGATCCAAAAGAAGAGTATGGGTCCCCTAGGGCCACAGAGTATGTGATCGGCTGATGCTCCAGTATTCTAAAGATCCTCAATACGCAAAACTTTTGACCAGGCACCCAATTGACGAGATGCATTCTCGATGGCGTACGGCTATCGATTCACCTTTGAAGTCAGCTTTGAAGAAAGAACCTGTTCCACGAGGGCCAAATTCCAATCCTAGGACAAGTGCCTTGTACGTTGAAGATGAACTTGACAACGTACTCGAAAGACGAGTCAACCGACTCTTGAAGACCAAGAAGCATTCAAAGAAACACAGTAGATCAGCAGGTTACCTCGGGTACTTGGGTCATAAGTCCAGTTTGTCCTCATCCTCTTCTAATAGTTCCCACAACTCTTCCTCCTCTGATTCTAATGATGAGGATAGAAAGGACAAGAAACGAAGAAAGACCCAAAGACAGAAAGAACAAGAAGAAGGCTAAGAAGAGTAGATCCCACCGAAGATCCCGGAATCAGATAGCTCCGAGGAGGATTCATCCTCTTCTAAGAGTTCTGACTCCGATGAACAGATGTTTTATTCTAAAAGGAACCATTTTTACAGAGCCAACCAACGTGACTTTCTCGAGGACAAGAGCAAGAAAACCAAAGATTTCAAGGAGGGTGGGCAAGCACTAAAGTTTGATACTTTTTCAGGCTTCCAAGATACCCACAAGGCCCTCGCCTTTATTCAATAGTTTGACATAGCTTATTTGGGAGGGTGCTATTCAGAGCACTCCAAGATCCGGAGGACAACATCCTACTTGAAAGGAAATGCACAGACTTGGTGGTCCACTCTTTTGTTACGAAAGGAAGCACCGACAAAGTGGCTACAGTTTAAGCAGCTTTTTACTTCCTCATGGCTCACTCAGGAGTACACTCATCTTCGGGTGATCAAGGAAGATACATTGGATACTTATTTCCAGAGGTTTTGGGATACTTTCCTACCGGCCTCTTCTTTTAAAAAGATCACTTTTAAGGAACAGATCGAGTGATTTTTTTGTGGTCTACCCAAAGAGATATGAGAGTACTGCTTGCTGCAGAAGTTCTAGTCCATACAACAACTTATGGGACATGCTAAGCAAGAGTTTCCTATGCATTCGAGTAATCTTACTTATCCGACTGATCAAATTTTGACAACAAGGACCGAAAAAAATTCGACCAATGGTAACAGAAGAAGAGGGAAGTTTCAGAAAAAGAAGGATACACGTCCCCAATTGACTAATGAACAACGAGCTGAGTATCTCAACTCTGGGAAGTGCTTTGACTATGGAGAACATGGACATGTGTCAGCACGGTCCCCAAAAAGGCACCCAGAGGACAATCAGAAGACAGGCTAGAGAGTTTTCGAGCAGCCGAAGAGTGCGGAAAGACAAAAGCGGGACTAGTACTAGACTGTGTGGGGATCGACCCTAATCAGATGGATGAAAGCATTGAACTTTTCGCGCATGGGAAAAAGTACGAGATGAAGAAGCCCTAATCTTCTTTGACGGAGGAGCCAAGGCCAACTTTATTTCACCCGAATTGGCAGCTCGACTTGGAATTACGCCCTAGAAAATGCGGCCACAGGCGGAGGCTATCCTAGCGAGGCCCGGACGGGATGTTGCCATTACACCTGTCATCGGAAAACTTGGTTTACATTGTCAGGGGCATCTAGGGTACAAGGTCTTTTATATCATGCCTTTGGATGGGTGTGACGTCCTCCTAGGAATCCCTTGGTTCCACTAGAAAAGCGCCGTGGTCGATTATAGAGCAAGGAAAACTACTTTGAAGAATGAAAAGGGCCGAGAGATTGTACTCGATGTGAAGAGCGAGTCCGTCCCACTTGTATAAACTTTGGTTGTTTCCAAATTAATGAAATCCAGTTTTTTTGTTTTCTCGATTTTCTTGAAAGAATTGAATGATGAACAAAGGTCAAATATGTCTGATCTAGAAAAGGAACGACAAGATTTTCTACAAACCCAGGTTGACTGTTCTCTGAAGGCCTACCAGGCGAGTTACATGCTTCTCGTCTTGAAGATCACACGATTGATTTGATTCCCAGTAGTACACCACCGAACCGGCCACCTTACCGAGTTAGCCAAGCCCAAAATGAAGAAATAATGAACCGGGTAAAAGAACTTTTGGAAAAGGGTCTCATCCAACCTAGCACTTCACCTTTCTGTTCACCGGTGTTGCTAGTACTAAAGAAAGATGAATCTTGGAGAATGTGCATTGACTATAAAGCTCTCAATAAAATCAGCATCAAGAACAGATTTCCTATCCCAAGGATCGATGATATACTCGACACATCAGGGGTCCACTTATTTCAACAGAATTGATCTAAAGAGTGGATATCATCAGATCCAAATTTCTCTTGGGGACGTCTACAAGACAGCTTTTGTCACAAACTAGAAATGTGGCTGCCCTGTACACACACATATCCCCGCCCCGGGTAGCTGGCCGAAATGGTGACGTGGCAGATTTTGCAATGTAGACTGACGTGGCACTATTGTACGGACCCCCGTAAATCATGCCGCAAAAAGCACTGGTAGGCAGTACGGAAATTCCAGCTTTTTGCAATGAGAAAAAAGCAAGGAAATTTCAATGCAAATCTTGATGGGAAAAATTCTACGCAAGTTGCTTTATTTTGCAAAGCTTGTGAGATAAAATTGCTTTATTTTAGGCTTTTGATTTTGAAGCTTTTGGGGCTCTGCTTTTAGCATCCCTTGTAACCTTTATAATAAACCCAAGGGAGCTCCCTCTGCAGAGCATCTGGACGCAGAGTCTGAGGGAGAGCACCCGCGAGAGTTGTACTTTGCTCGAAGATTAAAATAAAAAGAAATACCGAAAGGGGTGCCAGTCTTTGGGGCCGATACCTCTTGGCACGGAACTCCATCGGGCCGTGTCGAATCAATTGTGAACTGTTTTGAAGTGAATTTGTGTTGTGTCGTGGTAGAATCTTGACTTGGAGTGTCCAAGTCTGTTACAGTGGTATCAGAGCACAGAAAGATTCTTCTTCAGCGGAGGATCTGATCCTTTTTACAGCACACACAACTTTTGGGAAAGAATCTTCGTGCCCCGACCCTGGACTTATTAGGCACTCCACCCTTCATACATCGCGCATTGGGCGCGCTCCCGTCTTCATCGCTCTGTCTTACAGGGCATAAAGCCATTAAGAATCCCAGATTACACATGGGTTCTCATGAAGAATTTGACAGAGATGACACCTCTTAGTGGGAAGGCAAAAAAAAGTTGAAGATCCGGTGCGGAAACTGCAGAAAAGAATGAAGATTTGGGCAAAAAAAAATTCGGACAAGTTTGCCAAAAAAGGAGTACAAACATCAACTGCAGATTGGCATATGTGTGATTAGATTGATTAAGTACTCCAAGGGACCCGAGATTGGTAATTTACTTGAAGAATTACCCGATTAATAAGATTTACTTGAGATGGCATGTGGCCATTGCTTCTCCTCTCAAGTAGGGAGTAAAGCCGAAAAGACAGACGAGTGCAGAAAAGCAGAACCTGTACTCGCAGAAAGACATGGACAAGCGAAGCAAAAAGCAAAGCTTCGGAAAGGGCAAGAAAAAGACAAAGAAGCCTAAGTTTTGCCCAGTTTCTGACAGTTCTACAGAGGACTCGTCTTTGGATAGTTCGGACTCCGACGATCACAGATTTTATGCAAACAAGAAGAATTTCTATAAAGCCAACCAGTATGTCGAAGACAAAAGCAAGAAAGTAAAAGAATTGAAAGAAGGTGGACAATGATTTGAATCCTTTTCTGGGTTTCGTGATGCTCGAACATGGTGGTTCACTCTTCTACTGAGAAAGAAAGCTCCGGTTAAATGGTTTAAAGGCTTTTTATTTCTTCTTGACTGACTCGGGAGTACAAACGAGATATACGAACTGCTTGGAATCATCTTCGGATGACCAAGGGAGATTGTTTGGACGCTTATTGCGAGCGATTTTGGAACTTCTTTCTACCAGCCTCTTCATTTACGAAGATCTTGTTTAAGGAACAGATTGAGCGGTTTTGCTGCGGACTTCCTACAGAGATCCGAGACTACTGCTTGGAACAGAAGTTGAATTCTCTTGAAGAATTGATGGGTCATGTGAAACAGGGTTTTGCGATACATTCGGGAAATTTGACTTACCCCACTAATGAGATCTTGACTCAGAGAACCCAACAGACCTCTCCCAGTGAAAGTAGAAAGAGAAAGAGTTCCCAAAACAAATAAAAGAAAGATACACGTCCCCGGCAGACTCTTAGAGAAAGGTTTATCTATCTCAAAGAGGGGAAGTGTTTTGGATGTGGGGAACATGGGCACATCTCCGCAAAGTGCCCCAAAAAGGCACAACAAGAACAGACTGCAGACAAGCCAAAGAGTTCTAGAGCAGCAGAGGAATGTGGTAGAAAAGGGAGATGAAAACAGAACTAGTACCGCATTGCATGGGGCCCGAACCGAATCAGATACACGAAAGTACAAACTTTGCCGCACCTAGGGGAAAGTGAGAGAACAGGAAGCCCTCATTTTCTTTGATGGAGGAGCCAAGGCCAATTTCTTTTCACTTGAATTAGCGACTCGATTTGGGATTATGCCCGACAGGTTGAGGCCACAGGCGAGGTAGTTCCAGCGGCACCTGGATGGGATGATGCCATTACACCGATCATTGGCAAACTTCATTTGCAATGTCAGGGGTGTTTAGGCACGAGGACTTCTACATAATGCCCTTGGGAGGTTGTGACGTCCTCCTCAAAATCCCTTGGTACCATAAGAACAATGCCGTGGTTGACTATTGGGCTGAGAAAGCGACTTTGACAAATGAAGGGCACAGAGATTGTACTTGATGAAATTGAGCTTCTTGATTTTCTGGAGAGAATTGAATGATGATTGAAGGTCAAATATGTTTTGACCTTGATAAAGAACACCAGGATTTTCTTCACACTCATGCCGATTGCTTTTCAGAGGGCCTGCCAGGCGAGTTGCCACCAGCTCGTCGTCCTGAGGATCATACCATTGATCTAATACCTAGAACCACACCACCGAACCGGCCACCTTACTGTGTGAGCCGAGCCCAGAATCAAGAAATTATGAACCAAGTGAAAGACCTCTTGGAAAAGGGTCTTATCCAGTCGAGTACTTCACCTTATTGCTCTCTGGTGTTGTTGGTTTTGAAGAAAGAAGGATCTTGGAGAATGTGCATCGATTATAGAGCTCCCAATAAAAAATCACCATCAAGAACAGATTCCCGATTCCTAGGATCGATGATATTCTTGACCGACTACAGGGAACGTCATGTTTTAGCAGGATCGATTTAAAGAGCGGATATCATTAGATCCGAATTGCGCCAGGAGATGTGTACAAGACAGTTTTTCGGACGACTTTTGGGTTATTTGAGTTTTTTGGTGATGCCTTTTGGCCTAACCAATGCTCCCGCGACATTTAACCGGATGATGGACATGATTTTTCGAGAGTACAGACTATTTGTTGGCACTTTCTTTGACGACATCATTGTTTTCTCCAAGGATGAGGCAGAACGTAGAGAACATCTGCTTCAGGTCTTTCAGGCATTACAAGATCACAAGTTGGTGATTAATACGAAGAAAAGTGAATTTTTCCTACTAGAGATACACTTTTTGGGACACATTGTCTCAACAGCAAGAGTGCAGATGGACCCGGCCAAGATAGACACTTCAAGTCAAGCTACCGCGACACGACAAGAATTTTACTTCAAAATAGTTCATAGTTCACAATTGATTCGACACGGCCCGGCGGAGTTCCGTGTCTAGAGATATTGGCCCCAAAGACTGGCGCCCCTTTCGGTATTTCTTTTTGTATTAATCTGTTGCACAAAGTACACGTGAGTGGCTGGGTCTCACTCGATGCTCTGAGAAGTGGGAGCTAAATCCACACTTATAAAGAGTTACAAGGGATGCCAAAAGCAGAGCCCCAAAAGCTGAAAATCAAAAGCTTTCAAAAATAAAGCAAAGTCCTTTCACAAGCCCTTTTGGGGAATTAAAGCAAACTCCCAAAAAGATGCCCAATAATTTGCGTAGATTTTTAAGCCTTGCATTGAGTAGAGAAAAAGCATGTCTCCATATAGCTGCCACGTCAGCCCTACTGCCGTATCCAGCGCCGCAAATTCCGGACAGGCCGTACGGCAGTGCCACATCAGCATTCAACGGGAAGTTCGGGACCAGCCAGCCAGTGAGAAGGTGTGTGTGCTTTGCTCTGCTGCTCCCCATGTCCAAGGCCATGCCTGACACAACACCAGGGATGTGTGTCCTTCCCAAATGATTGTCACGTCACTGATTTGTGACATACCCCCCTCTTGAAAGCATTGTAATCGCTCTCGATTACGCCTGCAAAACAGACAGAGGCCATAAACTCTCTTAGCAGACAATGACTATTAGTACCGACGCACTAGGAACACACATCTAGCACATGTACCAATCAACGGTCACATCACAGGACATCACATGACAAATCACATTTAAAATTCATTCAGATCTCAGACCATGATTTATTGGAAACGTACTTAGCAATCGCATCTAAATCCACTGGGGACCTCACATATGCCCGATTGACTAATCCTTATTGCAATCATGTCTATCGAGATCGTTCAGACCAAAATGATGTCGTCATTCCGTCCATCAGTTCCTGCACTTAAACAAGTCAAGAACAAGTCAGTATCACGTTCGGAAATTCCAGTTCATAAAGTCATACAGCAGAATACTGTCAGCTCACAATATCCCTGAAACTCAAAGAGACATCAGTGACTTTAATATAAAAAATTGAGGCAATCTGTTGAGGAGTGGAGCGACTCCCCTCTTGTGCATACTCGCTGCACCATATTCCGCCCAAGCTGAGTTCAAGGTTCCATCTAGAATAGACTATGCTAATCCAAATGCTTCAAGGTAAAGATTCGCAATCTGAGGAGTATCTGCTAGGTCCTCCTCCTCCATCCACTTCGCATCCAATGCATGATATTTCTTGAATTTAACCAAGAACCGCCTTATCACTTTACCCTTAATCTTTCTGTCTTTATGTGCCAATATCTATTCGGGAACAAGGATCTCCTCGTTTTCTTCCACTTCGGGTTGCTCATCAGGCTCCCCATCTTCGGGCACATCGCCTTTAAAAGTCTTCAGGAGACTCACATGAAAAGCATTGTGAATCCTCCAAGTATCGGGCAAGTTCAATCTAAAGGAGACATCATTTATCTTTTCAAAAATCTGGAAAGGTCCATAGTATCGCATACTAAGCTTTGGAAAAAGCCTCTCCTTTCCCTTTTTCTTTCTCAAGCGTGCCTTCTCAGAACGTAAGAGCACCCAATCGTTCTCCTTCGATTTCAAATCACGACGATGGCGATCTGCTGGCTTTTTTTGTTTGATGCCCTGGCTGAAGAGAAATCGACTGAGCTCTGATACCACTGTAACAAACTTGGACACCCCAAGTCTGGAATCAGTCGCGACACGAGAGAGAATCACTTTAAACACTTCACAATTAAAGCACAATTCAATTGAGT
The DNA here is from genome assembly GCF_014529385.1 of Adiantum capillus-veneris. Classification (NCBI taxonomy): domain Eukaryota; kingdom Viridiplantae; phylum Streptophyta; class Polypodiopsida; order Polypodiales; family Pteridaceae; genus Adiantum; species Adiantum capillus-veneris. Next base: position 40,148,009 of record NC_140945.1, on the reverse strand, counting down.
CGACACGGACTGACGTAGTTCCGTGCCCAGAGAGATTGGCCCCAAAGACTGGCGCCCCTTTTGGTATTTCTTTTTGTGTCAATAATTGAGCAAAGTACAGCTGCCCTTGGGTTGCCTCTGCTCACCGGCTCGTCAGCACAAAAAGGTGAGCCAGAGAGAGCCCAAGGGGCTTATTTAAAGGCCCTAGGCCTTGGAGAAAAGCAATACATGAAAAGCTTGCAACTCAATAGCACTGGCCTTCCAAAAGCTAGTGTCCAAATCAGCCACCACAAATTGCGTTCTTCCGTACGGTCTGCCATGACATCTCAACCAGTACGATATGCAAAAATCCGTACGGATAGCCACGTTAGCAGTGCAACGTGAATTGCGGAAAATCCATACAGCCAGCCGCTCGCCACTTTTTAACAGTCCTAGTGTCTCTAGGGCCCTGTGCAGGTGCCCATAAGTTGGGACACTTATTAGTATTCCATATCATGAGTTTGTGACAACGATATTGTGTGTTACACAGCCTTTGAGGGAAAAGGTTTTGACAGAGTGCCATTGTCCACCTTTTTTGGGCCACCGTGGCATTGACACCACCTTGAAGGGTGTTGGGCGTTACTTCTTGTGGCCGAGGCTCAAAAAGGATGTGGACGAGTTTGTTCGCAGTTGTTTGGTATGTTAAAAGGTCAAGTTTGACAGGCATAAGGTACCGCGACTTCTACAGCCTTTACCCTACCCTCCCGTCCCTAGGAAAGCATTTCCATGGATCCTTTCTCGTTGCTCGGAAACCCACTTCTGATTTTCCTCGCTGTGCCTTTTTACAGAACCTTGGAGAGATGTGTCCTTGTTCTCCCCAGTCCAAACACTTCCCCTCCTTGAGATAATCTGTTCTCTATTCCTCGGGCATTCAGGATCGTGCATTCTTCTTTTTTTGGAACTTCCTCTTTCTTCTGTTATCATTTGTTGAATTTTGTCCGGTCCTTGGTGTCGAAACTTGATCAGTGGGATAAGTCAAGTTACCCAAATGCATAGCAAATCCCCCCCATCAATTGTTGTATGGACTCGAACTTTTGCTCAAGGCAGTAATCTTGGATCTCTTCGAGAAGTCCACAACAAAACCGCTCGATTTGCTGCTTAAAAGTGACCTTCTTGAAAGAAGAGGCCAGTAGAAAAGCATCCCAAACCTCTCATAATAAGCATCCAAAGTGTCAGCCTTGGTCATCCGAAGATGAGGTCATCACATCGCGTTTGTACTCCTGAGTCAACCAAGAAGAAATAAAGAGCCGTTTGAACGTTAACCACTTGGAAGGGGTTTCTTTCCGTAAAAGAAAAGTGGACCGTACCACGTTCGTGCATTTCCTTTTAAGAATGATGTTGCCCTCTTGATTTTGTAGTGCGCCCTCCAAAGAATGCTATGTCAAACTACTGAATAAATGCTAAAGCCCTACGAGCGTCTCGGAATCATGAGAAGGATTCAAACTTTACTGACTATCCACCTTCTTTAAATTCCTTGGTCTTTTTTCCCTTGTCCTCGAGAAAATCATATTGATTGGCTCTGTAAAAGTGTTTCTTCTTTGAATAGAACATGTGATCGTCGGAGTCCGAACTCTCAGAGGAGGATGAATCCTCATTAGAACTATTAGAAACAGGTCGGGATCTGCTCTTCTTTGGCTTCTTGTAGTTCTTTCCAAAACTTTGATTCTTTCTGCGTTTCTTGCCCTTTTTGTCCTCTTTGCTCGAATCGGAAGAGGAAGAGCTGTCTGAACTATTGGAAGAAGATGAGTTGTCCAGTCCTTCGAAGCGTACATGCTTCTTCATTTTTTGTGCACTGGCAAAAGAAGATTGGCGGCCCAAATAACCAGGGTAGGCAGTCCCCTTGTTGCGTTTCTTCGATTGTTTCTTCGCTCCCAAAAGTTGGTTGACTTGCTTTTCGACAACGTCATCAAATTCTTCTTCAATAAACATCCTTGGAGTAGGAGGTTTCTTAAGGGCTGGTTTTAATGGTGAATCAATGGCTTTCTGCCAATGCGTATGCATTTCGTCAATCGAGTGCCGGGTCAAAAATTTGGCATATTGTGGATCCTTTGCAAACTGGAGCATCTGCTTTGCACACTCATCAACCTACTGTTGATGTTGCATCTCCATTACCTGATACTGCGTAGGCCGAGGTGGCCCATATTTGTGATTTGCTAATCCATTCGAATTTTTCGTGCTGCCTCTCGTTCTCGAGGTTGCAAGAGAAGTCGTCTGATTCTTGCCAGAATCTATGTGTGTCGCGAGAAAAGGGACCGGATTTCCTGGCTGAAGAGAAATCGACCACTTTAAACACTTCACAATTAAAGCACAGTTCGATTGAGTCGACAGTGACCGACGTAGTTTCGTGCCCAGAGAGATTGGCCCCAAAGACTAGCGCCCCTTTCGGTATTTCTTTTTGTATTAATATTGAGCAAAGTACAGCTGCCCTTGGGTTGTCTCTGCGCACCGGCTCGTCAGCACAAAAACGTCAGCCAGAGAGAGCCCAATGGGCTTATTTAAAGGCCCTAGGCCTTGGAGAAAAGCAATACATGAAAAGCTTGCAACTCAAAAGCACTGGCCTTCCAAAAGCTAGTGTCCAAATCAGCCAACACAAATTGCGTTCTTCCGTATGGTCTGCCATGTCATCTCATCCAGCGCGATATGCAAAAATCCGTACAGATAGCCACGTTAGCAGTGCAACGTGAATTGTGGAAAATCCATACAGCCAGCCACTCGCCACTTTTTAACGGTCCTAATATCCCGAGGGCCCTGTCGGCAGGTGCCCATAAGTTGGGACACTTATTAGTATGCCACATCATCAGTTTGTGACAACGATGTTATGTGTTACACAGCCTTTGAGGGAAAAGGTTTTGACAGAGTGCCATTGTCTACCTTTTTTGGGCCACCATGGCATTGACACCACCTTGAAGGGTGTTGGGCGTTACTTTTTTTTTCGAGAAACAGATCCTTCTATTAGTTAATGAAACTGCCCATAGGGCTACAACCACCTCTTCAAGAGAGGGCTACAACAACCATGATGGGGAGACTCTCCCAATGAAAAAACAGCATATGTACAATGAGGCTAAATCAAGAGATAGGAGGAGGGAAGAGCCACACAGGTGGTCGGTAGTACCATCGGAGTACACCCTGGACCATGGTGTAGAAAGGCCCAGGACGCCAGAGTCGAAGGAAAGCCTCTCTGCGCTCCCGCATGCGGTCAGAGCTGCCCTGTAGTCTCTCGAGCTGTCCTTTGAGAGTGTGGATCAGCTCTAGCCAAAGATCGCAAACAGTTTCTGCTGGTGGCACAGGGCGAGCCTCAAAGATGCGGAAGCAACGGGCCCGCCAGATGAACCAGTGTGTCAAGCCACTGATGAGCTCCCAACACTCCTCTCTCTCACTGCACCACTCCTATGGAGTAAGCTCTGTGTGGCAGGCTGGAGTGTAGGTCGCCCCCCCGTACATCACTATCATCCTGCTGGTAGAAGATAGCTCAAACTGAAGTGCCAGGCCCGTGAGGCTGGACCAAGCCGTTGCTCCCCAAGTGTACTGTCGAGCCGTGGAGAGAGCAGGCATCAGCCGAAGAACACGAACCCACACCTGCTGTGCCAAAGGACAGTCCCAAAGACAGTGACGCTGACTCTCCACAAGATGGTCACAAGCTGCACATGTGGCCGAGAGACCACTATGCACTAGCCAGCTCCCAACAGCTGTAGCTCTGTGTGCGACCAGCCACTGAAACAAAGTGACTCGCCTCGGTTGTCTGGAGTTCCATAACCTCTCCCAAAAGGCTGCCAAGAACTCAGTTGTGAGACCCTCCTCCTGCCAATGAGGTGCTGCAGCGGGGCGGGCCTCTCTCTATTCTGCTAGTATGTGACGTCCCAGTCGAACAATGTATTGAAATAACGGGACACCTGGGTGGTCTGCAGAAGAGAAAGGGTCCCTCCAAAGCCACTCTCCAGGATTCCACTGTACTCGTGCCAGTGGACAACACTCTCAAGCCCACAGTCTCCAGTGTCCAGTCTCAAGGGCTGCTGGGTCAGGATCGATGACGCAAGTCCTCCCACAGATGCCCACCACTCGGATCCTCTGAAAACAACACTCTGCCACCTACGGGGCCTCTACTGCAACTCGCTGTAAGCGTCCCTCACCCTGTAACTCGAAAAAAGGAATGGAACAGTCTCTGAGCAGGCCCGGACTGAGATGAGAACCTCCAGTTGTGTGAAGGCTCCCATCCACCTGGGTGCTACTGGCTCGAGAGGTGTGAGCCACTTAGCTGGGACTGCCTCTAAGATGTCCTGGCACATGCTCTGCACCCCTCTCATGCCCTGTAGCTGGAAACCTTGCAACTCCTCTGACAAGCCTGAAAACTCTAACCGGTCACCTAAAGAGCGCGCTAGACCTTCTTCCATGGGACCCCAGGAAACATGAGGCCGACTACCAACCAAGTGGCCTCTTTGAGTGCTAACCATGGGGTTCTAAACAAGGGGTTGTCGTAGGCGCTCCTCCGTGCAAGTAGGCTATCGCTGCTCCAAGCCTCGCCGCAAGTGCTCTCAAGATCGAAGCACAATCACAGCAAAGTGGTCCTCCAGTCTCTTGCTCAAACCAACTCTGCGCATCTCTGTGAAGATCCATCTGGTCGAAGGTCGCCAGGGGCCTCCAGCCTGAGGCACCCTAGCACGAAGCCACTGTAGCAAGAACTCCTTCCAGGGCTCCTCACCTGGAAGGAGTCCTCTGACTATGAACTTCCCAAGAAGGGCTCTACTCTGCTGTGCTGGGTCAATGATCCCAAGCCCTCCCTGTGAACAAGGAAGAGTGATGACCTGCCAAGCCACTTTGGCTCGAGCTATCTGAGTGTCACATCCTGACCAAAGGAAGTTCCTGATCAGCCTCTCTACCTGGTTGATACAAGAACTCGAGAAGATCCAGCAAGAAGTGATGCACCACATAGTTGCCAACAACAACTGGTTGGCCACTACTACTCTGCCAGCCAAAGAAAGTCGTGCTGAGCTCCAGTGTAACAACTTCCTCCTGATAGACACGAGGAGGGGAGCAATCTGCTACTCGGGAGACAATTCCAGACCAACCTGACAACCCAAGTACCGAATTGCAGTCCCTGGGGGAATCCACCTAAAACCCTCTCCTGGCATCCAATCGGGCATAGGAGCACTACCAACCGAGAAATCCAGTGTCTTTCTCCAGTTGATCAATGCACCAGATTCACAACAGAAGGTCTCAAGAGCCTGCTCACACCTGTGAAGGTTTGCCTCTTGGCCATCCATCCAAGTACAAGGCTAAGTCGTCAGCAAACTCAGCGTCCAGAAGCTCATCTCCCCGAACAGGAAGTGTTAAGCTCCACAAACCAACCTGCTGCGACACCAAGAACCTGCTCATCACCTCAGCATAGAACAGAAAGAGGAAGGGGGCAAGAGGGCATCCCTGTCTGGCCAAACGTGTGAGCATGAAACGATTGCCTCTACCTCCTGACAAAAGTACCTGACTGTGTGCTCGTCTGTACAAGCTAACACCCCTCTGATCCAAGCATCCGAGAAGCCCATCCTACGTAGAGTGCCCTCCAAAAAGTCCCAGTCAACTCTGTCGTAGGCCTTCTCAAAATCGAGAAGAAGAATCACTAGATCCTCACCACAAAGCCTCGCTAGGGCAGAAGCCTCCCAAAAAGTAAAGATGTTGTCAAGGATAGTACGCTCCTTGACAAAACCAGTCTGGGTCCCATGTATAAGGCTCTCTAGAAGTGGCTGGATCCTCAAACTCAAAGCCTTGGCAAGAATTTTGTAGGCTAAGTTGAGGATGGTGATGGGGCGCCACTGTCGAATCTCATCCAAGGAGCCACCCTCCTTGGGAATGAGGTAGATCAGACTCTCACTCATGCTGTCAGGCATCTCTCCTGTGTGCAAGATGTACTGGAAAGCACTACAGAGATCAGGGCCAAGCAAGTCCCACTACTCCAAGAAAAAACTGGGAGTCAAGCCATCCTCACCTGGACAGCTGCCAGAGACTTGAGCTTCCACTTCAGCTTGAGGAGTTGCACACCGCTCTTAGTGCACTCCCCCGTGGTAGACCTGCTCCCTACATGCATCCTGACTCTCTGACTAAGGCTCTGCAGATAGTAACTCACGGTAAAAGTCAGTAGCAATTGCACGCATGTCCTCTGGCTCAGAAGCATCTGACCCGTCGGGCCTCCTCAACTGACTGACCTTGGCATGCGTATGCCAAGGTCCCACTGCCTCGAAGAAAGCAATGCATGCCAAGGTCCCACTGCCTCGAAGAAAGCAACAGTCACTCTGTAACCCACCTGCGTCCACTGAGATGCCTGTCAATGAAAAGCAAACTCATGGCGCCGCTCCTCTGAGCTACCAAGCTCTTGGCGAGCCTGCTATAACTGCTCCTCCAACCAAGGACTGTCTGGATGCTGCTCCTGCATCCTCTGCAAGGAAGCAACGCCCCGTCTGAGACACTACTCCTGCATCCTTTGCAAGGAAGCAACGCCCCGTCTGAGACGCTGCTCCTCCTCTCTCGCTGCAGTCAGGCGAGTCAAGGACTCCTGAAGAAAGAAAAGACTAAGCTGAGCTAGTCTTGAGGCCACTCTGTCAGCAGGAGAATCCTTCATGTCCAAGCTCTCTGTCCAAAGAGCCTCTACTCGCTCTCTGAGTGCAGAGTCCAGCAAAACCCTCTCAGGGATGTGTAGCATCATGCTCCCCGGCCTCTGCCTATCTGTCACTTTGAGGATCACTGGTGCATGGTCCGAGAAGGAAGTCCCTGCCAGGTGCCAACTGTCCCACCCAAGTCGCAGAAAAAGTCACTAGTGTAGAAGCGATCTATCCGCGATAGATTCACTCCTCCCACTCTGCGGTCCGAACGAGAGAAGGCCGGGCTGTCTGGGGGCCTCACAAAGCTAGAGTGCTGCCACACATCCAAAACCCTCAGAGTCGTACAAAACCTCTCCCAAGCTACCAGCTCAACTCCCTGCACAGTAGCGTGGCTACCACCAATCCTGTCAGAAGGGTCCTCCAACATGTTGAAGTCACCCCCAATGCACCACTGCTCTGCTTGCGGCAAAGACTCAACAATCTGTGACCAAAACTCTACTCGTGCACTCGCCACATTGGGCGCATATATGTTCGGGTAGCCCACAAGGCAACCCTGAACCTGCATAGTGATCCACTGAGCCCTGCCTGGCACAATAATCCCTCTGCCCACAATGGCCTGCTGTAGAGACTCCGCAATAGTCATACATACCCCACCCTGGATGCCTCCAGGTCCAAAAGCAGCTTACCAAAAAGTCTCATAGCGACCACGCAAAATATGACCACAACGCCGAATGCGGCTCTCACAAAGATGATGCTCCTGCAGCATAAGAATGTCAATCTCACCACCCACAAGGCATCTCTACAGCTCCTGACGTAGCCGACCCCTCTGTCGCTGAAACTGGGGCCCTCCTAATCCCTGCACATTCCATGAGATGATCCTCATGGAGTCAGTGGGAGAAAACAGATGCTGCAACAGCAGCCAACCTCGCTATCTTTGAGGCCGGTTAAGATGGGGAGTAATCCGCATCCGAACGACCTCTAGACAAGCGCGCAAGAAGTGACTGTCCCACCCAAGCCCAAGCCGAGCGTGCAACCCAAAGGGCTACATCCTCTGTCCAAGAATCCTCATGCACAAAAACATAACACGGAGGGCACTGAGTGTCAACAAACAAGTGTACCACAATGTGCCTGCAACTTGCTGCATCCGGAGGTGTCACGCTGAACTTGGCAAGAGGCCAAAGTGTCTGTACCAAATCTGTCACTGCTAAGTCCCCTGTGTGGTGTGAGAACTCAATAGCCTGTGTCTGGAGCCAATCCAGGACTGTGTATTGGGTCCACTCTGTGGTATCCCTACCACACAACGGAAAGGAGAAACCCACCGCTGTGTCCAGGGCCTCACTACCTCTAGCTGCAAGAAAGAGGACGTGGACTCGAAAGCTGGCCTCCTCCAAGTCGGAAGAGGAATCACCCAGAAACCGAGTGAAGCTGTAATCGAAGAAATCCCAGCGTCTGCGAATGTCGAAGCTGGTCAGACCTCTAGGGATCGCTGCAAAGGGAGAAGTGAGCACCAAAAAAGGCGGCCTCAAGTGGGGTTGTCCCTCACGAGCCACACGGCTCGTAGCGAAAGCACTACCAAGAGAACGCCTCGTGGCAGAAGCGTGGCTAGTACCCTGTGTCTGAGGAGGAGTGGCGGAGGGGTCCGGAGACGAGGTTGTGTGCCCCATCAAGGAGAGGGGAGGGGCGGGGGGCGAAGGTGGAGGTGGGGGGGGGGGGGGGGGGAGGAGGTGGGGGAGGCGGGGCGGCAACGGCTGAGGGAGGAGGAGGCGATGGTGGAGGAACAGAAGTAGACGGGGCCTCCTCAGGCAGGTCCTGCTGAAGGGGGTAAAACGGTTCCCAGTCAGAACCCAGTGCTGCTAAGTTGCAGGCAGGTCGGCCACCAAGAGGAGCAGTGGGGTGAGCTCTCTCCTGACGGCGACGGCCAGGCACCTGCTGCCAACCATTAGCTGGCTGGTTACTAGTCTCTGTCGAAGTACCAGCCTGTGTATCCTGTGTACCTGGCTGCTTGGCATGCTCAGCCTTGGGCAGTTGCGCATGCGCTGTGGGTCGAGTCTTGCGAGCACATGCCTTTGCCATATGGCCCATCTGTCTGCAAATGAAACACTGGTTCGGGAGACCCGAATACTCCACACCTGTCTAATCTATCCCCCACTCACCCTACGCAGTAGTACCACCTTGGGGAGGGAGTGTGTGTCACAAACAAGAACCCGCACAGTAGGTAGACCTGCCGCCTTGGCCACAACTGAAGCTGCCGTGCGTGGAGACTCCAAAACTGTCCCGAACATGGAACCAATCCTGGGTAGGAGGGGATGGTACTCTCACCTCGGGCCTGGAAATCAAACCGAAATCGGCAAGTCTGCCTCCTCCTCAAGCACATATGTAGTAGGGTCAAAACCGTGATGCCAACGTCGGAAGTAAGCTCGAGCTGCTCTGATGCCGAGCGGGCTCATCGAGATCACTTTGGTCGCCATGTCTGCAGACTCGAACTCGACCTAGTAGTACCCTCTCCCGAGGATCTGGACATCTGTAATCTTGCCCACATGGGAGAGAAGACGAGCCTGCAATAAATCCCGAATTTTTCCCCGACTGGGCTGAGTGCCAATGATTTTACAGATAACCGAAGTGGCTTGCAAGCACTCCACTTCGGCCATCAAGCTCGCTTGCTCTTCTGGCGAAAGAGCAAGTCGAAGGGTCGGCTCCGCAGTGTCGGGCGAGGGGGCTTCTGTGGAGTCCCTCTGAGGTGGAGCAGAGGCCGCCATTCTGTGTCTACTGCTGAGAGGATAGGGTCGTTGGTGGCGAGGTGAATGCTAGCAAGCTGAAAAACAGGCTCGAAGAAGGCGAAAAAGGGATGGAAAAAAGGGGGCGGGAGGGGGCGGGGGGGGGGGCTGAGGCCAGGGGGCGGGAGGTTGAAACGGCGGCGAATGGGGGCGCGGGAGCTGGTTGTACCAACACAGCAGCGCGTTGGGGGCTGGCCAGCAGCAAGCAGGGGAGCGCGCAGCGCGAGGGAGGAGGGGGGAGGCAGGAGCGGTGGCAAGGGAGCTGCGCGCACAGCAGGGAGGGGGGGGGGGGGGGGGGGGGTGAGCGGTAGCGAGCTCCTCAATAAAATTCCTGTTATCCAGTACCGGGATCGGTGTTGGGCGTTACTTCTTGGGGCCGAGGCTCAAAAAGGATGTAGACGAGTTTGTTTGCACTTGTTTGGTATGCCAAAAGGTCAAGTTTGATAGGCATAAGGCACCGCGACTTCTACAGCCTTTACCCTATTCTCCCGTCCGTAGGAAAGCATTGCCATGGATTTTTTTTTTTATCTTCCGAAGACTCAAAGTGGGCATGATGGCATTTGGTGAAACCGGCCCGTAGGGCGGTAGGCTTTGGCTTTACTTTAGACACACACAAGGCACTTTGCAAAGGTAACCTGCGACGGGAATTAGCACTTAAGCACACACGGCTCGGAAGCTAGAATGCTCCGAGCAGATGCCGACAACCTGTAGGCCCCAAAATTGGCACCCCTTTCGGTATTTCTTTATACTTTAAGAGGGTAAATTACAAAGTAGAGTCTTGGGAATTCTTTACCTGTATCCAGCTAGATACCACCTGTTTTGGCAAAATTTCGACAACATAACAACCCCAAAACTTGCCCGAAACCAATTCCCTTGTTGACACTCACTTCCACTAGCATAAACCCTCTGATTCCTGCCCAAAAATAGTAAATTCAGCACGCTGTATTTACTAGTTTTGTCCTGCAGTGGGGCACTATTCCCAAGGGTTTTGGCGTCCATATGGATGAAAAATAGTCAAAATACAGCGCATAACCAGCACTGAAATCGCACCTGTATGGTGAGGTTATCATTCTCACCAGTGCTTGCTTTTGGAGCAGCAGTCAGCTACTCCTGTTCTTGCTTAGGGAGGCTCTTGCCTCAGCAAAAATGCATGTAACCACACAACTGTACATGAGTCAAATGAAGAGCCCACTTGTGGGGCGTCACATTACTGCACGTAGGGAAGAGAGAGAGTAGTGTGGGGTGTGCAGGATATGACTTCTTGCACCACACTGTACATGAGAGGGAAAGCTTGCAGTCAATAGCTCTTAACCTGTGGGGTAGCTTGCAAAATGAGGCCTCTCAGCTACAAAAATCAGCGCCACTTCTTCTTGCATGAGGGAAGTCCACCATTTTGTGCCACTTGGCACGTTTACAAGCAATTTCCCGTTTTGGGGTTGCCGCCTAAAAATCTCCCGACCGGTTGCCGAATTGACTTTGCAGCAGAGTTCTAAAATGTTCCCCTTGTCATTCCGGAGGTAATGACGCAAACAGATTTCATGGCCCAAAATAGCAGTTCCCTAATTTTTAGGAGATGCTTCCGTTGGGCTCCCACTCGTCTTCTGACCATCTATCCCCATTGGGACCGCATCCAAAAATGCAGTGTGGCCCAACTGTCGAGTACTTTCCTTTGGTGACCCCACCTTGGCTTTATGCCTTTATTCAGTTCACTTCCTAGTATCCACCAACTTGCTAAGTGCGACGGGGGGACCTACATGATCTTGAACTGAACCTAGACATCCTCTTACTATACGAATTCCAGTGCCGACCAACTTCCCGTCTGCCAGTGAAACTACCGTTCACATTGGCCATATAATGTCTGACCATTTGCAACTTCAAAAAGAGGGTCTCAAAAATAAAACAAAAATCATTGGAAAGAAACCAACAACTAAGGTTAGCAGTTGCCACGTCCTCGTGACATAGTTAACAGTTGCCACGTCCTCGTGACATACCCTCCTCGTGAAATCGCAAACATCCTCGATTGCATACCATAAATACACGCCACTGATGATTTTGTGTTGTTAGCACTCTTTTATCATCCAATGTATCCGCAAGAAAGGTCGTAACTCATAGATACAAATGACTTAATGAGACCTTCATACTTTTGTCATTTCCATTTATTACACTAAATTTATATGCACATTTGATGTGCTAGCTCTATCATTACCCCTCCTTTACACACGTTGGGTTGCGGCATACGTAGGCTATAACCCAAAGGCTTCAAGGTAAAGCTGCAATACATTTGGTGACTCTGACAGTTCATGCTCTTCCATCCATTTCCATGCATCAGGCAATTTCAGCCTGTAAGCAACATCGTTGATCTTGTCAAGCACTTGAAAAGGCCCATAGTAACACATGCTGAGCTTAGGAAACAGCCGTTCCTTGCCCTTCATCTTCTTTAACCTTGCCTTCTCGAACCTTAACAGAACCCAATCACCAGGTGATAACAGAAATTCACGACGGTGACGATCAACAACCTTTTTCTGCTTTGCCTGAGTCTTCTCCAAGGCAACTTTGATTTTCTTGTACATCTCATCCATGTTTTCAACATATCGATCTACCTCAAAGATCTTGTCCTTTGTATGCAAAATGGGAGGAACTGTTTTGCCACCTTCAACAATCTCAAACGGTGCTTTGCCAGTTGACGAATGCACCGTATTATTGTACGCATACTCAAGCATAGGCAAATACTGTTCCCACTTGCCCTTATTATCTGATACATAGCATTTCAGCAATCTAAGACAGTAGAATTAGCCTCTTCTGACTGTCCATCAGGTCAGCCAAGAAGAAATAAAGAGTCTTTTGAATTTTAACCACTTGAATGGAGCTTCTTTCCTCAAAAGAAGAGTAGTTTGTGGATGAAATGAAGACGAGAACTTGACCATGTTCTCAAACAATCCTCTCCAAAACAAACTTGTCATGCGAGGATTGCGATCACAGAAAATCGATTGTGGCATACCATGGTACTTAAACACATTGTACATGAACAAGCGTGCCATCTGATCAGATTTTATCTTTTTCGTGACAGGGATAAAATGAGCCTGCTTGTTGGTGAACCTGCAAATAATTGTCCATATACCATCATTCCCTGTTGGCATTCTTGGAAGATCAAAGGTAAAGTCCATACCAATGCTTTCCCATGGCTTATCCGGAATCGACAATGGTTGTAACAGCCTTGGTGCCTTTTTCCTGTCAAACTTGACCTTTGGGCAAATCACGCATGCTCGCACAAAGGCATCCACATCTCTCCTCAAGGTAGGCCAATAGAAGAATGTCTCTACCACTTTAATTGTCGCATCAATACCACGATGCCCTACATACAGTGGGACATGACTCTCTACCATGACCTTATGTCGCAATGGCCTAGTGACACAAAGTCTGCCATGCATCATTATAAAACCATTTCTGAGGAGGTAGTGCTCATGATGTTGCCCGTCTTGCAAACTGTTCAAAGATCCTTGCAAAATCTTCATCAGTAGCATATTGTTCCTTCATGTCATCCAGATCATGATGATAAGGCCCATTTCATTCTGGTAAAGAAGACAATTAAGCCTGATCATTTAGTGAGATTGTTTATTTCACAAATTTTTCGGTTACATGGCATGCGTTAGTCCATAGTCTTGAACAGAGACGCCCTAATTCACTAGTTTGTTTTGGAGGGCAATTTGGGAGAACATTGGCATGCGGTTGCAGTTCTCGTCCTCTTTCCACCTACATGCAGATGGGAAATCTGAGATAACCAATTCAAAAAATTTGGATTTATTGATTGAAGTCTTACATTTCGGATCAAAAGACTCAATGGGAAAAGTATTTGCCCTTGGTGGAATTTGCCTACAACAACACGGCCCATTCATCGATGGGGAAGGTGCCATTTGAAGTAATCGAGGGTGCTAAGAAGGTTCCTCCATTTCTAAGCACCAAAGATAAGATTTTTGAAGCGGATTAGTATACGAGAGATCTGGACACTGCTTTTGCCAAGGTTCACGAGGCTCTTGAGAAGTCTCAAGCACAGCAATAGAAGGCAGCCGATAAACATCGATGCGACTTGCAATTGAAGGAGTTTAAGGTTTGGGAAGCACGCCTGAGGAAACAAAAGGGAAAGGAGTGGATTTTTCCAAAGCTAAGTATGCATTATTATGGCCCTTTCCAGATTCAAGAAAAGATAAATGATGTATCCTTTAGACTGAAGTTGCCTGATACTTGGAAGATTCACAATGCTTTTCATGTGAGTCTCTTGAAACCAATCAAGGGTGAGGTGCCAGTTGATAGGGAGCCTGAGGAGCAACCTGAAGTGGAAGAGAGCGAGGAGATACTCGTTCCAAAATAGATACTAGCCCACAAGGAAAGGAAAGTGAAAGGTAAAGTGATATGGTGGTTCTTAGTGAAATTCAAGAACTATCCGGCATTGGATGCGAAGTGGATGGAGGAGGAGGACCTAGCAGATACTTCTAAGATATAACTTTACCTTGAGGCTATCTGTCTAGCTTCAACTATTCCGAGAGATCCCACATATCAGTAGTGTTGAATTTGATGCAAACGAGAATGCACAAGAGGGGTGTCACTCCGCTCCTTTGTCACACATTACCTAGATGGAATAAAGTCACTGACTTCCCTTTGTTATGTGTTTGTGTTCTGCTTCATTCTTGGAGAAGACGATAATGTCGTCAAAGAAAGTGCCCACAAACGATCGGTACTCTTGGAAAATCCTATCCATCACGCGGTTGAATGTAGCTGCAGCATTCGTATGGCCAAAACGCATCACAAAGTATTCATAAAAACTCAAAAGTCGTCCCGAAAGCAGTCTTGTAGACGTCTCCAGGAGCAATTTGAATCTGATGATAACCACTTTTCGGATCAATTTGGCTAAAGCAAGTAGAACCCTTAAGTCTGTCGAGTTTATCATCGATCCTCGGGATGGGGAATATGTTTTGGTTCATTATTTCTTCATTTGGGCCTTGGATAACTCTGTAAGGTGGCAGGTTCGGTGATGTACTACCGGCCCCCGAGAATCTAATCAATCGTGTGATCTTCAAGATGTGAAGGAGGCAACTCGCTTGGTAAGCCCTTAGAGAAACACTCAGCCTGAGCTTGCAGAAAATCTCGTCGTTCTTTTTTCGAGGTCTGACATTTTCAACCTTTAATCATTATTCATTTCTTTCAAGAAAATTGAAGAAACAAAAAAAACTGGATTTCATCAAGTGGGACGGACTCATCTTTCAATTTTACATCAAGTACAACCTCTTTGCCTTTCTCATTCTTCAAGATAACCTTCCTTGCCCTATAATCGACCACGGTACTGTTCTTGGGGAACCAAGGGATTCCTCGAAGGACGTCACACCCTTCCAAAGGCATGATGTAAAAGTCCTCGTGTCCTAAATACCCCTGACAATGCAAATGTAGTTTGCCAATGACAGGTGTAGTGGAAACAACCCGTCCGGGTACCTCTAGAACAGCCTCGACCGGTGGCCCCATTTCCTCGGGCGTAATTCCAAGTCAAGCCGCCAATTCGGTTGAAATGAAGTTGGCCTTGGCTTCTCCATCAAAGAAGATAAGGGCTTCCTAGTTTGGCACTTTGCCCAAATGGTTTGCAAAGTTCAATACTTCCGTTCAGCTGGTCAAGATTGGCGGTCCCCACAAAATCTGATACCAGTCCTGCTTTTGTCTTTCCTTTTCTTCCGCGCTCGGGTGCTGCTCTGTAACTCTCTGGCTTATCTTCTGGCGGTCCTTTGGTTCATCTTCTTTTGAAGAGTTCTGTCCAGCTCTTTCTGCGAGTACAGGTTCCGCTTCTTTTTCTTTTGCACTCGTTTGTCCTTTCAACTGGCCATCTCGACTAAATCTCATCAATCGGGAATTCTTCAGGTATTTCGGAAATCTTGCGTCTCTAGAGTACTTGATCAATCTTTTCACACATGGATCAACCTGCAGTTGACGTTCGTACCTCGCTCTGACAAACTTTTCCGCCAAGAATTTGTCCAAATCTTCATTCTTTTCTTCAGATCCCGCGTCGGATTTCAACTTTTCTTTGCCTGCCCACTGAGAGGTTTTACCTCTGTCAGATTCTCCACAAAAACCCATGTGTAATCTGGGGTTCTTTATGGTTTATGCCCTGAAAGACAGACGAGAGCACGTCCAATGCGCGATGAAGTAAGGGTGGCAGTGGCTAATAAGTCCAAGGTCGGAACACAAAGATTCGACACAAAGATTCAATTTCCCAGCACAAAGATTCTTGCTTTGTCTGGTCTTTAGTAGGACCGGTATGATTTCAGAAAAGCACATGTCTGAAGCTGTGATACCACTGTCACGGGACGGGCACCACGAGCCAACGAAAAAGAAGATTCTCTCACAAAAAAATAGCGTGTGCTGCAAAAAGGATCGGATCCTCCATAGAAGAAGAATCTTTTTGAGCTCTGATACCACTGTAATAGGCTTGGACACTCCAAGAGAGAAATCAATAGCAACACACGAACAGAAACTTCAAAAGCATTTCTTTATCATTAATCATTGCAAAGTACAACTCTTGAGGGACCTCTCCTCTCAGACTCTACGTCCGATGCTCTACAGTGTGAGGCCCCAAGGGCTCTTATAAACAGTACATGGGATGCCCAAAAGCAGATCTCCAAAAGCAATCAGTTCAAAAGCACTTTCACCCAAAAGCTAGCGCTAGAGATTCCCAAAAGCAGCCAACGTAATTTGCAAAGATCTGTACAGCCTGCCACATGGCACCTACAACGCAAATCGCGGAAATTTTGTACGGTCCGCCACATCAGCATGTCAACACATTTTATGGAAATCCTTTTCAGGGTTCAGGCTTCTATCTTTTAGGGTTTCAGGCCCCACGGCCGGTGCTTTATAAGTTCTTCAAGTTAGTCCGTTCAGTTTCTTTTGTCCACTTGGCCATTTCTCTGCCAGATGGTCATGCCACGTCATCACTTTGTGACAAAAGCGCTTCGAGGAACTAGAGCCAGATCAGCCCAAGGGTTTCATACCCTGAGTTTGGGTGTATATTCACGGATTTGAGAGTGGTAGACTCTCCAACTGGGATCAGGAGTTTAAGATTCCCAGGGAAGGACTTTGCGTACAAGAAAGCAGAGTTGTTGCTAGGATTTCTACGGAAGAGGACTCTAGGAACAAAGTCGGAAAACTTAAAAGTGTTGTAGGGATACCATGCCCTGAGTTTGAAAGGTGAGATCTAGAGGTGAAAACCTTGGTTCTCGAGGATAGAGAATAAGGAACGGAAGTTCCTTTAAATAGGGTTTTGCCTTTAAAATAGGAAGCCAGGCTTCCGAGTACCATCGGGTGTGATTCTAGAATGAATGTGGTAATACGTTCGGTTCAAGTGCTTGTATAGCCTTCTCCCCAGTAAGAAAGATACTTTTACGGGGGAGGATCTGCCCATCTTATGGTTCCCAGTAATGTGTTGATCTTCTCACTCTTTCTCTCTATATCTCTCTGTATCAATTGGCACAAGGAAAGCGATCCCTCTATTTCCACTCTCACTCTCTAAAAAGAAAAATCCAGCGCTAGGGAAAAGGAGGAGTTGCTGCAGATTTTCCGTCGTCAAGGTGCCACCCGGTTAAACCCCATGGCCGCTACAAGCGCACGAGAAGCTGCCTGGACCAAATAGGCAAGTTCCATCGCGAGGATGTGCCTACAGAGAGGATTTCCATCGCCGCAAGTTTTTGTTTTTCTCCATTTTCTAGCCCATAAATCTCGTAGATGGGGCTGATTTACAAGAAGGAACTTGAGAACACACCTCTTCTGTGTGTAGGATTGGAAGAGAAGTTTCTCTGCGACGATATCTCTTCTGGCAAGTTTCTTTTCGAGAATTGAGTTGTGTTCCGAGTGTTGAGACTTAAAAGGTAACGTAGGAGTAGGAGCAGAGGAAGGCACGAGCCTTTGCACGAGTGTCACAAATTGTTGACGTGTCAAGCCACACAAGAGCAGAGCCAACCTGCAGATCCCGGCCGAGGGGCCTAAACCCTAGAAGCATCACAAGAAGTTTTACCAACTTGCAAAGTCTTGTTGGGAGGCCTGCTTTTAAAGAAGAGTCATGGGACCCTGTCCAATGTTGCCCAGGGAGCTCCGATCTAGAATGAGAATATACTCCTTATTGGATGAGATTTTCTAAGAAGTATATGTTGTAATCGCGGTCGATTATTTTCTTTCAAGAAGTGGGGATGTCACAAACTGCTGACATGTCAAGCCACTAAAGAACGCAGCCAACCTGCAGATCTCGACCGAGGGGACTAAACCCTAGAAGCAACAGAAGCAGCACAAGAAGTTTTACCAACTTGTAAAGTCTTGTCGAGAGGCCTATTTTTTAAGAAGAGTTCCCATCAACTCATGGGACCTCGTTCGATGGGACCCAGGGGACCTAAAGGTATTAAAATAAAGCAAGACCACACACAAACTCAATCCCTTGCGAAATTGTTGATGATGTGGAAATTGTACGGACGCCCACGTTTTACGCAGATGATGTCACAGGTTGTATGGACTTTCACAAATTGCACTGGCAGGTGCTGACATGGCAGAATTGTACGGAATGGCCAAATTTCGTGCTGGCTGCTTTTGGGAGGCCAGATGCTTTTAGAATTGAATGCTTTTCATGTAAACTGCTTTTAGAAGCCAAGGGGCCTTTAAATATGACCCATGGGCTCTCGCTTTGGCAGTCTACCCGCGGGAGATGCAGAGTAGATCCATGGGAGTTGTACCTTGTTTGATGCAATATAAAGAAATACCGAAAGGGGAGCACTTGCGATGGAACTCCGCCATTCCGTGTCTCATGTGTCGTGCATCTCTTTCAGTTCAATGTTATTTGAAATGCTTAAAGTTGTTCAGTTTACTCTTTTCTGTTGGCACGTGGTGCCCATTCCCGCTACAAGGAGAAAAGCGATCTGAGGAACTAGAGCCAGATCAGCCCAACGGTTTTGTACCCTAAGTTGGGGTATAGATCCACAGATTTGAGAGTGGTAAACTCTCTAGTTGGGATCAAGAGCTTAAGATTCTCAAGGAAGAACTTTGCATCCAGGAAAGCAGAGTTGCTACTAGGATTTCTACAGAAGAGGAAAGGGGTTGGGTGTGTGTGTGGTGATTTCGAAGTACTTTGGGGACAGAGTCGGAAAAGAGTTGCAGGGATACCATGCCCTTAGTCTGGAAGGTGATATCTAGAGGCGAGAACCTTGGTTCTTGAAGATACAGAATAAGGAACGGAAGTTCCTTGGAATAGGGTTTTGCCTTTAGAATAGGAAGCTCAACTTCCGAGTACCATCGACTCTGATTCTAGAACGAACGTGGTAATACGTTCGGTTCAAGTGCTTCTATAGACTTCTCCCCATTAATAAAGATACTTTTACAAGGGAGGATCTGCCCATCTTCTAGTCCCAGTAGCGTGTTGATCTTCTCACTCTTTCTCTCTATATCAATTTGCACGAGGAAAGCAATCCCTCTATCTCCAGCCCTGGGCATCTCAATCTGCCCTATTGTTTCTAGGAGGATATCCTCCTATTCCTGCCGGCTGCCTTGAACCATAAAAACCGAACTCTCTCTCTCTCTGAAAAAGAAAAAGTCTCTCTCTCTCTCTCTCTCTCTCTCTCTCTCTCTCTCTCTCTCTCTCTCTCTCTCTCTCTCTCTCTCTCTCTCTCTCTCTCTCTCTCTCTCTCTCTCTCTCTCTCTCTCTCTCTCTCTCTCTCTCTCGGAGTTCCACAGACACAGGTCGTGGGAGGGGTCCCTTGGAGGACGGAGGAATTGGGGTCGATGACGACCGTGTGCAATGTCGCTTAGAGCGGGATAGGAGCGGCCTCGACTGCATGAAACTGGGCCGAGTGTGGCTTATTGGGTTCGCCCTGGGCTAAGGACAATAGTTAGTCACAGCAGAGTGGCCTGAAGCTCACTGCAGCGCCCATCAACGCTCTGAGTTTCCCTGCGCAGTCGTTTGTAGTGTCGCCATCGCTTTTTTTTTTTGGCATGAGTTCATATTATTGAACATGAGAGTGAGACACTAGCGGCTTTGTGCTTGGGAAAGCCGTACTTTGATGCGAATGCAGTGGGACCCGGGGGAGTGGTTTGGGTGGGATCCCTTTACTCTAGTCGATCACCCAAGGATCTAGTGCATAGCTCAGCTAGGTTGCCACATATTGAGAGCATGGAGGGAGGCTCATCCTACTGCCGCGATTCACTGGTAAGAGGAGAGTCTCAGTACTCAGTTCTTGGCGGGAGCGTTTGTGGAACAACAAAAAGTCGGGACGAGCCACCATGTTCCAGTGGCTTGTTGCACATCGAGCTACTTCAGTCGGGAGTTGATTGGTGCACAACGGCACCTCGGCAATATGTGCCGCTTGTGACCACCTGCTTGAGACTCAGCATCAGGGTCTGTGGGATTGCCCCATGACACATCAAGTTCGGCTTTGGGTTCTTCAACTGCTACTTGCACTCTCCACAGCTAGCCAATACACTTGGGTGTTGCAGCTTTGTCCACACTCATGGGCCCAACACTTCGTTTTGAGATGGCTTCAGTTAGCAAGATGATTGTGATACAGGAGGGTCGGCTTACACTCCAACCAGCCACAGAGTCCTCAGGAGTGGAGTAGAGATAGAGAGTGGTGTTGGAAGCTAATCTGCAGCCTGACACTGTGGTTGATCTAGCAAGCCTATTGCTTCCGCATCTTCAAGGCTCGACCAGTCCGTGACATTTGGCTAGAGCTAATCCACACACTCAAGGGCCAGTTTGAGAGACTTCAAGATAGCTCCAACAGCATGTGGGAGTATCTTGAGGCCTTCTTGCAATTTTGGTGCCCAAGGGCCCTTCTACACCATGGTTCATGGCGCACCCAGATGATAGTACCGTCCACCAGTGTGGCCGTTTCCTCCTCCCATCTCGTAATTTGCCCTTATTGTACATATTTGTTTTTCCATTGGGAGAGTCTCCCCACATGCTGATGTAGCCCTCTCTAACAAGGGCACTTCATAGCCCATTGGGCAGTTTTATTAACTAATGCAAGGATCTTTTTCTGGGAAAAAAAAAGAAACTGATGCTTCTAGGCTCTACTTTTGGGCATCCCTTGTACTGTTTATAAGGACCCTTGGGGCCTCATTCTCAAAGATCATTTGGACGCAAAGTCTCGAACAAGAGAATCCTCGGGAGTTATACCTTGGTGAATTAATTATAAAGGAATACGAAAAGGGGCTCCAGTGTTTGGGACCATTGCGTCTTGGTTCGAAACTACTTCGAATATATCTTTACTTTCATTCAGAAAGAGAGAGCGTGTCTTTTTCTTGGCCTTTGTTCTTCACAGTCCAGTTGTTTCAATCCAGAGATCCCTTGTGCACTTCTGCCTCAATTCTTGTTTTCCTCTTTCTGATTGTCACTTTTGCCCATCGATATCCTTCTCTTGGGGCTTTTTGAGATCGTCCAAAACCTTTTGGTGGATAGCTAGCAGAGTAAAGAGTTGTTGTAACTCTGCAAGTTGAGTTTGTACTTTCGGAAGCTCTTCTTCGGTAGTTCTCGCTTGACTAGTCATGGCTCTTCCCGTAACTACTCGAAATCGTCCTCCTTTTCGGAGAAAGAGAGGAGACCTTTCTCTGATACACAATCACCAACGGAGCCACACAAACAACGGGAGCGCACACAAACAATTATTTTTTTTTCGACACACCAGAGGGCCCACAAGGGGAGGTGCTTTTATCCCTCCCAAATAGTAGCCATATTACATGGTCGGACAAGGGCTGCGTACCATCGGGCAAGAGCCATGCATAGGCATCACCATGGCCACCTAATTGATGCACCATGTGCTGGAATCGATGGAGAGAACTCGTAGCAACCAGCTAGGAACCTCCTCCTTGGGTGATGCACCCCAGGAGGAGGATGCACTTGAGTGTCCAAGGGCAAGAGCCCTAACAGTTAATAGACTTACAAAAATAAAATATATAGAGAGAGAAAAGGGAGAAGATCGACACAGTATTCGATGACCTGAAGATGGGATGATCCCACCCCTTTAAAAAGAATCTTTGTTATTGTGGATAATTTTTTACAAGCATAACGGACTGGAGAAACCCCTTCATTGTAGATCTCAAACTCACTAGTGGTTTCTTTCCAGTTTGAAAACTCGAGAGCCAGAGCTCTCTACTCAACGATCCTCCAGTTTGCTCTTAGAGCACAAGGTCCCTACAAACCATTTCGGATTCCATTTCATGAATTTCTTGAGCTTAGCCCAAAGCCTCCTTTGCTCAGATCTCAGAGACGTAGTAGCTGCAAAACATAAACTACTGACAGTAGTAAACATTACTAGTACTCAAACATAAATCATCACCTATTGCTCCCAATGCAGAAACCAATCTCCGATCCAAACTCATCACATAAAATTTCTGAACTATCGTGGTAGAAACGCCTCAGCTCCTTCTCGGAGCAGGGGTGCCTTGTTTCTAGTTGCATCTGAACTGCAACCTGGGGGTGCCAACAGGTGGTTTATAGGCCCCAGAGGCTAGGGATACCTTCCTTTTTTTTTTTTTTTTGGGGGGGGGGGGGGGGGGGGGGTGGTGGAGGTCTTGAAATAGGGCAACCAGATTTTGCTGCTAAAAAGAGAGAAAATGGGGTCACTCATTCTCAATTTTAGCAAGAGAGGGGGTGCCTAGTTCTTTGATAGGCATAATTTGCAAATGGCTGCCCATTAGTAAGTGGGCGGCCGGTTCATTTTAAACATAGTCTGAACTTGTTCAAAACTCAATGAAAACTTATGAGCTGAAAACTATGCTTTCACAAACACACCCCAGGTATCCGTGGATGCAGTCTCATACACAGGTATAGACTCCTTCATGGGGGAAGGAGAACGGAGCAAGGAATCTTCGTAGTACTGATTGTCTTTAAAGAGGAGCTAGTAGTAGAAGCAAGTAGAGACTTGTAGGTATTGAATGATTTGATGAATTTTATCTCACAAGGGATGACATCAGGAAGGAAATGCGCACGAACGCAGAGAGCTACAGGAACTCCATGTATGGAGACATGATGAGAGAACTAAGGAGAGAGATCCGGGGGATACAGAATGAGGAAATTCAGATCGTGAAAACGGAATCACGAAACCTAATCAAGGCCGAAGTAAATGTAACAAAATGCGTTATGCAAAAGAAACTCGATGAGGCAGTAGCAAGTTTTGACGCATGGAGAACAAATATGGAAAAGCACATGGAGGAAAAAGATGCAATAATCGAGGAGCTAAAAGGAGAACTTGCGGCTTGCAAATCTGCAACTAAGGAGAAGGGAGACGACCAACCTTCGGTGTTGAAGGAGCTCGAGGACATTAAGGATCAGATGAAAGCTCTACGGGAAGGAGATGAACAGAAATCGAAAACGGCATCTTCATGGGCGGAACGTCTTGTTAAGACACAAGAAAAGGTTGATGAAGCAGAGAAATGGATTGAGGATGCGAAGAAAGGGAAGGCCCAGATGCCTGAGACCACACCTACTTCCACCATTATTAATATGACCATTGAGGAAGAGCAGAAAAGGAAGACTCGAGCTCTGCATGTGCGGGTCACAGGAGTCAAGGACAAAGAGAATGTAGATGAAGAGGTGAGGGAACTGCTACAACGCATGGGCATCACAGAGCCTACTCACACAAGTGCATGGAGAGTGGGCAAGAAAGGAGTCGATGAGAAGGGAAACATAAAGGATAGGGCACTTATTCTCCGATTCCCGAATATAGAAATAAGGAAAGAATTTCTAAAGAAGAGGCCAACTCTTAAGAAAACCGGGATTTTCTTGGGAGATGACCTTACATTGGCACAAGTGGCACACATGCAAGAGTTGATGCCAGAGATCAGGGCAGCAAGAGAAAAGGGGAAAATCGCCTTTTATAGAGGACGGAAAGTAGTGGTTCTGGAAAAGCGCGCATCATGACGGTGCGAGACCTATGGAGCGACGCTCTGCATAGCAGCATGGAATTGTAATGGATCATATAGGCTAGATGTAGGTGCCTTTGAAGACAGCTTTAGGGACAGAGACATAGTTTTCTATTCAGAGACACACCAGATACCGGGACAGCTTATGCCACATGTGAAGGGGTATTTATGGGAAACAACTGGTCGACCAGACAAGAGATCTCTACGAGGTATCCGGGGTTCAGGAGGAGTAGCAGTCTTATTTAAAGAGGAGCTGAAACCACTACTATAGATTATCAGGAAAGATGAACAAGCAAGGTATATGTGGGTGAGAATGAGAGCCGAGACAGGTAGATTTCTATATATCGCTATATGCTACTTCCCTCCAAGTACATCAGTCTACTCCTCGCCTAAAGGACAGTCCCCTTTCTCCATATTGAATAATGACATATGGGAGTTCTCTAGAGATGGAGACATCGTTCTCTTAGGGGACTTTAATGCCAGAACGGCCAACTCTCAAGCAGTATTCTATGATACTTCTGAGGAAATGCTCAGAGAAGTGGATTTATCACAGGAGAGGCTTACTAGAAACTCACAGGATAAAGAACACACTGAATATGGGAGACATCTCATGGAGATGGCAACTACACATGGTTTGGCCATACTTAATGGTCTAGAGAATTTCCCTTTATCTGGGGGATTCACATGCTTCCCGCACGGGCATGGGGCCAGCACAGTAGATTATGTCATGACTTCACCAAGCTTTATTTCTAGTATCGAGGACTTTAAGGTGGGACCCAGACCGGTTGGGATTGCAATGGATCATGCTCTCTTGACCCTATCAATCTCCTTCCAATACAATGCCTCTCAAGTACAAAGGAAGAAGACGCACACAAGATATACTTTCACACCAAAGACTGATTCAGTCTATGTGGAACAGATCTATAGTAGGATGTGGGCAGCCGAGCCAGTATATACTGTAGAGGAGATTACTTCTCAGCTAACAGAGATACTACATGGAGCAGCACAAGAGGCATACCCACATACTCAGCCTGATCAGAAGAGAGAATCTGGGAACATGCCTCAAAACAGTTGGTACGACGAGGAATGCAGAGAGACGAAAACCCAGGTCCAGAAAGAGCTTACACTTGGGACCATCACACATAAGCAGTCTCGGATTGCTCTTCGGCGTATAGTACGTCGCAAGAAAAGGGCATTTTTAGCCAAACTGGAGAAGGATTTATATCAGCTCTTCTTGAGTCAGGACTCACATGAGGCCTGGCGTTTATTTCACGAGCAATCATCACCTCCGAAAATTACTTCTCCTGAGATTTGGGGTCAATATGTAACATCATTATATATGGTATCTGGACAGCCTCCATTACCAGACCCGCTAGAGCCATGCCCTGCTACTAGTACTTTCTTTACTACGGAAATGGTGGAAAAATCCATTGATAAGATGAAGACAAGAAGAGCATATCATCATGAGGGTTTAGTAGCAGAACATCTGATCCATGCAAGGGATCTACTTTCAGAAGTCCTTGCTCGTCTGTTTAATCGGGTCATGTGTGAAGGATTACTTGAATCTTGGAAATTATCTACTATCGTACCTATTTTCAAGTCAGGGGATCCTATGATACCCGGGAACTACCGTACCATTATGGTGGGTCACACATTGACCCGACTGTACGCATCCATTCTAGAACAAAAATTGAGTAGATGGGCAGAGAATGAGGGCATAAGGGCAACAGGACAAGCTGGATTCAGGAGGGGTTATTCCACTCTAGATCATATTCTTACGCTCACAGCCATTATTGAGGAAGGAAGAGCAAGCGGGAGAAGGATGTATTGTTGCTTTGTGGATTTTCGGAAAGCTTTTGATACAGTACCAAGGGCCAGATTGATGCGCAGAATGCAAGAGTTAGGGGTCCCCAAAGAGATTATCTGGGGGATCATGGCCTTATATGGGTCAGTAACTGGTTATGTACGTACTCCAGAAGGGGATTCCGACATTGTTCATTCCACCGTTGGAGTAAAGCAGGGATGCCCACTGTCCCCTACTTTATTTGGTATGTATATAGATGAGGTATCAGATTACATTGATAGAGAGGGTGACAGAGGTGCTCAACTTGCAGGGTCATGGATCCCTTTGTTGTTGTATGCAGGTGATATTGTATTGATAGCAGAATCACTAGATGGAATGCAGAGGCAGTTAGATGCATTACATAAATTCACGAAGGACAGCGGACTGTCGGTGAATTTGGGTAAAACCAAAGTTATGGTGTTTAACACCACACCGCAGTGGGTTAGGAGATCGGCACCTACATTTGCATATGGCCATGATACAGTAGAGTACACAGATGCATACACATACCTTGGTGTGGTATTTGCAGGACCGAAGTTTACTCTTAAGAAAGCAGCGGAGGCTAGATTGTCCAGAGCCTCTACGGCCTTGGGAGGGTTGGAGAGGATGTGTTCACAAGTGCAATTTCAGGAACCACGAACAAAACTTTGGCTCTTTGATACTGTGGTGGCTTCGGCTATGCTTTATGGGGTCCAGATTTGGGGACCATCTGTGGATCAAGATAATTGGAAGCCAATGGAGAGACCTTTGGTATCTATGATTTCCCGAATGATTAGAGCCAAGGCCTCTGTACCACACGCGATTATCCAAGCGGAACTAGCTGCCCCTCCGATAGAAATTGAAGCTCTTACCAGATCAGTGTCCTTTATACATGGTTTGTGGGATACAAGTAATTGCCGATATACTAGATTGGCCCTCGAATCCTCTCGAGAGTTAGCAATGAAAGGGGATACATCATGCTGGTATGCGCAACTGTCTTCGTGGTTTCAGAGACACGGGTTCAGTATGGAAAGATTACCCCCCTACCAATACTCTCTTGAGGCTCCATCACTGGCAATTACACGAATGGATATTAATAAAATCATCCATCAGGATCTTATACAATTGGATACTGAGAGGACATGGGTAGACCCTACACAAGAATTGGGCACGAAGATGGCTGACTACAAAGAAAACTTCCTACAGCTATCTGAAGATGGATTTGTGATTCGCCCGAGCTACATGGATACCCACCTGTCTCATGGTTTGAGATGTGCTATTGGTCAGATTCGTACATCCTCACACCAGTTGGAAATTGAATTTGGCAGATTTAGGGGAATCCCACCTGAGAGCAGAATTTGCAAGTTATGCGGAATGGAGCCGGAGACAGAATTACACTACATATGCCATTGCACCGTATACTATGAGATACGTGGGCGTTTCCATTGCCTATTTAAAGAAGGCTTTGGACCTCTAGATAGAGTCATGCAATACCAAGATCAAAGATGCTTAGGCTTGTACCTACTGGAAATACATCGGCACAGGGATAATCTAATGAGAAGACAAAGAGCACTACAGCCTCAGAGACAGATCACAGATTTCTTCGGATCGAGAGAAGCAGGAGTGGAAGGAGAAGCAAGAGACCAGCAGCCAGCACAGAGTACCCACATCCATACCAAAGGCACCCTCATTGACGGGCGACTGAGCTTAGGAAATCGAGACGACCACGATCGAGATGCAGAAGCACACTTCACCGGAGGAGACTACAACAAAGAATTAGAAGCATTCTAGCCAGACACCCAGAATGCTCCTAAGAAGTTTATTTAATACTTTGTATTTATTTTTTCACATTTATTTTCACACTTTTCACACTTAGTACTTTAGTACTAAGGTACCCAGACTTTGTAACAGATTCACCACTTTTGTATCAGTTTGGTCTCATAGGTCATTCTGGCCTTTTTGAAGACGTTAATATAACATTTCATTTCATTTCTCTCTCTCTCTCTCTCTCTCTCTCTCTCTCTCTCTCTCTCTCTCTCTCTCTCTCTCTCTCTCTCTCTCTCTCTCTCTCTCTCTCTCTCTCTCAAGCTTGCTTTGCTACGTTAAGCTCATGCCTCATATCAGCTTCGCATCAAGATTTGGTAACCCCGTTATTTGTAGCATTCAATCAATATTAACATCTACAAATTGCCTTATTAGGTCTCCCCAATCTCGAAAAATAAAAATTCCTTTCAAAACATCTTGAGTGCATAAGTGAAGGGTGAGTTTAGGAAATGAAAAGGCCATGGAGGTGGAAAGTCAAAAGACTTTTTGTGTGTATATAAATAGAGATGGTCGAATGCACCTTATACATTTGTATTTTTCTTCTTGATTTTCTTTCCTTTAACGTTTTCAATCCATTAGGAAAGCCTTTTTATTTGTAGAGCTCAATTACAATTAAAGATAATTTGCACATTTTCAAACAACCTTTTGATGATTTTTTATGCAATAAATTTGATGGTAGGCTCTTCATGGTGAGCTCGCTTGCTTTTGGACTCATTCATTGACATGGAAGGAAGCCATAACGATGCATCGAGTTGCAGTACCGCGGCAAGCGAGCAGTCTGGTACTCTCTAAACGTTTTTCCTAACCAACATTTATCATACTATTAGCAAACAACTAATTATTTAGTGGATCATTGTAAATTCCTCACAAAGTAGTAATATATTCTTACCTAGCTTTTATGAGGTGATTGCTAGATAGAAGAAAACGGCCTAATTCTGATGGTGATGAGGATCCCAAGTTCAAACCTTACGAGTGTCGCTTTTGTCCCATAAAATTCACAAAATCGCAGGCCCTCGGTGGACATATGAATAGGCATAGACAAGGTATATTTTATCGCCCTCCTTTTTCTTCTTGGCTATTGTATTAGGCTCACTATATGTGCAATCATATGATGGTTTAAAGAAGGCTTTTTAAAATCATATTCGAGGCTTTTTGGCATCTAACGTGCAATCAATCATATGTAGAGAGGGAGAGAGAACAAGTCATAAACGCCCAGCAGCTCCTCATGAAACAACAAGATTTTTCACCTACACTTATGTAAGAACCTACTTCTAACAAGGTCTTTTCCAATTCTTGAGTTTTTGTCTACTCCCATATCAAAGTATACATACTTTTAAGGAGATCTCTTTAGGTACATGAGTTTTTGAAGTGTATGATGTATGCAATGGTGATAAACTAAAAAAACAATAACATGTAAAGTTGTATGAAATTAAACACACAGTAGTGCCTTTGAGAACTTTATGTGCATCTAAATTCATGAATTTTTAGTATGTAATTAGAAGATTTCCTACTAATATACATGTTTACTGACTCATTTTTTATCCTCTTCTCCTAAGGATGTCAGGTCAAAGCACTCAACCATCCCTTCCAAAGCTTTTCCACCCTCATCTACAAAGATCAGGTAGCGACAAGTCTCTTAAAGATAGCATTCGCATGGGTGGTTCTCCGCTCATTAGTCCAGTTGGTAGAGGATTTTTACAATCTAATCCCTTCAATCAATGTCTCAACTCCCCTTGGAACCACCAGCTTGAAAGTGGACCGAGCTCCTTACAAGCAACATTCAACTTCAATGGGATGGTCCCATATCAAGGACGTCAACAGCCGTACTCAACCACTAGCTTGAATAGTAGCGTACTATCCTTTATGGCCCAACAACCGCTTAATCAAGCACAGGATCATATGATGGTTTCTGCATCGTCGGACAAATCAAGACAACTATCAATGTTTCCTATTGATTCCAACAATCCGATGCTACAACGAGGTGAGAAGTATCAAACTACACAACAAAACCAGTCACAGGCACAAGAAGGAAATTGTATTTTGACAAACTCTCCAGGTAAGCCAAATTTTTTGTCAGCAACAAATCGAAGCTTTCTTCATCAAAGAAGCAATGAGTTGACGCATCAATCTGAGTTGTTCTTACTACAACCAGAGGTGTGCAATAATCTTAACTTTATTCCTTTTTCAAGCGGTGAGGAGGGGGTAAGGACATCCTTGCCCACAACTCAACCCATAGAGTTCAGTTTAGGCTCAGAAAATATGTTGGATAGCACATCATGGCTAAATAAATCAAATCAAGCTTTGAACACACTCTTATCTTCTACCAGCAAGGATTTTCAGCAAGAACTCGAGAATGTGAAGACAAAGATTGATGAAAGTTTGATAAATAGTGGTAGCACTGATCCAAAGCCGATAAGATGGGACCTTGAATTACAAGCAATGCCATATCCAGATGATATCAAGATGGGGAGTAAAGAAAGCAAACCTACTTCTATTGTAGAAGGAGCATCAACATCACCCTTTGAAGATGACTTTTCAAATGCCACAAGCAATTTGAATGCCCAACCTGACTTCAATAAATCTTCCCCAAGCTAGAGGTAAGTGCTCTTTCTTTAGAAGCACTACTAACTAGTCTTGCATTGAAGGGACTTTCACAATTACAAAATTTGATTAGGAACTATGGCATCATTATGTCCATTTTATTGTAATTGGGATAGCACATCATTTTAAAAAGGCGCATCGTATTTTAATTTTCACATTGTGAGATCTCTCTCTCTCTCTCTCTCTCTCTCTCTCTCTCTCTCTCTCTCTCTCTCGCTCTCTCTCTCTCTCTCTCTCTCTCTCTCTCACAGTGCTTGAGGATCTCCAGTAAGAAAAGAAAAGTATTCCAGCATCATTGAATGGAATCTCAACTTAACATTGGTGGTGTAGAAAAGAATTTAGCTGATTTGAAAAGTGATCATTGTGTTTTATTTAATGATATTGGTACCTCTAAAACAAATCTTATTTTCACTTTTTTTGAAATTGCTATTATTTAGTCACCTTTGAAAGTTTTTTATTTTTAACAAATAGATTCCTTTCACCTAGTAGCCAACAATGCATCAAAGTCCATACCTTTTAATATCCTCAGGAGTACTCATCACCTCATGGACATTGGAAACGAAAATATTCTCTCATTCAATGTTTGCATTAATCTCATTCAAAGTGCCTTAATGTATTTCAAAGTTGTTTTAGGGCAATGATTTTTTAAAGTTAAAAAATATAAATTACTCGTTAATCACCATACTCTTTACACCTTTAATAAAGTAGTTTTCTTAAATTGCCTTATATTATTGTTCTCATCGGGTGGGCTCGTTTTTCTCTAAGCACTGGCTTGGTGTATCGTGCTGGTTTCAAGATCTAAAAGTGCTAAGAGATAAGTGTAGAGCCATTTCGTTCTCTAGGAACAACATATTTTTGTATGTAAAATCTTGGACTGTACAAATATTGTGTTATTGTTAGCCTGTTTTGTTTTAGTGAGTAGGTTGTGATTTCTTGCTAGGACGTGAATGTTTTTTGCAGTTATCTTTTCCAAAACTTTGGCAATCTTCATTCAAACTTCACTAAAATTCACCAATAAGCTTAGGATAACATTGTATGCAAGTGCAAGAGTTTGTAGGTCAAACTAAGGAAAAGGTACAAAATTGTGACCCAACAATTTTCACCAATTTGACTTTTAATGATATAAGTTGGATCCCAATGTTGAATGGGTTTTAGGGGCACCTCTTTTGTGTAATCTAAATCATTGGTTAAAAATTTGAGCCCTTTCTTGCAAATTTTAGAGCCCACTTTTCCTAGGGGTGCAACTTTTGAACTTTGGAGAGAGCAAAATCTATAAGGGGTGACACTTTAAAGAAAATTTATGCATTCAGTTTTGGATTAGAGCATGTATATGGATCACGATCCAACATTTTGGGCTTTTGGGTTGAGACTCAAGCACTCTTTACATCTTTTGTATCGACTCTAGGTAGTGGTCTCCCTTTAGTCATGATTGGATCACTTTACACTTTCCTCTACTAGGTGTCCTAGTCTCCATTGTGCAGGTGTGTTAAAGCTTATTTTGTTTTAGTTTGCAAGTTGTCATTTGGATTTTTGATTTCCTTGACATGTGTGTCAAAAAGTTAATGATTTCTAGCAATGTTAGTGTTAGTAGGAGTCTTTTGTATGTTTGATAGCTCTTCTATGCTGATTATACACTGTTTTGGACCAACTGCCATCTTTCCATTGAGTACTATAGTGTCATCAATTTTGGGACCTGGGACTATGGTTGCCCCAAACTATTGGTGTTTTTTCCCAAGTTTAACTTAAATATCCTTAGCGCTCACTTTGTCTTCAAATTTTGTTGAGGTACATGGAGCGCGATCCATGTTTTTAAAAATTGACTTTTACACTTTGTAGGTGCTATGAAGAGCTTCCTTTAAATGGTTGGTGAGCTTGATTTGGGCAAGCCTAACTATCCCATACATGGATTTCCCCTCTGTGATTGAGGTGATCCATCCCATGATGGGTCGGAATCCTACTACCTATGTATGTATTTTAATCATTTACAGCATATGACATCATATTAGAAGCGTACATGTTTAATATGGTGGGTAACAATTTCCCGGGTTGGTCCATAGCAAAAAGAAAAAGGAACCTCTTAAGGCACAAAAGCTCTCTCTCTCTCTCTCTCTCTCTCTCTCTCTCTCAACTTGCAAATGAGCTTAGAAAAAGTTCCTCTTTCTCTCAATCATTACCCTTTCATTAGAAGTCATTTCATGCTTTCCACACTTTCAACTTTCTTTCCTCCTTTACATTTCTTGTTACCCAAATGGTTTGCAGTTTGAACAATTGATGGCTGTATACTGTAACTTTGATTGTTTGTGCCAGATTTAGTTAGAGCTCGATTTTTGGTGTCCTCCAGTTTTTGCCATATTGGATATACTTGGAAGTGTAACTATTGTAGATCTGTCATATACTTTCAAAGGTTTTAACGGTTATTTATTATCATTATGAAAAACATGAGAAAATTAGCCCAAAAAATATTATTTTTGACGCAAAAATTAGCCAAAATTATTCTCTTGCTTTGTCACTACTTTAGCTTGTATTGACTTTCTAATAACGGAGTTTTTGCAATTTTTGTTTCATTATTATACAAAAACAAGCAAAACATTTAAAAAAGTTAACAAAACACACTTTTTACAGTGTGTACTTTGATTTTATGGTTTACTGGTGTTCCTTTCTTCTCCTCGTATTCGAAGTCCTCGCGAATGAGAGGGAGTTAAGGGTGGAGCGCGTGCATATGCTATAGAAAATTGTCCATGCGAGGCCATGTAATATGGCCCTATTATGCAAATGAAGTCAATGCATGATGTAAAACGATGTGGTACAATGATACGGATCCTGAAGAAGGCAGTTCTCGTAACTGTGTAGCACGTTGTTTAATGGTGAAGGTGCTGGGTAATATAGTGTGGCATGGAGTGTGATTTTTTGGCGAGCATTTCAGAGTGAGCGTTTTTAGAGAATTCAGCATTCAAATTCCTTTTGTTTGAGGTGAATCACTATTCACTTTGCAACACACATACGAACTCATCATAAATGACACTTCACAATGCCGAAACAAGTTTCTCTCATGCGCTCAATCTAAAAAGAAAACTTTTACAACCTTTAATATATAATAAAATTCTAAAGAACATAACATTGAGATGAGTGAAATATACCCATATACTAATGTTGAAAGGCTTTAAAGTTTACATTTTTATTTAAACAACATTAGCAGAAGGATGAGTATTGAATGAAAGCAACCATTATTGTAATGCGAGAAAACTTAAAGCATATTTAAATAACATTAGCATAAAGTGGTGAAAATTAGGTGTCTCTGTTGTTGCTAGTGTCATTGACATTATTATTGTCATTATCGTTTCCATTGTTTGGTCCATTAGCATGTCCCTGTGAAGCAAAGTGTGAGCTCCACACGTGTACAACCTTCACATGCCTTTCAAAGGTTGCACAATCACGGGGGATACTTTTTTGCGAGTGATTTTTTGAAATCCGACGAGTAAATTTCAAAAAGTTTCTTTCCTCTCTTCTCAACTTTATTCTCTCTCTCTCTCTCTCTCTCTCTCTCTCTCTCTCTCTAAATTTTTTTTCCTTGACAAACACACCTCGATTCCACATCGTCGTCCCTTAACCTTGTTTCGCTCTCTCTCTCTCTCTCTCTCTCTCTCTCTCTCTCTCTCTCTCTCTCTCTCTCGTGCAATAGGGCTCATCCTTGATGTACACCTCATACCCGCACATGCCCATCTACTACGTGATGCTCAACCTTGAAGACTTCATGTGCTTTGTCTACAATGCATTTCTCTTCAATCACCTTAGCCTTTAAACAAAGAGCGAGACCAATTTTCTCTCTTTCTTTCTTCTTCAAGACAACACATGCCTTGTTTGCGTTCTTTTGGCGGTCGTTATTGTAGTAGTAGTGCTATCGAGAGGACATTCATCTCTCTCTTCAATAGAGAGTACATCACTTAGCATACCACGTACACCTTAGGGATCACATGAGTAAAATCCTAACAATATGTACAAGACTAGGGATGGGACGTTGGTTATGGATAGAGCTGGAAAGACCATGACATAGAGTTTGACAGCTCTGTACGGTGCACTTTGGACACTCACTACAACACGTCATGCAAAAATTGACGTTTATACCGAAGCAAATAAACGAGTTCTAAAATTTTGAACCGTCGATATAAGCGTCAGAGTTATATCGTTGGTATAGACGTCGGTAAAATAATTTTCTTTATCGACACTTGTAAAGACGCATGTATTGACATCCATACCGACACGTATACCCACACTTGCACTTGTTAAAAAAAATTGAGCAAAGATTACTGACATTTGTTGTTGTATGTGTTGCAATAACCAAGGCAACACCTCTCTGCTCAAAAGAAGAATGCAAAAGGAATCGGACTTTGCCTTAAGATAGATTGATATTGCATCATAAAACAATAAAGAAGTGTTAAGCAAATGACCATAAATATGAAACAATCAATATAAAAAGTGTAATAACCATAATTATAAATCAAAACCATGATAACCATAACCATTACCATTGCCATAAAAACCCCAAAATTGTAAGTATAACTAAATGATAACCATAAGAAAAACCATTTGAACATAATCATTGCCATTGTCATTGTGCTAACTATAAACAACAACATAACCTTAACCAATTCCAATGACATAATCATAAAAAAATTTATAACCATTGCCACTATCATAACCATAAACATAAGCATAAGCACGACCATGAAAAGGTATAAAAACCATAACCATTGCTACTAGCATAACCATAAAAAAACAATAACCATAAGCGTTGTTAAAACCATAACCGTTACCACTATTATAAGCATAAACATAACCATAAAAGTGTTGTCAAAACCATAACCATTATCACTAGCATGACAAAAAATAAACCATAGCCATTATCAATGGTATAATAAAAAATAAACCATAACCATAAGCATTATCAAAATTGTAACCAATACCTCTTTAGTAATCATAAACATAAGCATAACAATAAAACTAGCATTAAAATCATAAACATTGCCATTATCTTAACCATAAGCTTAAACATAACTATAAAAAGTGATTATGTGTGTTATGAATGTGTGTGTATTTATAGTGTATATTTATGTGTTTATGTGTGTGAATGCATGCATGAAAATAAATGAAAGAACACTCACATTTAAAGAATGCAAGTGTGCGAGGAGTACGAAGGATCGAGAAAATACCTGCAAAAACAATGCATAAGCATGGGGTTACCTACACATACAAACACAAATTTTTTTACACATATACAACAAAAATATGTACCTTCTTTGTGTAGAAATATGTGAAAGCATAGATCAGAGGTTAGAAGAGGCAACTCCACAAAAGTCTGCAACACGAGAGAAAGAGGTGGAGAGGAGCTATGGAGCTGGTGTAGAGAAGAGACAAAATGCAAGAAATGAGCTCTCAACAATTGTAAAATAGTAGTTCGTTGATGCATGTGTCTGTGTAGACATTGATACAGACATCAGTATATGCATCGACAAAAGCTATGTCGTTATAAGCGTCGGTATTAGCATTGATATAGACGTCGATATACGTGAAGAAAATTTAAATTTGAATTTTGAATTGAGTAGTGTTTCCCTCCATCTTTATCAGCGCTTATTCCGACGCCCGCCAATGACGAGCGTTGATAACCAAATGATCCATTGTAGTATCTGTGATAGAGCATTGATGTTCAAAATCTAGAGAGGAAGAATTATATCATTGAGACCATTCATAGAGAGTACAGACCAGCATATGGGTATGATCCAATCTCCAATGACTAGATCATCATATGGGTATGATCCAAGCTCCAATGACTAGATCATGATTATGGCTATTATGACAATTTCACATCGTTGATCAGAGACAAGAAACAGGTACAAGAATAATGAAATGTGTACATGATTGGATGTAGAGAGTGGACAGGGATCACGTAAGAGACGCAAAAACATCTTGACAAGTTCCAACAACAAAGAGATGCAGTTAAAGTTCGTCTAGAGTCTATAGGATCATCTTATCTTGAGAGTGGAAGCTACGAGATTTATTGACATAAGTTTGCAAGTATCATACACTACTTAAATAGCATATATGCATATGTTTTTCTAATATTTATGTTATAGTTAAGAGTTTATCTTACAAGAACTTGCCATGAAGTATCTTCCGACACATCGAAAAGATAAGTATAGATTCAAGCACGGATTGTCAGCTTCAAGATAATGAAGAGATCGTCGACTAGAAGGTATACTTGTTGGTATTAGGATTGATATAGACATCGATATATGTGAAGAAAAATTAATTTTGAATTTTGAATTGAGCAGTGTTTCCCTTCATCTTTATCAACGCTTATTCCGACGCCCACCAATGACGAGCGTCCATAACCAAGTGATCCATTGTATTGAGGTTCAAAATCTAGAGAGAAAGAATTATATCATTGAGACCATTCATAGAGAGTATAGACCAGCATATGGGTATGATCCAGTCTCCAATGACTAGATCATGATTATGGCTATTATGACAATTTCACATTATTGATCAGAGACGAGACAGGTACAAGAATAATGAGCCAATGCCTACATGATTGGATGTAGAGAGTGGACAGGGATCACGTAAGAGACGCAAAAACATCTTGACAAGTTCCAACAACAAAGAGATGCAATTAAAGTACGTCTAGAGTCTATAGGATCATCTTATCTTGAGAGTGGAAGCTACGAGATTTATTGACATAAGTTTGCAAGTATTATACACTACTTAAATAGCATATATGCATATGTTTTCCTATTATTTATGTTATAGTTAAGTGTTTATCTTACAAGAACTTGCCATGAAGTATCTTCCAACACGTCGAAAAGACAAGTGTAGATTCAAGCATGGATTGTCAGCTCTTTTATGTCAGCTTCATGATAAAGAAGAGACCGTCGACTAGAAGGTATTAGTTTGACAAATATAGTTCATGTATATGTTTTCATTGAGTATAGCTCATGTATAGTTAGTTATGGTTATGATTTTGGTTTATGTATACTGAGATGTCAGCCATGATTCTGATCATGAATATGTTTTTATTAAGTTATATTCATATATACTCAGGTTTGGTTTTGGTTATAATTATGGACATTGTTATGGTTATGATTGTGATTGTAATCATAGTTATAGAATTGCTTTTTGATTATGACTTTAGAATTTTGTTATGGTTATGGTAAAGGTTTCAAAATCTTGTGATGGTGGTTATGATTTTGAAATCATGTTATTGGTATGATTATAGTTTTGGAATCGTGTTATGATTATGGTTTTGGAATCCACTCAAAATTATGGTTATGGTGTAAGAGTCATGTTATGATCATGGTTATGGAGATAATCTTGTTATAGTTTGCAAATCTTGTTATGGTTAGGGTTACGGAATTTTGATATGGTTATGGTTTGTGAATCTTGTTATGGTTATGGTTTCGAAATCTTGACATGGCAATGATACAATGTCAATCTATACTCACAATACTACTCAATTTTTAGTCAAAATGTAAGTGGAATGCGGTTGCTTTTGCACGATTCCTTTCAAGGAGAGAGGATTAATTTTTTGGTGCTGCAATATATGCACCACCAATCTTGTCAATCTACTTTACAAGTTTTGACATCGATATAAGCATCAGTGTGAAAAATTTACAAGTTTCGACGTCAATATAGGCATCGATGTGGACGCTTATATAGACATCAATATGCACATCTATATTGGTGCTTGTACTCTCCAATATAGCAACACCACATATACCGATGCCTGTTTTGATAGTACAATTTTGATGCCTATATCAATCCGCATACCGATGTTTTAAAATTTTATATAGACATCAATTTATACCGATGTGGACGCTTATATAGACATCAATATGCACATCTATATTGGTGCTTGTACTCTCCAATATAGCAACACCACATATACCGATGCCTGTTTTGATAGTACGATTTTGATGCCTATATCAATCCGCATACCGATGTTTTAAAATTTTATTACCCATCTATTTGTGTCGGTTTAAGCATTGATTTTTATGCAACATATTGTAATGTTGTGTTGTGCATCCAATTTATCTCACAACCCCTTTTATTGTAATTAGGATAGCACATCATTTCAAAAAGGCACATCCTTTTTATTATCGTCTCTCTCTCTCTCTCTCTCTCTCTCTCTCTCTCTCTCTCTCTCTCTCTCTCTCTCTCTCTCTCTACGCGCACTTTTACATGAGTAGCTTTCTTTTCTTTCTAGGCATCTCAAACGTATGTAGCATGTAAATATTTGGCTAATCTTGTGTTGACCTCGAAGAAAGAAAAAAAATGTGTTACAGCTTCA
This sequence comes from Adiantum capillus-veneris, assembly GCF_014529385.1. Lineage (NCBI taxonomy): Eukaryota > Viridiplantae > Streptophyta > Polypodiopsida > Polypodiales > Pteridaceae > Adiantum > Adiantum capillus-veneris. Next base: position 40,110,119 of record NC_140945.1, on the reverse strand, counting down.
TTGAACGGAACCGTAACTTGATGTTGATGGTGTAGAAAAGACTGTAGTTGATTGAAAAAGTGACCATTGTTGTTTGTTTAATGGTAGCACTGCATTTAGAACAAAGCTTTTTTTCACATCTCTTGAAATTACTTTATTAAGTCGATCACCTCTGAAAGTTCTCCATCCAGTTCAACCCCTTTTGCCTAGAGAGGTTCTATTGCAGCTTTTGACTCCCATGTTGTATACGGTTAATTGTGCTTAGACTTCTTTTCTATAAAGGTTTGTGCTGCCATCAGCTGCATTTGTTTCTCTTTTCTTCTCGCAATTCTTCTTGTGTTGCAATTATTTATCAGAAATGCATCTATCAGAGCCTTCTCATCTAGAGTCTTCCTTGCATCAAGGCAGATTGGAATAGGGAGTTCTCAAATTCAAAACGCTATGGAGACTCTACTCCAATACTCATAAAAACATATGGAAGGCAAGAAGAGAATGTAGACAAAAGCTTCTAGAACAGAACAAATAAATTTGCAGCCAAAAAAGTTAAGATAAGCTTTGAGCTTGCTAAAACTCTTACCAATCACAGTCCATACCATAACCCTTGTTCAAGGGTACTTCTAGAGCAATGCAGTCTCCTGTTCCCCCTGTGGATTATGCCTGTAAGGAAGAACTCGAAAAAGTCACCCTTTGATAAATTCGAAATCAAGGGAGCACAAGAGCATAAGCAGTATGAGAAACTGTACAAGAGTGCTGATTGTACCCATCAACTTCCATTTTTGTAACGATGAATGTTGCCGCCTGAAAGTGTGAGATTACACTGCAATCTAGCGGTTTACAAAGCCCAAAATCTGAAACTTTTCATGTGCCCATGTTGATTAAGAAATTGTCAGGTTTGATGTCCCTGCGAAGAACAAGCCACAAAGAAGACTTATGAGGCAGCATGATTTACAAGTTTGTGAATGCAGCAAATCACAGGCACATCTTGAGTGTATCCTTTCATCTTAGTTCAGGGCCTCACAGCAAGGAACTGTGCATCAAACTATGTTGAATCAAAGAGATTGAAAACATTTTTTTATATGCAAAAGGCCGAAAGGACCTGGGAAACCAAAAAAATAAAACTTCGCAAGAAACCCTTCACATATCAATGCTAAAAATGTAAAAAAACAATTGAACTAGTCGAGCAAGATGGTAGCATATCTTAGTCTCCTTAGTGGGCTGGCATTGAAGACACCATCAAATAAAAGCTCTCACAAATCATTGTATCATGGCATCAACTCATCCTCTATGAAACAGGGACAAGGGCACCAATATCTTATAATCTCTGTAGCTCCGGTGCATCCTATGGGACCTGTTCTAGAACATGTCAAACTCCATAATAAAGCATATGTGCACACCTGCATGACTCTCGCAAGGAAAAGCCCAAGGCATCCCTAATTAGTGCCATCCATCATCTTTTGATAGAGGTGTTGAAAAGACGACGACATCCTCCTCATATCGCATAAGACACTGGGCACCAACATATGTAATGCTCCTCTATCTCTGGCTCTAAATTGCATAGTTATTTCTCTTAAAGTATATATAGCTATCTCTATTTTCAATGTAAGCAAGGAGGTGTGAGGCTTTCCTATCACATCTCAAAGCCTGTGTGAGAGGTGTGGATCCAAGTATCTAGGCTATGAACAACGCTTTCACCTTCCAATATAATATTTTGACACAATCCTGTGCAAATTTAGAACAAAACAAACAATAGTTGCTCGAGTCCACGAGAGGTGATATCAAGGACCATTTTGATATATGGTGAATCTCTATCTTATGGAAAGTCCTCAGGGAAAATACCTTCTAAAATAGCCCTAAAAACTACCTATGGAAAGGTATGAACTATCCATGCTCACAAACCATTACCTCAGAAAAACGACGGCATCCATTGCCATGAGCCTCTCGTGACTGACAAAAACATTCCAACCTGTTGTTCATAGATGTCTGCAAGGATGGCCTGAAATGTGCGGCAAAGAGAGTAAACCAAATTGGCAACTAGAATTTGTGTTAAATAAATTGTCAATACAATCACCATGCCTTAATTTCTCTGCACCTACCATGATATGTATGTTTGAATGGCCATATTTCCATGCCATGGAGGTCCCTAGCAACCAGATCTTGGGTTGGAGAACCCTGACCCATATCCTTCACAAAATGAACCAGAAGCAAGAAGCTGCGATAAACCAGTCTTGACAGTTAGCAAAGGGGCAAGCAATCTTGCTTGCATAAAACATAAAATCTTCGTATCACTTTGGCGTACCTCATGTGCATCATGAAGGGAACTCCCACTGTCTTCTATGCAGAGAAGGCCAGCAGGCTCTGGCCATCTCTGGCTAAGGTGAGATGGAAAGTCGGGCTGTGAGAACTAATAAGAAGAAGGCCTGAGGCTGCTGAGCTCCTCTGGACGGTGCGCGTCCGACGTACCAGCAGTTTCACACGGGCAGCAGTGCTCGAGTATGAAACTTGGCAAATGGAATCTACGTAGATGCTCTCTCTCTCTCTCTCTCTCTCTCTCTCTCTCTCTCTCTCTTAAGTGTGGTAGATTGGTTATGCCATTTCCCTCTTGAATAACAGGTCTTGAGTTCAACTCCTCGTCGGCTAGATCGTCAAGGTCTCTTGGGATAGTTTCCTACGACGTTAAAACTCTCTTCTTCTTCTTCTTCTTATTCTTCTTCTTCTTCTTCTTCTCATTGGTTGCAGACCACATGCCGGTGGAAAGTGAAGGCCTTTCTCAAATGCAACTGCCTATGCTTTCACCTTGAGCGCCTATGTGCTTCACATGACGCAGACGTGGTGTAGACAGCAGGGAAGGAGTCTCTCTCTCTCTCTGTCTCTCTCTCTCTCTCTCTCTCTCTCTCTCTCTCTCTCTCTCTCTCTCTCTCTCTCTCTCTCTCTCTCTCTCTCTCTCTCTCTCTCTCTCCCCCCCCCCCCATAGCCATGTGAACTTAACCGCACAAAACAGTGAGGACAAGATGGCAGAGAATTTATCGAACTCTCTCTCTCTCCCCCCCCCCATAGCCATGTGAAGTTAACCGCACAAAACCTTGAGGACAAGATGGCACAGAATTTATCAAGTTCGATTTGGTGAGGGAAAATGATGGGAGAAGTTGAGGTTTTGGGGATGGATCGGAGGCAGCAAAGATGCAAGGCTGAGGCGATGAGGCCCGAGGGCAAGAGAAGGTGAGGGCAAGGAAATGAGGCGGAGGGAATCTTTGCGGCATCTTCTAGCTAATACATTTTATTTTATGTCTTACCAGTATCTACCAGTATGTATATGAGATGAGATGAGAAGTTCTAGAAGTAAATTGACTATTCATATGCAATCGGTTATGCTTGCATCTTGAAAGCTTCTGGCCTTCCAAAAGAGAGTGACATGGGTTAGAGAATTCATGATTTTATTGCTAGTCACGGGTTGCTAGAGAAAAATATCATTTTTGGTGGTGCTTTGCTCATACCAAATGTGGCACCTTCATGAAAGCACGAAAGTTTCTTGATGGGCATCATATCTCGAACGTCATCTCTTGGAGCGCGTTTATTACAAGATATGCCCCAACATGGCTATGGTGGCAAGGAAGCTATGGGTTGTTTTAACCATTTGCAAAGGGAACACATCAAGCACGCATGGCCTTCACCATGACATTGCTATTCAGGGGCTATTGGAGAAACATGTTGTGCTTGCGGCAATGCAACAGGACTCCAAGTCCCTAACTACAATCACTTGTCCTGAAAAAACCACAAAAAGTTCTTGATGAGCCTTCTATTCAAAAAGTTCACTTGGAACACATTGATTGTAGGATATGTATGGCATGGCTGTAAGAAGGAAGCTCTGTGGTGTTTTTGTTGGATGTGAAGGGAGACCTTGAAGGCCTAACGCAAGACGTTGGCATGGGTGAGAAAATCCATGATGTGATTTCTAGTGAGGGGCTGTTGGAGAAAGATGTTCTTGTTGGTGCTTTACTTGATATGTATGTCAAAAGCGGTTCCCTCACAAAAGCACAAAGGCTCTTCATGGGCATTCTCTCTACGATTAGGTCTCTTGGAGCATGTTGTCTTCAAGGCATGAAAGCTTTGGGAAGGGAAGGCCTTTCTCTCATGAGGAAACCGTGGGATCTTACATGGGTTTCTTAATTTTAAGGAATTAGAGGTTAATTTGCATTCAAGCAGGGGACAAGGTGAATAAATGTACCTCTCCTTCTACCCTTTTTATTGGCTTTTTTTTCAAGCTTCAAGATAGGTCCCTTGGCTAAGAAGCTTAAACTTTAAATTTAGAGTCGTCTCTTTCTCTCTCTACTTTTTTAGCTCGAAGGTGGTAGAGCTTAATAGCCCGCTTGCCACTTAAGCAAAAACATGGATATTGGGGGCTCAAAAAATCACTTTTTTAAAAATTGTTCAAAATGATCTTGTTTCCCTCTAAAAAGGGGTCTGATTGATTTACACACGCACGCGCATATATATACATATATATATATATATTCTAGTAAGTGACCTATGCGTTGCTGCGACCAAAAAAACATTGCTTCTAATCTTGTAGGGATATCTTCTCTTCCAAGTGAAACACTATCAATACCCTATTCCTACATGTATATTCTACTGCATTTCTAAAAGTAATGCATTACACAACCTCTTGAAGATTCTAACAAACATAAATATATGTAAGATTATACAAAGCATTCTTTGATACCAAGCTTGGGAGCTTCTCATAAACATTGTTTTTCATAAGATGCTAGCCCTTGTTCAAAAAACTTAGAATTGCTCTATTTCTATTTGGGGGGGGGGAGAGAGAGAGAGAGAGTGAGAGAGTCTCCTCCTTCTGGTGTATCTTGGTTTACCAATGCTACCAATGTTGATTATATAGATTAGGTAAGTTAGCATGGTATGAAGAGGTGAAAGCCGTTTGGAATCAATGTAACAATAAAGCTTGTTTTGAAAATGGAGTGCATTCTATAATTGGTTTCAACAATAGGAACACAATTGAATTCAATATCTCTCTACTCCACTCTCTTACTTACTTCTATCCTTGCGTCTTTCTTATGAGCAAGACATGGTAGAAGTGTACATCATAAGTTCTTATATCGCAAGAAGACCATCTTTCCCTCTACCTAGAGTTGACAAAAGTGCTACAAAGGTGAAAAGTATAAACTGGGTAAGCCAGCAAGTTTTTAAAGATGAAGGCCCATAATTTCTACAATGTGTAATTATGAAACTGTTCATGTCTAAGAGTAGAGTTGTGAAAATATAAGGGCTCATAGTTTCCAATGTACCAAGAAAGCTTCAAGTTTCAAAGAGATGAGGTGACGTTCTTTTAATATTAAGAATGTGATTACATCCATGCTGCTCTCTAGATGCTTCTCTTGGATCCCTATCTAAGTTCACAAGCATGGTAATGGTTTACGTCATCACCGAATCACAACAATACATAAGCATCTTACTATGATAAGGTGCACACTATTTGTTCATGTACACTTTCACATCATTGCATCTTAAAACGTGATAGAAATGAAAGCAAAGTAAGGTTGCTCAATTGTTTATTTTTGTGGGAGTTTTGGCCATCATGCTAAACTGAAGGACGTGGTGTAAAATTGACGTTGTGACTAAAATAATGCGTGCCATTAATCTCTATCTATCTTTATCTTGTAATTACAAAACCATATTCCTCTTTGAGAGAGCAGATTGTATTCAACCAACTTGAGCCTGTTTCCTTGCACACAATCTATACTATACCAACCATTTGGCTTAATTGTTGCTCTATTAAATGTGTGATTGGACATTGAGGCAATGTAGGACATCCTCTTTTTGTGTACACATTAGGTTCCTTGAAAATTTGAGAATGTGAGTATCATACCCTAGTGAGTACACACACACGCACACGCACACGCACACACACATACATGTATATATGTGTATTTGTGTGTGTGTGTGTGTGTGTGTGTATACACACACACACACACATATATATATATATACATACATACATACATACATACATATATATATATATATATATATATATATATATATATATATGTCTATATATATAGATATACATATATACATATATATGTATGTTATGTATGTGTGTGTGTGTGTGTGTGTGTGTGTGTACATATATATATTCTTATATCAAAGATTTGTCACATAGATCTTGAAGCCTCTTGTTGTTGCTATAGTACAATAACTATGACATTCAAAACTTTTATGCCCCCAGCCCCCCCAAACTCTCTCTCTCTCTCTCTCTCTCTCTCTCTCTCTCTCACACACACACACACACACACACACACACACACACACATATTAGATGGATAGCAGTTTTCATGGAGCTCATGTGTGCATACACATATGACTTGTCATCGTGGTATAGTAGTTGAAAAATTGGCACTGCGGTTGAAGTGATGACCTCAAGTCAATGCATGAAAATGATGAGCAAACTTCTATTTTCAATCTCTGTAAAGAAAAGTATAGATGGCTATGATTGGTCTCTCTCTCTCTCTCTCTCTCTCTCTCTCTCTCTCTCTCTCTCTCTCTAAGGTCTTGAACTTGAGACCATCGAATAGATCTTTGAGATCTCATTGGATCACTCCTACAACATTTTAAATTCTTCTTTTTTCAAGACGTGTGTGGGTGTGTGTGCGTGTGTGTGTGTATGTGAGAGAGAGAGAGAGAGTTGGAAGATGAAACAAAAATAACTTTATTCTCACCCAAGTTGCCATATATATGTTCTGGGATTGTTCCTATAGGATTAAAATTATTATTATTATTATTATTATTCTTCTTCTTCTTCTCTCTCTTTCCCTCCTTCCTTTTCATAGATATTCAAGTGTTAAAGACTTTTCTCTCCTTCCCTATTTGGGGTGCCAATGAGAGGGTTGATTTTTGTTGGGCATTTTATTTATTTTCTATGGGTGAAAAATGTTAGCTACCCTTTTGAAAATACACTACTACTCTAAGAAAACCATATTATCTTGGAACTTTGACTTGGTGTGTCACTAAATATAAATTTTGTATATCACGTGCCTTCAAGGACTATTTTAAACTCCTTTTCTATAAATTTTTGATAAACAATTCAATCTATATAAAAAAAATTCAATTACATTTTATGGTATCTGTTTGAATATAAAAATGTGAGAAAAAAAAACCAATCTGCAGTACTCACGTGATAGTCGTATAAATATTAAGTGACTGCCCCGAGAAATTTGAAGGGCTTGAAGGATGTCCTTGGTGAGACGCAGCCCTATGAGCTCGAAAGGAAAATCTCTCTCTCTCTCTCTCTCTCTCTCTCTCTCTCTCTCTCTCTCTAAGGTCTTGAACTTGAGACCATCGAATAGATCTTTGAGATCTCATTGGATCGCTCCTACAACATTTTAAATTCTTTCTTTTTCAAGACATGTGCGTGTGTGTGCGCACACGTGTGTGCGTATGTGTGTGTGTGTGTGTGTGTGTGTGTGTGTGTGTGTGTGTGTGAGAGAGAGAGAGAGAGAGAGAGAGAGAGAGAGAGAGAGAGAGAGAGAGAAGAAGAATAATAATAATAATAATAAATTTAACTTTATTCTCACCCAAGTTGCCATATATATATCTTCTGGGATTGTTCCTATGGGATTAAAAAATTTATTCTTCTTCTTCTTCTTCTTCTCTCTCTCTCTCTCTCTCTCTCTCTCTCTCTCTCTCTCTCTCTCTCTCTTCCATAGATATTCAAGTGACTTGTTGTGTAACTTTAGCGTCTTTTTTAGATTGTCCTTACACCCTTAAACATTTTATTCTCTCTTTCTCCTCTTCTCCCTTCTACTTGCTACGTTGTTTGCTCGACGCTAAAATATTTTTCTCTATGTGTGCGTGCATGTGTGGGGTTGATTTTTGATAGGCACCTTTGCCTATCAAAATTAAGAGAATTTATTGATTTTACAGCATTTTCCACGGTTTAACTCTTAAAAACAAAAAGGACAAAATATCCAAGAACTGGTAAAAGGTACGTTAACTGGACAATCTCTCTCCCTATTTGGGATGCCAATTGAGAGGGTTGATTTTTGTTGGGAATTTTATTTATTTTCTATGGGTGAAAAATGTTAGCTACCCTTTTGAAAATACACTATTACTCTAAGAAAACCATATTATCTTGGAAATTTGACTTGGTGTGTCACTTAATATAAATTTTGTATATCACGTGCGCTCAAGGACTATTTTAAACTCCTTATCTGTGAATTTTTTATAACCAATTCAGTCTATATAAAAAAAATTCAATTATATTTTATAGTATCTTTTTGTATGTGAAAATGTGAGGAAAAAAAAACCTTTCTATTGTATTTACGTGATAGTCCCATAAATATTAAGTGACCCCCCCCCCCCTCCGAAATTTGAAGGGCTTAAAGGGTGGCCTTGGTGAGATGGAGCCCTATGAGCTCGAAAGAAAAATCTCTCTCTCTCTCTCTCTCTCTCTCTCTCTCTCTCTTTTTCAATAACATGGATAACTACTCTTTCATTTGCATGTATTTTCTCAAAGTGAAACTACCCCAAGTCGACACCACACGAGTTGTTTACTTTCTTTTTCAATCTCTTTAAAGAAATAAAGAGTTTTTTAAAAAATAAGGCCAATATATATTGGTCTTGAAAAAAACCTCTTGAAAAGAAAAAACCGAATAAATCTTCAAAAATTAAATTTTCATTAAATAATAAAATCTCCAGTAAATTTATCTCCTTTTTGCTATGTGCATTTTAACCAATACAGTTATTCTTTGTAGAAGAAAAAGAATTTGAATTTCTATAACTAAAGCACTTTTTTTTTTCCATAAAGGGCGTGAGAAGATTTATATTAGAGAGAGAAAATAATGACATGATTCTGATACAAAAAAAGTGGACCACGCCACAAACTCTGCTGGCTAGATGACTTGAGACCTCTTACAAGATACTACCAAAGGAAAAGAAATTCTTTTGATTTTACATTCTGACAAAAGCTGAAAAGCTTCTTACAATCTTACTCTCCCTTTTGCATTTTGGAGAGGTTTTCTCTTAAGTGAAGCAGTGAGTGACACATGGAAGGTCTCTCCTTCCTTGAAAAATTTAAGCTGCATTATAAAGAGTATAGATGTGTGTGTGTGTGTCTCTCAAAAACTCACTTTCTCACTCTATTTTCCAATCAATCATTGTTGTCCTTTCAGAATAGCAATCAGTTTGGAATTCCCCTCAAAAAAACATTCACCACTTGCCACATAAGCCAAAACGTGGGTGGGAGTTAGCCAAAAAAAGTCATTTTTCAAAATTTAAATAAACTCTTCTCTTTCTCTCTCAAAAGTTTCCCCAACATATATCTATATCAAAAAATCACTTGACCTCTTTTTTTGGCCTGCCCAAAGGGCAAGGCTATAGTGATGCATTCTCTTTTTGCTGACTAACATAGAAAAAAAATGAAGTTGTATTTTCAAGCATTTTTTTATAGGTCAAAAATGTTGATTGGTCGAAATAAGATAGTGGGCACTCATTTAGATGACTGATGTGTATTATTTAAAAACTGGACAGAGTTATCTGTTGTTTTATTGGACTGTGAATAGAGACATTCATGGGACTTGTGACCGTGCCTCGAAGTCATGAGCCTTCTTTTGCAATGATTTGTAGGGAATTTTGGAAATCGGAAGGAAAGGAAGGGGGCACTGAGCAATCGCCATCATGCCCTCTGTACACACCTCGTCTGAAGGTTATGTCTGAAGGTGTTGGCGCAGTGGTTCTCTGTGGCGGGCTCAGCCAAGGAGTGGGGTTTCTCGGGGTAGGAGACCCAACAGCTCCAGCCATGGTGTGGCCCTGTGCCCTTGCCATCCGCCCTTATTTTTGGCGAGGAGAGTTGCCGCTTCCCTCACCTCCTTCCGGAGGTTCAATGGCTGCTTCCTGTGCCTAGGCGTGCTGCCAGGGCAGCTCCGTCGATCTTCCTCAGTAGGGAAGTGGCCCCCCCAAAGCCTGTTCGCGTTCGGTTAAGGTTGATGTGGTCGTGGAAGGTGGTCCCAGTTGGTGTGCTAATGATGGCAAGGAGTCTTGGTGATTGGGGATGGTCATGGCAGGGTGTCCTTAATGGTGGCCTCCAAGGTTCAGTTGTGCATTGATCGATGTGTTGGGGTCTTGCAGGTTGGTTTTTGTTATGCTTATGCTCGTGTTGCAGCTTCTCTTTGTTTGTCTGGGTCGTGTGCTTCTTGGGGTGCAGTGGCAGTCTTCTCCAGGAGGTGGCACACATGGCAGTCCTGTTAGTTCCTGTATGGAGTTTATGTACTATGGTAGCTCCTTTGTAAAGGTTATGGGCTTCCTTGTAAAAAGCCCCCAATGTATGGACTATTAATGGTATGCTCTGCTTGGATCTTGGTGCACCCATGGCTCGTTATGAGCATAGGCTATATGTATTTTTGTTATGCAGGGATAGGGCAATGACGAGCTAGAGTTGCAACGGCTCAATGCATATTTTCTCTCTCTCTCTCTCTCTCTCTCTCTCTCTCTCTCTCTCTCTCTCTCTCTCTCTCTCTCTCTCTCTCTCTCTCTCTCTCTCTCAGCATGCAGATGCCTTCCGGTCATGTCGCAGAAGCAAAATGCAGTAAGAGAAAAATTATAAGTTGCAATCCAAAGGTACACCAAACTTTGCAATGTGGTCACATTCAAGTGGTGGTATGCAGTCCAACGGAACATATCTCCTCAATACAATGCCGTTCGATGGTCGATGCGAACTTGCTCTGCGGCCATAAAGCTACTATACAATGCCATCGACTAACCTCAATATTGTGGCAGTCTTGCTCCTACCCTTGCTCTCATAAGTTGCCTTGTGGGCATAGCTGCGGTGGTACGTGTGCAAGGTGCCAAGGTGAGCAGCATGTGAGCATTTGCAACCACTCATGTGCAATTCCCTTGCCCTGTTTCCACAGATGCAAGTCGCCATGTGGTGCACCATGCAAGCCCTGTGGCCTCAAGAAACCATGCCTTAATCGTTGTGTGCATGAGCGTGCCCATACTTGTGAGAAACCTTGTGTCCAATGCTTACTGCCATGTCCCTGGATGTGTGAACACTATTCTTGTAGTCTTCCTTGCAGTTCTATATGCACAAGGCCTTGATGTGACACACCTTGTGGCAAAGCTCTAAAATGTGGTCATCCTTGTATTGGGATGTGTGGTGAGCCGTGCCCCACGAAGTGTCGGATATGTGACCCAAACACTCCTGAGCTATTCACAAGCCAATAAATTGGGAAACTACCATCCTATACCCTCTTTGTGCAGCTTGTAGATTGCGGCCACATTTGCGTGGTGAGAAAGCTTGACAGCTACATGGATGGACCTAATCCGCAAAAGAATTGGTAGGTGTTTTATGCCTTTGAGATGACTAACAAACTTTGCATTTAATGAGTGCAGGCAACGAAGTGTGACAGTGCTATTGCATACATGATATCTTCCTTCAGTGTCTGCATGGTGTAATTCCCATTTTTGTATCTGTACGAACGCGATAAAAAAATTACAGTTGATATTCATCTCATTTTGAATGTTTGGATATCAATCTGACATGTCTTGGAATTATCCAATTCGCTAAAGTATGGTGATTGATCACACTTGAGAGAGAGAGAGAGAGAGAGAGAGAGAGAGAGAGAGAGAGAGAGAGAGAGAGAGATTGGCTTTACATTGGGGGGCACAAGAAGGGAGAGGAGGAATTGAAGCATCATGAATCGATAACCATATCGCCTTGTTGATGTAATTTGATGTATGTCAGCTCATTAGAAGAGCCTTTAAATAGGCTTGATTACATGAAAAGTTATTGAGTTTTGATGTAACATAGGCAAAGCCTAGAGGTTCATTTTTTCTGCATGCTTACAATTCTTGATAAAGTATTAACATTTGCAATTTTGAGAGAGAGAGAGAGAGAGAGAGAGAGAGAGAGAGAGAGAGAGAGAGAGAGAGAGAGAGAGAGCCCTGCATAGGATGCTTCTCCCGCTGTTTTTGCATCCCTCGATGTAGGAAAAGATGTGTACCTTCCTGTGTCTTCACCTCACACCTTCCTCAATCTTCTCTTGTGCTTCATATGCCAAGCATCACACACACAAAATATCGGCACTTAGTTTCATCGTAGACACCTTCAATACAAGTTGATCGATGTCTCCTGCTTCAATGAACTAGACCACAACAGAACGGCATGAGCTCCACATTGTGAGGTTACTTCCATTCTTAGCTCTCTCATCATGCTTTGATAAGCAATCACGAACAATCTCCCATTCTCACTACACCTTCACCTGATGTGAAGCAACATAAAAAATATATAGAGAGGAAAAATTACCAAAATACTCCTTTAATTTGTGCAAATTCCCATAATACTCAAATTTCAAAATTTCCCGAAATGCCTTTGTGCGTTGTTTTCTAAACTTTATTCCTTTTTGACAAATGAGATCCGTTTCTGAGTGCTTGCCATTGCTAGGGATGTAATTTGCCACAAATTACCTCCAAAAAAGGACAATTTATACCTAAAAATAATGAAGCAAATCATCTCCAAAGCCTACAAAGCCAACTCAAATTCTAGATATGCATCTTGATTTGATAGACGATCATTGTTCTTATGAAAAAGCTACAAATTTTTTTTTTTTTGGAGAAATTTGATCTCACAACGAAGAGTATCTTGGATAATTTGAAAAATTTGAAGGGCATTTTGGGAATTAATGCAAAAATATCGGGGGTACTTTGGGAACATTTAAAATTTGAAAGGTATTTTGAGAATTTTAACAAATTAGAGAGGTATTTTGGTAATTTTCCCAAATCTCTCTCTCTCTCTCTCTCATTTTCATGAGGACGCACCACATCTCACTTTCCCTCTTGTTTATTTTCTATTTTGTCAAACATTAGTCTATATGAAGATATGAAGAGATTATGATTATGATACTCTATTATTTTGGAAGTTGAGCAACATCGTTAAATAGAAAAAATTGTACTTGATTTGGTGTAGATATACATTACCAATGGCAGGCCTTGTGATAAAAATTTTATCACTTGTTTCAATTCTTGAACTTATTTTACATTTCTTTTAAAAAACTTCATCTCTCCTTTTCATCATTAATCAACCAAATCCGATGGAATACACTTTTGCTTTTGTCAAAGGAGTATGTGCCAATACCACAAAATGCTCAAGGGGCAACTATTTCGACGAGAGATCGTCGAACTACAAAGCATACCAATGTGGACCTATTGGTGGAAGGTTCTTTGTATCTTAATAATCATGCTCTTAGCATGTATTCGCCATTTACCAACCTTTCGACATTCCTTCAATACATTGGTAACGGAGATCGAGAGCTCCTTTGCTATTGTAAGAGGCTATTAATGCAAGAAATAAGCAAGATACAACTTCGCGCGGGCCATTTTGAAACAATGAATAGATTGTAATAATCGTTTAGATCATATCAAGATTCAAAAGTTAGAAGGTGCAATTATAAAGACTATACAAGTGTCTATTGCTCAAAATCATGCTTCAATAGCGTGCAAGATGCATGTCCTTAGGTTGGATAGCCACTCTCTTGGCATGGTGGAACACAATTTTGCATCCTCTAGCAACAAAATGAGGTGGGACTTTGTAGCTTTTTATAAGGCTTCTAGTGCCATGTCTTGCATGCGGTACTCCAAGCCATAGATCTATAGCACCTCCTTCATCGTGTGTGTGTAAAGAGGACTCGACAAGTCAACTACTCTATTGTCTATTGCTAGTGCCCTATATTCGCAAAGGCCCTTGCAACATGGTGATATTGAGGTTGTCAAGGGGGCACTTGAAAATCATGTTGCACATAGCGTGTTGTCTTGAAGAAATTGAATTTTCCATGGTTGACATGCTCAAGTGGCTCATGTGAATATTGCTTTTCATTCACACTCCTTGTCTCTCCTCTCTAGTCTTGCTATGCTGGTAGAGGCCCCAATCCTCATGGTAGTGTCTTGCATGCTAGTATAGTCTTGTCTCCCATTGCCACACGATGAGTGCATGGAATGTCCTCACATGCACCCATGATCGACACCTGTGTGTCTAATTCGTCACACTTCACACTGCTCATTGTTTCTTGGCCTTCTTGTAGTGTGTGTTCTCCTATTTTGGCTCATGTGAATCATCTCTCGTCTTGTCGCCTTTATCTATAGAGCTCTATTTATCTCTCCATATCTTAACTCTTTGTTTTATCTTGCCCTTGATTGTAGATGTTATGAGGATCCCTCTCCTTGACTTGTTTGGCAGCCAGATGTGGACAAGGAGCATGGTGTATGTCTACCCATGGTTTCTTTTGGGTCCTCTGAACAATATTTGCATTAGCATGGCAGCAGATTCCAAGGAAGCAAAAAAAGAAATAGAGTGGCGTTTTTAAGGGGGGGGGGGGGGGGGGGGGGGGGGGGGGGGGGGGGGGGGGGGGGGGGGAAGGGAGTTGGATAAATTTTTTGGGAGGGAAAAAAGAAGAAAAAGCGGGTTGGAGAGAACTTTTAGTTTAAAAATATGTGAAAATGAAAATTTTGAAGAAAAAAAATTTCCGTTACTAATGTGCATTGATGCCACACCATCGTTTTCTCCTTCACATTTGAAAAGGTATAGAGATAAAAGAGCCCTTTACGTCCACTCCCTTCAAGGGCCTAAAAAAGGCTAAAGAAGCCATTGGAAAAATAGCTTAATAAATTTCGTTTGTCCCCTTAAGCATACACAAGACTAGATTTAATCTCTAAATTTTTTGATATGGACTGTGAAAAGTCCATATTTACACTTTTATACAATTTCAATATACGCTAGAGTTGCAGAAGCGTTTTCATAGGGGAGAAGTTCTTAGCGCCCGACGTAGCATGGAGTTTAGGCCATGAGCCAGAGGCACCTAGTGACTAGTGCTACCTGTGAATGGTTGGTTGTTATGAATGAAAGCGTACTCAAGAAAAATAACAAGGTGGAGGGTGAATATAAGTGTACACCGCATTGCGAGAAGAGAGAGAGAGAGAGAGAGAGAGAGAGAGAGAGAGAGAGTGGAGGGTGAAATAGAGTACCAAAGACAAAGGAGAATGACAAAAGAGAACCTTTAAATGTTCCATCTAAATGAAACAGGCAACCATGAATTAATGCAATAACAAAATTTGTGTATACCATATAATAAAAATTATAAATGATAGGAGAGCACTGAACCCTATGTAGGAATCGACCGGTCCACCCATTCACTTCTGTTCTACTACGGACAGAGAGAATTTCACTTTGCAAGGAGCAAGCCAGAACACCTCCAACCTACATGAGCTAGACATAGACTGAGGCCGCTTTGCCTCCCTCCATGAACCCGAGATCTGAAAGAATCTCAAATACCAATAGGTGGTAGGGTATCAACACCAACCATGCCAATTTACTTGCCATGCCTCTTTGATGCCCATTATCAGGTGTTTAAGCAAAGCCAAGGAAAGATCCCCGACGCATTAGTCGTGTAAGGCATTCAACCTCGGATGCACTAACCGTGTGGATGAGAGTAACAATAAAACAAGACCTAGGCAATACTCGCGATTTAGCAAATCCACGGGTCATCGACCCTTTTGTCTAAGCCTAAGCGATGTAGGTGATCCTAGTCTTGTAGCAACGTTGCCATGAGAACATAACACATGAGTCCAATCACAATAGCACCTTCCATATGCACAAGCAATCTTCTCCAAGCAGTCGGACTGTACAGGGTCTCTACCCTTACACATCCACCATAAACCATCAAAACCACTTTATGATTCAATCCAAAAATTATAAAGTATACTCCAATTCCATCACATGGGTGAGCACTCCACCCAATTGAGGGTGATGCACATCCAATCTTGCAAAACCACTTTAGCACATAACATGGCTGTAAAAATTTTGGCAGCTCAACCATATCCCAAAAAAAATATCCAAGAGCCATACCGACATCCACAATCACCATAATCCATGAGGGGGTCTCAACCCTTGACCATAAACCATATTCCATATTGAATCAACTCCCACACTTGGAGCTCGACATATCCACTACAATCAAACTAAGGCCACATACATGGCCCTTCAGACATGAATTTTTTATGCATAACAGAAGTCCATCCATCGACTAAACATGACTTCAAAATCCAATTTTGACAATGTCTTAACCATGCACAAGTGATGCACTATGACTGCACCTCACATCCTAGCACATAGAGCTAGTTTTGGCCTAGAAGGGTGAAAATCAATATATGCATGCACATGAGGTGTCCACATGAGGTTACATACATCACATAAAATCATCCCATCAATTTTACCATGATGCAAGACAGCCCCGTCACCTTGATCAACCATATACCATAACATCACTTATATACGAAAAATAACTTTTTGTCATTTTTGGGTGCATGATAACACGCAAATGAAATTAATTCTACCTCAAATCAATGCCTCAAGATTAGACCCATAATATAAACTAACATCTTATCACATCACTTTGCCCACATGAAACTTATGCAAATTATCGTGCCATCGTATTCATATTTTCCTGTACGGTTTGGATTGACTAACCATATAACCCAAATAAGTTTATGGACATCAAACACTTGAAATCAACTCACCAAAACAAACCATAAAATATATGTGAACCACTTGTCCAACTCTTAAGGTCATATGGTACTCCCCCTTGTGGTAGCACCCCTACACGAGTAGGTAATCTCGTACAAGGAACGGTTAATAACTCTCCCTCACAAAGTGATATTAGTGATCTAAATACATTTGTCAATAATTTTGATCAAGGTTTTGATTGGGTTAAGTGGGTTGTTCATCTGATGAATCTATCTAGTGGTTCTCCAAGGAGCATAGGGCCAAAATTTTGACTGTGCAATGGGCAGCAAGTTGTGTTTCTTTGCTCATGCGGAATTTTCACATGACACCCGAAGAAAAAATGTTCTAAATGATATGGTTTGATATGATTCATAGCGGTTTAGCCTACGTAACGTGAAACGAAAAGAGCTTTCTATGTACACATGTGACAATAAACACACCGCACATGCATAATTCAACGTGCTAAACATGAAGAAATAAGCATGGAGCATCCTTGTACACATACAACAAGTCCATATATGCCCTTGTATACAAGAAAGCAACCACCAAGAGAGTAGCTACTCAGAAAACGGAGTACATAGAGAAAGAGATGGTGGCTATGGAGCTTAAAGCTTCTTACCATGCTTTAGGCATGATTACCGGCTGTCAAAAAGCTTCTTGCTTTACCGCAAGAGAGCGGCGATGAGAGCTACGTAGAGGTTTTCAGCACGAAGTCTTTGGAGAATGCGCACACCATGAAAAGGGAAGGGAAGATAGTAAGCAAGTAAAGAGAGTGTGTTCTTCTTCTTCTTCTTCTTCTTCTTCCCGCAAACGAGAGAGATCTTATGGAGATGATGATGGAGAGCTTGCACCACTCTGTATAATATGTATGTATTGCCGTGCAGTAGTAGAGACAACTCTCGACACTGAAAACTGAGAACTCTAGGGCAATTTATAGGTGTTGGATGAGGCAAGAGTGTGTCCCAAGGCAGTAGCTAGCACCCCCTTCTTGTTAGAAATAGCCCCACAGCTTTTGGAACTTGACTAAAAACAAGGATTTTGCTTTTGGTGGTCAACACCTCCTACTTTTCTTAAGTTTTTGTAGTAAAATTAATTAATTGGACAATATCCTGACAACTAATGTAACTCTGACTAAACTATGATGCATCGTGATCCCCCGACATAACTATGACTCTCCCATACTTCTCTGACGTATTTATGATTTTGCTTGTTATAAAAATAATTCTTGTAAAAATCCCGTTTAATCTCATTTCTTCATCGAATGGTCGTTTTTATACCCGACGGTGATTAAAAATAATATTTTTATATTTAGGTCATCCTAAAAGGGACTTCGCTTTTCAAAAACACCAAAAAACACGAAAAACTAAAAATAGTGTAGAAAGAAAAAAGTAAAATTTTCTAAAATTGAATTACTTGTTCCGCTTGTCCATTAGCACAAAAAGCAGGCTCGTTTTTCACCAAAAAAACACTAAAAATCATGAAAGCTAAAAATAATATGAAAAGCGACTGAAAAGCAGATTTTTTACAAAATTGAACCATAACTTTCTCGAGACTCGTACATTAAGAATTCGGCTCTGATTTTTGTAAAAAAACACCGAAAAGCACAAAAAGCTAAAAAACACCGAAAAGCATGAAAAAGTTATAAAAATAAAATAAAAAAATTCCAAAAGTGAACCAAACATCCATGTGACCTATTGGAACATGAAAATGACCTTGCTTTTCATTTTAAAAGCCTCACAACACTGTCAAAACAAGTATACTAGACCAAAATTTCACGAAGCGGATATTGGAATCTATTTTTGTTATTTTTAAAGGAGACCCAAAAATTGAGGATCTTAGAGTGGCCATTTGATGGCATGCCTAGGTTCAATTCTAAAGTACATCACAATCATAGAAGGGGTAAAAGTTAAGTTGCTTCATGTGTAGTAATCATCTTCTTCATGCTTGATTCCGTGACTTTTTTTTGAGTTTTTCTTGTGTCTAGCTAGCTCTTCTTTATTTATGTCATTGATCTTGATTTTCACGTCTTCATTCACTCCATCTTCATTCACTCCATCTGCAAATGATGCAAATTCTAAGAGATTTTATGCAAGTATGCAATGGGGGTCTTACCAATAGGGATAGTAAGCACAAGTACAATTGTTTAAAGAAATACTCCCCCTTGAGTGACGCTTGGTTAAGAGTCAAAAGCATGGTAATTCTTTGAAACCCCTTGCAGTGTAGAATTTTGGGTTTTTGAAACCCTTTTAATAAGAATTAAAAAGATTTGAAGAGGGCTTTAGATTCAAAGGTTTGGGTTAAATGAATGGGAAGTGAATTTATTTATTTACTTATTTTCTTGCAATTAAAAAAATGCTTTACTGTCAATGTCGACCTGGTTTGCAAAGGCCCAAGAGGATGACGATTTGAAGCTCTTGTGAGGGCGAAGCTTGGGAAAGCAGATCTAGGCAAGGACCACTCTTTTGAGGCAAGCTCCATGCAGGACAAGGGACCAAGATGCTAAGATTTTTTAAAAATGGCAAAATTTACATTGGTTGCCAAAAACTGGTTGCTTGAAGTTGCGTCCATTTGTCTTGCAAACTATTCAGCACCGGCCCTCAACCTACACATCCTCGGCTACCCTCAACTCTCATCGTGCTCACAAGTGTTGGATATGGAGAACTTATAGCAACAATACATTGATGGGAGCAAAGAAATTGAAGTCGAGGCCAAAGTGGACTAATCTGAGAAGTCTAGGGATTGCGCAGCAAGAAAGAATCACACAAGAGTAAGAGCAATTGAGAATGAGATTATAGAGTGGATGGAGAATGTGAGGACACGCAGAGCATGGGTTGAGCCTTGGGTGAATAATAGCTCAGGGATTACGGTTGAGGTTTGAGCAGCTCGATCGACCAATGGCAGCTAGGCACTGTAGCGTCTTTTTGTGTGGATGGAATTCTCGACCTGAGTACGCTGTAGGGATGGAAAATCAAGCATTTTAGTAGCGCGTGTCGGAGCTTGTGGAGTTGGGATCACATGATGAGCAATGTTGCTAGCCAATGGAATGTAGGTGAAATGGAATCAGCTCTGAAATGGTCGGCTCAGTATCTAAGTGGGCATGTAAAGAGCAACTTCAACCCTCAAGGCTTATTTGATTCGAGTGCCAGAGCAAGCAGCGAGCTAAGTGGCTGCTAGGCGAGGTTTATTTACAAATTTGGTGCAACATTAAATGCCGAGGCAGGTGCGGATTGGTGATGGGACGAGGTCAAGGTTCTTCTTCAATGGCGAGCTATAGTAGCCAAGGAGACCACATGCGTGCATCACCAGATAAAGCCTCGAAATTCTTTTCAACTCGTCAGCCTATCAAACCCCCTTACAAGAAAAGGGACTACTCCTTAAATTTAGCTTCCCAAAATTAGGTTCTCAATTACTGCTAACCTTACCATGACCTGAGTCAGCTCCTCTCTAAGTAAAGATGATTGTGGGAAAAATACCAACTTATGCTAATCTAGAGGACAACATTACATGAATGAATGCAAGGAATTTGGATTTTTTTTTTATGCAAGATGAGATTAATAAGATGCTAAATACAAGTGATTAATCCTATATGTATGTGGATTAACGGAATTCTAATGATGGATCTAGTGTAGGTAGAGACTACCTATATGCTTGCGCTTTGATACCACGTGATAGGATTTTGGTTAAGGCAGATAGGTGAGTGGCATTCATGGGGCAATCCGTATAATGGATATAATTACCAACAAGACATAGACTCGATGTGTATGCAATAGTAGACATCAATGCATTAGATTGGAAATGAGCTAAGATACATAGTGCTCTTATAGCCCAATGCTAGGCTTCTAAAAGCATAGAAGTCATGGACCTTTTTTAATGTAGTCTTTGGACTTCATTTAAGATAGTCTTCATGGGTCATGGATGTATGCATGCATGTATGCCTCATGAAAGTGTATGTTCATCATGTCATGGAGAGAGAGGGTATTCCCATAGCACTCCATGGCTAGGGCAATTCCAAAAGTTTGAATATAAAAATAATTTCATTCAATTTTTAGTCTGGACCAGTATTGCCCCTACCTCATGCATCGATAGATGTGAAATGCAGATGTCAAAAGTAGATGGAACTTAATATTGCCATGAGACTTGACTAAGGAAGGGCAAACTGACATGAAACATTTACAAATATATCATATGATAAGACAACCCAAAAATTCCATTTAAAAAAATATCTTGACACAACTTACCAAGAAGGTAGAAGATAAAAGTGCTATGAGTGGTTTGCATGGACAAGATCTAGTGCCTCCCATTGTGGAGAAGAGAGATATAGATATGCATGCATCCATAGTGATAATGAAGGCCTAGATGGATGTAATGTTTGATGAGATGGTGAAGGCTTATACTTGTGTAAAGTAGTGGATACATCTGGGTATGTTGTTTAAACAACATGCTCTTTCCCTCAAGGATCTTGCAATTGGAGCATGTAAGTAGCACGTGACTGGTAGCCTCAAAGAATTCTGCATTTTACCAAGGTGAATGCATGCTTTGTCTATATTTGTGGATGTTATTTGCTATGGTCGTTAGATATCAAGAGTTGAGGGCTATATTTTCTTGTATATATTGGGTATACTCTGAGTGTTGATGTTTAGACAAGATAATGTATCGATGAGCATGAATGCTTTAACATTCTAGGGGGTTTGCAAGTTATGCCAATTTTTTTGAAATTTCTTTTTTGGTTGTTTTTGGAGGATGGCATGTGACAAGATATGAATGTCGCATATTTCTTTGCCTTTTCATGGACCAGTCTCATGGCAATGTTGTTGTAAAGTCCCACGTCTACTTTTGGGTTGGTTTTTCACATTCTATTTGATCATTGATAACTTGTGTAATCCATGAAATCTGTGAGAAGATCCAATCTAGCACTTCATGTGTTTCTTTGGAATCTTGATCAGCCCAAGCCACCATATCTCCTTTCCCAACTCCACACTGAAAGATGGATTATGAATCTCAACCTCATAAGAAGTTCTCTTTGCATAATAGAGATCCTTGTTTATTAAAGTGACACACATCCTCTTGAGCCTGCAACCTTTCACAATATGAGGACAAAAAAAGTTGTTCCCAAGCACTACAATATAAACACAAGGCCAAAAACCCATGCCAAGATAAAACCTAACTACCAACATAATATTTATATTAACCTTTGGTAGGAAGACCATTGCTTGCTGAAGTTTTTGCAAATCAACAAAAATATTGTTGAATCTTGTGTAAGGAAACCCTTTGTCTTTGGTAGATCCTTGAGCTTTTGAAAATCCATACCCAACTTTGCTTCCTGGCACAAGGTTGATCAGTGGAGTCGGATAGCCGCATTATATTTTCAATATGCAAATATTCACCTATGCAAAGTACTATGTTTGTGTCACTAACCTTCTTTGCAAGGGAGACGTTATGAAGCACTCAAAAGAAGTTTTCAGTCACTCCTCCTTTTCTAAGAACATCCTGATGAGATGGTGGATTGCTTATTAACCCTTTGAAGTTATGGCAACCTCTGTGCGTCAAAATGTGCCATAAGATTAGAGAAAGTATGTATTACACGCTTAGTGACTTTCTTTTTAATTGATGTCACTTAAGGTGCAAGAGGATGGACAAAATATCTTTTTCTTTTTGAGGCAACTAATCATTAGGTTTTCATGATCCCTAATAGGAGAACTTCCACATGCCTCTTAGATAAAGTTCCTATTAAAAAAACCCAACAAGAAGATATTAAAGCAGAGCATTTCATCTCTTTTGTACCCCAATGGCCAAACTAAAAAATAGTCCTTTGTCGTAGTGACCCTCCTTTTGCGAGCTCCGCCTCCAAGGACGAGGGTTGCGATAGAATTAAGGGCCTGCTTCCATTTTAGGGCTACTCAACGATGCATGTTTCATGTGCAATGTTGTTTCTTGTAGCTTTGCCATTGAAGTATCTTTTCCTTCAATAGTGGTTGTCACTTGATAAATATTGCTCTCATAGTGTAAGAACTTGCTCTTATAGTGTAAGAACATTGCTCTCATGTTCAATGTTGTTTCTTGTAGCTTTGCCATTGACGTATCTTTTCCTTCAATAGTGGTTGTCACTTGATAAATCTTGCTCTCATAGTGTGAGAACATTGCTCTCATGTGCAATGTTGTTTCTTGTAGCTTTGCCATTGACGTATCTTTTCCTTCAATAGTGGTTGTCACTTGATAAATCTTGCTCTCATAGTGTAAGAACCTTTGATGGAGCTCATGTAAACTACTATTCATTGTTTGAAAATGGCTTGCAAGAAGTTGTATCTTGCTTATTTCTTGCATTAATAGCCTCTTACAATAGGAAAGGAGCTCTCGATCTCCGTTTTACCAATGTATTGAAGGAACGTTGAAAGGTTGGTAAATCGCGAATACATGCTAAGAGCATGATTATTAGGATACAAAGAACCTTCCACCCATAGGTCCATATTGGTATGCTCTGTAGTTCGACGATCTCTCATCGAAACAGTTGCCCCTTGAGCATTTTGTGGTATTGGCACATACTCCTTTGACAAAAACAAAAGTGTATACCATCGGATTAAGAGGAACGTGATGATTTTGAAAGTTGATGATATCTTTTAGCGGTTTCTTGCTATAGCTTGGGCCAAAACATAACACAACTAGAGAGGTTGATTAATAATGAAAAGGAGAGATGAAGTTTTTTAAAAGAAACTAAAAATAAGTTCAAGAATTGAAAAAAAGAGGTCAAGTGATTGTGGTGAATGTTTTTTGGAGGGAAAATCCAAACTGATTGCTTTTTTGCAAGGACAACAATGACTGATTGGAGAATAGAGTGAGAAAGTGAGTTTTTGTTAGACACACATACATACATACATACATACATACACACACACACACACATATATATATATATATATATATATATATATATATATATATATATATATATATATATATATATATATATAGACACACACACACACACACAAAATTAATCGGACCCCCTTTTTAGACGGAAACAAGATCATTTTGAACAATTCTTAAAAAAGTGATTTTTTGAGCCCCCAATATCCATGTTTTTGCTTAAGTGGCAAGCGGGCTATTAAGCTCTATCCACCTTCGAGCTAAAAAAAGTAGAGAGAGAAAGAGATGACTATGAATTTAAAGTTTAAGCTTCTTAGCTAAGGGACCTATCTTGGAACAAATTCACCTTTATTCACCTTGTCCCCTGCTTGAATACAAATTAGCCTCTAATTCCTTAAAATTAAGCAACCCATGTCAGATCCCACGGTTTCCTAATGAGAGAAAGGCCTTCCCTTCCCAAAGCTTTCTTGCCATACCCATGTTCTACATATCTTGAAAACAACCTGCTCCAAGAGACGTAACCGTAGAGAGGATGCCCATCAAGAGCCTTTGTGCTTTTGTGAGGGAACCGCTTTTGACATAGAGTAAAGCACCAACAAGAACATCTTTCTCCAACAACCCCTCACTAGAAATCACATCATGAATTTTCTCACTATGGTATGGAGTGTGATTGGTGAGAGTTTTAGCAAGCTCAAAGCTTACCTTAACTTTTTTGGCTGCAGATTCATTTGTTCTGTTCAGAAGCTTTTGTCTACATTCTCTTCTTACCTTCTATACGTGTTTATGAGTTTTTGAGTAGAGTCTCCATAGCGTTTTGAATTTGAGAACTCCCTATTCCAATCTCCTTATATCCAAGGAACATTTTAGATGAGAAGGCTCTGATGGATGCATTTCTGTGAATAATTTTAACACATGAAGAATTGCGAGTAGAAAAGAGAAACAAATGCAGCTAATGGAAACACAAACCTTTATAGAAAAAGAATAAATATGAAACAGTCAATATAGAAAGTGTTAAGCAGATGACCATAAATATGAAACACTCAATATAAAAAGTGCATTACCACATTCCATCCAAATTTTCTTCTTTGACTCCCATGTTGCATACAGTATATAGTTGTGCTTAGACTGGTCATTTGCTTAATATTTCTTTATTGTTTTATGATGCAATATAAATCTATCTAGCGATAGGTTACTTTTGCATTCTTCTTTTGAGCAAGGAGGTGTTTCCTTTGTTATTGCAACACATACAACAACAAATGGCACTACTCTTTGCTCAAAAAACATTTGTAGGTGCAGTTGTCGGTATACGTGTCTGTATAGGCGTTGGTATGGATGTTTGTACATGCGCCAGTACAGACGTCTCTACAGGCGTCAGTAAAGAAAATTATGATATCGACGTCTATATCAACAATATGAATCCGACACTTATATCGACGATTAAAAATTTTAGACCTCGTTTATTTGCGTCGGTATAAATGTCGATTTTTTCATGATGTATTGTAGTGAGAGTGTCCAAATTGCACCGTACAAAGCTGTTGAAATCTCTGTTACATGGTCTTTTTGACCCTATCCATAACCAACGTACCATCTCTGGTCATGAACACCTTGCTAGGATTATCCTCATGTGATCCCCAAGGTGTATGTGGTATGCGAAGTGATGCACTCTATATTGAAGAGAGAGATGAACGCTCTCTCGTGGTGTGGACGCATCGATAGCGCTACTACTACAATAACCACCACCTGAAGAAAATAAACAAGGCTTGTGTTGTCTTGAAGAAGAACGAGAGAGTGTGGTCTATGGTGTAGCTCAACCCGTCAGTGTAATTGGCACACTTCATAGAAGTGATACCACATGTCTGTGTAACTGCCACACTTGTAGGAGTCGAAGTAGCTATATCTGGACTGGAAGGACCAACTCTCTGAAATGTCTGCGCATACTCCTCAAGGAAAAATTGTGAGAAAGATGTGGCCATTTGCTCAAGTGACATGGTGATCGTATTAATAGGACAAGTAAAGCTCAGAGAGTATGGCTCTTTGTCATTTGCCATATTGCAAAAACTAATTTGAAAACATATATACAATATATCAGTTCACTTAACCATAAATAAACAGCTTCAGTAGTATAAATCACTATCTATTCAATGTTGGACAATAATTATAATCCACTAATCATAACTATACATTACAAGAGAGTTCTTAATAAGAGTCACTAGTCAAGTTCTAATCTTTTATGAGAGTTGATGTACCAAAGACATCTATTTCAATTTGAACTTCTAAATGTTTGTCATCAAGCACCACGGCTACATTTATCTCTGCTATCTGATCGCTCATCTCCAATTCATGTATCTACTCACCAAGAGCACTGACTTCAAGCTCAATATCCTCATCCACATCATCCACAAATTGTGCGCGCTGCTCATGTGTCTCTTTGTCCTCAACCTTCAATCCTTCACAAATTTGTTAGCTCCGTGGAGAACCTTGGACCACAGAGAGCCATCACGATTTAGTGAAATCATTTGCATCTTCTTCATTCCATAGTGTATTTGTGATAAACATAACTTGTTCACAATGTTGCGAAAGTACAAATGTATCCTGATCATCTATCCATACTCGCCTAGAGTTCACTTGAATAAGTCTCTTCCTATCTTTGTGCACAGTTGTCAGGCATAGGGTAAGACCGGGCGGTAGGCCAAGGGCAAGGGGACTCTATTAATAACAAGGCAGGGCCTATATAGGGCATGTCTGGGTGGAGAGTTGTAGGCTCTAGTTCAAGATCCAACTGTGGAAAATGTTACTGTTCTTATGAAGATATAACCACTTTTGTTTTTGAAGACAAAAATGCTTCTCCAAGGAGAGAGTAATGTCAGGCCTAGGGTAAAACCGGGCAGGCCAAGGGCTAGGACGGAGCCATGCAGTGAAGGAGGCCTTATTATTAGCAAGAAAAAGCCTCTATAGGGCATGGCCGGCTGGAGAGTTGCAGGCTCTAGTTTCCTCAATCTCACAATAGCTGCATTGAGACCATTAGTAATAATCTTGAACCACTTTACATCAAAAATAAAAATATCAAACTGTCTAAAGCTAATTTCTAAGATGTTTAGGATATAGCCAAAGCATTCAAGTTTTCCATTTGACGAATGAACCCTTTTAAAGTCTTCATGGATCTCTTTAAGAAGACCGTCCCCGCAACTGTAACTTCGTAGATCTACCATATGCACAAGTAATGCATTTGGATAGTAAGAATGTTTGTTGGAAAATAATTCTTCACCATACACATTGCCTATATAGTATTCAAGCAAGCTGCATCTATGTTGTCTTTTCTTATCTCTTTTGATAAGATCCAACGCACTAACTCACAAATTTCATAAATTGTGTTTCTAATGTGATTAATTAGACAATCCTTTGTGGCTATTGGTAAGATAAAGTGTAAACATTTGTGCCAATCATGAGACTTAAGACCACTAAAATTGTCATCTCTAGTAAAAGCCGTTTTTAAACATCACATGCACCCAATATGAGTTTTGAATGAAGATATGATATTCTTCACTTGTTGCTCCTCTCCACAAATCAAAACCGATAGAGCCTTTGGAATAGCATATTTTTCATTGGGTTTAAATTGAGACCAAACTAATGCGACCCTAAGCCGATTTAGAGTGGCCAAACCAAAAGCCGCTAACACTAAGCAAGTTTAAAGCGGCCAAACCAATAGCCGCTAACCTTAAGCAATCAACTCTAAGCAAAAAAATATGATCAACTATTAGCATCCAAATCAAAAATCGCTATCCCTTTAGAGCTAGTGTAAATTACCTTACATTCTCTAGCCATGTTTGATCTCCATACAAATCGGTCTAGAGGTGCACGAAGATCATGACCACTAAGCTATAATCTCGTCTTGGTTGGTCAATGCCTATATTCATAGGGGGAGGTGTGACATACATACACATCTACGTCTACATGACAATGCATGTAGTTGGTTTAAATCGATAAATCTTAAGCATTTTTATACGACCAACTCTAAGCAGCTTTACCCGATCAATTTTTTGCGGCCAAACCAAAATCCTCTAGTCATAAGCATCTAGTCCAAAGCGGATTGAAATGGCCAAACTATAAGCTGATAACTCCACATGATTAGTCCTAAGCGGATTGAAATGACCAAACTAATGCAATCCTAAGTTTAGAGTTGCCAATTTTGAGCGCCTTTACAAGACCAATCCTTAGCGTCTAACTTCTAGTGGCTAGCCAGAAACCGCTAATCCTAAGTGGCTAGCTCTAAGCAGATTGAAATGGCCAAACCATAAGCTTAAGTGGTTAGCTATAAGCGGAATGAAATGACCGAGCTAATGCGATCCTAAGCCGGTTTATAGCGGTCAATCTCAATTGCCTTTACACAACTAATCCTAAGCATCTTTACAAGACCAATTCTTAGCTACCAAACCGAAATCCACTAACCCTAAGGAGCTAGCCCTAAGCGAATTGCGATAGCCAAACACCACCCTAACCTGATTTAGAGCATCCAAATTTACACGACTTTACAAGGCCAAACCAAAAGCCATGTGGCTATCCCTTAAACGGAGTGAAACAACCAAACCAATGCAGCCATAAGCCGATTTAGAGCGGACAAACTGAACCTGCTTTACACGACGAACTCCTAACATCCAAACTATAAGCCGCTAATCCTAAGCGGCTAGCTTGGATCCAAGCCCACGCTATTCCCAAGTAGTTGAATACCACTATTGGGCCTAATACGGGATGATCACACCAAGTTTGTATGTTGTTGATTATGAGCATGGTCCAATTTCAAGATTGTGGATCCAAGGGGAGTTACGGTATTGATTCTAAGGGATTAGATTGTGAAAAACCTCCACGAACTAGACCAATGAGTGGAGAATCTCTCATGCAAATGCCTTCTTTGAGAGATTGGTTGCTAGCTGATATTGTAGGTGAGGGTGACCAAGCTTTGAAAGGGCTGATTGAGAGTTTTGGCAAGACATCCTTAGAAGGAAAATATAAAAAAATGAATCGTCTAACATGAATATTAGCTTAAAACCTTTCAATTATAAACTAAACATACTCAAGTTTGATGTACATAAAGTTCTCAAGTGCTCATTCTCATACAATTATCTTACAGGTTGTTGTTTTCTTAGTTTACTAACAATGCATACATAATATGTCTCACAAATTGATCATGCACTGAAAGAGACCCTCTTTGAAGCATGTATTCTTTGATAAAAGGAAAGACCCAAAAAAAAGAGTTGAAATGGACTTTGTTTGGAGTAGGTTTTCTTTACACAAGTGTAGTCAAAGAAAAGTGTTATTGTTGTGCCATCAGGAGTTGCTGTGCGTTTATAATTTTTTCTCTCCCCCTCTCTACAAAGTGACTGGTGGTTAGATGACAAAAAAGCTTGAAATATGATGAGAGAAAAATGGTGGGTCTAAATTTTTTAATCACCTGGTCCATATGACTACGTATAGTGAACCTAATATAAAATCCAAGAAGCAAACGGAGGATGACCAAATGTACCTTGTCTATGCCTATTCATATGACCACCAAAGGGCTTGCAGTGTGCGAATTTGATGAGACAAAGATGACACTCGTAACATTGGAATTGGGATCCTCAACGTCACTATCGAAATCAGGTCATTTTTTCTATTTAAAAAACACCTCATATAAGTTAGGTAAGAATATATTAGCACTTTGTGAAAATCTATAAGGATCAAGTAGACAATTAGTTTTTTGTTGTTGAGATTAAAAAAAATATTGGTTAGGAAAATATATAGAGATTATCAAATTGCTTGCTTATGACAATTATACAACTAGATGCATCATGATGGTCTCCATTATGTCGATGAATGAGTCCGCAAGCAAGCGAGCACCATGAAGATCCTACCATTTAAAGAAAATTTTATTGCAAGGCGTATATTAATCACATTAGAATAAAATTACATTACAAAAATCATTAGTACTTACATTGGTCTTACTTACTACATAAGGTATATGTTAATGTATATATTTGTTGAAAACAATTTCAATTCAAAGGAAAAAGTTACTCTATATGCTTAAAATAATTTTGATTACTCCATGAAAGATCATTTAAAGATTGTGTCGTTCAAGAACAAATTTGCAAGTACTCTTTATAATTTGATTTGAGCTCTATAAATACTAACAAAATTTGCAAGTGCTGTGATTATTGGTCGAACACTACAAATAATGTATTTATCAAGTTTTAGTGCAAATTTTGTTGTATTACATGATTTGAAAAATGGATTTTTGTATGGTGTCTTGGGAGATCATTTGTAAATAAAAATATGGATGAGAAGATCACCATCCAAATTGCATGCTGCAAGATGATGAATGAAGAAAGCACACATGGAAGATAAACTCACAATGTTAGCCTTTCAATTGTCTCTAATCCCGATTCACCATAACGTTCGATGTTGGTTTTCTTGTTTCTTCATAGCCTTGTCTAGCCTCAATATCTCCACGGTTTTGTGGACAAAAGCTTGTGAATGCAACATGAGGCTACCGTAGAGATATTGGGGCTTGAGAAGGTGTGGATCAACAAGCAGACTAAGCGAGGGTGGTATGGTGAATCAGGATTGGAGACAATTGAAAGGCTCACATTTAAGGGTGATCTTCTATGTGTGTCCGCCTCATACGCCATCATGTATATTACAGCTTGAGTGGTGATCTTTCAATCCATTTTGTATTTATAATCAATCTCTCAAAATACCATATCTATTCTGTGTGTGTGTGTGTGTGTGTGTGTGTGTGTGTGTGTGTGTTGCTTCAATATCATGCTTATCATGCCTAGTGAATTTTGATCCAAAATTTGGTAAGTCCATTATTTGTAGCATCGAATTAGAAATGAGACTGCTTGCAAATTTTGTTAGTATCTAGAGGATTCAAATCAAAATCATGAAGACCGCTTTGTGAGTTTTCTCTTAAATGAGACAACCTTTTAATAATTTTCTAAGTAGTAATCAAAGAAATCATATACATGTAGAGTAAATTTTTCTTTTGGACTAAAGTTGTTCTCACCATCTATATAGATTAACATATATGTCATGTAGTAAGTATGATCAATGCAAGTGTTCATTACTTTTGTAATATAATTTTAGTTTTATGTGTTTGATATATGCCTTGAAATTAAATTTTTCTCTTTATGGTAGGATCTTGATAGTGTTCAATTTCTTACAGACTCATTCATTGATATGGCGAGAGTCCATCATGATGCATCGAGTTGCAGTGCTATCACGAGCGTGCAATCTGATAATCTTTAAATGTTTTCATAACCAACATTTATCTTACTTGATCTCTTACAAGTTTTTACAAAACACTAATGTGTGTCTTACCTAGCTATATGAAGTGATTTCTAGATAAAAGAAAATGACCTCATTCTCATGGTGATGAGGATCCGAACTTCAAGCCTATAAGCAGCAGCGGTTAACACATCAACGATTATGCATAAGTAAAAGATGTGCAATATATTTTTTATGTTTATTGTATACATATTTGAGCTCATACGAATTTCAATTTATACTAAGTTATACTGTAAAGGGATCAATTCAATTCTATTGCAAAAAGGCTTTGAGTCCATGCCTATAAAAGAAGCCTATGCTAAAAGATAAGGTATTTTTGGGTGAGTTATGCTCTTTGTAGGGTGATGAATCATGAGCTAGGCCTAGCTTTCCATGCTCATATAAATCTTGATGCTTTCAAGCAAATTCTTTTTCTTTCTTATTAATTTACTTTGTGCTTTCAAATTTTAACGAGTGCATGAGCGAGTAACTCCTTGAGGGTGAAAGGGAGAGGGGAGAAAGATTTAAGTTTATACTTATAATGAAAATAACAAAACATTGAAAAATCAGGGGAGAGAGACATGAATCATAGGAGAGGGGAAAGAGAGGTGGGGTTGGGGTTTTTGTGGAAATCTTGCGTAAACACCAACATGTTTCGCTTTGTAATTACTCATCACTAGTGCTTCAATCGGTGGTTGCTATCGCCTAGTAAATGAAGATGTGTTTCTATTCATGCAAGTAGTTGAATACCACAATTGGGCTTGATATGGGATCATCACACCAAATTTGTACGTTGTTGATAAGAGCATGGTCCACTTTCAAGATGGTGGATCCAAGGGGAGTTTGGGTATTGGCTTAAGGGATTAGATTGTAAATTTTGGATTAGATTGTAAAATTCCTCCACCAGCTAGACCGATGAGTGGAGAATCACCCATGCAAATTCCATCTTTGAGAGACTCGTCGCTAGCTGATATTGTAGGTGAGGGTGACAAAGCTTCGAAAGGGATGATTGAGAGTTATGACAAGAATCCTTAGAAGCAAAAGATAAAAAAGTGAATCATTGAACATGGATACTAGGTAAAAACCTTGTAATTATAAACTAAACATGCTCAATTTTGATGTACATAAAGTTTTCAAAGACGGTACAGTGCTTATTCTCATATAATTATCTTACATGTTGCTGTTTTCTTAGTTTACTAACAATGCATACATAATATACCTCACAAATTGATCGTGCACTAAAAGAGACCCTCTTTGGAGTATGCATTCTTTGATAATAGGAAAGACCCAAAAAAATAAAAAATGAAACGGACTTTGTTTGGAGTAGGTTTTCCTTACACAGGTGTAGGCAAAGAAAAGTATTATTGTTGCGCCATGAGGAGTTTCTGTGCGTTTATGATTGGTTCTCTCTCCCTCTTTACAAATCGACTGGTGGTTAATGACAAAAAAACTTGAAATATGATGAGAGAAAAATGGTGGGTCTAAAATTTTTAATCACGTGGTCCATATGACTACATATAGTGAACTTAATATAAAATTCAAGAAGCAAACGGAGGATGAACAAATGTACCTTGTCTATACCTATTCATATGTCCACAAAGGGCGGCTTGCGGTGTTCGAATTTCATGGGACAAAGGTGACACTTGTAAGACTTTAAGTTGGATCCTCATCATCACTATTGGAATTAGGTCATTTTTTCTATTTATAAAACATCTCATATAAGTTAGGTAAGAATATATTAGCACTTTGTGAAAATTCATAAGGATCAAGAAGACAATTAGTTTTTTGTTGATAGTAAAAAAAATATTGGTTACGAAAATATTGAGTGATTATCAGATTGCTTCCTTATGGAATTTCTACAACTCGCTGCATCGTGATGGTCTCCCATCATGGGAAACCATCGACATGATGGTCTCCCATCATGACGATGAATGACTCCGCAATTGTCGCAAGCATGCAATCCAATAATACAAGTGTAGAGAGGGAGAGAGAACCAATCATAAACGCGTGAAAACTCCTCATGGCGCAACAATAACACTTTTCTTTGCCTACACTTGTGTAAGGAAAACCTACTCCAAACAACATCCTTTTCATTTCTTTTTTTTTGGGTCTTTCCTATTATCAAAGAGTACATACTCCAAAGAGGGTCTCTTTTAGTGCATGATCGGTTTGTGAGGCCTATTATGTATGCATTGTTAGTAAATTAAGAAAACAACAACATGTAAGATAATTGTATGAGAATAAAGCACTAGTGTCTTTGAGAACTTTATGTACATCAAAATTGAGCATGTTTAATTCATAATCAAAAGGTTTTCAGATTATATCCATGTGCGATGATTCACTTTTTTATCTTTTACTTCTAAGAATGTCTTGTCAAAAACTCTCAACCAGCCCTTTCGAAGCTTGGTCACCCTCACCTACAATATTAGCTAGCAACCAAGCTTGCAAAGATGGCATTTGCATGGGTGATTCTCCACTCATTGGTCTAGTTGATGGAGGATTTTTACAATCTAATCCCTTAAGTCAATAGCCTAACTCCCCTTGGATCCACCATCTTGAAAGTGGACCATGGTCCTTATCAACAATGTACAAATTTGGTGCAATGATCCCATATCAAGCCCATTAGTGGTATTCAACTACTTGCATGAATAGCAACACATCTTCATTTATTAGGCAATAGCAACCACCAAATGAAGCACTAGTAATAACCAATTACAAAGCAAAACATGTTTGGTGTTTACGCAAGATTACCACAAAAACCCCCACCCCACCTCTCTTTCCCCTCTCCTATGATCCATGTCTCTCTCCCTCGATTTTTCAATGATTTTCTACTTTCATTATAAGTATAAACTTAATTCTCTCTCCCCTCTTCCTTTCACCCTCAAGGAGTTACTCTCTCATGTACTCATTAAAATTTGAACGAACAAAGTAAACTAATAAGAAAGAAAAAGAATTTTCTTGCAAGAAGCAAGAGTTACATAAGCATTGAAAGCCCAAGCTCATGATTCATCACCCTACATAGAGCGTACCTCACCCAAAAATAACTTATCTTTTAGCATAGGATTCTTTAATAGACATGGACTCAAAGCCTTTTTGCAATAGAATTGAATTCATCCCTTTCCACTATAACTTAGTACAAGCTCCTCATGGTGCAACAATAACACTTTTCTTTGCTTACACTTGTGTAAAGAAAACCTACTCCAATCAAAGTCCGTTTCAATTTCTTTTTTTTGGGGTCTTTTCTATTATCAAAGAATACATACTCCAAAGAGGGTCTCTTTTAGTGCATGATCCGTTTGTGAGGCCTATTATGTATGCATTGGTAATGAGCTAAGAAAACAGCAAAATGTAAGATAATTGTATGAGAATTGTATGTACATAAAAATTGAGCATGTTTACTTTACAATTAAAAGGTTTTCAACTAATATCCATGTGCGATGATTCACTTTTTTATCTTTTGCTTCTAAGGATATCTTGTCAAAACTCTCAACCAGCCCTTTCAAAGCTTGGTCACCCTCACCTACAATATCAGCTAGCAACCAATCTCACAAAGATGGTCTTTGCATGGGTGATTCTCCACTCATTGGTCTAGTTGATGGAGGATCTTTACAATCTAATCCCTTAAGTCAATACCCTAACTCCCCTTGGATCCACCATCTTGAAAGTAGACCATGCTCCTTATCAATAATGTATAAATATGGTGCAATGATACCATATCAAGACCATTAGTGGTATTCAACTACTTGCATGGATATTAACACATCTTCATTTATTAGGCAATAACAACCAACGAGTGAAGCACTAGTGATGAGCAATTACAAAGCGAAACATGTTTGGTGTTTACGCAAGATTGCCACAAAAACCCCCACCCCACCTATCTTTCCCCTCTCCTATGATTCATGTCTCTCCCCTGATTTTTTAATGATTTTCTATTTTCATTAAAAGTATAAACTTAAATCCCTCTCCCTTGTTCCTTTCACCCTTAAGGAGTTACTCGCTCATGCACCCATTAAAATTTGAAAGAACACAAACTAATAAGAAAGAAAAAGAATTTTCTTGAAAGAATCAAAGAGTTACATGAGCATGGAAAGCCCTAGCTCATGATTCATCGCCCTACAAAGAGCATACCTCACCCAAAAATACCTTATTTTTTTAGCATAGGCTTCTTTAATAGACGTGGATTTTGCAATAGAATTGAATTATCCCTTTACACTATAGCTTACTACAAACTCAAACTCATATGAGCCCAATTATCTATACAATAAACATAAAAAAATATACTACACATATTTTAGTTATGCATAATCTTTGATGTGTTAACCGCTAATGCTTATAGGCTTGAAGTTCGAATCCTCATCACCTTCGGAAAAAAGTCAATTTCTTTTATCTAGAAATCATTTCATATAGCTAGGTAAGACAGACATTAGTTTTTTGTAAAAACTTGCAAAGATCAAGTAAGATAAATTTTGGTTAGGAAAACATTTAAATATTATCGGATTGCACGCTTGCGACAACTGCGGAGTCATTCATCGACATGATGGGAGACCATCATGATGCATCAAGTTGTAAAATTTCCATAAGAAAGCAATTTGATAATCACTCAATATTTTCCTAACCAATATTTTCTTTACTATCAACAAAAAACTAATTGTCTACTTGATCCTTATGAATTTTTACAAAGTGCTACTATATTCTTACCTAACTTATATGAGGTGTTTTATAAATAGAAAAAATGACCTAATTCTGATAGTGATGATGAGGATCCAACTTAAAGTCTTACAAGTGTCACCTTTGTCCCATCAAATTCGAACACTGCAAGCCGTCCTTGGTGGACATATGAATAGGCATAGACAAGGTACATTTGTTCATCCTCCGTTTGCTTCTTGGATTTTATATTAAGTTCACTATACGTAGTCATATGGACCACGTGATTAAAAAATTTAGACCCTCCATTTTTCTTTCATCATATTTCAAGGTTTTTTGTCATTTAACCACCAATCAATTTGTACAGAGGGAGAGAGAACCAATCATAAATGCACAGAAACTCCTCATGGTGCAACAATAACACTTTTCTTTGCCTACACTTGTGTAAAGAAAACCAACTCCAAACAAAGTCCGTTTCATTTCTTTTTTTTTTGGGTCTTTCCTATTATCAAAGAGTACATACTCTAAAGAGGGTCTTTTTTAGTGCATGATCTGTTTGTGAGGCCTATTATGTATGCATTGTTAGTAAATTAAGAAAACAACAACATGTAAGATAATTGTATGAGAATAAGCACTAAGGTCTTTGAGAACTTTATGTACATCAAAATTGAGCATGTTTAATTCATAATCAAAAGGTTTTCAGATTATATCCATGTGCGATGATTCACTTTTTTATCTTTTACTTCTAAGAATGTCTTGTCAAAAACTCTCAACCAGCCCTTTTGAAGCTTGGTCACCCTCACCTACAATATTAGCTAGCAACCAAGCTTGCAAAGATGGCATTTGCATGGGTGATTCTCCACTCATTGGTCTAGTTGATGGAGGATTTTTACAATCTAATCCCTTAAGTCAATAGCCTAACTCCCCTTGGATCTACCATCTTGAAAGTGGACCATGGTCCTTATCAACAATGTACAAATTTGGTGCAATGATCCCATATCAAGCCCATTAGTGGTATTCAACTACTTGCATGAATAGCAACACATCTTCATTTATTAGGCAATAGCAACCACCTAATGAAGCACTAGTGATGAGAAATCACAAAGTGAAACATGTTTGGTGTTTACGCAAGATTGCCATGAAAACCCCCACCCCACCTATCTTTCCCCTCTCCTATGATCCATGTCTCTCCCCTGATTTTTCAATAATTTTATATTTTCATTATAAGTCTTAACTTAAATCTCTCTCCTCTCTTTCTTTCACCCTAAAGGAGTTACTCGCTCATGCACTCATTAAAACTTGCAAGAACAAAGTAAACTAATAAGAAAGAAAAAGAATTTTCTTGGAAGAATCAAGAGTTACATGAGCATGGAAAGCCCTAGCTCATGATTCATCACCCTACAAAGAGCATACCTCACCCAAAAATACCTTATCTCTTATAGACATGGACTCAAAGCCTTTTTGCAATAGAATTGAATTCATCCCTTTACACTATAACTTAGTTTAAACTCAAACTCATATGAGCCCACATATCTATACAATAAACATAATAAAATATACTACGGACAGAGAGAATTTCACTTTGCAAGGAGCAAGCCAAAATACCTCCAACCTACATGAGCTAGACATAGGCTGAGGCCGCTTTGCCTCCCTCCATGAATCCAAGATCTGAAAGGATCTTAAATACCAATAGGTGATAGGGTATCAACACCAACCATGCCAATTTACTTGCCACGCCTCTTTGATACCCATCATCAGGTGTTTAGGCAAAGGCAAGGCAAGATCCCCGACGCATTAGTCGTGTAGGGCATTCAACCCCCGATGCACTAACCGTGTAGACAAGCCTAACAATAAAATAAGACCTAGGCAATACTCTCGATCCAGCGATCGCCGCAGGTCATCGACCCTTTTTGTTTAAGGCTAAGTGATGTAGGTGATCGTATTCTTGTAGCTACGCTGCCATGAGAACATAATACATGATTCCA
Source organism: Adiantum capillus-veneris (assembly GCF_014529385.1). Lineage (NCBI taxonomy): Eukaryota > Viridiplantae > Streptophyta > Polypodiopsida > Polypodiales > Pteridaceae > Adiantum > Adiantum capillus-veneris. Next base: position 40,072,793 of record NC_140945.1, on the reverse strand, counting down.
ATCACAATAGCATCTTCCATATGCACACACAATCTTTTCCAAGCAATTGGAATGTACAGGGTCTCTACCCTTACACATCCACCATAAACCATCAAAATCACTTTATGTTTCAATCCAAAAATCATAAAGCATACTTCAATTCCATCACATAGGTGAGCACTCCACCCACCTGAGGGTGATGCACATCCAATCTTGCAAAACTATTTTAGCTCATAACATGGCTGCAAAACATATAGCAGCACAACCATATCCCAAAAAAAAGATCCAAGAGCCATACCCGCTTCCACAACCAAATCACAACCATAATCCATGAGGGGTCTCAACCCTTGACCATGACCCATATTGAACCAACTCCCACACTTGGAGCTCGACATATCCACTTCAATCAAACTGAGCCCACATACATGGCCCTTAAGACATGAACTTTTTATGCATAAAAGAAGTCCAACTGTCGACTAAACATGACTTCAAAATCCAATTTTGACAATGTCTTAACCATGCACAAATGATGCACTATGACCGCACCTCACACCCTAGCACATAGAGCTAGTTTTGGCCTAGAAGGGTGAAAAGCAATATATGCATGTACATGAGGTGTCCACATCCATCCATGAGGTTACATACATCACATGAAATCATCCCATCAATCTTACCGTCACCTTGATCAACCATATACCATAACATCACATATATACGAAAAACAACTTTTTGTCATTTTTGGGTGCATGCATAATAGGCAAATGAAATTATTTCACCTCAAACCAAATGCCTCAAGATCAGATCCATAATATAAACTAACATCTTATCACATCACTTTGCCCACATGAAACTTATGCAAACTATCATGACACAAGAAGAAAGCCATCGTATTCATATTTTCCCATACGGTTTGGATTGACTAATCATATTTCCCAAATAATTTTATGGACATCAAACACTTGAAATCAACTCACCAAAACAAACCATAAAACATATGTGAACCACTTGTCCAACTCACAAGGTCATATGGTACTCCCCCTTGTGGTAGCACCCCTACACGAGTAGGTAATCCCGTACAAAGAACAATTAATAACTCGCCCTCACAAAGTGTTATTAGTGATCTAAATACATTTATCAATAAATTTGATCAAGGTTTTGGTTGGGTTAAGTGGGTTTGTTCTTTTGATGAATCTATCCAGTGGTTCTCCAAGGAGCATAGGGCCAAAATTTTGATTGTGCAATGGGCAGCAAGCTGTGTTTTGTAATAGAAATAGCCTATGAACTTAGAGAATGCGGAATTAAGAGAATTAGAGTGAGAAACTTTGAGAGCATAGAGGGTGAACTTAATTGGTAGTAGCAACTTAATCATAGAAGTTAATTAACTAGGCATGAGCAATACTTTTGCAAGAGAGAGAGTTTAGAGACTATGACAACAGTTGAGGACCGGATTTATGTGGAGCCGGTCCCCCCTCCAAAAGGCATTTGTATTATAGATTCTCTCATTAAGAGAGACTTGGTACAATACAATCTTTGTGTTCCTTGAGACCTCTTTGGCGGTATGAAGATGAAAGCTTCATACACCAAGCTTTTGCTTAATAGCAACAATCAATCTTAGCTTGAAAACAATCAAGAGCTTGTGAGCATTATCAATCCTTGTGTTCCCTAAATCATTTGGGTGCATGAAGATGTGAACTTTTATGCATCAACTTGTGTTTAAAGCAACAATTAATCTACCTTGCAATACAATTAATCTACTTGCAATAAACCATTAGCCTTCTTGAAATAAGCATAACATAAACTTGTGGAAAGCATTGACTATCCCAAGCCTCAGTCCCAAGACCTCAAACACCTTCGAAGGTGGAGAGAGCTAGCAGGGAATGAGGGTAGGGAAGAGGAAGAAGAAGTATTCCATAGAAGAAAGAAATGGTTCCTCACTTATCATCACTCTTTTTGCTTAGCATACATAATAGCATAGTAATGAAGATGGAGAAGATGGCAAGCTTAAGCATTGAAGCATAGCTCTTAGTTGAATTTGCACTTCATAGCCAAGAGTGTTGGTGTAGGCTCTCAACTTCTCAATGAGCTTGGAGAAGGAGATGGAGCTCTTGCACCTTGCATAGCACACCATGAGAGTGTTTGTGAGTGTGCGTGGGTGAGTATACCCCCTAAGCAACCCCCTAGCTTGCTTGGGTCGACCCCCCTTGTAGCTCATGATTGAAGCTCATTGGACCCCTCCAGGCCTAGCCAACCACAAGCAGGAGGTATTACAAGCAGCAAGGGTAGCCTTGGGACAAGTATCCCCCTTTCCCCTTTGAGAGTGAGGACTTGATAAATTTAAAATCAATTAATTAAATCTCCTAAATTATCATTGGACCCCTTGAGTGGCAACCAATACGCTTCAGGCACACCATGAGGGCAACATGAGGAGGAACTTGACCAAGTGTCCCTTTTGCTTTCTTTGTACCATGCATGCCTTGTGTGAGTGTGTGGGTGTTCTCTCTAATCCCCCCTCATGTAGGGCCCGCCCTCTCCTTGTAGGGATTGAATATTTGACTTTTTGACACCTCAAGCCCCTCATGCATAGGCCCAGTTCCCACCACAAGCTTGGCCCTTAAGCACTTTAAGCTTGGGCTGGGTTCTCACCTCAAGTACAACCCTAGCATCTCAAGCATGTCAAGCACCTCAAGCATCTCAATCATCAAGCACCTCAAGCATCTCAAGCACCTCAATCATCAAGCACCTTAGTCATCAAGCATGACAAGCAGGACAAGCACCTCGAGCTGGGTTGGGTTCCCGCCTCAAGCTCAACCCTAGCTTACCTAAGGTCAAAGGACTTTTACACACATTATTGGAGGTCTTCAATGAAGCTAACCCTAAGGTCTTATGCTCCATTGGTTAGCCTTGCTCTTTGATACACCATCTTTCATTTGGGCCCTTTTCTATTGGCCCCGTGTTGAGATAGATCTATAAGCACATCTCAATATCTTAACCCTTGTTCCCCTTTATTCTCCCACATTAAATGATCAGTTTAATATGAAAAAATCATTTGGATTGGTTATTAGTTTTTATGACAGTTTTGACCATAACTCTTTACTCTTGTGGAATTTTCACATGACACACGAAGAAAAAATGTTCTAAATGATATGTTTAATCTTTGGTTTAAAGGGTTTGATCTTATTCATAGCGGTTTAAGAGATATGGTCAAAACCGTGTTCCTACCATCTACATGACGTGAAACGAAAAGAGATTTTTATGTACATATGTGACCATAAACACACCGTGTGCATAATTCAACGTGCTAAACATGAAAAAACAAGCATGGAGAATCCTTGTACACATATAATAAGCCTATATATGCCCTTGTATACAAAAAAGAAACCACCAAGAGAGTAGCTACTCAAAAAACGGAGTACATAGAGAAAGAGATGCTGACTATGGAGCTTAAAGCTTCTTACCATGTTTTAGGCATGATTATCGGCTGTCAAAAATATTCTTGCTTTGTTGCAAGAGAGTGGCGATGAGAGCTACGTAGAGGTTTTCAGCACGAAGTCATTGGAGAATGCGCACACCATGAAAAGGGAAGAGAAGATAGTAAGCAAGTAGAGAGAGTGTGTTCTTTTTCTTCTTCTTCCCGCAAACGAGAGAGATCTTATGGAGATGGTGATGGAGAGCTTGCACCACTTTGTATAATACGTATGTATTACCGTGCAGTAGTAGACACAACTCTCGGCACTGAAAACTGAGCACTCTATAGAAACTTATAGGTGTTGGATGAGGCAAGAGTGTGTCCCAAGGCAGTAGCTAGCGCCCCCTTTGCTAGAAATAACCCCACAGCTTTTTGAACTTCACTAAAAACAAGGATTTTACTTTTGGTGGTCCCCCTATTTCCCTTAAGTTTTAGTAAAATTGATTAATTGAACAGTATCCTGGCAACTAATGTAACTATGACTAAACTATGCTGCATCGTGATCCCCCAACATAACTATGACTCTCCCATACTTCTCCGATGTATTTACGATCCTACTTTTTATAAGAATAATACCTATAAAAATCCCATTTGATCTCATTTCTTCATCGGATAGTCGTTCTTATACCCGGCGGTGATAAAAATAATATTTTCATATTTAGGTAATCCTAAAAGGGACTTTTCTTTTCAAAAACACCAAAAAACACAAAAAGCTAAAAATAGTGTAGAAAGAAAAAAAGTAAAATTTTCTAAAATTGAACCAATGTTCCCCTTGTCCATCAGAATAGAAAGCAGACTCGCTTTTCACTAAAAAAAACACTAAAAATCATGAAAAGCTAAAAATAATGTGAAAAGCGACTAAAAAGCAGATTTTTACAAAATTGAACCATAACTTTCCCGAGACTCGTAGATTAAGGATCCAGCCCTGATTTTTGCAAAAAACCACCGAAAAGCACAAAAAGCATGAAAAAGCTTAAAAAAAACTAAAATTTCTGAAACTGAACCAAACGCCCATGTGGCCTACTGGAACATGAAAATGACCTTGCTTTTCATTTTAAAGCCTCAAGAAACTGTCAAACAAGTATTGTAGACCAAAATTTCACGAAGCGGATATTGGAATCTATTTTTCTTATTTTTAAAAGAGACCCAAAAATTGGGGATCTTACAGTGGCCATTTGATTCCATTTGCTTCATGTGTAGTAATCATCTTCTTCATGCTTGATTCCGTGACTTTTTTTTCATTTTTTATGGTGTATACCTGGCTCTTCTTTACTTATATCATTGATCTTGGTTTTTACGTCTTCATTAACTGTTGGAATTAGGGTTGCAGAGAAACACACACAGCTTGGAGAAGACGAAGGAAGCTCAAGGCACACTATAGAGAGTGTGTTACTTAGTGTGCAATGGAAAGATAGATAGCCCTAGAGTGATGGGCGTATATACAATGCACGGGGGAAAAACCTCCTAAAGAGGGAAAAAATGCCCCGACGGTCCTAGTGTGTTCACACACATCACTACCACATGTATATGGTAACAAATCCCCCCTGGAGTGATGCGGTCAACGAGAGCTGGCACATCAGTAAAGGGAAGTGCCATGCCCTGAGGACAGGATCAGTCCACAAAGGGGAGTAAGCCCAAAGCTTTGCGGAAAGCTTCAAGTTTCTCACGTGACAATGCCTTTGTGAAAAGATCTGTAAGGTTGTCCTGTGTTGGCACATAAGCCAAGCTGATCTCTCCTGCTGAGAGTCTCTCCTTGACATAGTGGTAATGCACCTCAATGTGCTTTGTGCGAGCATGAAAAACTGGGTTCCTCGCAACTGCCAATGCGCTCTGACTGTCAATGTAGATAGTGTTGGCAGTGTCCTGTCCAACACCCAAATCAGCCATAAGGCGTCTGAGCCATACACACTCAACTGTAGCTATGAAGACTGCCCTATACTCAGCCTCACAACTCGAAGTGGCCACAGTAGGTTGCTTCTTGCTCAACCATGATATACATGAACTGCCAAGCATGAAATAAAAACCACTTGTGGACACTCGCGTGTCAAAACAACCAGCCCAATCTGAGTCCGAAAAAGCATGTAAGTCTGGCGGCAATGATCCCCCCTTGGGATAAAACAAGCCAAGATGTAAAGTGCCACTAAGGTAGCGGAAAATCCTCTTGACAGCTTGCCAATGCTTAGACCCTGGGCTATGCATAAATCTGCTGACCTGTGAGACTGCAAACTGAATATCCGGCCTCGTGTTGCATACATAAATGAGGCAACCAACAGCAGTTTGGTAAAGAGTGACATCAGCAGGATCGCCAGCATCATGTAGACTCAACTTCAAACCTGTTCCCATGGGAGTGGCAATAGGTTTGCAATCCTCAAGTCCAAACTTACATAGCAATGTCTCTATGTAACTTTTCTGACACAAGGCAATACCACCATCACACTGCTTAAACTGTATACCCAAGTAATGATGCAACAGCCCCAAATCTTTCATCTTGAAAGTAGCATTCAAATCAGCCTTAAATTCAGCAATATGTCTCTCATTTGGTCCAGTGATTAGCAAATCATCAACATAAAGAACCACGATGAGAAATACATCACCCTCACACTTTACATACAATATGCTTTCTGTTGGACTATTACGAAAGCCTTGTTTGACCAAATGAGTGTCAGATTTCTCATACCAAGCACGAGGAGATTGCTTCAACCCATACAAAGCCTTGTTACATTTGCACACTTTGTCCTTTTGTCCTTTTATGACAAAACCGCGAGGCTACGTTACATAAACTTCCTCAAATATGTCACCATTCAAGAAAGCAGTAACAATGTCTAATTGATGTACATCCCAACCAAAATGAGCTGCCAATGCACATAGAAAATGCACAGTAGTCATACGACAAGTGGGAGCAAAAGTCTCTTCATAATCTATGCCTTTTTGCTGTGCATAACCTTTTGCAACAAGTCGAGCCTTATGGCGATCAATCTCACCATCTGGTTTGCGTTTCAACTTGTAAACCCACTTCGTACCAATGGCCTTTTTGCCAGGAGGAAAATCACATAAAGTCCATGTGTCATTTTCTATAAGTGCATCATATTCAGATTGCATGGCAGCCATCCAATTTTTTGAATTCTGTGCTTCATCAAAAGACAGAGGCTCCTCAACATCATGTAAGCTAGACACAACCAAAGCATAACAATCTCATGCATAAGATGCATGGCGAGAGCCTGAACGAGTACGACTAGACAAAGGTGCATCCAATTTACTGTCACGCAAAGTGTGCACCAGCCATTTTGGCACACCTCTAGCCTGCTCATTTTCAGCCCTTTCCTCATCAAGTACATCATGTACATCTGCATCAGTAATAGGCTGATCTAAAACATTTTCAGAAACCCCCATAGGCTGTACATTTGCCTCATTGGAACTTACATTCGTATTTCCACCACTGAAAAGAGGCAACAAAGTGTCATAAATGTCCTGTGAGCTTACATTATTGTCTCTAGTACATGACAGCAAGGGTTGAACAGAATCTTCCACAAACACTACATCCCGAGAAACCAAAATACGTTTTGTTTGCGGATGATACAACCTGTAACCTTTGCTTTCAGCACTATAACCAACAAAAATACATTTGACAGCCTTATCATCCAATTTTCTGCGCTGCACTTGTGGCACCAAAGCATATGCCAAACAGCCAAAAACACGCATGTGCTCAATAGAAGGCTTTCTATCATGCCATGCTTCATATGGAGTAATAGACTGCAAAGCTTTCGTAGGACACCTGTTAAGTACATAAGTGGCACACATAATGGCCTCAAGCCAAAAAGAATGCGGTAAAGCTTGACTTTTGACCATACATCGTGCATGTGGCCCGAACTGAACCATCCTTTGGAAACTTAGAACGCTGCATCTTACCCAAAATACAGCCTTCACAAACATGTTTGACATGTGCTTCAAGAGGTGGCAAAGAAGCCACCATGTCAGATTTCTGCAAACGCAGCAAATTGGAAAAATTCAGATGACCAAAACGTGCATGCCAAAGTTTTGCATCTGAAATAGCCCTTGAATCTGCAACAGCATTTGCAAAGTTTTGTCTACACTTGTCATACAAAGTGAGCTTATACAGCTCACGGCACAAAAGCCCAGATGCAACAATTTCATCACCAAAACTGAGATCATGAACTGTACATCTGTCATCCACAAATTTGACTACAAGTCCAAGTCTAGCAAGTGCGGATACAGATAAGAGATTCTTCTTGATCCCAGGTACATAAAGTGCATCAACAAGTGTGAAAGAACTGCCATTAGCAGCAGTAAGCACAATCTTTCCAACTCCCTGAACTGGATAAGAGGCATTATTGGCACAAGTGACTGAATTCCCATGAGGGACAGACTCGAGAGAGGTAAACAATTCACGATGTGAGGTAATGTGCTTTGTAGCACCACTGTCGAAATACCACACATTTGAATCTGCAGCAACTGACAAGCATGCATCATGGACAACAAGATTGTAAGTGCACTCTGCGCTAAAAGCCCATTCTGCATCAACATCAGCAACACAGTCTCCTTTCACAGAAGACTCAACAATGGCTGCATTTGTAGTGGAACCACCCTCTTTCTTCTTAGCCTCTTTGGCCTTCAACTTAGGACACGACTTGATCAAGTGATCATTGGATTTACAATAATGGCAACGCATCTTCTTTTTTCCCTTATCACCAGAATTACCAGACGAAGTACTGCCAGCAGAAGCATTAGGAACATAATTTTTGCCACTCGCAGCAGAACCATAAGAAGTGGCTGCATTGTTGTTATCACCCTTTCTTTGAGAAGCAATAAAAGCCTGTTCAACTGCACGCTGCCTAGTCCTGTTTTTTCTGGAAAGTGACTCTTGCAACAGCAATGTGCATAATGCATCAAACTTGACAACTTCAGGATTTCCTTGGGTCATCAGTCTCCAAGTACTAGCAAAAGTCTGGTAGGAATCTGGTAAGGCATCAAGAACAGTCTGCACAAGGGAACTGTCTGAAATGACTTCACCTGCAGAAATAAGCTGCTCATTGATATCCTTGACACTAGCAAGGAAAGTGTCCATATCATCTTCCTCATGCATAATCTTCGACTCCAACTCTTTACGCAGCAAAGCAATTTTAGCCTCATTGCGGCTTGCATAAAGACCTGCTAAAATATCCCAAGCCTGTTTTGCAGATTTTGCTGAACGGATTTGAGGAACAATGGTGCGCTTCACAGACAACGCAATCAATGCATGAGCCTGCGCATCCTTAACATCCCAAAGAGCTTGTTCTGCCGTAGGCAAAACAACTCTAACAGCTGCAATCCTTGCAGCAAGACCTGCAACATCCTCAACATCGCCTACATCCTCAGAACCAGGACGTACATCAATGCCCTGAACAATGTTCCATACACCCTTTGACACAAGAACATGTTGCATCATATAAGCCCACATAGGCTAGTTGTCCCCATCCAACCTGTCCTCAGCAGCAAACATCTTGAACACATCTGTGTTGTTGTTGTCAGCCATGGTAAATGCTGACCTGATGTGAAAACTGTCCGAAAATAGGAGAAATGGAGCAGGAACAACCTGTGCTATATAGCACAAACCGTAGAAGACTATAAGGCACCTGTTATGCAAAAAACGACACTGACAAAAATTCTGCACAAAATGACGAAATAGCCTGTGCAGTACTGCTTGTAGTGGAAACGGAGGCCGAAATGAGCCCAAATCAAAATTATGAGCAGACCAAGCTCTTTGAGCTGCCCCAAAATTTTTTGTCGACCTGCGAACGCTCGCCAAAGCTCACTTAAATCGGAGAAAGTGAGCAGGCGTGTGCCGGAGCAGCTGGCGACTAAGCCCGGGAGGACGTGACCTGCTCTGATACCAATTGTTGGAATTAGGGTTGCAGAGAAACACACACAGCTTGGAGAAGACGAAGGAAGCTCAAGGCACACTATAGAGAGTGTGTTACTTAGTGTGCAATGGAAAGATAGATAGCCCTAGAGTGATGGGCGTATATACAATGCACGGGGGAAAAAACCTCCTAAAGAGGGAAAAAATGCCCCGGCGGTCATAGTGTGTTCACACACATCACTACCACATGTATATGGTAACATTAACTCCATCTTTGTAAAATAGAATGAGGCTCATGCTTATTATGCAAATGATGGAAATTCTAAGAGATTTTATGCAGGTATGCAATGGGGGTCTTAACAATAGGGATAGTATCCTCTATGTCAATGACTAACCCATTACAATGGTAGAGCATTAGTGCAAGCACAAATACAATTGTTTAAAGAAATACTCCCCCTTGAGTGGCTCTTGATTAAGAGTCAAAAGCATGGTAATTCTTTGAAACCCTTTGTAGTGTAGAATTTTGGTTTTTGAAACCCTTTTAATAAGAATTAAAAATATTTGAAGAGGGATTCAGATTCAAAGGTTTGGGTTAAATGAATGGGAATTGAATTTATTTATTTACTTACTATCTTGCAATAAAAAAATGATTTACTAGCAATGTGGACCTTGTTTGCAAAGGGCCAAGAGGATGATGATTTGAAGCCCTTGTGAGGGCGAAGCTTGGGATAGAAGATCTAGGCAAGGATCACTCTTTTGAGGCAAGCTCCAACGCGGGACAAGGGGCCAAGATGCTAAGATTTTTAAAAAATGTCAAAAATGGAAAAATTTACATTGGTTGCCAAAAACTTGTTGCCAAAAACCGTGTGAGCACGATGAGAGTTGAGGGTAGCCGAGGATGTGCAGGTTGAGGGCCGGTGCTGAGTAGTTTGCAAGACAAATGGACGCGACTTCAAGCACTGTTGGATATAAAGAACTTATACATTGATGGGAGCAAAGAAATTGAAGTTGAGGCCAAAGTGGACTAATCTGAGAAGTCTAGGGATTGCACAGTAAGAAAGGATCACACAAGAGTAAGAGCAATTGAGAATGAGATTACAGAGTGGATGGAGAATGCGAGGACAAGCACAGCACGGGTTGAGCCTTGAGTGAATAATAGCTGAGGTATTATGGTTGAGGTTTGAGCACCTGGATTGAGCAATGGCGGCTAGGCACTGTAGCGTTTTTTTGTGGATGGCATGCTCGGCCTGAGTACACTGTAGGGATGGAAATTGAGCATTTAAGTAGCACCTGTTGGAGCTTGTGGAGTTGGGAGCACATGATAAGCAATGTTACTAGTCAATGGCATGTGAGTGAAATGAAATCATCTCTAAAGTGGTCAGCTCAGTATCTAAGTGGGCATGTATAGAGCAACTTCAACCCTCAAGGCTTATTTGATTTATCAGAGCAAGCAACAAAGTGAGTGGCTGCTAGGCGAGCTTTATTTATAGATTTGGTGCAACATTAAATGCCCAGGCAGGTGCAGATTGGTGATGGGACGAGGTCAAGGTCCTTCTTCAATGGCGAGCTATAGTAGCCAAGGAGACCATATGCGTGCATCACCAGATAAAGCCTCAAAATTCTTTTCAACTCGTCAGCCTATCAAATCCCCTTACAAGAAAAGGAACTACTCCTTAAATTTAGCCTCCCAAAATTAGGTTCTCAATTACTCTTAACCTTACCACGACCCGAGTCAGCTCCTCTCTAACTAAAGATGATTGTGGGAAAAATACTAACTTATGCTAATCTAGAGGACAACATTACATGAATGAATGCAAGAAATTTGGATATTTTTTTTTAATGCAAGATGAGATTAATAAGATGCTAAATACAAGTGATTAATCCTATACGTATGTGGATTAAAGGAATTCTAATGATGGATCTCGTGTAGGTAGAGACTACCTACATGCTAGCACTTTGATACCATGTGATATGATTTTGGTTAAGGCAAATAGGTGAGTGGCATTCATGGGGCAATCCGTATAATGGATATAATTACAACAAGACATAGATTTAATGTGTATGCAATTGTAGACATCAATGCATTAAATTGTAAATGAGCTAAGATACATATTGCTCTTATAGCCCAATGCTAGGCTTCTAAAAGCATAGAAGTCATGGACCTTTTTTAATGTAGTCTTTGGTCTTCATTTAAGACAGTCTTCATGGGTCATGGATGTATGCATGCATGTATGCCTCATGGAAGTGTATGGTCATCATGTCATGGAGAGAGACGGTATTCCCATAGCACTCCATGGCTAGGGCAATTCCAAAAGTTTGAATATGAAAATAATTTCATTCAATTTTTAGTCTGGATCAGTATTGCCCCTGTAATGGAAATTGCCTATGAACTTTGAGAGTAGCGAAATTAGGAATTTAGGTGAAGCACTTTTGAGAGATTCTTTGTGAACATAGCGGTTGAACTTAATTGATGGTAGCAACATAAACATGGTACTTAGTTAACTTGGCATGAACAATACTTTTGCAAGAGAGGAGTTTAGAGAACATGACAATAGTTGAGGACTGGATTCATATGGAGCCGGTCCCCCCTCCAATAGGCATTTGTATTATAGTTTCTCCCATCAAGAGAGACTTGGTACAATACAATCTTTGTGTTCCTTGTAACCTAGGTGATGCAATGAATATGGAAAGCTTTATGCATCACAAGCATAACATAAACTTGAAGAAAGCATTAACTATCCCAAGCCTCAGTCCCAAGGCCTCAAACACCTTCGAAGGTGGAGAGAGCTAGCGGGGAATGAGGATAGGGAAGAGGAAGAAGAAACATTCCATAGGAGAAAGAAATATTTTCTCACTTATCATTACTCTTCTTGCTAGCATACATAATAGCATAGTAATGAAGATGGAGAAGATGGCAAGCTTAAGCATTGAAGCATGACTCTTGGTTGGACTTGCATTCCATAGCCAAGAGTGTTGGTGTAGGCTCTCACTCTCACAAGCTTGGAGAAGGAGGTGGTGTTCCTCAACTTTCACCAAGTGAGAATGTATTTCTAAAATGAGTGTGTGTGTGTGTGTGTGGAGTATATACCCCTAGCAACCCCCCTCCTTGCTTTGGGCTAGTGGTGACCTTTCTGCATGTTGCAAGCTCATTGGACCCCTCTCCCCCTAGCCAAAATCACATGCAGCATGCAGTCAAGTACATGGGTAGTCTTTTGACAAGTGTCCTCCTTACCCCTTAGAGAGAGAGAGCTTGAAAATATCTAGATATTTGTTAGATGGAAGTAGAATCTCATTGGACCCCTCTTTAGCCCAACCAATAGCATTCAAGCACACCATGTGGTTAAGCTTAGTGAGAGTCTGACATGTGTCCCATGTGCTCTTTTAGATTTCCCCTAACTTTGAGATTTTTATGCATAGGAAGTTTCTCAAGCAACTTCCTCATTAAGTGTGTAGGTTCTCTTTTTGACTCAAGCATCTTACCTCCCATGCATAGGAAGCTTCTCAAGCAACTTCCTCATTAAATGTGACAAGTACCTCAAGTACCTTAGTCATCAAGTATGACAAGCACCTTAGGTGGAGTTCCCACCTCAAGCACAGCCCTAGCTTGCTTAATTTTAGGTCGGGTTCCCACCTCAAGCACAGTCCTAGCTTGCTTAAGGTTCCCACCTCAAGCACAACCCTAGATTGCTTAAGTTTAGGTCGGGTTTCCACCTCAAGCTCAACCCTAGTTTCCTTAAGGTCAAAGGACTTTTAACACTAACCATTGGAGGTCTTTAATGAAGCTAACCTTAAGGTATTTTAAGCTTCATTAGTTAACCTTGCTCTTTGACAAACCATCCCTCATTTGGGCCCCTTTACCATTGGCCCCGTGTTGAGATAGATCCATAAGCACATGTCTATATTCTAACCCTTGTTCCCATTTATTATCCCATATTAAATGATCAGTTTAATATGAGAAAATCATTTGGGTTGGCTAGATATTAGATATTTAATGATAGCCCCTACCTCATGAATCGATAGACATCAAAACGCAGATGTCAAAAGTAGATGGAACTTAATATTGCCATGAGACTTGACTAAGGAAGGGCAAAGTGACATGAAACATTTACAAGTATATCTTATAATCAACCATCCTCTAAGATAACCCAAAAATTCCATTTTAAAAAAATATCTTGACACAACTTACCAAGAAGGTAGAAGATAAAAGTGTTATGAGTGGTTTGCATGGACGAGATCGAGTGCCTCCTCTCGGGGAGAAGAGAGATATAGATATGCATGCATCCATAGCGATAATGAAGGCTTAGATGGATGTGATATTTGATAAGATGGTGAAGGCTTATACTTGTGTAAAGTAGTGGATACATCTGGGTATGTTGCTTAAACAACATGCTCTTTCCCTCAAGGATCTTGGAGCATGTAAGTAGCACGTGATTGGTAGCCTCAAAGAATTCTGCATTTTACCAAGGTGGATGCATGCTTTTGTCTATATTTGTGGATGTTATTTGCTATGGCCGTTAGATATCAGGAGTTGAGGGCTATGTTTTCTTGTAGATAATGGGTATACCCTGAGTGTTGATGTTTAGAAAAGATAATGTGTTGATGAGCATGAATGCTTTAACAGTCTAGGGGGTTTGCAAGTTATGCCAATTTTTTTTAAAATTTATTTTTTGGTTTTTTTTGGAGGATGGAATGTGACAAGATATGAATGTCGCATATTTCTTTGCCTTTTCTTGGACAAGTCTCATAGCAATGTTGTTGTAAAGTCCCATGTCTACTTTTGGGTTGGTTCTTCACATTCTATTTGATCATTGATGACTTGTGTAATCCATGAAATCCGTGAGAAGATCCAATCTAGCACTTCATGTGTTTCTTTGGAATCTTGATCGGCCCAAGCCACCATATCTCCTTTCCCAACTCCACACTGAAAGATGGATTATGAATCTCAACCTCATAAGAAGTTCTCTTTGCATAGGACGCGATTTCTGGGCGAGCAATTTCTGGCAAGCGCTTTTTAAGAATCGGGCGAGCGGATTCCCAAAAGAAGGGACAATCTCTCTCTCTCTCTCTCTCTCTCTCTCTCTCTCTCTCTTTTCAACTAAAAGTTGATTGTCATTTCACGACCAACTTACATTCAAACAAAAAACACCATGGAATCATTCAATACACTATTAATACGAGAAATTGAAGTTCCTTACACACAATTACGGTCTATTTCAAATAGCAAACCCCAAATCTATCTCTTCCATTGCATCAAAAGTAAATACATATGGGGGGTGATACATCATGGGTGATGTGGAGGAAAGAAGGGCAGTGGGGGGACATATGCTCTGGGAGGAAACAAAGGTCGTGCCAATGGGGGCAGTGCACCAAATGGTGGGGGAACTCCTCCAAATGGCAGAGGGTACGAACTATATGTGGGGGGGGCTGTAGGTAGTGAAAGAGGCAATGGATCAACCCTGGGCGGAGCCTCAGATGTGGAGGCAATGAACGCACTGGGAGACGGTCTAGTTGCACACCATGCCAAAACTGGGGCCGTGAAAGTGGGATATGTTAGCACTAAAATTGTGCACATAACTATGATTGTAAATAAGCGTGGCTTACCTGTCATTGCACAACACATCTGGAATAGCTTTTGCCAACTCTTTGGCACTAGCATGCACTGCAAGGTGGTGTGGCTCTACATGCATATCTGTATGTAGCAACATAAGATCAAATATATCTTTCAAGCAATGCTAAAGATAACAACACAACATTAACCATTTTCACGTACCTGGATGTTTATCTCCCACATCTCTAGCCATGTCTGATAGGTCCTTTGCAGCCCTACCATGTGATGGTGAACATGGAGGGGACTCCTGGATGCCCCCCACTGGTCTTGGAGTGAAGGATAGTGTCGGTACACTGTGGCTCATAGCACCAAGGCTATGAGCACTATCGCTGACTTCTACAGAATACTCCGCAACCACATGCTCACTCTCACTGTCACTGGAAACTACAGCCCTCTTCTTTCTCTTCCCACGTTGCTTGTCAGCTGATTGTGCTTGTGAGTCTTTCCTTGAGGTCTGTTTCTTCTTCTCCGGTTTCTTTGATGTGTTTGGAGATAGAGCATCCTCTATCACAACCGCTTTCTTTCGTGACGCACTATGCTCCGCTATTAATTAAAAGAAGAAGAGTTATTGAGCCCATATTCTATTGCTTCATGGCAAAGGTAAAAACTATGTAGAGGCATACCTATGTATAGCTCTTCCTCTTCGGGTGGGTACTCCTTGTCTGGGTAGTCCAGCGACCAAGGACACTTGAGCCACGCTCCCTTTGGCCGCAAGTCGTCTATCCACTCGTCAGGATATAAGCCTGTCTCCTCTCTCTCCGACCTGCACCATGCATCACTGGGGTGCTTGGGAATGGGAAAGACAAGAGCATCTCTCCACCATCTACAAGACAGACCACAATGTTTTCATTTGCATAGAGCAAGATTCGTGTGTCCTACTACATTCTTAATTTGTCAATTAAAGATGCCAAACCTGTACAACAAGCGCCGTGCCATACAAGCAAAATGGGGTTGCTCTTCGGGTTCCTGTGTGGACTTGATCCGAGCACTCCACTTCTTGAAGGCCTTCTCAAAGTGCTTGCGTCTGTATGTCAATAATGTGTGGGCAAGTGTGCAACCATGCCTACCTTCAACCTTCTCATGTTGGATAGCAACATCATGATTCTCGGCCTCCATTTTCTCGGCCATCTCAAGCACTCTCCTGCAGCAGCAGCAAATAATAAGTCACAAGTTACATTATCAACAAATTGCTAGCTGGTGCAGATGTTCACTAAATCTAACCTTTCCAATTGCCACCAGTACACATGATATCAAAGCCACTGGATCAAGGCGTTCTTCGTCAAACCGATGCCCTTCTCCTTCAAGGATGCATCACCGCCTTGGAGCAAATCAAGCAAGTGGCACTTCCTATCAAAGGAAAAGAGAGACTTATTTTATATTGCTACATAATAAAAAGAGAAATATATCCAATGATTTAAATGACTTTTACTTACTCTGTCAGGCTAATGCGTGCACGCGCAACCTCTGCCACTCTCGAGGGTGTCATTTTCGTGGTCTTCTTGCCCCAGCCTGTAAATGATATACATTTCTGGAAAAAATCGCTGCCATTCTCTGGATTTGCAATGGTGGCTATCTCAAGCCCTTTGCGCGTAAAGTATTGCTCCGTTTGAGATAGCGCTAGATTGATGCTTTCCTCGTATGCGTCAGGTGCCAACTCATAGTCAAAACTCCCTTTTGATGGCAGCCCTTCCGTTTTACTACTAAACATATGATCGAACTCTTCCTATCATTTTCCAAGGACTCAATCAAAATACACATAATAAGATTTCGCAATCAAAACATATTCTCATTTACCATTGGTTTAAAGCATACCTTCCAAAGTAGTTGCGCAAGGACAGCCATTGGCAATTTTAGCCACTTTGACTTGTTTGGCTTTGACTTGTTTGGACCACTAAAATTCAAAGCCCTTTCTGCTGCCAAACGCACTCTTTCAGGAAATTTTTACAAAAGTGAAGTAGGGTCCTCCAACCCTAGCTTTCTCATCATGAAAATATCATGAGCAATTGTGTAAGGCACTGAAACCCTCGTGGCCCTGTTTAACAATCGATTGTAATTTATATAGTTTAAAAATAAGATGCATTTACATTCGCAAAAAACAAAAAGGGCTCACCTATTAATAATACCCAAAACCAATAGAAACTCCGTTGTCTCATGGGGCTGAAAATCAACTAAAACGCGCTCCACCTTTGGTGCCTTCTCAATTGGAATGTCACTCTTGTTCATCCACCGCATCCATGCCTCCAATCGGTGATACCATCCCAAACCACAAAGTACCTCTCGACCATGTGACTAAGCTCGGGGATTTGGCAAAGCTCCTCATCCAAATCATATGACATTGCAAGATCCCTCGCAGCGTGACCACGAAGAGTAAATTGTTTGTGATCCTCCCCAGGAATCCGTTCACTAACAATAAATCTTGCCATGGTTGGTTGGTAGCTTTTGTTTGCAATGGAGAGTTGCAAATCGGCCACATGGTCATCATGTGTGCGGATGGCGGGGTTTGAAAGAAGACGACATAGAGGCAATCATGGAAGTTTACCATCGTATGGTACTCTATGAGAATCCACCCAACCCAATGAAATGTGCTTGTCGACAACGTTTCCAAATGCTTCATCTCTTACATCTTCAATAGCGGTACCTGTTTCCACACGATGACTGGGTCCGACGCTTGATTGTGATGTTCCATCCACTCCAGTTACGATGGACACAATGCGATCTAAAGAACTCAAGGCTTGAGATTGTTGGGTATCTTGTGTGCATAATGGAGGTACTTCTTGTGACGTAGTAACATCAACTTCACCCATGGCACCGGTATTTTTTGTTTGATTTCTTGTTCTCATGCTTGCGATAAAGAAGATAGATACATGATAATTTATGAGAAATAGATATAGGATGATTTATGAGAATTTGTAGGTTAGAGTTTGAGATGTGAACAAAAGGAAACTTGACAGAGAGAAAGAAAGAGATCTGTGCAATAGAAGAAAATAGAGAAGAAGAAAGTGAAAAGAGAAGATCAATGCACTTTATAAAGCTTTCATATTTTTTTTATTAATTTTAAATTTTTAATTATATTATTTTGTCCTTGTGTGTGTGTGTGTGTGAGAGACAAGTATGTGTGTGTGTGTTGGCATGTACGTGTGTGTGTGTGTGGTGGCGTGTGTGTGTGTGTGTATGTGCTCGTGCACTTGTGTGTGTGCGCGTGCACGCCTATGCGTGTGTGTGTGTGTGTGTGTGTACACACACACACACGCATGCGTTGTCATTTGTGTGTGTGTATGCGCACACACACACGCTGCACACATGCGCGTGTGTGTGTGCTTTTGTGTGTGTGTGCACACATACGCGCCTCCGTGGTGCGTGTGTGGGCGTTTGTGTGTGTGTGTGGACACATACACGTGGTAGTCCATGTGGACACGCTGGCCACGTCGACCGTCGCGTGTCCACGTGGACTCGCCACATGTACAGTCGTCAACCAAGAGTACACGTGGCCGGCAACGTGGCCACGCGCACTGCCACGCAGGCAGCACGGCGGCCACGTGGCATGGCTGCGTGTATTATCGTCGAGTGATGGTACACGTGACGAGTCCACGTGGACACGCGACGATCGGCGTGTCCACGTGGACTGCCACGGCCATGGGCGCGCGTGTGTACTCTGCCTCTGGCCAACACGTGGCCAGAGGCAGAGTAGACACATGCGCCCATGGCCAGCGCGTTGGCCATGGGCTGGCATACGTCCTCGTGTGGGAGCGTGTGCCCGCCCATGGCCAACGGGTTGTCCATGGGCGCTTGGCCGCCCACTACCAATGTCCTGCCCTCCCCCCCCTCTGCCCCCCTTGCGTTAGTGCCCCGCCCGGCCCATGCAAAACTCTCTGGCCCCGGCTTGGCCTGCCCGCTGGCCTCCACGCCCCTTGCCCCGCCTACCCCCCCCCCCCCCCCCCCCCTCCCCCCGTTCGCCCCCGATAGATAGCGCTCCTCCGCCTCCGCCCCCTTGTCCCTTGCCCCGCCCGCCCCCCCCTCCGATAGATAGCGCTCCTTCGTCCCCACCCAACCTCCGCCTCCGCCCCAACTGGCGGCCCTGCACGCAAAACTCGCTCGGCCCCGTGTGGGAGCGTATGCCCGCCCATGGCCAACGAGCTAGCCATGGGCGCTTTGCCGCCCATTGCCAATGCCCCACCCTCCCCCCCCTCCGCCCCCCTTGCGTTAGTGCCCTGCTCCCGCCCATGCAAAACGCTCCGGCCCGGCCCACCCGCTCGCCTCCGCGCCCCTTCCCCCTCCCCCCGATAGATAGCGCTCCTCTATCCTTAGAACATCCGATTATTCACACATCTCTTTTACACAAACATTAAAAAAAGATATTAAAATAATTAAATTCACGTGATCACACAGTCACAAACAAATATTTTGTAACAAATTTTTTTAAACAAAATATTTGGTATTTTTTTACATTAATTTTTCAAATTAATAAAATATTAATTTTAAATTTATAACGGCTATTTATTAGACGTGAGTATATAAACAATTTGTTTTAGTTTATACAATGTGATCTTGTGCTTAATTATTTGCTTAGCATATTATTATGGCTTGCTCTTTATTTTTCATGGGTAAAGAGTTTCCTTATCCTTTTTACAATGGTAAATTTTTAATATCTGAATCATTTCTTTTAGAATTAATTTCTCCAATGCAATTTACAACTTTAGATGCTGTTATCGAAGTAGGTGATATTGAAATGAATTTGGCTCTTGAGAGGACTCTTAACAATTTGGGTGAATTCATCTATGTACTGGATGAGCAGCTTTCATGTAAATACAAAGTCAACGTATCCCATCAAACACAGTATGCCGACTCACCTAGCATGATTCCCATTGCCATTGTAGATAGTCCGTCAAAGATGCAATTCGATCAAAAGGAGTTAATAGATCTATGTACCCCCCCTCGAGTTTTGCCCTCAAACAGCTTCAAAAGGAGTACAAGACAAAAACTCTTACAGGCCGAAAAGAAGGGCACATTGACAAAGCTGTTAATGCAAATAAAAGAAGTGGAACAAGTTACAGAGATTCCAAGGTCTTACAATGGAGATCTTGTTCTAGAATTTCCACCTACCATGGGAAAGTTGCACCATATGGATGCGATGGAGCATAAGCATGATCCTCATTTGTGGTCGAAGCCTACTACATCCAATATTGTTTTTCCAGGTGTAGTGCGTCTTAGTCATTGCATAGGATCTCTCAAGTGCATGAATGAATGATGTGTCCGCTTGGTTAATTATCATATTCCCAATACAAGTCATTTCAACGGGTACATACAAAAGGCAACTGCACCCGGGGAATATTGTAAGATTGGAGATAAGAGCCTTACATGCCACTTTTGTAAGGCAATTGCTTTCTGTATTGCAACATGTGATTGTGTAGTATACTATGTCATGCCATCCGATGAGACTGCCACTAGAGTCATGATTCATCGTGGCACACATCAACACGATGTGCGCAGCGGCACATCCAAAACACTAACAGACAACACCAAGTTGATGGTGCAAAGGGTTTTGACTGTTGACCCACACGCAGGAGCCAGGAAGGTTCAAATGTGTTTGGCAAAAGAAATTATAAGTACAACACTTCTTCGCAACAACACCAACGAAGGTATTTTAGGCGAGCAACAGCTATTTGCAATCGCTAAGGAGTTGGGGCCATTGGTGCAAGATAACTGGTATAAGCATTTCCTAGATTCTTATTTCGATGCAAAACTCTATGCTAAATTATTTTCTTATCTAAACACTTTTAACATTGAAAGGTTTCGGAGGTTAGTATCTATTTTACGTAGAGGGGTTGACAAATAATCTTTTGGCATAGATGCACTCCTAAAACTGAAGCGACTGTGCACATATGAGTTTTTCCATGGAAGGTGGTTTCCTGGTCAAGGTATGGAGGGGGAGAAATGTTATGTCTTCAAAATTTCCACAATTGGTCCAGCATCCAGTGTGGATCTAGTGAAATGAATGAGACAAGATCGGGATGGTGATCTTCGACGTGCGTGGATCCAGTTTGATCACACCAGACGTGTTAACGATTGGGTGACTATGGCCTATCATGTCTATGATCCAAGGTACATGGCGCACCTTAAGAGCTTTGTGGCTTGCCTTTTACTCTCCTTAAAACAATTTGTTTGCAGCATGCAGGACCTTTTGACTATTGCAACTTGTGAAATGAAACAGGAAGACATGGAAACACAATGTTTGTTTTGGGAGTGCCTCAATGATGTAATGATATCATGTGGGTGTGACAAAGCTAATTTATTTGGCTACATGGCTGATGAAGCTCAAGCAAATTGGAATGCAGTTCGAATTGTTTTCAATGGTGGTAACAAGACCAATACAATGAGCAGCCGAGAGAGTTCTTGTCTTTTCCATTGGAAGCAAAGCTTGAATCAACACACAATGAAGTATGTGGTGCAAGCTTCTCAACACACACACATGATGGTCTGTGTGTACGATATCGGACTTCCATTTCTGAGGATGCTGCTCGTAAGATCAGTCTAGCACTAGCCCTGAGAGCGAAGGTCGTAGAAGAGATATGTGCAGCAGATGGTGTTAGTGAGGTCTTCAAAGTAGAGACGAAAAGTGAAGATGGTCATGTTGGGATGTACAAAGTTTGTATTAGCAACCAGCCATTGTGCACATGTCCAGACTTCATGGAACGGGTGTCAAAGCAAAAACCATATCTTGCATGTAAACATTTGTATTTTATTTATCTGCGTGTGCTAGGGCTAAGCCAAAATGAGAACATGTTTATCCATCAACCAATCCTGGCAGATGTTGATATCTTCAGGACACTAAGTCGAAGCCGGACTTATCCAGGCATGGATGCATAGCATTTGTCAATACTCACTTTTTCTTAGTATGCTTTAGCTAGACAACTGTACTACTTTCTAATTTTATCTTTGGATGGCCACATTTGGATACATTCATTTGCAGCTATTTTTCATATTTGAGTACTGGTTGTTTATGTGTCAAATCGTGCAAAAAGTAATATAATATTACCACAGTGGCTATAAATTGCCATAGCTTGAGTTATTTTTGTGAAAGCGTCCACTAGCTTCCTAGCACACCTCTCTTTCTTTCACGATGTCCGATGATCTTTAGAGTAAAATCAAGTCTGCGTGGGATGCCATGGAAGCCATTCCAAACGGAGAGGCATTGTATGGAGCCGACTGGTTTAGTCAGGCTCTAAAGGCAACCATCAATGTGTATCGCCTCTATCGATGCTGCAAGGAACTCAATATGCGGAGCTTAATCAATTTGAACGAGACAGGACAATTTTCTTTCTCTTGTTAGGAGGAAATGAAGCAGTAGCTAGGCAACGTGGTGAATCTTAATATGCCAATCGAAGGGAGCACATCAACACCTAAAACCGGGCCTTCCAGAAGATGAACACTTCTTGCTTATGTAATGCAAGTTTAATAAAATGTAACTTTTTTATTATTAATGGGTGTTCTTGTTTTAAGTATCCTTGTCTCTATTGTTTTTGAAACAATTTGTTTAGCTTCCATATCTTTGACTATGTCTCAACACTCTCTCTCTCTCTCTCTCTCTCTCTCTCTCTCTCTCTCTCTCACAGAGAGATAGAGATATGAAAAAGATGAAAGAGTCCACAAGGAGGAAGAGAGAATCTTTTTAGGAATCTGCTCACTTGATTCCTAAAAAGTGCTCGCCAAAAAGTGCTCGCCTAGAAATATCCCCCCTTTGCATAATAGAGATCCTCATTCATTAAAGTGACACACATCCGCTCGATCGTGCAACCTTTCACAATATGAGGACAAAAAAAGTTGTTCCCAAGCACTACAATATAAACACAAGGCCAAAAATCCATGCCAAGATAAAACCTAACTACCAACATAATATTTATATTAACCTTTGGTAGGAAGACCATTGCTTGCTGAAGTTTTTGCAAAACAACAAAAATATTGTTGAATCTTGTGTAAGGAAACCCTTTGTCTTTGGTAGGTCCTTGAGCTTTTGAAAATCCATTGTGCACCTGACTTTGCTTCCTGCCACAAGGTCGATCGGTGGAGTCGGATAGCCACATTATATTTTCAATATGCAAATATTCACCTATGCAAAGTACTATGTTTGTGTCACTAACCTTCTTTGCAAGGGCAACCTTATGAAGCACTCAAAAGAAGTTTTCAGTCACTCCTCCCTTTCTAAGAACATCCTGATGAGATGGTGGATTGCTTATTAACCCTTTGATGTTATGGCAACCTCTGTGCGTCAAAATGTGCCATAAGATTAGAGAAAGTATGTATTACATGCTTAGTGACTTTCTTTTTAATTGATATCACTTAAGGTGCAAGAGGATGGACAAGGTTTTCACGATCCTGAATTGGAGAACTTCCACATGCCTCTTAGATAAAGTTCCTATTAAAAAAACCCAACAAAAAGATATTAAAGCAGAGCATTTCATCTCTTTTGTACCCCAATGGCCAAACTAAAAAATTATCCCTTGCCGTAGTGACCCTCCTTTTGCGAGCTCCGCCTCCAAGGACGAGGGTTGCGATAGAATTAAGGACCTGCTTCCATTTTAGGGCTACTCAACAATGCATGTTTCATGTGCAATGTTGTTTCTTGTAGCTTTGCCATTGACGTATCTTTTCCTTCAATAGTTGTTGTCACTTGATAAAGCTTGCTCTCATAGTGTAAGAACCTTTGATGGAGCTCATGTAAACTACTATTCATTGTTTTGAAAATGGCCTGCGAGAAGTTGTATCTTGCTTATTGCTTGCATTAATAGCCTCTTACAATAGCAAAGGAGCTCTCGATCTCCGTTTTACCGATGTATTGAAGGAATGTTGAAAGGTTGGTAAATGGCGAATACATGCTAAGAGCATGATTATTAAGATAGAAAGAACCTTCCACCCATAGGTCCACATTGGTATGCTCTGTAGTTCGACAATCTCTCATCGAAACAATTGCCCCTTGAGCATTTTGTGGTATCGGCACATAATCCTTTGACAAAAACAAAAGTGTATTCCATCGCATTGAGAGGAACGTGATGATTTTGAAAGATTGATGATATCGTTTAGTGGCTTCCTGCTATAGCTTGGGCCAAAACATAACACAACTAGAGAGGTTTTTAAAGAGAACGAGAAGAATTTATTTAAATTTTGAAAAATGACTTCTTTTTTGGCTAACTCTCACCCACGTTTTGGCTTATGTGGCAAGCGATGAATGTTTTTTGGAGGGAAAATCCAAACTGATTGCTTTTTTGCAAGGACAACAATGATTGATTGGAAAATAGAGTGAGAAAGTGAGTTTTTGTGAGACACATACACATGCACGCGTGCGCACGCGCGCGCACACACACACACACACACACACACACACACACACACACACACACACATAAAATCAATCGGACCCCTTTTTAGAGGGAAACAAGATCATTTTGAACAATTTTTTAAAAAGTGATTTTTTGAGCCCCCAATATCCATGTTTTTGCTTAAGTGGCAAGCGAGCTATTAAGCTCTATCCACCTTCAAGCTAAAAAAGTAGAGAGAGAAAGAGATGACTCTGAATTTAAAGTTTAAGCTTCGGAGCTAAGGGACCTATCTTGGAACTAGAAAAAAAGCCAGTAAGATAAAAAGGGTAGAAGCAGAGGTACATTTATTCACCTTGTCCCCTGCTTTCTATACAAATTAGCCTCTAATTCCATAAAATTAAGAAACCCATGTAAGATCCCACGGTTTCCCAAAGCTTTCTTGCCATACCCATGTTCTACATATCTTGAAAACAACGTGCTCCAAGAGACCTAATCGTAGAGAGGATGCCCAGAGCCTTTGTGCTTTTGTGAGGGAACCGCTTTTGACATACATATCGAGTAAAGCACCAACAAGAACATCTTTCTCCAACAGCCCCTCACTAGAATTCACATCATGGCTTTTCTCACCCATGTCAACGGTCTTGCATTAGGCCTTCAAGGTGCAAGCATACGTGATTGCATCTAGAGAAAGGTCTCCCTTCACATCCAACGAAAACACCACAGATCTTCCTTCCCATAGCCATGTCATACATATCCTACTATCAACGTGTTCCAAGTGAACCTGTTGGATAGAAAGCTCATCAATAGCTTTTTGTGGTTTTGTGAGGACAAGTGATTACAATTAGGGACTTGGAGTCCTGTTGCAACCAACAAAAACAATTCAGAGCTTCCTCGGTCAACCGTTGTTGCCCATATCCTCCTAGAAGAACATTTCAAGAGACTTCATCTGGTGAGAAACCCTTACTTTACATCTGGTTAAAATAACCAGCATTGCCGCAAGCACAACATGTTTCTACAATAGCCCTTGAGTAGCAATGTCATGGTGAAGGCCATGCGTGCTTGATGTGTTCCCTTTGCAAATGGTTAAAACAACCCATAGCTTCCTTGCCACCACAGCCATGTTGGGGCATATCTTGTAATCAACGCGCTCCAAGAGATGACGTCCGAGATATGATGCCCATCAAGAAACTTTCGGGCTTTCATGAGGGTGCCACATTTGGTATGAGCAAAGCACCACCAAAAATGATATTTTTCTCTAGCAACCCGTGACTAGCAATAAAATCATGAATTCTCTAACCCATGTCACTCTCTTTTGGAAGGCCAGAAGCTTTCAAGATGCAAGCATAACCGATTGCATATGAATAGTCAATTTACTTCTAGAACTTCTCATCTCATCTCATATACAGACTGGTAGATACTGGTAAGACATAAAATAAAATGTATTAGCTAGAAGATGCCGCAAAGATTCCCTCTGCCTCATTTCCTTGCCCTCACCTTCTCCTGCCCTCGGGCCTCATCGCCTCAGCCTTGCATCTTTGCTGCCTCCGATCCATCCCCAAAACCTCGACTTCTCCCATCATTTTCCCTCACCAAATCGAACTTGATAAATTCTGTGCCATCTTGTCCTCACTGTTTTGTGCGGTTAACTTCACATGGCTATGGGGGGGGGGGAGAGAGAGAGAGTTCGATAAATTCTGTGCCATCTTGTCCTCACCGTTTTGTGCGGTTAACTTCACATGGCTAGGGGAGAGAGAGAGAGAGAGAGAGAGAGAGAGAGAGAGAGAGAGAGAGAGAGAGAGAGAGACTCCTTCCCTGCTCTCTACACCACGTCTGCGTCATGTGAAGCACATAGGCGTTCAAGGTGAAAGCATAGGCAGTTGCATTTGAGAAAGGCCTTCACTTTCCACCGGCATGTGGTCTGCAACCAATGAGAAGAAGAAGAAGAAGAAGAAGAAGAAGAGAGTTTTAACGTCGTAGGAAACTATCCCAAGAGACCTTGACGATCTAGCCGACGAGGAGTTGAACTCAAGACCTGTTATTCAAGAGGGAAATGGCATAACCAATCTACCACACTTAAGAGAGAGAGAGAGAGAGAGAGAGAGAGAGAGAGAGAGAGAGCATCTACGTAGATTCCATTTGCCAAGTTTCATACTCGAGCACTGCTGCCCGTGTGAAACTGCTGGTACGTCGGACGCGCACCGTCCATAGGAGCTCAGCAGCCTCAGGCCTTCTTCTTATTAGTTCTCACAGCCCGACTTTCCATCTCACCTTAGCTAGAGATGGCCAGAGCCTGCTGGCCTTCTCTGCATAGAAGACAGTGGGAGTTCCCTTCATGATGCACATGAGGTACGCCAAAGTGATACGAAGATTTTATGTTTTATGCAAGCAAGATTGCTTGCCCCTTTGCTAACTGTCAAGACTGGTTTATCGCAGCTTCTTGCTTCTGGTTCATTTTGTGAAGGATATGGGTCAGGGTTCTCCAACCCAAGATCTGGTTGCTAGGGACCTCCATGGCATGGAAATATGGCCATTCAAACATACATATCATGGTAGGTGTAGAGAAATTAAGGCATGGTGATTGTATTGACAATTTATTTAACACAAATTCTAGTTGCCAATTTGGTTTACTCTCTTTGCCGCACATTTCAGGCCATCCTTGCAGACATCTATGAACAACAGGTTGGAATGTTTTTGTCAGTCACGAGAGGCTCATGGCAATGGATGCCGTCGTTTTTCTGAGGTAATGGTTTGTGAGCATGGATAGTTCATACCTTTCCATAGGTAGTTTTTAGGGCTATTTTAGAAGGTATTTTCCCTGAGGACTTTCCATAAGATAGAGATTCACCATATATCAAAATGGTCCTTGATATCACCTCTCGTGGACTCGAGCAACTATTGTTTGTTTTGTTCTAAATTTGCACAGGATTGTGTCAAAATATTATATTGGAAGGTGAAAGCGTTGTTCATAGCCTAGATACTTGGATCCACACCTCTCACACAGGCTTTGAGATGTGATAGGAAAGCCTCACACCTCCTTGCTTACATTGAAAATAGAGATATCTATATATACTTTAAGAGAGATAACTATGCAATTTAGAGCCAGAGATAGAGGAGCATTACATATGTTGGTGCCCAGTATCTTATGCGATATGAGGAGGATGTCGTCGTCTTTTCAACACCTCTATCAAAAGGTGATGGATTGCACTAATTGGGGATGCCTTGGGCTTTTCCTTGCGAGAGTCATGCAGGTGTGCACATATGCTTTATTATGGAGTTTGACATGTTCTAGAATAGGTCCCATAGGATGCACCGGAGCTACAGAGATTATAAGATCTTGGTGCCCTTGTCCCTTTTTCATAGAGGATGAGTTGATGCCATGATACAATGATTTGTGAGAGCTTTTATTTGATGGTGTCTTCAATGCCAGCCCACTAAGGAGACTAAGATATGCTACAATCTTGCTCGACTAGTTCAATTGTTTGTTTACATTTTTAGCATTGATATGTGAAGGGTTTCTTGCGAAGTTTTATTTTTTTGGTTTCCCAGGTCCTTTCGGCCTTTTGCATATAAAAAAATGTTTTCAATCTCTTTGATTCAACATAGTTTGATGCACAGTTCCTTGCTGTGAGGTCCTGAACTAAGATGAAAGGATACACTCAAGATGTGCCTGTGATTTGCTGCATTCACAAACTTGTAAATCTTGCTGCCTCATAAGTCTTCTTTGTGGCTTGTTCTTCGCAGGGACATCAAACCTGACAATTTCTTAATCAACATGGGCACATGAAAAGTTTCAGATTTTGGGCTTTGTAAACCGCTAGATTGCAGTGTAATCTCACACTTTCAGGCGGCAACATTCATCGTTACAAAAATGGAAGTTGATGGGTACAATCAGCACTCTTGTACTGTATCTCATACTTCTTATGCTCTTGTGCTCCCTTGATTTCGAATTTATCAAAGGGTGACTTTTTCGAGTTCTTCCTTACAGGCATAATCCACAGGGGGAACAGGAGACTGCATTGCTCTAGAAGTACCCTTGAACAAGGGTTATGGTATGGACTGTGATTGGTAAGAGTTTTAGCAAGCTCAAAGCTTATCTTAACTTTTTTGGCTGCAAATTTATTTGTTCTGTTCTAGAAGCTTTTGTCTACATTCTCTTCTTGCCTTCCATATGTTTTTATGAGTATTGGAGTAGAGTCTCCATAGCGTTTTGAATTTGAGAACTCCCTATTACAATCTGCCTTGATGCAAGGAAGACTCTAGATGAGAAGGCTCTGATAGATGCATTTCTGATAAATAATTGCAACACAAGAAGAATTGCGAGAAGAAAAGAGAAACAAATGCAGCTGATGGCAGCACAAATCTTTATAGAAAAGAAGTCTAAGCACAATTAACCGTATCCAACATGGGAGTCAAAGAAGCAAATTTGGATGGAATGTGGTAATGCATCAAGGATGCCCTTGTTGATTTTGAAAATGGGAAGTAGAGCACTTAAACTTCTCTTTGCTTGAAAAATGCTTACTCTTGTACAGCCTTACAACAAGAATAGCATCGGTAGCTTTAGGAGATATGGCACATCGAGGAGCAGTCACAAATGCACCTGTAGAAATTTACTCATGGTCTGTGCTCCATCAATACTTCCAAAATAGTCTAGTTGGGGTTCAGAGATAAGGATAGGGGGTGGTTTGGCTATCTAGATAAATATGGGGTTTTACTTATGCAGTTGCATGGAGTGACATCCCCCAAAGAGTATAAGGGAACCCCCCCGGGCTCTTCCTCTCCCTATCTTTAGCCAATGTGATGATACCCTGAGTTGACCAATCGCCCTCTTGAACTATGTGGCATGTAATATGTCTATGTAGCGTGATCTCAAGATGAACCCCTTGTCTAGCATGGTCAAGAAGTGCTCACTATAATACATCATCTTTGGGGGAAGAGGCTCGCTAAGTGCAATCCATGTCTTTGTTATGTAGAGCTGCAATAGAACCTCTCTAGGCAAAAGGGGTTGAACTGGATGGAGAACTTTCAGAGGTGATCGACTTAATAAAGTAATTTCAAGAGATGTGAAAAAAAGCTTTGTTCTAAATGCAGTGCTACCATTAAACAAACAACAATGGTCACTTTTTCAATCAACTACAGTCTTTTCTACACCATCAACATCAAGTTACGGTCCATTCAATGAAGCTGTAACACATTTTTTTTCTTTCTTCGAGGTCAACACAAGATTAGCCAAATTTTTACATGCTACATACGCTTGAGATGCCTAGAAAGAAAAGAAAGCTACTCATGTAAAAGTGTGCGTAGAGAGAGAGAGAGAGAGAGAGAGAGAGAGAGAGAGAGAGAGAGGATAATAAAAAGGATGTGCCTTTTTGAAATGATGTGCTATCTTAATTACAATAAAAGGGGTTGTGAGATAAATTGGATGCACAACACAACATTACAATATGTTGCATAAAAATCAATGCTTAAACCGACACAAATAGATGGGTAATAAAAATTTAAAACATCGGTATGCGGATTGATATAGGCATCAAAATCGTACTATCAACACAGGCATCGGTATATGTGGTGTTGCAATATTGGAGAGTACAAGCACCAATATCGACGTGCATATTGATGTCTATATTAGCATCCACATCGATGCCTATATTGACGTCGAAACTTGTAAATTTTTCACACTGATGTTTATATCGATGTCAAAACTTGTAAAGTAGATTGGCAAGATTGGTGGTGCATATATTGCAGCACCAAAAAAATAATCCTCTCTCCTTGAAAGGAATTGTGCAAAAGCAACCGCATTCCACTTACATTTTGACTAAAAATTGAGTAGTATTGTGAGTACAGATTGACATTGTATCATTGCCATATCAAGATTTCGAAACCATAACCATAACAAGATTCACAAACCATAACCATATCAAAATTCCGTAACCCTAACCATAACAAGATTTGCAAACTATAACAAGATTATCAAACCATAACCAAAGAGCAATTCCATAACCATGATCATAACATGACTCTTAAACCATAACCATAATTTTGAGTGGATTCCAAAACCATAATCATAACACGATTCCAAAACTATAATCATACCAATAACATGATTTCAAAATCATAACCACCATCACAAGATTTTGAAACCTTTACCATAACCATAACAAAATTCTAAAGTCATAATCAAAAAGCAATTCTATAACCATGATTACAATCACAATCATAACCATAACAATGTCCATAATTATAACCAAAACCAAACTTGAGTATAAATGAATATAACTTAATAAAAACATATTCATGATCAGAATCATGGCTGACATCTCAGTATACATAAACCAAAATCATAACCATAACTAACTATACATGAGCTATACTCAATGAAAACATATATATGAACTATATTTGTCAAACTAATACCTTCTAGTCGACGGTCTCTTCTTTATCATGAAGCTGACATAAAAGAGCTGACAATCCATGCTTGAATCTATACTTGTCTTTTCGACGTGTCGGAAGATACTTCATGGCAAGTTCTTGTAAGATAAACACTTAACTATAACATAAATAATAGAAAAACATATGCATATATGCTATTTAAGTAGTGTATAATACTTGCAAACTTATGTCAATAAATCTCGTAGCTTCCACTCTCAAGATAAGATGATCCTATAGACTCTAGACGTACTTTAATTGCATCTCTTTGTTGTTGGAACTTGTCAAGATGTTTTTGCGTCTCTTATGTGATCCCTATCCACTCTCTACATCCAATCATGTAGGCATTGGCTCATTATTCTTGTACCTGTCTCGTCTCTGATCAACAATGTGAAATTGTCATAATAGCCATAATCATGATCTAGTCATTGGAGACTGGATCATACCCATATGCTGGTCTATACACTCTATGAATGGTCTCAATGATATAATTCTTCCTCTCTAGATTTTGAACCTCAATACAATGGATCACTTGGTTATTGACGCTCGTCATTGGCGGGTGTCGGAATAAGCGTTGATAAAGATGGAGGGAAACACTGCTCAATTCAAAATTCAAAATTAATTTTTCTTCACGTATATCGACGTCTATATCAATGCTAATACCAACAAGTATACCGACATAGCCTTTATCGACACATGTACTGACGTCTGTATCAATGTCTACAAAGACACATGCATCAACTACCTACTGTTTTACAATTGTTGAGAGATCATTTCTTGCATTTTGTCTCTTCTCTACACCGGCTCCATAGCTCCTCTCCACCTCTTTCTCTCGTGTTGCAGACGTTTGTGGAGTTGCCTCTTCTAACCTCTGATCTATGCTTTCACATATTTCTACACAAAGAAGGTATATATTTTTGTTGTATATGTGTGAAAAAATTTGTGTTTGTATGTGTAGGTAACCTCATGTTTATGCATTGTTTTTGCAGGTATTTTCTCGATTCTTCGTACTCCTCGCACACTTGCATTCTTTAAATGTGAGTGCTCTTTCTTTTGTTTTTATGCATGCATTCACACACATAAACACATAAATATACACTATAAATACACACACATTCATAACCACACATGATCACAGACATGCAAAATCACACACACATAATCACTTTTTATAGTTATGCGTAAGCTTATGGTTAAGATAATGGCAATGTTTATGATTTTAATACTAGTTTTCTTGTTATGCTTATGTTTATGATTATTACGAAGGTATTGGTTACAATTTTGATAATGCTTATGGTTATGGTTTATTTTTTTATCATACCACTGATAATGGTTATGGTTTATTTTTTGTTATGCTAGTGATAATAGTTATGGTTTTGGCAACGCTTATGGTTATTGTTTTTTTTGGGCTATGTTAGTAGCAATGGTTATGGTTTTTATACCTTTTTATGGTCGTGCTTATGCTTATGTTTATGATAGTGGCAATGCTTAATTTTTTTTTAATGATTATGCCATTGGAATTGGTTAAGGTTATAGCGTTGTTTATGGTTAGCACAATGAGAATTGCAATGATTATGTTTAAATGGTTTTTCTTATGGTTATCATTTAGTTATACTTACAATTTTGGGGTTTTTATGGCAATAGTAATGGTTATCATGGTTATTACATTTTTTATATTGACTGTTTCATATTTATGGTCATTTGCTTAACACTTCTTTATTGTTTTATGATGCAATATCAATCTATCTTAAGGCAAAGTGCGATTCCTTTTGCATTCTTCTTTTGAGTAGAGAGGTGTTTCCTTTGTTATTGCAACACATACAATAACAAACGTCACTAATCTTTACTCAATTTTTTAAAACAAGTGCAAGTGTCGGTATACGTGTCTGTGTAGGCGTCGATATGGATGTCAGTACATGCGTCTCTACAGGTGTCGGTAAAGAAAATTATTTTACCGACATCTATACTAACAATATAACTCCAACGCTTATATCGATGGTTCAAAATTTTAGAACTCGTTTATTTGCTTCGGTATAAGCGTCAATTTTTGCATCACGTGTTATAGTGAGTATCCAAAGTGCACCGTACAGAGCTGTCAAACTCTATGTCATGGTCTTTCTAGCTCTATCCATAACCGATGTCCCATCCCTAGTCTTATACACTTTGTTAGGATTTTACTCATGTGAGATCTCTAAGGTGTACGTGGTATGCTAAGTGATGTACTCTCTATTGAAGAGAGAGATGAATGCTCTCTTGATAGCACTACTACTACAATAACGACCATCACAAGAACGCAAACAAGGCATGTGTTGTCTTGAAGAAGAACAAAAGAGTGAGAAAATTGGTCTCGCTCTTTGTTTAAAGGCTAAGGTGATTGAAGAGAGATGCATTGTAGACAAAGCACATGAAGTCTTCAAGGTTGAGCATCACGTAGCAGATCGGCATGTGCGGATATGAGGTGCACATCAAGGATGAGCCCTATTGCACGAGAGAGAGAGAGAGAGAGAGAGAGAGAGAGAGAGAGAGAGAGAATAAAGTTGAGAAGAGAGGAAAGAAACTTTTTGAAATTTACCCGTCGGATTTAAAAAAATCGCTCGCAAGAAAATATCCTCCGTGATTGTGCAACCTTTGAGAGGCATGTGAAGGTTGTACACAAGGGTGGAGCTCACACTTTGCTTCACAAGGACATATTAATGGAGCAAACAATGGAAACGACAATGACAATAATAACGTCAATGACACTAGCAACAACAGAGACACCTAATTTTCACCACTTTATGCTAATGTTATTTTAATATGCTTAAAGTTTTCTCGTATTACAATAATGGTTGCTTTCATTCAATACTCATCCTTTTGCTAATATTGTTTAAATAAAATGTAAACTTTAAAGTCTTTCAACATTAGTATATGGGTATATTTCACTCATTTTAATGTTATGTTCTTTACAAATTCTGTTATATATTAAAGCTTGTACAAGTTTTCTTTTTAGATTGAGCGCATGAGAGAAACTTGTTTCGGCATTGTGAAGTGTCATTTATGATGAGTTCGTATGTGTGATGCAAAGTGAATAGTGATCCACCTCAAACAAAGGGAATCTTTGAAATTTGATTGTTGAATTCTCTAAAAACGCTCACTGTGAAATGCTCGCCAAAAAATCACACTCCATGCCACACTAAATTACACATCACCTTCACCATTAAACAACGTGCTACACAGTTACGACAACTTCTCTTTTAAGTACGTCCCTCCCAAGTGCCTTCTTCGGGGTCCGTATCATTGTACCACATCGTTTTATATTATGCATTGACTTTATTTGCATAATAGGGCCATATTACATAGCCTTGCATAGATCTATAGCATATGCAAACGCTCCACCCTTAACTCCCTAATTCACGAGGACTTTGAATACGAGGAAAATAAAGGAACACCAATAAATCATAAAATCAAAGTACACAAAGTATAAAAAGTGTGTTTTGTAACTTTTTTAAATGTTTTGCTTGTTTTTGGATAATAATGAATCAAAATAGCAAAAACTCCATTATTAGAAAGTCAATACAAGCTAAAGTAGCGAGAAAGCAAGAGAATAATTTTGGCTAATTTTTGTGTCAAAAATAATAATTTTTGGGCTAATTTTCTCATGTTTTTCATAATGATAATAAATAACCGTTAAAACCTTTGAAAGTATATGACAAATCTACAAAGAATGCACTTCCAAGTATATCCAATATGGCAAAATTGGAGGACGCCAAAAATTGAGCTCTAACGAAATCTAGCACGAACAATCAAAATTACAGTATACAACCATCAATTGTTCAAACTGCAAACCATTTGGGCAACAAGAAATGTAGAGGAAAGAAAGTTGAAAGTGTGGAAAGCATGAAATGACTTCTAATTAAAGGGTAATGATTGAGAGAAAGAGGGACTTTTTCTAGGCTCATTTGCAAGTTAGAGAGAGAGAGAGAGAGAGAGAGAGAGAGAGAGAGAGAGAGAGAGAGAGAGAGAGCTTTTGTGCCTTAAGAGGTTCGTTTTCCTTTTTGCTATGGACCAGCCCGGGAAATTGTTACCCACTAGATCAAACATGTACTCTTCTAATATGATGTCATATGCTTGTAAATGATTAAAATACATACATAGGTAGTAGGACTCCGACCCATCATGGGATGGATCACCTCAATCACAGAGGGAAAATCCATGTATGGGATAGTTAGGCTTGCCCAAATCAGGCTCACCAATCATTAAAAGGAAGCTCTCCATAGCACCTACAAACTGTAAAAGTTAATTTTTAACAACATGGATCGTGCCGCATGTACCTCAACAAAATTTGAAGACAAAGTGAGTGCTAAGGGTATTTAAGTTAAACTTGGGAAAAAACACCAATAGTTTGGGGCAACCATAGTCCCAGGTCTGAAAATTGATTACACTATAGGTGGATCTAACCTCCAAGGCCCAATGAATGCATAGTACAAGTTAGGTAAAGTTTGACCAAAAATCATGGGTCGCCATTCATGTACTTGACCATCACTCAATGGAAAGATGGAAGCTCGTCCAAAAGAGTGTATAATTAGCATAGAAGAGCTATCAAACATACAAAAGGCTCCTACTAACACTAGCATTGCTAGAAATTGCTTGGAAAAAACCATTAACTTTTCGACACACATGTCAAGGAAATCGGAAATCCAAATGATAACCTGCAAACTAAAACAAAATAAGCTTTAACACACGTGCATAATGGAGACTAGGACATCTAGTAGAGGAAAGTGTAAAGTGATCCACTCATGACTAAAGGGAGACCACTACCTAGAGTCGATACAAAAGATGTAAAGATTTGGCTAGAAATACAAAAGTGGGACTAACTCTTGCTGTTTAAGTTCAAATTTGCATCTAACTTCTTTAACTTGAGCTAGAAATAAGTGCTTGAGTCTCAACCCAAAAGCCCAAAATTGTTGGATCGTGATCCATATACATGCTCTAATCCAAAACTGAATGCACAGATTTGCTGTAAAGTGTGATCCCTTATAGATTTTGCTCTCTCTCCAAAGTTCAAAAGTTGCACCCCTAGGAAAAGTGGGCTCTAGAATTTGCAAGAAAGGGCTCAAATTTTTAACCAGTGATTCAGATTACACAAAAGTGATGCCCCTAAAACCCATTCAACATTGGGATCCAACTTATATCATTAAAAGTCAAATTGGTGAAAATTGTTGGGTCGCAATTTTGTACCTTTTCCTTAGTTTGACCTACAAACTCTTGCACTTGCATACAATGTTATCCTAAGCTTATTGGTGAATTTTAGTGAAGTTTGAATGAAGATTGCCAAAGTTTTGGAAAAGATAACTGCAAAAAACATTCACGTCCTAGCAAGAAATCACAACCTACTCACTAAAACAAAACAGGCTAACAATAACACAATATTTGTACAGTCCAAGATTTTACATACAAAAATATGTTGTTCCTAGAGACCGAAATGGCTCTACACTTATCTCTTAGCACTTTTAGATCCTGAATCCAGCACGATACACCAAGCCAGTGCTTAGAGAAAAACGAGCCCACCCGATGAGAACAATAATACAAGGCAATTTAAGAAAACTACTTTATTAAAGGTGTAAAGAGTATGGTGATTAACGAGTAATTTATATTTTTTAACTTTAAAAAATCATTGCCCTAAAACAACTTTGAAATACATTAAGGCACTTTGAAGGAGATTAATGCAAACATTGAATGAGAGAATATTTTCGTTTCCAATGTCCATGAGGTGATGAGTACTACTGAGGATATTAAAAGGTATGGACTTTGATGCATTGTTGGCTACTAGGTGAAAGGAATCTATTTGTTAAAAATAAAAAACTTTCAAAGGTGACTAAATAATAGCAATTTCAAAAAAAGTGAAAATAAGATTTGTTTTAGAGGTACCAATATCATTAAATAAAACACAATGATCACTTTTCAAATCAGCTAAATTCTTTTCTACACCACCAATGTTAAGTTGAGATTCCATTCAATGATGCTGGAATACTTTTCTTTTCTTACTGGAGATCCTCAAGCACTGAGAGAGAGAGAGAGAGAGAGAGAGAGAGAGAGAGAGAGAGAGAGAGAGAGAGAGAGAGAGAGAGAGATCTCCCAATTACAATAAAATGGACATGATGATGCCATAGTTCCTAATCAAATTTTGTAATTGTGAAAGTCCCTTCAATGCAAGACTAGTTAGTAGTGCTTCTAAAGAAAGAGCACTTACCTCTAGCTTGGAGAAGATTTATTGAAGTCAGGTTGGGCATTCAAATTGCTTGTGGCATTTGAAAAGTCATCTTCAAAGGGTGATGTTGATGCTCCTTCTACAATAGAAGTAGGTTTGCTTTCTTTACTCC
The DNA here is from genome assembly GCF_014529385.1 of Adiantum capillus-veneris. Classification (NCBI taxonomy): domain Eukaryota; kingdom Viridiplantae; phylum Streptophyta; class Polypodiopsida; order Polypodiales; family Pteridaceae; genus Adiantum; species Adiantum capillus-veneris. Next base: position 40,035,790 of record NC_140945.1, on the reverse strand, counting down.
CCATCTTGATATCATCTGGATATGGCATTGCTTGTATTTCAAGGTCCCATCTTATCGGCTTTGGCTCTGTGCTACCAATATTTATCAAACTTCCATCAATCTTTGTCTCCACATTCTCAAGTTCTTGCTGAAAATCCTTGCTGGTAGAAGATAAGAGTGTGTTCAAAGCTTGATTTGATTTATTTAGCCATGATGTGCCATCCAACATATTTTCTGAGCCTAAACTGAACTCTATGGGTTGAGTTGTGGGCAAGGATGTCCTTACCCCCTCCTCACCGCTTGAAAAAGGAATAAAGTTAAGATTATTGCACACCTCTGGTTGTAGTAAGAACAACTCGGATTGATGCGTCAACTCATTGCTTCTTTGATGAAGAAAGCTTCGATTTGTTGCTGACAAAAAATTTGGCTTACCTGGAGAGTTTGTCAAAATACAATTTCCTTCTTGTGCCTGTGACAGGTTTTGTTGTGTAGTTTGATACTTCTCACCTCGTTGTAGCATCGGATTGTTGGAATCAATAGGAAACATTGATAGTTGTCTTGATTTGTCGGACGATGCAGAAACCATCATATGATCCTGTGCTTGATTAAGAGGTTGTTGGGCCATAAAGGATAGTACGCTACTATTCAAGCTAGTGGTTGAGTACGGCTGTTGACGTCCTTGATATGGGACCATCCCATTGAAGTTGAATGTTGCTTGTAAGGAGCTCGGTCCACTTTCAAGCTGGTGGTTCCAAGGGGAGTTGAGACATTGATTGAAGGGATTAGATTGTAAAAATCCTCTACCAACTGGACTAATGAGCGGAGAACCACCCATGCGAATGCTATCTTTAAGAGACTTGTCGCTACCTGATCTTTGTAGATGAGGGTGGAAAAGCTTTGGAAGGGATGGTTGAGTGCTTTGACCTGACATCCTTAGGAGAAAAGGATAAAAAATGAGTCAGTAAACATGTATATTAGTAGGAAATCTTCTAATTACATACTAAAAATTCATGAATTTAGATGCACATAAAGTTCTCAAAGGCACTACTGTGTGTTTAATTTCATACAACTTTACATGTTATTGTTTTTTTAGTTTATCACCATTGCATACATCATACACTTCAAAAACTCATGTACCTAAAGAGATCTCCTTAAAAGTATGTATACTTTGATATGGGAGTAGACAAAAACTCAAGAATTGGAAAAGACCTTGTTAGAAGTAGGTTCTTACGTAAGTGTAGGCGAAAAATCTTGTTGTTTCATGAGGAGCTGCTGGGCGTTTATGACTTGTTCTCTCTCCCTCTCTACATATGATTGATTGCACGTTAGATGCCAAAAAGTCTCGAATATGATTTTAAAAAGCCTTCTTTAAACCATCATATGATTGCACATATAGTGAGCCTAATACGATAGCCAAGAAGAAAAAGGAGGGCGATAAAATATACCTTGTCTATGCCTATTCATATGTCCACCGAGGGCTTGCGATTTTGCGAATTTCATGGGACAAAAGCGACACTCGTAAGGTTTGAAGTTGGGATCCTCATCACCATCGGAACTAGGCCGTTTTCTTCTATCTAGCAATCACCTCATAAAAGCTAGGTAAGAATATATTACTGCTTTGTGAGAAATTTACAGTGATCCACTAAATAATTAGTTGTTTGCTATTAGTATGATAAATGTTGGTTAGGAAAAACGTTTAGAGATTACCAGATTGCTCGCTTGCCGCGGTACTGCAACTCGATGCATCGTTATGGCCTCCTTCCATGTCAATGAATGAGCCCAAAAGCAAGCGAGCTCACCATGAAGAGCCTACCATCAAATTTATTGCATAAAAAATCATAAAAAGGTTGTCTAAAAATTTGCAAGTTATCTTTAACCGTAATTGAGCTCTACAAATAAGAAGGCTTTCTTAATGGCTTGAAAACGATAAAGGAAAGAAAATTAAGAAGAAAAACACAAATGTATAACGTGCATTTAACTATCTCTATTTATATACACACAAAAAGTCTTTTGACTTTCCACCTCCACGGCCTTTTCATTTCCTAAACTCACCCTTCACTTATGCACTCAAGATGTTTTGAAAGGATTTTTGATTTTCAAGATTGGGGAGACCCAATAAGGCAACTTGTAGATTTTTTAATATTGATTGAACGCTACAAATAACGGGGTTACCAGATCTTGATGCGAAGCTGATATGAGGCATGATCGTAACGTAGTAAAGCAAGCTTGAGAGAGAGAGAGAGAGAGATATGCAAAGCTCTTGTGAGATAAAATTCATCAAATGATTCAATACCTACAAGTCTCTACTTGCTTCTACTACTAGCTCCTCTTTAAAGACAATCAGTACTACGAAGATTTCTTGCTCCGTTCTCGTTCCCCCATGAAGGGGTCTATACTTGTGTATGAGACTGCATCCACGGATACCTCGGGTGTGTTTGTGAAAGCATAGTTTTCAGCTCATAAGTTTTCATTGAGTTTTGAACAAGTTCAGACTATTTTTAAAATTAACTGGCCGCCCACTTACTAATTGGCAGCCATTTGCAAATTATGCCTATCAAAGAACTAGGCACCCCCTCTCTTGCTAAAATTGAGAATGAGAGATCCCATTTTCTCTCTTTTTAGCAGCAAAATCTGGTTTCCCTATTTCAAGACCTCCCTCCCCCCCCCCACAAGAAAAAAGGAAGGCATCCCTAGCCTCTGGCACCTATAAAACCACCTGTTGGCACCCCCAGGTTGCAGTTCAGATGCAACTAGAAACAAGGCACCCCTGCTCCGAGAAGGAGCTGAGGCGTTTCTACCACGATAGTTCAGCAATTTTATGTGATGAGTTTGGATCGGAGATTGGTTTCCCCATTGGGAGCAATAGGTGATGATTTGTGTTTGAGTACTAGTAGTTTTTACTACTGTGTTTATGTTTTGCAGGTACTACGTCTCTGAGATCTGAGCAAAGGAGGCTTTGGCCTAAGCTCAAGAAATTCATGAAATGGAATCCGAAATGGTTTGTATGGTCCTTGTGCTCTAAGAGCAAACTGGAGGATCGTTGAGTAGAGAGCTCCGGCTCTCGAGTTTTCGAACTGGAAAGAAACCACTAGTGAGTTTGAGATCTACAACGAAGGGGTTTCTCCAGTCCTTATGCTTGTAAAAAATTATCCCCAATAACAAAGATTCTTTTTAAAGGGGTGGGATCATCCCATCTTCAGGTCGATTAATACTGTGTCGATCTTCTCCCTTTTCTCTCTCTATATTTTATTTTTGTAAGTCTATTAATTGTTAGGGTTCTTGCCCTTGGAAGTGCATCCTCCTTGTGGGGTGCATCACCCAAGGAGGAGGTTCCTAGCTGGTTGCTACGAGTTCTCTCTGTCGATTCCAGCACATGGTGCATCAATTAGGTGGCCATGGTGATGCCTATGCGTGGCTCTTGCCCGATGGTACGCAGCCCTTGTCCGACCATGTAATATGGCTAATATTTGGGAGGGATAAAAGCACCTCCCCCTGTGGGCCCTCTGGTGTGTCGGAAAAAAAATAATCGTTTGTGTGCGCTCCCGTTAATTGTGTGGCTCCCGTTGGTGATAGTGTATCAGAGCAAGGTCTCCTCTCGAGGACGCTTTCGAGTAGATACGGGAAGAGCCATGACGAGTCAAGCGAGAACTACCGAAGAAGAGCTTCCGAAAGTACAAACTCAACTTGCAGAGTTACAACTCCTCCTTACTCTGCTAGCTATGCACCAAAAGGTTTTGGACGATCTCAAGAAGCCCCAAGAGAAGGATATCGATGGGCATTAGGAAAGCACTGTCAAAAGTGACAATCAGAAAGAGGAAACAAGAATCGAGGCAGAAGTGCACAAGGGATCTCTGGATCGAAACAATTGGACTGTGAAGAACAAAGGCCAAGAAAAAGACACGCTCTCTCTTTCTGAATGAAAGTAAAGATATATTCGAAGCAGTTTCGAGCCAAGACGCAATGGTCCCAAAGACTAGAGCCCCTTTTCGTATTCCTTTATTATTACTTCACCAAGGTACAACTCCCGAGGATCCTCTTCTTCGAGACTTCGCGTCCAGATGCTCTTTGAGAATGAGGCCCCAAGGGTCCTTATAAACAGTACAAGGGATGCGCAAAAGTAGAGCCCAAAAGCATCAGTTTCTTTTTTTTTCCCAGAAAAAGATCCTTGCATTAGTTAATAAAACTGCCCTATGGGCTATGAAGTGCCCTTGTTAGAGAAGGCTACATCAGCATGTGGGGAGACTCTCCCAATGAAAGAACAAATATGTACAATAAGGGCAAATTACGAGATGGGAGGAGGAAACGGCCACATTGGTGGATGGTACTGTCATCTGGGCGCGCCATGAACCATGGTGTAGAAGGGCCCTTGGGCACCAAAATTGCAAGAAGGCCTCGAGATACTCCCGCATGCTGTTGGAGCTATGTTGAAGTCTCTCAAACTGGCCCTTGAGTGTGTGGATTAGCTCTAGCCAAATGTCACGGACTGGTCGAGCCTCGAAGATGCGGAAGCAGTAGGCTTGCTAGATCAATCACAGTGTCAGGCTGCAGATTAGCTTCCAACACCACTCTCTATCTCTACTCCACTCGTGAGGGACTCTGTGGCTGGTTGGAGTGTAAGCTGACCCTCCTGTATCACAATCATCTTGCTGACTGAAACCATCTCAAAACGAAGTGTTGGGCCCTTGAGTGTGGACAAAGTTGCAACACCCAAGTGTACTGGCTAGCTGTGGAGAGTGCAAGTAGCAGTTGAAGAACCCAAAGCCGAACTTGATGTGTCATGGGGCAATCCCACAGACCCTGATGCTGAGTCTCAAGCAGGTGGTCACAAGCGGCACATATTGCCGAGGTGCCGTTGCACACCAATCAACTCCCGACTGCAGTAGCTCGATGTGCAACAAGCCACTGGAACATGGTGGCTCGTCTCGACTATTTGCTGTTCCACAAACGCTCCCGCCAGGAACTGAGTACAGAGACTCTCCTCTTACCAGTGAATCGCGGCAGTAGGATGAGCCTCCCTCCACGCTCTCAATATGTGGCAACCTAGCTGAGCTATGCACTAGATCCTTGGGTGATCGACTAGAGTAAAGGGATCCCACCCAAACCACTCCCCCGGGTCCCACTGCACTCGCATCAAAGTACGGCTTTCCCAAGCCCAAAGCCGCTAGTTTCTTGACTCAAGATATGACAGGTTGAGGTCTATGACACAAATCCTCCCACTCATGCCCGATAACTCTAATACATTGAAAACAGCACACGACCACCTCTGGTGCCTCGACAATGACTTTGTGGAGGTGTCCCTCCCTTTGAACCTCGAAGAACATGTAGGTACCCATGTCTGAGAAAACCCTAGCTGAGACGAGGATCTCTAGTCGCATGAGAGCCATCCAGTAGGGAGCTGTCGACTCCATCGGGGTGTGTCACTTTGCAAGCATAGCCTCTACACTATATTGACGTATGCTTTGCATCCTTCTCATGTCTCGCAATTGCATGCCCTGAGTCTTCTCAGAAAGTACTCTGAACTGTAGCAAATAGCTACATGGCTGCCTTGTGGGTTTTCTGAACATTTATGCGCCCAACTATGCGAGTGCACGGACTGTGTTTGGAAATATTTGGTGGAATCTCTACCCCATGCAGCGCAGTGGTGCATTAGGGACTCCTCATATAGGGTTGGGGGTAGTCATGCTACTGTACATGGGACTAAGTTGGCTGCTTGGTAACGGCTATGTATGACCGTGAGGATCATGGATGTTTGGCAGCATGCTGGCTTTGTATGGCCCTCAGACAGTCTCTCTTTTCCCCGATCCGACCACAGAGTGGATTGCTCCTATGCTACTGAGCACTTTTGTGACCTAGGTGGTTCAGCTTGCATTTCGGCAGGGACTACCTTCTCAGACCACACGCCAATGATCCTTACTCTAGCTTATAGGCAGCAGAGTGGTAGTGTTATTCTACGCATTCCTGAGAGGATCTTGCTAGATACAGAGCTCAGAGAGCAGGTGGATACGTTGTGGACTGAGAGTCTGGATACTGAGGGGGACCTTGTTGTTAGAGTGGCCAATGGCATCAAAGAGCTTAGTCGTTTCTTTCTCTAGGAGTTGACAACACAACTCGCTGTAGCTCGAGAGGAGGAGCGGCGACTACGTCGGGGAATTGCCTCCTTGTAGAGGATGCAAGAGCGACACCCAGGTAGCCCCTAGATGGAGGACCAAATGTAGCAGGCTTGACAAAAGCTAATCACCATTGAGGAGCGGAGCCATGAGTTTGTTGGCCGGCATCTCAGTGGACCTAGGCACGTGATAAGAGTTATTGGAGAGTTCTTTGAGATAGTGGGTTCCCGACATGCATATTCGGGCATCCGCCCAATTGAGGAGATAGGATGGGATAATAGCAACAGAGCCTGAGGACATACGGGTAGTAGCTACTGACTTTTATAGAGACTTGCTCTCAGCTAAGCCACAATCACAGCACAAGGATGCATACAGAGAGTAGGTGTGGGCATAGATTCCTTGCCTCGCCACTGAGGAGATGCAACAGATGCTTGAACGATCTCTCTTGCCAGAGGAGCTTCGGGAGGCTCTTAGAGCACTCCCACATGGTAGTTTCCCTAGAGAGCATGGTTTGACTCCCAACTTTTTCTTGGAATATTGGGAGGTGCTTGGATTGGACCTATGTAGTGCATACGAGCACATTTTGCACACTGGGGAGATGCCTGATAGCATGAGCGAGGGGTTGATCTATCTTATCCCCAAGGAGGGGGGATCTCCTGATGAGATTCAGCTGTGCCGACCCATTACCATTCTCAACTCAACCTACAAAATTCTTGCAAAGGCTCTGAGTTTGAGAATTTAGACACTACTTGAGAGCTTCAGACTCAGACGGGCTTTGTCAAGGAGCGTAATATCCTTGACAACATCTTTACTTTTGGGAGGCAACTGCCCTTGCCCGCCTACAAGGAGAGGATTTTGTAGTGCTCCTTCTCGACTTTGAGAAGGCCTACATCAAAGTTGACTGGGAATTCTTGGAGGGCACTTTGTATAGAATGGGTCTCTCAGATGCATGGATCAGAGGGGTGTCTGCTCTTTCCAGATGTACTCACAGTCAAGTTTTGCTAGCAAGAGGTCGAGGGGAATGTTTTATGCCAACATTGTCACAAAGTGATGACGTGGCAAGACCTTGATAGATGAAAAATGACTCTATAAGTTGTCCCAACTTATGGTCCCTTTCCCGGATGGGGCCCAAGGGACACCAGGTTATTAAAAATAAGCAAAGAAGATGAAATCGCGCAAGAGGTGCTGACATGGCAGTTGTACGGACATACCGCAAAATGTGGCTACAGGTGCTGACGTGGCACAATGTATGAATTTCCGTGTTTTGCATTCGCAGCTTTTGGGCCAAGAAGCTTTTGAGTTTGAAGCTTTTCATGTATTGCTTTTGTGAGAGGCCATGGGCCCTTAAATATATAAGAAGAGGGCCCCTTGCACTCAAACTTGCTGACGAGCAACTAAGCAGAGAGGACCCTCGGACTTTGAACTTTGCTCAAGCATTAATATAAAAATAAATCTTGAAAGGGACACCAGATTTTGGGGCCAATACCTTTAGGCACAGAACTATGCCGGGCCGTGTCGACTTTTATTTAAATTGTGATAAAGTTTGTGATGTGTTTTAAGTGTTTCTCTCGTGTGTTGTGCCAGATTCCTGACTTGGGGTGTCCAAGTCTATTACAGTGGTATCAGAGCTTCAGGCGTGCTCTTTTCTGAAAGTGCAAGACGACGCTAAGGGATTTAACAAATTTTTTTATTATTAATCTTCGCGTCCCAACCCCGGACTTAGTAGCCATTGTGACCCTTACTTCAATGCGCATTGGGCACGTTCCCTTCTTCATCGCTCTGTCTTACGGGGCATAAGCCATAAGGAATTCAACACCACTTGTTAGGGAAAAAGGAGTTCTTTTTTTTACGCTTTTCTGTGTTGCAGAGACCTTTAAAAATCTCTTCGACGATTGAGAATTTGGATATGCGATGGAAGGAAAATTTGATTCTCTCAACAAGCTCTACGCATTGACATCAACAGACTTTATATCCAACAACTTTGGAAAATTACGGTTTTTGCAAAAATTTCAGTATGCGTGGAATTAATGTTTTTAGAAGATCTTGTTATTTGTGTACAGATAACAGGTAATAGGAGCAAGAAACTAGCATCTGTAAGCATTGGGAAGCATGGAGTTAGACATCCACCCTTTTGCAACGAGGTAAGCCATCTCCTTGAAATTTTGCCTGTTTTTTAGGTGAAATCGAGGATGAGATAGTGAGGAATTTTCATATGAATGAAATTGGGAGCAATGACGGCTCAAGAATGAACCCGATCACGATTCAAGATAAGAATCATGAATTTTGTTTGAAATTTGAATGAATGATGATGATGAATGATTCTAGTACATCAAGATTCCCATATGAATGAGATGATTGGATACTGTGGTGAGCGCATCAAAATTTCCAGAGGGATGAGATGGATACACAATGATCTAGGTGCATCAAGACTTTTGGACGGATGAGATGACTAGACTGAATGATTGAAACACTGTGTTCAATATGAACCAAGTGTGTGATTTGTGAACTGCATGTTCAATGAATGAAGAACTTTGAAACTGGAATTCCCAAAAATGAATCTGATTTTTTGTGTTCACTCATGTGATTGTGTTTGAGTGCAGGTTTGAAAGACGAAATGACTGTAGCATTTCAGTCTTGAGATTCTATGGACATGATCGCAATAAGAATTAGTTAACCCGACATCAGCGAGGTCCAGTGTGGATCTAGATGCGATTGCTAAACACGTTGCAAGGAATCAAGGTCCTAGATCTGGATGGATTTTATGTGATATGATTAGAATGTGATGTGAATGTTCAGTGACTGTCGTCTTTGTGCAAGTGCTTGATTTGTGTCGTCTAGTGCACCAATACTTAGAGTTAGTGTCTACTGAACTAGTTTGTGGCTTGCGTTTGATTTTGCAGGTGTAATCGAGGGCGATTACAATTCTTTCAAGAGGGGGGTATGTCACAAAGTGATGACATGGCAAGATCCTAACAGATAAAAAATGCCTCTATAAGTTGTCCCACCTTATGGTCCCTTTTCGACGGGGCCCAAGGGACACCGGGTTGTTAAGAATAAGCCAAGAAGATGAAATCACGCAAGTGGCCTCACAGAAGGTTGGTTTACTGGCCTATAACTACCCATCCGAGGAGAGGAGCTTCTGGATGCTGAGTTTGCTAATGACTTAGGCTTGTTTTTGGAGGGCTGTGAGGCCAATTTTCACAGGTGTGAGTAGGCTTTGGAGGTGTTTTGTTGTGCGTCGGGAGCATTGATCAATTGGCGAAAGACAATTGCTTTTTGGGTTGGTGATGCTCCCACACTTGGCTGGATGCCTTGTGAAGGCTTTCGTACGATCCCTCCATGGATGCCTCTTCGCTACTTGGGCTGCCAAATTGGCTTTGACTTGTCACTAGAGCAGCAGACTGTCCCTCTCCTCCTTGCCATTCAGAGGAAGCTTTTACACTGGAGCTCGGTGAGGCTCTCTCTTGCTGGCAGGGCTGTTGTGGCCAACCAGGTGATTTTGGCCACCATGTGGTACATCACATCTTGCTAGATCTTCTCGAGTTCTTATATCAACAAGTTAGAGAGGCTGATCAGGAATCTTTTGTGGACAGGAAGAGGCACATAGTCGGCTTGGGCCAAAGTCTCATGGCAGGTCCACCACCTTACCTTGTTCTCAGGGGGGACTGGACATAGTAGATCCCTCCTTGGGAAGCTCATTTTCAGGGGTCTTCTTCCAGGGGAGGAGCCCTGGAAAGAGCTCTTGCTACATAAAATCAGAGGCAAAGTTCCACAAACAGGAGGCCCATGGAGCCCCTTCACCCGTTGGATTTTCACAAAGATGCGTAGAGTGGGCATGAGCACGAGATGGAAGCACCCTTTGATGTTGAGCTTGCTTCGGTCTTGGGAGCAGCTGAGTGGGGGACTTTAGAAGCACCAATCCACATACATAGAGGAGCGCTTGAGACAGCTCCTTACATGGAATCCTTTCGTCAGTACACAGTGAGGTCACATGGTTGGCACTAGACCCCGTGTCTCATGGGGTCTCATGGCAAAGGGTACTGGCTGCATCGTGGAAGATTGGTTGCAGTCTTCAGCACTTTCCGAGGAGAGTCAAAGCACCCAGCTACTCGGCATGAGAGGGGTATAGAGCTTGTGTCAGGACATCATCGAGGCTATTCCAGTCGAATGGCATACTCCTCTCAAGGTGGTGGCTCCCAGCTGGATGGTGGTCTTTACTCGCCTAGAGGTCCTTGTCTCAGTTCGGGCCTGCCCCGACTTAGGCCCTTGCATGTTCTTTGAGGTTCAGCAAGAGGGTCGACTTCACAAAGTTTCCTGTAAGGCACCTGAGGTTGCAGAGTGTTGCTTTCAACGGATTCGAGTTGTGGGCATCACGAAAAGCAAATTCCTAGAAGAGATCTCGTGGCAGACAGTCTTCTCTTCCAATCCTACATACAAAAGAGGTGTGTTCTCGGGTTCCTTCTCGTAAATCAGCCCCATCTAGAACGTTTATGGGCTGGAAAAAAGAGAAAAACAGAAACCTGCTGCGATGGAAATACTTTTCGTATGCACTGAACTCGCCTATTTGGTCTGGGTGCCTTCTCATGCACTTGGGGCAGCCATGGGGGTTACCGGCAATGTCATCTTGATGGCTGAAATCTCCAGCAACTCCTCAATTTTCCTAGCGCTAGCTTTTTCTTCTTTAGAGAGCGAGAGAGAATTCGCTTTTTATGGTTCATGGCAGCCGGCAGGAATAGGAGGGTATCCTTTCATCAAGAATAGGGCAGATTGGGGCACTTAGGATTGGAGTTAGAGGGATTGCTTTCCTTGTGCCAATTCATACAGAGAGAAAGAGTGAGAAGATCAACACACTACTCGGACTAAAAGATGGGCAGGTCCTCCCTCGTGAAACTATCTTTATTACTAGGGAGGAGTCTATACACCTGAACCGCACATATTACCACGTTCATTCTAGAATCAGACTCGATGGTACTTGGAAGCCTCGGCTTCCTATTCTAAAGGCAAAACTCTATTCCAAGAAACTTTTGTTTCTTATATAATATCTTCGAGAACCAAGGTTCTCGCCTCTAGATCTCACCTTCTAGCTCAGGGCATAGTATCCCTGCAACTCTTTTCCAACTCTATTCCCAAAGTCCTCTTCTGTAGAAATCCCCTTGCCCGATGGTACGCGGCCCTTGCCCGACCATGTAACATGGCTAATATTTGGAAGGGATGAGCACCTCCCCCTGTGGGCCCTCTGGTGTGTTGAAAAGAAAAACACTCTCTCCTTGACAAAAAGTCCTTCGTTGCGAATCTTAAGTTCTTCATCCCAACTAGAGAGTCTACCACTCTCAGATCTGTGGACCTACACCCAGACTTATGTAACAAAACCCTTGGGCTGATCTGGCTCTAGTTTCTCAGAGAGCTTTTCTCTTGCAACGGCTCGTGCCTTCCTCTGCTCCTAGAGATCAAAACAAGAAAAACATTACCATTGAAGGCACTTCTTCGCAATGGAACTCCCCTATTTGGTCCTCATGGCTTCTTGTGCACTTGGGGCAGCCATGGGGGACACCGGCGATGGCATCTTTGATGGCTGAAAATCTGCAGAAACTCCTCCTTTTCCCTAGCACTGGCTTGTTCTTCTTCTGAGAACGGAGAGAGAGTTCGCTTTTTTTGGTTCATGGAAGCCGGCAGGAATAGGAGAGTATCCTCCTAGCAAGAGTAGGGCAAACTGGGGTGCCTAGGGCTGGAGATAGAGGGATCGCTTTCCTTGTGCCAGTTGATATAGAGACAAATCGAGAGAATGAAGGGCAAGTCCTTCCCCGTAAAAGTATCTTTAAATACTGAGGAGAAGTCAGTACAAGCACTTGAACCGAACGTATTACCACGTTCGTTCTAGATTCAGACTCGATGGTAAACGGGAGTCTTGGCTTCCAAAAGGCAAAACCCTATTCCAAGGAACTTCCATTCCTTATTCTGTATCTTTGAGAACCAAGGTTCTCACCTCTAGATCTCACCTTGAAGACTCAGGGCATGGAATCCCTACAACTCTTTTCCGACTGTGTTTCTAGATTCCTCTTCCGTAGAAATCCTAGTAGCAATAATATCTCCTGGACGCAAAGTCCTTCCTTGGGAATCTTACGCTCTTCATCCCAAGTGGAGAGTCTATGTCACAAATTGCTGACGTGTCAAGCCAATGAAGAATGGAGCCGACTTGCAGATCCCGGCTGAGGGGCCTAAACCCTAAGTGAAGAAGCAAAAGCAGCAGAAGAAGTTTTACCAACTTGCAAAGTCTTATTGAGTGGACTATTTTTATAGAGAAGTTCCCGCCAACTTATGGGACCCCGTCCGATGGGGCCCAAGTAACCCAAAGACATCAAACTAAAGCAGCTGATGACGTGGCAGCAGTACGGATGCTCCGCAAATTGCTTTGACACGCAGACATGGCAGCCTGTACGGATTTTTTCGATTTGCGCTGCTGACATGGTAGTTGTACGGATTTCTACAAAACGTGCTGCCTGATTTTCAACGCTAGCTTTTGGGCTAGTTGTTTTAGTTCAAGCTTTTCATGTAAACTGCTTTTCAAGGACAAGGGCCTTTAAATAAGTGTAGAGCGCTCAGTCTCTGGCACGCTTTTGGACGAAGGTGCAAAGGATGGAGTACCGGCTTGTGATAGTGGTATCAGATTATCAGGCACATGCTTTTTTGAAAGCATACCGGTCCCACAAAAGAGAAGACAAAGCAAACTGGCGCTTCCAAAGTCTATTGGAATCTTATTTGGAGTATCTTCTCCCCATCTATGACGTTCATAGGCTGGAAAATAGAGAAAAACAGCAACTTGCCGTGATGAAAATACTCTGTGTAGGCACTTCTTTGCGATGAAACTCGCCTATATGGTCCTCGCAGCTTCTCGTGCACTTGGGGCAGCCATGGGGGACATCGGCTGTGACATCTTGACAGCTGAAAATCTACAGCAATTCCTTTTCTCTAGCGCTGCCTTTTTCTTTTCAGAGAGTGAGAGAGAGTTCGCTTTTTATGGTTCAAGGCAGCCGGCAGGAATAGGAGGATATCCTCCTAGAAATAATAGGGCAGATTGGGGCGCCGAGGGCTAGAGATAGAGGGATTGCTTTCCTCGTGCCAATTGATATAGAGAGAAAGAGTGAGAAGATCAACACGCTACTGGGACTAGAAGATGGGCAAGTCCTCCCCTGTAAAAGTATCTTTAGTACTGGGGAGAAGTCTATAGAAGCACTTGAGCCGAACGTATTACTACATTCGTTCTAGAATCAGAGTCGATGGTACTCGGAAGTTGAGCTTTCTATTCTAAAGGCAAAACCCTATTCCAAGGAACTTCCGTTTCTTATTCTGTATCTTCAAGAACCAAGGTTCTCGCCTCTAGATCTCACATTCCAGACTTAGGGCATGGTATCTCTGCAACTCTTTTCCGACTCTGTCCCCAAAGTACTTCGAAATCACCACACACACACCCAACCCCCTTCCTCTTTTGTAGAAATCGTAGTAGCAACTCTGCTTTCCTGGATGCAAAGTTCTTCCTTGAGAATCTTAAGCTCTTGATCCCAACTAGAGAGTTTACCACTCTCAAATCCGTGGATCTATACCCCAACTTAGCGTACGAAACCGTTGGGCTGATCTGGCTCTAGTTCCTCAGATCGCTTTTCTCCTTGTAGCGGGAATGGGCACCACGTGCCAAGAGAAAAGAGTAAACTGAACAACTTTAAGCATTTCAAATAACATTGAACTGAAAGAGATGCACGACACATGAGACCAGGAGTGGCGGAGTTCCATCCAAGAAAGCACTGACTCCCCTTTCGGTGTTTCTTTATATTGCATCAAACAAGGTACAACTCCCATGGATCTACTCTGCATCTCCCGCACGTAGATTGCCAAAGCGAGAGCCCATGGGTCATATTTAAAGGCCCTTGGCTTCTAAAAGCAGTTTACATGAAAAGCATTCAATTTTAAAAGCATTTGGTCTCCCAAAAGCAGCCATCATGAAATTTGGTCATTCCGTACAATTATGAAAGTCCATACAACCTGTCACATCATCTGCGTAAAACGTGGGCGTCCGTACAATTTCCACATCACTAACACCTTTAGGTCCACTGGGCCCCATCGAGTTCCCATGAGTTGGTGGGAACTCTTCTTAAAAATAGGCCTCTCGACAAGACTTTGCAAGTTGGCAAAACTTCTTGTGCTGCTTCTGTTGCTTCTAGGGTTTAGGCCCCTCGGTCGAGATCTGCAGGTTGGCTCCGTTCTTTAGTGGCTTGACATGTCAGCAGTTTGTGACATCCCCACTTCTTGAAAGAAAATAATCGACTGTGATTACAACATATACTTCTCAAAAAATCTCATCCAATAAGGAGTATATTCTCATTCCAGATTGGAGCTCCTTGGGCAACATTGGACAGGGTCCCATAAGTTGGTGTGCTTTTCTGAAATCATACCGGTCCTACCAAAGAGAAGACAAAGCAAGAATCTTTGTGCTGGGAAATTTATTAAAGTATCTTTGTGTCGAATGTTCGTGTTCCGACCTTGGACTTATTAGCCACTGCCACCCTTACTTCATCGCGCATCGGACATGCTCCCGTCTTCATTGCTCTATCTTATAGAGCATAAACCATAAAGAACCCCAGATTACACATGGGTTTTTGTGGAGAATCTGACAGAGATAAAACCTCTCGGTGGGCAGACAAAGAAAAGTTGAAATTTGACGCGGGATCTTAAGAAAAGAATGAAGATTTGGACAAATTCTTGGCGGAAAGGTTGTGAGAGCGGGATACAAACATCAACTGCAGGTTGATACATGTGTGAAAATATTGATCAAGTACTCCAAAGACCCAAGATTTGCGAAATACCTGAAGAATTACCCGATTGATGAGATTTACTCGAGATGGCTAGTTGAAAAAACAGATGAGTGCAAAAAAAAAGAAGAAGCGGAATTTGTACTCGCAGAAAGAGCTAGACAGAAATCTTCAAAAGAAGATGAACCGGAGGGCCGCCAGAAGATAAGCCAGAGAGTTACAGAGCAGCACCCGAGCGCGGAAGAAAAGGAAAGACAAAAGCAGGACTGGTATCAGATTTTGTGGGGACCGCCAAGCTTGACCAGCAGAGAAATCAGTGACTTTATTCCATCTGGGTAACGTGTGACAAAGGAGCAGAGTGACACCCCTCTTGTGCATTCTTGTTTGCATCAAATTCAACCCTACTGATATGTGGGATCTCTTGGAATAGCTGAAGCTAGACCGAAAGCCTCAAGGTAAAGTTCCAATATCTTAGAAGTATCTGCTAGGTCCTCCTCCTCCATCCACTTCGCATCTAATGCCGGATAGTTCTTGAATTTCACTAAGAACCACCGTATCACTTTACCTTTCACTTTCCTTTCCTTGTGGGCTAGTATCTGTTTTGGAACGACTATCTCCTCGCTCTCTTCCACTTCAGGTTGCTCCTCAGGCTCCCTATCAACTGGCACCTCACCCTTGATTGGTTTCAAGAGATTCACATGAAAAGCATTGTGAATTTTCCAAGTATCAGGCAAATACTTTTCCCATTGAGTCTTTTGATCCGAAATATAAGACTTCAATCAATAAATCCAAAATTACTGAATTGGTTATTTCAGATTTCCCATCTGCCTATGGGTGGAAAGAGGATGAGAACTGCAACAGCATGCTAATGTTCTCCCCAATTTCCCTCCAAAACAAACTAGCAAATTAGGGCGTCTCTGTCCGAGACTATGGACTAAGGCATGCCATGTAACCGAAAAATGTGTGAAATAAACAATCTCATCAAATGATCAGGCTTAATTGTCTTCTTTACCAGAATGAAATAGGCCTTATCATCATGAGCTGGATGACATGAAGGAACAATATGCTACTGATGAAGATTTTGCAAGGATCTTTGAACAGTTGCAAGATAGGAACCATCATGAGCACTACCTCCTGAGAGATGGTTTTATGATGATGCATGGCAGACTTTGTGTCACTAGGCCATTGCGACATAAGGTCATGGTAGAGAGTCATGTCCCACCTTATGCAGGGCATCGTGGTATTGATGCGACAGTTAAAGCGGTAGAGAAATTCTTCTATTGGCCTACCTTGAGAAGAGATGTGGATGCCTTTGTGCGAGCATGCATGATTTGCGAAAAGGTCAAGTTTGACAGGCAAAAGGCACCAGGGTTGTTACAATGAATGATAGTATATGGATAATTATTTGCAGGTTCAGCAACAAGCAGGCTCATTTTATCCCTGTCAGGAAAAAGATAAAATCTCATCAGATGGCACGCTTGTTCATGCACAATGTGTTTAAGTACCATGGTATGCCACAATCGATTGTCAATGATCGCAATCCTTGCATGACAAGTTTGTTTGGAAGAGGATTGTTTGAGAACATGGGCACTACGCTCAAGTTCTCGTCTTTGTTTCATCCACAAACTACTCTTCTTTTGGGGAAAGAAGCTCCAGTCAAGTGGTTAAAATTCAAAAGGCTCTTTATTTCTTCTTGGCTGACCTGATGGACAGTCAGAAGAGGCTAATTCTATTGTGTTAAATTGCTGAAATGCTATATGTCAGATAATAAGGGCAAGTAGGAACAATATTTGCCTATGCTTGAGTATGCGTACAATAATACGGTGCATTCGTAACTGGAAAAGCACCTTTTGAGATTGTTGAAGGTGGCAAGAAAGTTCCTCCCATTTTGCATACAAAGGATAAGATCTTTGAGGTAGATCGATATGTTGAAAACATGGATGAGATGTACAAGAAAATTAAAGTTGCCTTGGAGAAGACTCAGGCAAAGCAAAAAAAAAGCTGTTGATCGTCACCGTCGTGAATTGCTGCTATCACCTGGTGATTGGGTTCTGTTAAGGTTCGAGAAGGCAAGGTTAAAGAAGATGAAGGGCAAGGAACGGCTGTTTCCTAAGCTCAGCATGTGTTACTATGGGCCTTTTCAAGTGCTTGACCAGATCAGCGATGTGGCTTATAGGCTGAAATTGCCTGATGCATGGAAGATTCATAATGCGTTTTACGTGAGTCTTCTAAGACCCTTCTTGGGTGATGTGCCAGAAGATATGCCAGATGAGGATCAGCCAGAAGTTGAGGAACTTGATGAGATCGTGTTACCTGAGCAAGTTGCAAGACGCTACTTGGTGAAGTTCAAGAACTTTTTTTTTATAGAAAAAGATCCTTCTATTAGTTACTGAAACTGCCCATAGGGATACAACCACCTCTTCAAGAGAGGGCTACAACAACCATGTTGGGAGACTCTCCCAATGAAAAAACAAGCATCTGTACAATGGGGCTAAATCAAGAAATGGGGGGAGGGAAAAGCCACACAGGTGGTCGGTAGTGCCATTGGAGTACACCCTAGACCATGGTGTAGAAAGGCCCAGGACGCCAGAGTCAAAGGAAAGCCTCTCTGCGCTCCCGCATGCGGTCGGAGCTGCCCTGTAGTCCCTCGAGCTGTCCTCTGAGAGTGTAGATCAGCTCTAGCCAAAAATCGAGAACAGTCTCTGCTGGTGGCACAAGGCGAGCGTCAAAGATGCGGAAGCAATGGGCCCGCTGGATGAACCAGAGTGTCAGGCCACTGATGAGCTCCCAACAATCCTCTCTCTCACTGCACCACTCCAATGGAGTAAGCTCTATAGTAGGCTGGAGTGTAGGTCGCCCCTCCTGCATCACTATCATCCTGCTGGTGGAAGATAGCTCAAACTGAAGTGTCGAGCCCGTGAGAGTGGACCAAGCCGTTGCTCCCCAAGTGTACTGTCGAGGCGTGGAGAAAGCAGGCATCAGCCGAAGAACTCGTAGCCACACCTACTGGGCCGAGGGGCAGTCCCAAAGACAGTGACGCTGACTCTCCACAAGATGGTCACAAGCTGCACATGCAACCGAGAGACCACTATGCACTAGCCAGCTCCCAAATGCTTTAGCTCTGTGTGCGACCTGCCACTGAAAGAGGGTGACTCGCCTCGGCTGTCTGGAGTCCCACAACCTCTCCCAGAAGGCTGCCAAGAACTCAGCTATGAGACCCTCCTCCTGCCAATGAGGTGATGCAGCGGGGCGGGCCTCTCTCTGTGCTGCAAGTATATGACGTCCCAGTTGAACAGTATACTGAAAGAACGGGACACCTGGGTGGTCTGCAGAAGAGAAAGGGTCCCTCCAAAGCCACTCACCAGGATCCCACTGTACTCGTGCCAGTGGACAGCACTCCCAAGCCCACAGCCTCCAGTGTCCAGTCTCAAGAGCTGCTGGGTCAGGATCGATGACACAAGTCCTCCCACAGATGCACACTACTTGGATCCTCTGAAAACAACACTCTGCCACCTGCGGGCCTCTACTGCAACTCGCTGTAGGCGTCCCCACCCTGAAGCTCGAAGAAAAAGGCTGGAACAGTCTCCGAGCAGGCCCTGACTGAGATGAGAACCTCCAGTCGTATGAAGGCTCCCATCTACCTGGGTGCTTCTGGCTCGAGAGGCGTGAGCCACTTAGCTGGAACTGCCTCTGAGATGTCTTGGCACATGCTCTGTACCCCTCTCATGCCGTGTAGTTGGAGACCTTGCACCTCCTCTCACAAGCCTGCGAACTCTAACCAGTGACCCAAAGAGCGCGCTGGACCTGCTGCCATGGGACCCCAGGAAACATGAGGCCGACTACCAACCAAGTGGCCTCTCTGAGTGCTAACCATGGGGTTCCAAACAAGGGGCTGCCGTAGGCGCTCCTCCGTGCAAGTAGGCTGTCTCTGCTCCAAGCCTCGCCGCAAGAGCTCCCAAGATCGAAGCAAACTCACAGCGAAGCGGTCCTCCAGTCTCCTGCTCAAACCAACTCTGCACATCTCTGTGAAAATCCATCTGGTCGAAGGTTGCCAGGGGCCTCCTGCTTGAGGCATCCTAGCACGAAGCCGCTGTAGCAAGAACTCCTTCCAGGGCTCCTCACCGGGAAGGAGTCCTCCGACGATGAACTTCCCAAGAAAGGCTCTGCTCTGCAGTGCTGGGTCAATGATCCCAAGTCCTCCCTGTGAACAAGGAAGAGTGATGACCTGCCAAGCCACTTTGGCTCGGGCTACCTAAGTGTCACATCCTGACCAAAGGAAGTTCCTGATCAGCCTCTCTACCTGGCTGATACAAGAACTCGAGAAGATCGAGCAAGAAGTGATGTACCACATAGTCGCCAACAACACCTGGTTGGCCACTACTACTCTGCCAGCCAAAGAAAGTCGTGTTGAGCTCCAATGTACCAACTTCCTCCTGATAGACAGGAGGAGAGGAGCAATCTGCTGCTTAGGAGACAAGTCCAAACCAACCTGATAGCCCAAGTACCGAACTGCAGTCCCTGGGGGGATCCACCTAAAACCCTCTCCTAGCATCCAATCGGGCACAGGAGCACTACCAACCGAGAAAGCCACTGTCTTTCTCCAGTTCATCAGTGCGCCCGATGCACAACAGAAGGTCTCCAGAGCCTGCTCACACCTATGAAGGTTGGCCTCCTGGCCATCTAAGTACAAGGCTCAGTCGTCGGCAAACTCAGCGTCCAGCAACTCATCTCCCCGAATAGGGAGTGCTAAGCTCCGTAGACCAACCTACTGCGACACCAAAAACCTGCTCATAGCCTCTGCATAGAACAGAAAGAGGAAGGGGGCAAGAGGACAGCCCTGTCTGATCAAACGTGTGAGCATGAAGCGATTACCTCTACCTCTTGCCAAAAGTACTTGACTGTGAGCCTGTCTGTACAAAGCTAACACCCCTCTGATCCAAGCATCTGAGAAGCCCATCCTGCGTAGAGTGCCCTCTAGAAAGTCCTAGTCAACTCTGTCGTATGCCTTCTCAAAATCGAGAAGAAGAATCACTAGGTCCTCACCACGGAGCCGTGCTAGGGCAAAAGCCTCCCAAAAAGTAAAGATGTTGTCAAGGATACTGTGTTCCTTGACAAAACCTGTCTGAGTCCCATGTATAAGGCTCTCTAGAAGTGGCTGAATCCTCAAACTCAGAGCCTTGGCAAGAATTTTTTAGGTTGAGTTGAGGATGGTGATGGGGTGCCACTGCCGAATCTCATCAAAGGAGCCACCTTCCTTGGGAATGAGGTAGATCAGACCCTCACTCATGCTGTCAGGCATCACTCCTGTGTGCAAAATATACTGAAAAGCACTACAGAGATCTGGGCCAAGCAGGTCCAAGTACTCCAAGAAAAAACTGGGAGTCAGCCCATCCTCACCTAGACAGCTACCACGGGGGAGGGCCCTAAGAGCCGTGTGCATCTCCTCAAGCTGAAGTGGCAGCTCAAGCCTCTGATGCATCTCCTCTCACAAGACAAGGCCTCTGTGCCCAAACCTGCTCCCTGCATGCATCCTGACGCTCTGACTGGGGCTCCGCAGACAGTAACTCATGGTAGAAGTCAGTAGCAACTACACGCATATCCTCGGGCTCAGAAGCAACAGACCCGTCACACCTCCGCAACTGACTGACCTTGGCATGCGAATGCCGAGGTCCCACTGCCTCAAAGAAAGCACCAGTCACTCTATCGCCCACCTGGGTCCATTGAGATGCCTGTCGATGGAAAGCAAACTTATGTCGCCTCTCCTCTGTGCTAACAAGCTCTTGTCGAGCCTACTGTAGCTGCTCCTCCAACCAAGGACTGTCTGGATGCTGCTCCTGCATCCTCTGTAACGAAGCAATGCCCCGTTTGAGACGCTGCTCCTCCTCTCTCGCTGCAGCCCGGCGAGCCAAAGACTCCTGGAGAAAGAAACGGCTAATCTGAGCGAATCCTAAGGCCACTCTGTCAGCAGGAGAATCCTGCCTGTCCAAGCTTTCTGTCCAGAGAGCCTCTACTCGCTCTCTGAGTGCAGAGTCCAACAAGACCCTCTCTGGGATGCGAAGCATCGTGCTCCCACTCCTCTACCTGTCTGCCACTGTGAGGATCACTGGTGCATGGTCCGAGAAGGAAGTCCCTGCCAAAATGGCAACTGTCCCTCCCAAGTCATTGAAATGGTCACTAGTATAGAAGCGATCTATCCACGATAGATTCACTCCTCCCACTCTGTGGTCCGAACGAGAGAAGGCAAGGCTGTCGGGGGGCCTCACAAAACTAGAATGCTGCCAAACATCCGAGACCCTCAGAGTCATACAAAACCTCTCCCAAGCTGCCAACTCAACTCCATGCACAGTAGCATGGCTACCACCAATCCTGTCAGAAGTGTCCTCCAACATGTTGAAGTCCCCTCCTATGCACCAGTGTTCTGCCTGCGGCAGAGACTCAACTATTTGTGACCAAAACTCTGCTCAAGCACTCGCCACATTGGGCACATAGATGTTCAAGAAGCCCACTAGGCAACCCTGAACCTGCATAGTAATCCACCGAGCCCTGCCTGGCACAATAATCCCTCTGCCCACAATGGCCTACTGCAAAGAGTCCGCAATAGTCATACATATCCCACCCTGGATGCCTCTAGGTCCAAAAGCAGCTGACCAAAAAGTATCATATCGTCCACGCAAGAGCTGACCCCAACGTGTAATGCGGCTCTCACACAGATGGTGCTCCTGAAGCATAAGGAGATCAATCTCTCCTCCCACAAGGCAGCGCTGAAGCTCTTGACGCAGTCGGCCCTGCTGACGCTGAAACTGGGGCCCACCTAGTCCCTGCACGTTTCATGAGACGTCCTCATGGGGAGCGAGAGAGAACAGATGCTACCGCAGCAGCTAGACGGGCTATCTTCGAGGTTGGCTTGGATGGGGAGTAATCCGCATCTGAACGTCCTCTAGATAGGCGTGACTGCAACGAGTGCCTGGCCCAAGCCCAAGCAAAGCGAGCCGTACATAAAGCAACCTCCTCTGTCCAGGAGTCCTCATGAATGTATACATAGCATGGGAAGCACTGTGTATCGGCAAAGAAGTAAACCATGTGTCTACATCCTGTTGTATTTGGAGGTGTCACCGCAAAGTTGGCCAATGGCCACAAAGTCTGAAGCATGTCTGTAACTCCTAGTTCTCCCATGTGGTGAGAGAACTCTAGGACCTGTGTGTGCAACCATCCCAACACTGAGTCGAGAGTCCACTCAGTCTAGTCCCTGCCGCAAAGGGGAAAGGAGAAGCCAACTGCCGAGTCCAAGGCCTCTGTCCCCCTAGCTGCAAGGAACAGAACATGGACTTTGAAGCAGGTTGCCTCATGGTCTGCTGAGGGGTCGCCGAGAAAACGGGTAAAATCGTAGTCAAAGAAGTCCCATCGGCGCCGGATGTCAATGCTCGTCAGACCACGAGGGATAGCTGCAAGGGGAGACATTTGTACCTGTAGAGGGGGCCGCAAGAAAGGCTGTCCCTCTCTCGCCAGGCGACTCGTGGAAAAGGCGCTGCCAGGAGATCTCCTAGCAGCCGGAGAAGGCCCTGCCCCCTGGGTCGACTGTGGAACTGAAGCGGGAGGGGGGGGGGGAGAAGGAGCAGGGGGGAGCGGTGGAGAAGAGGGGCGGGGGGGAGAGGCGGCGGGAGCAGGAGGCTGAGGGGAGGATGATGAGGAGGGGGGGAACTCTGGGGGGCAGGGACTGTCGAGGGTGAAGCTGGGGTGGGGGTTGGAGCAGGACCTCATCCTGCTCAAGAGGACCAAACCGGTTCCCCGTGGGAACCCACTGCTGCTGAGTAGGCGCCTGAGGACCACTCTGAGTTCCAGGCTATCGCTGTGGCCCCTGTTGTCGTCGACCATGGGCCTGCTGCCATCCCTCCTCCGCTGGAGCCCCAAGTTCAGAGGGTGGCTCTGCATGTGTGCGCTGTGTCTCTGTCTGTGTCTGTTGGCTAGCCCTTGCCAGCTGGGGTTGAGTCTGTGGTGTAGGTCGAGGCCTCCTCTGTGGACAGGCCTTCGCTAGATGGCCCATCTGTCGACAAATGAAGCACTGGTTCGGGAGGCCCGAATACTCCACACTCTGTCTAAACTAACCCCCACTCACCCGAGGCAGAAGAATAACCTTCGGGAGCGTGTGAGTGTCTCTGACCAAAACGCGAACTGAGGGAATGCCAGCCGCCTTGGCAGCTACTGAGGATGCCGTGCGAGGTGTCTCCAGGACAGTCCAATGGCTGAGCCGATCCTGGACAAAAGTGGTAAGTACTCCCTCCGCAAACCCGGAAAGCAGACGAAGATGGGGATAGACCTGCCTCCTCTACTAGAACATCCAAAGTAGGGTCGAAACCATGTTTCCACTGTGGGCTCTTGCTGCTTGAATGGTCAATGGACTCATGGCGATGACCTTGGACGCCATCTCGGAGGTCTCAAACTCGATCTGATAGTAACCTCGTATGAGTATCTGTACATCCAAGATCTTGTCCACCTCTGCGAGAAGGCGGGCCTGGAGAAGGTCACGCAGCTCTCCTCTGCTAGGTCGGATGCCGAGAATCTTGCGGATGACAGAAGTCGCCTGCAAGCGCTCTACCTCTGCGGCTAGGCTCGCTTGCTTTGTCGGTGAAAGAGCAAGTCGAATGGTGGGCTCAGCGGGGTTGGGCGAGGGAACTTCGGACGAGTCCCTCTGTGGCGGAGCTGGAGCCTCCATCTGTGTCTACTGCTATGACAAAGAAGCGGACGGAGAATAGCCTCTGCAACTGAGTGCGCCGAGCACTGTCCAAAGAAACAATGCTACCAGAGACAATTGCAGGAGTCTTCGGGAAAGAGGAAGACGGGGGGGGGGGGAGCGGATAAGGCGGGCAAGGGGGCGGGAACTCAAGAGGCAGCGGGCGGGGAAATGGCGGCGCGAGAGGGCAGCGGGCGGGGGGGGGGGTGTGGGCGGCGCAAGAGGGCAACGGGCGGGGGTGGGGCGGCACGAGAGGGGGCAGCAGGCGGGTACGCGCAGCAGGTGGGGCGGGCGGGCGGGCGGGCAAGGCTGCCGCGCGCGAGGATAGGTGGGGGACGGGGGGCAGCACGAAGGTAGCGGGGGGGGGGGGCAGGGATGGCGCAGCAGGGGGGGGCGCAGGCAGTAGCGAGCACGCTATCGGGTCCTTGCTCTCGAGGTAGCTACCTTATTCGGTGAAGTTCAAGAACTATCCGCCTATGGATGCAAAGTGGATGGAAGAGCATGAACTGTCAGAGTCACCAAATGTATTGCAGCTTTACCTTGAAGCCTTTGGGTTATAGTCTATGTATGCCCCAACCCAACGTGTGCAAAGGAGGAGTAATGATAGAGCTAGCACATCAAATGTACATATGAATTTAGTGTAATAAATGGAAATGACAAAGTATGAAGGTCTCATTAAGTCATTTGTATCTATGAATTACGACCTTTCTTGCGGATACATGCGATGATAAAAGAGTGCTAACAACACAAAATCATCAATGGAGTGTATTTATGGTATGCAATTGAGGACGTTTGCGATTTCAAGAGGGGGGTATGTTACGAGGACATGGCAACCGTTAACTATGTCACGAGGACATGGCAACTGCTAACCTTAGTTATTGGTTTCTTTCCAATGATTTTGTTTTATTTTTGAGACCCTCTTTTTGAAGTTGCAAATGGTTGGACATTGTATGGCCAATGTGAACAGTAGTTTCACCCGTAGACGGGAAGTTGGTCGGCACTGGAATTCGTATAGTAAGAGGATGTCTAGGCTCAGTTCAAGATCATGTAGGTCCCCCCGTCGCACTTGGCAAGTTGGTGGATACTAGGAAGTGAACTCAATAAAGGCATAAAGCCAAGGTGGGGTCACCAAAGGAAAGTACTCGACAGTTGGGCCACATTGCATTTATGGATGCGGTCCCAATGGGGATAGATGGTCAGAAGACTAGTGGGAGCCCAACGAAATATCTCTAAAAATTAGGGAACTGCTATTTTGGGCCATGAAATCTGTTCGCGTCATTACCTCTGGAATGACAAGGGGAACATTTTAGAACTCTATTGCAAAGTCAATTGGGCAACCGATCGGGATATTTTTAGGCGTTAACCCCGAAACGGGAAATTGCTTGTAAATGCGCCAAGTGGCACAAAATGGTGGACTTTCCTCATGCAAGAAGAAGTGGTGCTGATTTTTGTAGCTGAGAGGCCTCGTTTTGCAAGCTGCCCCCACAGGTTAAGAGCTATTGACTGCAAGCTTTCCCTCTCATGTACAGTGTGGTGCAAGAAGTCATATCCTGCACATCCCACACTGCTCTCTCTCTTCCCTACGTGCAATAATGTGATGCCCCACAAGTGTGCTCTTCAGTTGACTCATGTACAGTTGTGTGGTTACATGCGTTTTTGCTGAGGCAAGAGCCTCCCTGAGCAGGAATAGGAGTAGCTGACTGCTGCTCCAAAAGCAGACACCGGTGAGAATGATAACCTCACCGTACAAGTGCGATTTCAGCGTTGGTTATGTGCTGTATTTTGACTATTATTCAGCCATATGGACACGAAAAACCTTGGGAATAGTGCCCCACTACAGGGAAAAAACTAGTAAATACAGTGTGCTGAATTTACTATTTTTGGGCAAGAATTAGAGGGTTTATGCCAGTGGAAGTGAGTTCCAGCATGGGAATTCGTTTCGGGCAAGTTTTGGGGCTGTTATGCTGTCAAAATTTTGCCAAAACAGGTGGTATCTAGCTGGATACAGGTAAAGAATTCCCAGGACTCTACTTTGTAATTTACTCTCTTAAAGTATAAAGAAATACCGAAAGGGGCGCCAATTTTAGGACCTACAGGTTGTCGGCGTCTGCTCGGAGCATTCTAGCTTCCGAACCGTGTGTGTGCTTAAGTGCTAATTCCCGTCGCAGGTTACCTTTGCAAAGTGCTCTGTGTGTGTGTGGGTGAAAGCCAAAGCCTACCGCCCTACGGGCCGGTTTCACCAAATGCCATCATGCCCACTTTGAGTCTTGAGAAGATTAAAAAAAAAGTCCATGGCAATGCTTTCCTAGGGACGGGAGGGTAGGGTAAAGGCTGTAGAAGTCGCGGTGCCTTATGCCTATCAAACTTGACTTTTTGGCATACCAAACAACTGTGAACAAAATCGTCCACATCCTTTTTGAGCCTTGGCCACAAGAAGTAACGCCCAACACCCTTCAAGGTGGTGTCAATGCCGTGGTAGCCCAAAAAAGGTGAACAATGGCACTCTGTCAAAACCTTTTCCCTCAAAGGTTGTGTAACACACAACATCGTTGTCACAAACTGATGATGTGGCATACTAATAAGTGTCCCAACTTATGGGCACCTGCCAACAGGGGCCTGGGGATATTAGGACCGTTAAAAAGTGGTGAGCGGCTGGCTGTACGGATTTTCCACAATTCACGTTGCACTGCTAACGTGGCTATCCGTACGGATTTTTGTATATCGCGCTGGCTGAGATGACATGGCAGACCATACAGAAGAACGCAATTTGCGCTAGCTGATTTGGACACTAGCTTTTGGAAGGTCAATGCTTTTGAGTTGCAAGCTTTTCATGTATTGCTTTTCTCCAAGGCCTAGGGCCTTTAAATAAGCCCATTGGGCTCTCTCTGGCTGACTTTTTTGTGCTGACAGCCGGTGCACAGAGGCAACCCAAGGGCAGCTGTACTTTGCTCAATATTAATACAAAAAGAAATACCGAAAGGGGCGCCAGTCTTTGGGGCCAATCTCTCTGGGCACGGAACTACGTCGGTCCCTGTCGACTCAATTGAACTGTGCTTTAATTGTGAAGTGTTTAAAGTGATTCTCTATGGTGTCGCGACTGATTCCAGACTTGGGGTGTCCAAGTTTGTTACAGTGGTATCAGAGCTCAGCCGATTTCTCTTCAGCCAAGAAATCCGATCCCTTTTCTCGCAACACACAGATTCTGGCAAGAATCAGACCATTTCTCTTGCATCCTTGAGAACGAGAGGCAGCACGGAAAATTCGAATGGATTAGCAAATCACAAATACGGGCCACCTCAGCCTACGCAATATTAGGTAATGGAGATACAACATCAACAGCAGGTTGATGAGTGTGAAAAGCAGATGCTCCAGTTTGCAAAGGATCCACAATATGCCAAATTTTTGACCCGACACTCGATTGACGAAGTGCATACGCGTTGGCAAAAAGCCATTGATTCACCATTAAAACCAGCCCTCAAGAAACCTCCTACTCCAAGGATGTTTATTGAAGAACTTGATGACGTTGTTGAAAAGCAAGTCGATCAACTTTTAAGAGCGAAGAAACAATCGAAGAAGCGCAACAAGGGGACTGCCTACCCCGGTTATTTGGGCCGCCAATCTTCTTTTGCTAGTGCACGAAAACTGAAGAAGCATGTACGCTTCAAAGGACTGTCCAACTCATCTTCTTTCGATAGCTCAAGCAGCTCTTCCTCTTCCGATTCGAGCAAAGAGGACAGAAAGGGCAAGAAACACAGAAAGAATCAAAGTTTTGGAAAGAACTACAAGAAGCCAAAGAAGAGCAGATCCCGACCTGTTTCTAATAGTTTTAATGAGGATTCATCCTCCTCTGAGAGTTCGGACTCCGATGATCACATGTTCTATTCAAAGAAGAAACACTTTTACAGAGCCAATCAATATGATTTTCTCGAGGAAAAGGGCAAAATGACCAAGTAATTTAAAGAAGGTGGACAGTCAGTGAAGTTTGAATCCTTCTCAGGATTCCGAGACGCTCGTAAGGCTTTAGCCTTTATTCAGCAGTTTGACATTGCATTCTCTGGAGGGCGCTATCCAAAGCACTATAAAATCAGGAGGGCAGCATCATTCTTAAAAGGAAATGCACGAACATGGTGGTCCACTCTTCTTTTACGGAAAGAAACCCCTACCAAGTGGTTAACGTTCAAACGGCTCTTTTTTCTTCTTGGTTGACTCAGGAGTACAAACGCGATGTGATGACCGCTTGGAATTATCTTCGGATGACCAAGACTGACACTTTGGATGCTTATTATGAGAGGTTTTGGGATGCTTTTCTACCGGCCTCTTCTTTCAAGAAGGTCACTTTTAAGCAGCAAATCGAGCGGTTTTGTTGTGGACTTCCCAAAGAGATCTAAGATTACTGCTTTGAGCAGAAGTTCGAGTCCATACAACAATTGATGGGGGGGATTTGCTATGCATTTGGGTAACTTGACTTACCCCACTGATCAAGTTTTGACACCAAGGACCGGACATAATTCAACAAATGATAACTAAAGAAAGAGGAAGTTCCAGAAAAAGAAGAATGCACGATCTCGATTGACTGAGGAATAGAGAACAGATTATCTCAAGGAGGGGAAGTGTTTTGACTGGGGAGAACAAGGACACATCTCTGCAAGGTGCCCTAAAAAGGCACAACAAGGAAAATCAGAAGACAGGCCAGAGAGTTCTAGAGCGGCTGAAGAACGTGGCAGAAAAGGAAAGATGAAAGCAAGGTTGGTACCCGATTGTATAGGGACTGACCCCAATCAGATGGACGAAAGCACAGAACTTTGACGAGCATGGGGCAAAGTAAGAGATGAGGAATCCCTCATCTTCTTTGATGGAGGAGCCAAGGCCCACTTCATTTCACCTGAATTGGCGGCTCGACTTGGAATTATGCCCGACAGGATGGGGCCATAGGCGGAGGCAGCTCTAGCGGCACCCGGACAGGATGTTGCCAATACACCTATCATTGGCAAACTTCGTTTGCATTGTCAAGGGTATTTAGGACACGAGGACTTTTACATCATGCCTTTGGAAGGGTTTGACGTCCTCCTAGGAATCCCTTGGTACCACAAGAATAACGCCGTGGTTGAGTATCGGGCTAAGAAAGCGACTTTGACGAATGAAAAGGGCAGGAAAATTGTGCTTGATATAAAATTTAAGGGCGAGTCCGTCCCTATTGTATCGCCTTCGGTCATTTCGAAATTAATGAAATCCAGTCTTTTTGTTTACTCGATCTACTTGAAAGCATTGAATGATTTTCGCCGGAGATTCTCAGAAGGTTGTCTTCACTCAGCCCCTTTCCATCACAGTAACAGACATAGATGGAGGCTCATGCTCCACCCCAGAGGACTCTTAAGAAGCCCCCTCGCCCGACCCTCCAGAGCCCACCATTCGACTTGCTCTTTCGCCGCCAACAGAGCAAGCGAGCCCTTGCAACAGAGGTGGAGCGCCTCCAAGAGACCTTCGTCATCTGCAAGATCATCGGCATCCGACCTAGCAGAGGAGAGGTGCGTGATCTCCTCCAGGCCCGCTGTTGCTAAATTGGCTTTCTCTGATAGAAAAATAATTCTAAATGAATTATTGGAATTTTAAGTGAGAGGGTTTTTCTCATTGGAGACATCCGAGTACAAATATTTCTAGTGCGCCATTCAAAGTGATGACGGGAGCTTTGTGAAGGGAATATCTGTAAGGCCACCAGAACGGATACTTTTGATGCGTCACATCAGATGGGTGACAGGGAGCATCGTGAAGAAGTATACGACCATCCGGGAACAGACATCTCTGATGCGTCATAGGATGGGTGACATAGAGCATCACGAAGGAGATTGTATCGTAAGTTCAGTAGGAAAGGACTAGGTGATGGGTATTCCTGATGCGTCACAAGGTGGGTGACGGGTGCATCGGAAAGGATCCATAGTCGAGAGGAAATTCCGAACTGTGTTAGAATTGTGCAAAAGGAAAAGCAAGCACTTGAATGAAAATGGGTTCAGAGAGTTGCTTTCTAAGAAATTAGGTTGCTTTTTGGGAAAGCAGATGCTTTCTCGCAAGGATGTCTATGTCTGCATTGCATCTGTGCATGTGGTTGCATCCACGGACGCCTGGGAAGTGCTGTGAAAGCATTGTTTTGAACTTATAAGGTTTTATTGAGTTTTTTTGGACAGATTCAGACCAATACTAAAATATGCCGGCCGCCCACTTACTAAGTGGACAGCCATCTGAAATCTCGCTTTTTCTGGCAGAAGAGCCAAAAAATAATAATAATAAACAAATTCCGCCGCAATCTCTACGTGGGTAGCCTGCGCTCAGCTATTCCTGCCGTGGCGAGAGGTAGCAATTGTGGATTTGCCATACGATTTGTTGTCCCGTGTTTGTGTGTGTTTGCAGGTGTACTTCCTCCTCACGTGGGAGTAGGA
The DNA here is from genome assembly GCF_014529385.1 of Adiantum capillus-veneris. Lineage (NCBI taxonomy): Eukaryota > Viridiplantae > Streptophyta > Polypodiopsida > Polypodiales > Pteridaceae > Adiantum > Adiantum capillus-veneris. Next base: position 40,005,744 of record NC_140945.1, on the reverse strand, counting down.
GCAGAGGAAGGAAAAAGGCTCTGTAGGAGGAAAGCGCTCTGAGGAACTAGAGCCAGATCATCCCAAGGGTTTCGTACTCGAGATTGGGAAGTAGATCCATGGATCCGAGAGTGGTAAACTCTCGAGATGTGATCTGGAAATTGAAATTCCCAAGGGAAGGACTTCGTGTCCGGGAAAGCAGAGTTATTGTGTGTTGGAACCTGAGGCTACGAGGGATGCAGCCTGAGGGCCATGGCGAGATGATGAGCAGCTGCAGAAGCGAGAAAAAAGAGAGAGAGAGAGATTCGACACAGTAAAAATACCGCTATTCTTCTTATTATTTGATTGATGTGTAGCCTTTTACATATATAGGCATACTTGCCATGCAAAAGAGACTCAACTCTAACTGAGGTTATCCTGCATGCTATAGGGGCCTGTTCCCACTAGTTGACATCAGACATAATTTGGACTTGAATACCCAACAATCCCCCCCTCAAGCCCAAACTGGACAAGCATCTCATGATACCTCGAGTTTTTGGTATACTCGTCAACTGTGAGTTTTAGGTTTTCTCACAACCAAAGGATTTCTGGTGTATCCATAACCTGGTGCTAGAACAGTAACCCCCCCTTGAACACATAGGGTGTAGATCAAAAATTAGCTACCAAAAATATTTGAGTTTTTGGTTCACTGCCAAACCTTGGGTTTATGGTGTACCCAATAACCTCATGAGAAGTGATAAAAATAGGCTGAGAACTGAGAAAAATGGGAGGTCTTACCATTTATGGATGGCAGTGTCTATATCCCGTACAAAATTTGGCATGACAGTGAAACAACATGACAATAATCAACTACAAGGCTTTTGACAGGAAATATATGATTGTTTTTTTGACAATAGATTGTAGAAAAACTGACATAAAATAGGACAAAACAAATAACGATGATGATAATCGGTTTTGAAAAACCAAACATGTCGGTGTAAATTCATCTCGAAGGAAATATGTCTTGGTTGTTGTGAGCATCAATGTCTCGTAATTCTTGAACAATGAAAGTTTGCATACATACCAATATGTGTTGCATCTGTTGATATGCCGAGTGCTTTGAAGAAAATCTTCTTTGAAAAGAGTCGGAAATTTCCTTAGTGATAAAGCTTGCTTTGCATGCATTTGAATCTTGTCCATGCAGGACGGCATGTTGAGAAGCCCTTGGGTACGTCGCACATACCGCCAATGGTATTTTGAAATTCTTGATGTAGCCAAGCAATTTTCGTGTGTTCTTGCATGCATTTTGATATGCTTTTCCAAGTCAAGGACAAGACCTTTGAGCATCTCAAAATGATATGGCAGAACTTCCACCAAGCTATTGACTACGTTTTAAGATGTTGCCTGTGTAAACAACATATTGAGATGCCCTACAGGTTGAGCTCCTGCCTGCGACACCACCAAAATGAGTGTTTCAAGATTTGACACGTGGGGGGTGTGAAGACCCTCTAAGGAGCAAGGCTCAAAAATAATGGCCGCTTTTTTTAAAGTGTGAACTCAAATTTAAAAGAAAAGGTCAAATTCTCTGTGTAGAGAAGGCGCAACAGACGACGACAATGCTGTGAGGTTTGTTTAACTCGCAGCAGACTGTGTACGCCAATTCAGGAGTTGCTCAAGTGTCGAAATAGCGTCAACATGGCAGGGCGATTCAATAGATGCTGAGTTTGAGCAAAAACAAACGCAGGTCGATAGCTCCCAATTCTCTGCATAAGCGGTTGCTCCCGCGCCAATTCGACTCAAGCCGAGGCGAGCCAAAGCTCTGATACCAGTTGTTGGAACCTGAGGCTACGGGGGATGTAGCCTGAGGGCCATGGCGAGATGATGAGCAGCTGTAGAAGCGAGAAAAAAGAGAGAGAGAGATTCGACACAGTAAAAATAACGCTATTCTTCTACTTATTTGATCGATGTGTAGCCTTTTACATATATAGGCATACTTGCCATGCAAAAGAGACTCAACTCTAACTGAGGTTATCCTGCATGCTATAGGGGCCTGTTCCCACTAGTTGACATCAGACATAATTTGGGCTTGAATACCCAACATTCTGCAGGAAGAGGACATTGGAAACCGAGTCGGAAAAGAGTTGCAGGGATGCCATGCCCTGAGTCTAGAAGGTAAGATTGAGGATTTGGAATAAGAAACGGAAGTTTCTTGGAATAGAGTTTTGCCCTAGGAACAGGAAGCCGAGGCTTCCAGGAACAATCAAGTCTTATTCTAGAACGAACGTGGTAATACGTTCGTCAGTTCAAGTGCTTGTATAGACTTATCCTCAGTAATAAAGATACTATTACGGGAGGGGACCAGCCCATCTTCTGGTCCCCAGTACTGTGTCGATCTTCTCACTCTCTCTCTCTCTCGCTCTCTATCTATTTCTCTCTCTGTCCTTTGGCTTCAGTATTAAGTGAAATTCTATTTATCAGAGCATATTTTATATTTCTATGCGCTCCCGTTAGTGACACCCACCTTTTAACAGAGGTGGACACAATCCTCGACATTCAACTTCTCGGATGTGAGATGGCGTCCAAGGTCATTGCGATGAGTCCTCTGGCCATCCGAGGAGTTCGAGCTCATTTTCGATAGTGGTGCCATGGTTTTGACCTAGCTACCGATGTTCTGGTCAAGGAGGCAGACCTTCCCATCTCAGTTTGCTTCCCCGGCCTGAGGAGAGAGTACCTTCCGCTCCTGCCCAAGATTTGCTCAGAGATTGGGACTGTCCTGGAGACACCTTGTACGATAGCCTCTGTAGCTACCAAGGCAGCTGGCATACCCACAGTACGTGTTCTGGTTCGGGACACCCACACCCTCCCGAAGGTCATTCTATTACCTCGGATGAGTGGTAGTATTTGGGCTCCCGATTCAGTGCTTTATTTGTTGACAGATGGGCCATCTTGCGAAGGCCTATCCATGGAGGAGGCCCCGACCTTCAATTCAGACTCAGCCCCAGCCTCCTAAGGCTTGCCAGTATCAGCAGACAGACACAGGGTACTCAGGCAGATTCACCCTCCGAGCCTGGGGCTCAGGCAGAGGATGGTTGATAGCAAGTCCGTGGTCGGCGTCGACAGGGGCCACCATGTCAGCCTGGCCCTCCGGGTAGTCGCCAGGCTTCAGGCCAACAGCAGTAGGTTCCTGTAACAAACTTGGACACTCCAAGTCCAGAATCAACCGCGACAGCACCAAATAACCACTTCAAAACAATTCACAGATCACAATAGATTTGCACTGGCCCGGCGGAGTTCCGTGCCTAGAGATATTGGCCCCAAAGACTGGCGCCCCTTTCGGTATTTCTTTTTATATTAATCAATCATCAAAGTACAAGAGAGCGGTTAGGGTTTCACTCTTAGACTCTGCGTCCAGATGCTCTGAGAAGTGAGGCCCTCACCACTAATTTAAAGGTTACAAGGGATGCCCAAAAGCAGAGCCCCAAAAGCTTTTAAAATCAAAAGCATCAGTTCTCTCTCTCTCTCTTAAAGAGTCTTTTCTCTTTTTTTTAAAGAAAAAAAGCAAAAGCAAAATTCGCGTCGCTCATCATTTTCCAAATTTTTTTATTTTTTTAATTTTTTTATACTAATCCACCTGCGCGATTTCCGGAATTTAGGGTTTTTGGCAAAAATTAGGGTTTGCAGGAATTTTAGGGTTTCTGGCAGAAATTAGGGTTTCTGTTGTCCGCCACATCATCACTTTGTGACATACCCTCCTCTTGAAAGCATTGTAATCGACCGCGATTACGCCTGCAAAACCGACAAAAGCCATAAACTGTCTTAGCAGACACTGACTGTTAGTACCTTCGTACTAGGAACACACATCTAGCACATGTACAAAATCGACAGTCACATCACACGACATCACAGGACATCACCAGACATCACAGGACATCACATGACATTCAACATTCATTCGGATCTTAGACCATGATTTATCGGCAATGTAGCTAGCAATCACATCTAGGTCCAATCGGGACCTCATCGATGTCCGATTGACTAACCCCTATTGCAACCATGTCTATTCGAGATCAATCCAATCAAAATGCTGCAGTCATTTCGGCTATCAGTTCCTGCACTCACAAGAAGTCAAGAACAAATCAGTATCATAATCAGGAATTCCATTTCATAAAGTCATCCAGCAGAATACTGTCAGCTCTCAGTATCCCTGAAGCTCAAAGAGACATCAGTGACTTTAGTATCAAAATCGAGGCATCTGTTGACAAAGGAGTGGAGTGACTCCCCTCTTGTGCATCCCACTGCACCAGATCTTCGGCCAAGCTGAGTTTCTGGGTTCCGTTTGGAGTAGACTATGCTAAACCAAAACATCGAGGTAAAGTTTCACAATCCGAGGAGTATCTGCTAGGTCCTCCTCCTCCATCCACTTCGCATCAAATGCAGGAAAGTTCTTGAACTTAACCAAGAACCGCCTTCGGACTTTACCTTTCTTCGTATCATTATGTGCCAAAATCTGTTCAGGAAAAAGGATCTCCTCGTTTTCTTCCACTTTGGGTTGCTCATCAGGCTCCCCATCATCAGGCACATCACCCTTAACAGGTTTCAAGAGACTCACATGCAATGCATTGTGAATCCTCCAAGTATCTGGCAGTTTCAATCGGAAGGAGACATCATTTATCTTGTCAGTAATCTGGAAAGGTCCGTAGTATCACATACTAAGCTTTGGAAAAAGCCTCTCCTTTCCCTTTTTCTTTCTTAGGCGTGCCTTCTCAAAAGTAAGAGCACCCAATCATCCTCCTTCAGTTTCCAGTCGCGACGATGGCGATCCGCTGCCTTTTTCTGTCGTTCTTGAGACTTTGCAAAGTCTCGCGAACCTTGGCAAAAGCCGTATCCAAATCTCGCGAATATTCATCCGCTTCAAATTTCTAATCTTTCGTGCTCAAGAAGGATGGAACCTTCGCAGTAGTTTCAACAATCTCACATGGCATCTTCCCCGTCGAAGAGTGTATCGTGTTATTGTAGGCAAATTCCACCAAAGGTAAGTTCTTTTCCCATTGAGTCTTCTGATGCGAGATACAAGACTTCAATAAATCTAAAATCACTGAATTGGCAATCTCAAATTGCCCGTCAGTCTGCAAGTGGAATGATGACGAGAACTGCAACCGCGTGCCAATGTTCTCCCAAATTGCCTTCCAAAACAAACTCATAAATCTGGGGTCTCTGTCGGAGACAATCATCTCAGGCGTGCTATGTAATCGGAAAATCATCGTGATCATTTTGTATTCTCGGGAGATCAAAAAAATGAAATCCATTTCAATATTTTCCCAGGGGCGGGTGGGTATGGGTAAAGGCTGTAACAGTCCCTGTGCCTTATGCCTGTCAAACTTGACCTTCTGGCATACCAAGCAACTGCGCACAAACTCTTCCACATCCTTCTTCAGTCTCCGCCAAAAGAAATCTCTCTCTACCCCTTTCATGGTGGTAGCAATGCCGCGGTGACCCGTAAAAGGTGGACAGTGGCAATCAGTCATAACCTTTTCCCTCAACGGCTGTGTAACGCACAACATACTCTTTTTCATCAAGTAGCCTTCCCGAAGGGAGTATCCAGCTACTGTCTCCCCATCCCGTATCCGTGTGAAAATATCTGCAAAATCTGTATCTGTGGCACACTGATCGACCATATCCTCGAAGCTCCTATGATGTATCGCGGAAATAGCAAGAACCAACGGTTTTCGAGACAAAGCATCTGCCACCACATTCTTCTGTCCCTGCACATGGACAATCTGCAAGTGGAACTGTGACAAGATGTTCACCCTCCGCATCTGCTTTTCCGAAAGCTGCTTCTGTGACAAGAAGTAGCGCAAACTCTGATGGTCTGTAAGGACAGTAAAATCCGCTCTGAGTAGGTAATGCCGCCACTGAGTAAGAGCGTGGATAACCGCCAAAAGCTCTTTCCCATAGATCTGTGCTGTCATCTTCGGCCTAGAGAACAAACGGCTCTCGTAAGCTATGACATGGCGTTCTTGCATCAAGACCGCACCCAGACTACGACCACAAGCATCACAAAATACTTCAAATGACTTCTGCAAGTCCGGCAAAGTCAAAATAGGTCCCGTAGTCAATTTCTCTTTCAACGTCTGAAAGGCAGTCACCTCTGGGGGTCCCCACGAAAAAGGTACTCCTTTCTGTGTCAAGATATGCAAAGGGGAAGCAACCTCTGCAAACTTTCGTATGAACCGCCTGTAGTACGAACACAGTCCCAAGAAGCTTCTAACTTCATGGACATTCCTCAAATCGGGCCAATCACGGATAGTCTCTATCTTGGCCGGGTCCATTTGCACTCCTGCTGCTGACACAATGTGTCCCAAAAAGTGTATCCATGGTAGGAAAAATTCACTTTTCTTTGCATTAATCACTAGCGTGTGATCTGGTAATGCCTAAAAGACTTGAAGCAGATGATCTCTGTGTTCTGCCTCATTCTTGGAGAAAACAATGATGTCGTCAAAGAAAGTGCCAAAAAAAAAAGCCTGTACTCTCGAAAAATCCTGTCCATCATCCGGTTAAATGTCGCAGGAGCATTGGTTAAGCCAAAAGGCATCACCAAAAACTCAAATAACCCAAAAGTCGTCTGAAAAGCTGTCTTGTAGACATCTCCTGGCGCTATCCTGATCTGATCATATCCACTCTTCAAGTCAATCCTGCTAAAGCACGAGGATCCCTGTAACCTGTCGAGTATATCATCGATCCTAGGAATCGGAAATCTGTTCTTGATGGTGATTTCGTTGAGAGTGCTATAATCGATGCACATTCTCCAAGATCCGTCTTTCTTCAAAACCAACAACACTGGAGAGCAATACGGTGAAGTACTAGGCTGGACAAGACCCTTTTCCAAGAGGTCTTTCACTGAGTTCATAATCTTTTCATTCTGTACTCGGCTCACACGATAAGGTGGCCGATTCGGTGGCGTGCTTCTAGATATCAGATCAATGGTATGATCTTCAGGCCCTCTCAAAAGCAATCGGCATGAGCATGGAGAAAAAAAATCTTGGCGTTCTTTTCTTCAGGTCAAAACATATTCAACTTTTATCCATCGTTCAGTTCTCCCAAAAGAATGAGTAAGGAAACTGAAGTTCATCAAGTACAATCTCTAAGCCCTTCATTTATCAAAGTCGCTTTCTGGGCCCGGTAGTCAACCACGGCGTAGTTCTTGTGGTACCAAGGGATCCTGAGTAGAATGTCACTTGCGTGCCCTGAACACCCCTGTCATTGCAAACAAAGTTTGCCAATGCTCGGTGTAATGGCAACATCCCATCCGGGTGCCAGTCGAACTACCTCCGCCTGTGGCGTCAGTCTGTCGGGCGTAGTTCCAAATCGAGCCGCCAATTCCAAGTGAAAAGAAGTTGTCCTTGGATCCTTCAAAAGAGCTTCCTGATCCTTCGCTTTGCCCCAAAAGCGGCAAAGTTTGTACTTTCATTCATGAGACTCGGTGCAGGTCCCACGCCATGTGGTACCAGTTCTGCTTTTCTATCTGCCTTTTCTGCCACATTCCTCAGCTGCTCTCGAACTCTCAGACCTATCGTCGTCTTTATCATTCTGTTCTTTCTGTGCCTTATCAGGGCACTTTGCGGAAATATGTCCATGTTCCCCGCATCCAAAGCACTTCCCCTCTCTGATGAAGCGAGCTCTCTCCTCAGGAGTAAGCTTGGGTCGTGCATCCTTTTTTTTCTCTGGGTTGCTCTTTTTCATTCTACTTTCATTCCCAGAAGTCTGTTCGGCTCGTTGTGTCATGGCCTCATCTGTGGGGTAGGTCAGACTGCAAGAGTGAATGGCAAAGCCCCGCTTCGCATGACTCATCAACTCTTGAATAGAAGCTGACTTCTGTTCCAAGCAGTGATCTCGGATCTCTGTAGGTAGACCCAAGGTAAACCGCTCAATTTGTTCTCTGAACGAGATCTTCTTGAATGAAGAGGTGGGTAGAAAAGAGCTCCAGAATCTTTCACAATAAGAATTCACTGTATCGCTCTTGGTCATCTCGAGATGGTTCCAAGCAGCTCGTATATCTCGCTCAAACTCTTGAGTCAACCAAGAAGAAATAAAAAGCCTCTTGAATTTCAGCCATGTAACTGGCACAGTCTTGCTTAATAGAAGCGTGGACCACCAAGTACGAGCATTCCCCTTAAAGTAAGAGGCAGCTCTCCGAATCTTGGAGTGCTCTGAATAGCGTCCTCCCGTGAAAGCTATGTCAAACTGCTGTATAAAAGACAAAGCCTTCGAAGCATTTGAGTATCCTGAAAAGTATCAAACTTGATCGAGTGGCCACCTTCCTTAAACTCTCGGACTTTCTTGCTTTTATCTTCGAGAAAGTCATACTGGTTGGCTTTGTAAAAATTCTTCTTGTTCGCATAAAACTTTCCGTCATCGGAATCTGAGCTGTCTGTAGACGAGTCCTCAGTAGAATTGTCAGTATCTGGGCGAGATGTAGCCTTCTTTGCCTTTTTCTTGCCCGTTCCGAAGCTTTGTGTCTTGCTTCGCTTTTTGCTTTTTTCTGTCTTCTTCGCTCTAATCCGAGGAGCTAGAAGAACTGTCAGAAGAAGAAGAAGAAGAACTGGGTACTCCTTCAAATAGAACACGCTTCTTCCGTTTCTTTGCCTTGTCAAATGTCAACTGACGACCCAAATATCCCGGGAAGTCAGTGCCTTTCTTCTGCTTTTTCCCGTGCTTTTTGGCTTTCTTTTGCGTGTCAAAAAGCTGAGCAATCCATGCATCAACCACGTTCTCCAGTTCCTTCTCCGTATATTTCTTGGAGGCAGAAGGTTTCTTGAGAGCGGGTTGGGGGAGTGGTGTTGTGGTTCTCTGCCACTCCATCTGTACCTCTTTCAAAGACGTCTGGTTCATATATTTTGCCATCTTCGGGTCCTTGGCAAAATTGAGCATCATCTTTGTTGCATCGCTGATCAACTAGAGACGCTCTCTCTCTCGCCGCTCCGCCTAAGTAGGCCAAGGCGGGCCATACTCTCTGCCTGAATCTTCGTTGTGATCCGAGCCCGCATCTCCAGATGTAGAGGGAGTCGACTGATCATTGCCTGAAGCCATAGGTGCCGCAGAAAAAAATTCGGGGATCGGATTTCCCGTAGAAGAGAAATCGGCCGTGCTCTGATACCACTGTAACAAACTTGGACACTCCAAGTCAAGAATCAACCGCGACAGCACCAAATAACCACTTCAAAACAATTCACAGATCACAATAGATTTGCACTGGCCCGGCGGAGTTCCGTGCCTAGAGATATTGGCCCCAAAGACTGGCGCCCCTTTCGGTATTTCTTTTTATATTAATCAATCATCAAAGTACAAGAGAGCGGTTAGGGTTTCACTCTCAGACTCTGCGTCCAGATGCTCTGAGAAGTGAGGCCCTCACCACTAATTTAAAGGTTACAAGGGATGCCCAAAAGCAGAGCCCCAAAAGCTTTTAAAATCAAAAGCATCAGTTCTCTCTCTCTCTTAGAGAATCTTTTCTCTTTTTTTTACAAAAAAAAGCAAAAGCAAAATTCGCGTCGCTCATCATTTGCCAAAATTTTTTTTCTTTATAATAATAACCCGCCTCCGCGATTTTCGGAATTTAGGGTTTTTGACAAAAATTAGGGTTTGCAGAAATTTTAGGGTTTCTGGCAGAAATTAGGGTCTCTGTTGTCCGCCACGTCATCACTTTGTGACAGTTCCCACAGGTAACCGTTTCGATCCTCTTCACCAAGACGAGGCCCCAGCTCCACCCTCCACCTCAGCCTCACCACCGACAACCCCTTCTCCCCTCGAGTCCCCCCCCCCCCCCCCCCCCCCCCCCCCTCCTCTATCCCCACCCACTAGCCTCTCTGCTTCCACATCTCCTCTCGCTCCTACCCCACATCCGGCCCATGGGGCAGGACCTTCCTCGGCTGCTTGGAGATCTCTTGGCAGCGCATTTTCCATGAGTCGATTGGCGAGTGTAACCGACTTGGACACTCCAAGTCAAGAATCAACCGTGACAACACCAAATAACCACTTCAAAACAATTCACAGATCACAATAGATTTGCACTGGCCCGACGGAGTTCCGTGCCTAGAGATATTGGCCCCAAAGACTGGCGCCCCTTTCGGTATTTCTTTTTATATTAATCAATCATCAAAGTACAAGAGAGCGGTTAGGGTTTCACTCTCAGACTCTGCGTCCAGATGCTCTGAGAAGTGAGGCCCTCACCACTAATTTAAAGGTTACAAGGGATGCCCAAAAGCAGAGCCCGAAAAGCTTTTAAAATCAAAAGCATCAGTTCTCTCTCTCTCTTAGAGAGTCTTTTCTCTTTTTTTTATAAAAAAAAAACAAAAGCAAAATTCGCGTCGCTCATCATTTTTCAAAATTTTTTTTTTTATAATAATCCGCCTCCGCGATTTCCGGAATTTAGGGTTTTTGGCAAAAATTAGGGTTTGCAGGAATTTTAGGGTTTCTGGCAGAAATTAGGGTTTCTGCTGTCCGCCACGTCATCACTTTGTGACATACCCCCCTCTTGAAAGCATTGTAATCGACCGCGATTACGCCTGCAAAACCGACAAAAGCCATAAACCGTCTTAGGAGACACTGACTGTTAGTACCTACGTACTAGGAACGCACATCTAGCACATGTACAAAATCACATGACATCACATGAAATCACAGGACATCACCAGACATCACAGGACATCACATGAAATTCAACATTAATTCGGATCTTAGACCATGATTTATCGGCAATGTAGGTAGCAATCACATCTAGGTCCAATCGGGACCTCAAGGATGTCCGATTGACTAACCCCTATTGCAACCATGTCTATTCGAGGTCAATCAGACCAAAATGCTGCAGTCATTTCGGCTATCAGTTCCTGCACTCACAAGAAGTCAAGAACAAATCAGTATCATAATCAGGAATTCCATTTCATAAAGTCATCCAGCAGAATACTGTCAGCTCTCAGTATCCCTGAAGCTCAAAGAGACATCAATGACTTTAGTATCAAAATCGAGGCATCTGTTGACAAAGGAGTGGAGTGACTCCCCTCTTGTGCATCCCACTGCACCAGATCTCCGGCCAAGCTGAGTTTATGGGTTCCGTTTGGAGTAGACTATGCTAAACCAAAACATCGAGGTAAAGTTTCACAATCCGAGGAGTATCTGCTAGGTCCTCCTCCTCCATCCACTTCGCATCAAATGCAGGAAAGTTCTTGAATTTAACCAAGAACCGCCTTCGGACTTTACCTTTCTTCGTATCGTTATGTGCCAAAATCTGTTCAGGAACAAGGATCTCCTCGTTTTCTTCCACTTTGGGTTGCTCATCAGGCTCCCCATCATCAGGCACATCACCCTTAACAGGTTTCAAGAGACTCACATGCAATGCATTGTGAATCCTCCAAGTATCTGGCAGTTTCGATCGGAAGGAGACATCATTTATCTTTTCAGTAATCTGGAAAGGTCCGTAGTATCACATACTAAGCTTTGGAAAAAGCCTCTCCTTTCCCTTTTTCTTTCTTAGGCGTGCCTTCTCAAAAGTACGAGCACCCAATCATCCTCCTTCAGTTTCCGGTCGCGACGATGGCGATCCGCTGCCTTTTTCTGTCGTTCTTGAGACTCCTACAAAGTCTCGCGAACCTTGGCAGAAGCCGTATCCAAATCTCGCGAATATTCATCCGCTTCAAATTTCTAATCTTTCGTGCTTAGGAAGGATGGAACCTTCGCGGTAGTTTCAACAATCTCACATGGCGTCTTCCCCGTCGAAGAGTGTATCGTGTTAATATAGGGAAATTCCACGAAAGGTAAGTTCTTTTCCCATTGAGTCTTCTGATCCGAGATACAAGACTTCAATAAATCTAAAATCACTTAATTGGCAATCTCAAATTGCCCGTCAGTCTCCAAGTGGAACGATGGCGAGAACTGCAACTGCGTGCCAATGTTCTCTCAAATTGCCTTCCAAAACAAACTCATAAATCTGGGGTCTCTGTCGGAGAGAATCGTCTCAGACGTGCCATGTAATCGGGAAATCATCGTGATCATTCTGTATTCTCGGGAGATTAAAAAAAATGAAATCCATTTCAATATTTTCCCAGGGGCGGGTGGGTATGGGTAAAGGCTGTAACAATCCCTGTGCCTTATGCCTGTCAAACTTGACCTTCTGGCATACCAAGCAACTGCGCACAAACTCTTCCACATCCTTCTTCAGTCTCCGCCAAAAGAAATCTCTCTCTACCCCTTTCATGGTGGTAGCAATGCCGCGGTGACCCGTAAAAGGTGGACAGTGGCAATCAGTCATAACCTTTTCCCTCAACGGCTGTGTAACGCACAACATAGTCTTTTTCATCAAGTAGCCTTCCCGAATGGAGTATCCAGCTATTGTCTCCCCATCCCGTATCCGTGTGAAAATATCTGCAAAATCTGTATCTGTGGCACACTGATCGACCATATCCTCGAAGCTCCTATGATGTATCGCGGAAATAGCAAGAACCAACGGTTTTCGAGACAAAGCATCTGCCACCACATTCTTCTGTCCCTGCACATTGACAATCTGGAAGTGGAACTGTGACAAGATGTTCGCCCACCGCATCTGTTTTTCCGAAAGCTGCTTCTGTGACAAGAAGTAGCGCAAACTCTGATGGTCTGTAAAGACAGTAAAATCCGCTCCAAGTAGGTAATGCCACCACTGAGTAAGAGCATGGATAACCGCCAAAAGCTCTTTCTCATAGATCTGTGCTGTCATCTCCGGCCTAGAGAACAAACGGCTCTCGTAAGCTATGACATGGCCTTCTTGCATCAAGACCGCACCCAGACTACGACCACAAGCATCACAAAATACTTCAAATGACTTCTGCAAGTCCGGCAAAGTCAAAATAGGTCGCGTAGTCAATTTCTCTTTCAACGTCTGAAAGGCAGTCACCTCTAGGGGTCCCCACGAAAAAGGTACTCCTTTCTGTGTCAAGATATGCAAAGGGGAAGCAACCTCTGCAAACTTTCGTATGAACCGCCTATAGTACGAACACAGTCCCAAGAAGCTTTTAACTTCATGGACATTCTTCAAGTCGGGCCAATTACGGATAGTCTCTATCTTGGCCGGATCCATTTGCACTCCTGCGGCTGACACAATGTGTCCCAAAAAGTGTATCTCTGGTAGGAAAAATTCACTTTTCTTTGCATTAATCACTAACTTGTGATCTTGTAATGCCTGAAAGACTTGAAGCAGATGATCTCTGTGTTCTGCCTCATTCTTGGAGAAAACAATGATGTCGTCAATGAAAGTGCCAACAAATAGCCTGTACTCTCGAAAAATCCTGTCCATCATCCGGTTAAATGTCGCAGGAGCATTGGTTAAGCCAAAAGGCATCACCAAAAACTCAAATAACCCAAAAGTCGTCCGAAAAGCTGTCTTGTAGACATCTCCTGGTGCTATCCTAATCTGATCATATCCACTCTTCAAGTCAATCCTGCTAAAGCACGAGGATCCCTGTAACCTGTTGAGTATATCATCGATCCTAGGAATCGGAAATCTGTTCTTGATGGTGATTTCGTTGACAGTGCTATAATCGATGCACATTCTCCAAGATCCGTCTTTCTTCAAAACCAACAACACTGGAGAGCAATACGGTGAAGTACTAGGCTGGACAAGACCCTTTTCCAAGAGGTCTTTCACTGAGTTCATAATCTTTTCATTCTGTACTCGGCTCACACGATAAGGTGGCCGATTCGGTGGCGTGCTTCCAGATATCAGATCAATGGTATGATCTTCAGGCCCTCTCAAAAGCAATGGGCATGAGCGTGGAGAAAAAAAATCTTGGCGTTCTTTTCTTCAGGTCAAAACATATTCAACCTTTATCCATCGTTCAGTTCTCCCAAAAGAATGAGTAAGAAAACTGAAGTTCATCAAGTACAATCTCTAAGCCCTTCATTTATCAAAGTCGCTTTCTCGGCCCGATAGTCAACCACGGCGTAGTTCTTGTGGTACCAAGGGATCCCGAGTAGAACGTCACTCACGTGCCCTGAACACCCCTGTCATTGAAAACGAAGTTTGCCAATGCTCGGTGTAATGGAAACATCCCATCCGGGTGCCAGTCGAACTACCTCTGCCTGTGGCGTCAGTCTGTCGGGCGTAGTTCCAAATCGAGCCGCCAATTCCAAGTGAAAAGAAGTTGGCCTTGGCTCCTTCAAAAGAGCTTCCTGATCCTTCACTTTGCCCCGAAAGCGGCAAAGTTTGTACTTTCATTCATTAGACTCGGTGCAGGTCCCACGCCATGTGGTACCAGTTCTGCTTTTCTATCTGCCTTTTCTGCCACATTCCTCAGCTGCTCTCGAACTCTCAGACCTGTCGTCGTCTTTATCATTCTGTGCCTTATCAGGGCACTTTTCGGAAATATGTCCATGTTCCCCGCATTCAAAGCACTTCCCCTCTCTGATAAAGCGAGCTCTCTCCTCAGGAATAAGCTTGGGTCGTGCATCGTTTTTTCTCTGGGTTGCTCTTTTCCATTCTACTTTCATTCCCAGAAGTCTGTTCGGCTCGTTGTGTCATGGCCTCATCTGTGGGGTAGGTCAGACTGCCAGAGTGAATGGCAAAGCCCCGCTTCGCATGACTCATAAACTCCTGAACAGAAGCTGACTTTTGTTCCAAGCAGTGATTTCGGATCTCTGTAGGTAGACCCAAGGTAAACCGCTCAATCTGTTCTCTGAAGGAGATCTTCTTGAATGAAGAGGCGGGTAGAAAAGAGCTCCAGAATCTTTCACAATAAGAATTCACTGTATCGCTCTTGGTCATCCGGAGATGGTTCCAAGCAGCTCGTATATCTCGCTCAAACTCTTGAGTCAACCAAGAAGAAATAAAAAGCCTCTTGAATTTCAGCCATGTAACTGGCACAGTCTTGCTTAATAGAAGCGTGGACCACCAAGTACGAGCATTCCCCTTAAAGTAAGAGGCACCTCTCCGAATCTTGGAGTGCTCTGAATAGCGTCCTCCCGCGAAAGCGATGTCAAACTGCTGTATAAAAGACAAAGCCTTCGAAGCATCTGAGTATCCTGAAAAGTATCAAACTTGATCGAGTGGCCACCTTCCTTAAACTCTCGAACTTTCTTGCTTTTATCTTCGAGAAAGTCATACTGGTTGGCTTTGTAAAAATTCTTCTTGTTCACATAAAACTTTCCGTCATCGAAATCTGAGCTGTCTGTAGATGAGTCCTCAGTAGAACTCTCAGTTTCTGGGCGAGATTTAGCCTTCTTTGCCTTTCTCTTGCCCTTTCCAAAGCGTTGCTTCTTGCTTCGCTTTTTGCTTTTTTCTGTCTTCTTCGCTCGAATCCGAGGAGCTAGAAGAACTGTAAGAAGAAGAAGAAGAAGAACTGGGTAGGTCTTTCAACTTGACGCGCTTCTTCAATTTCTTTGCCTTGTCAAATGTCGACTGACGACCCAAATATCCCGGGAAGTCAGTGCCTTTCTTCTGCTTTTTGCCGTGCTTTTTGGCTTTCTTTTGCGTGTCAAAAAGCTGAGCAATCCGTGCATCAACCACGTTCTCCAGTTCCTTCTCCGTATATCTCTTAGAGGCAGAAGGTTTCTTGAGAGCGGGTTTTGGGAGTGGTGTTGTGGTTCTCTACCACTCTGTCTGTACCTCTTCCAAAGAGGTCTGGTTCATATATTTTGCCATCTTCGGGTCCTTGGCAAAATTGAGCATCATCTTTGTTGCATCGCCGATTAACTGGCGACGCTCTATCTCTCGCCGCTCCGCCTAAGTAGGCCAAGGCGGGCCATACTCTCTGCCTGAATCTTCGTTGTGATCCCAGCCCGCATCTCCAGATGCAGAGGGAGTCGACTGATCATTGCCTGAAGCCATAGGTGCCGCGGAAAAAAAATTCGGGGATCGGATTTCCCGTAGAAGAGAAATCCGCCGTGCTCTGATACCACTGTAACCGACTTGGACACTCCAAGTCAAGAATCAACCGTGACAGCACCAAATAACCACTTCAAAACAATTCACAGATCACAATAGATTTACACTGGCCCGGCGGAGTTCCGTGCCTAGAGATATTGGCCCCAAAGACTGGCGCCCCTTTCGGTATTTCTTTTTGTATTAATCAATCATCAAAGTACAAGAGAGCAGTTAGGGTTTCACTCTCAGACTCTGCGTCCAGATGCTCTGAGAAGTGAGGCCCTCACCACTAATTTAAAGGTTACAAGGGATGCCCAAAAGCAGAGCCCCAAAAGCTTTTAAAATCAAAAGCATCAGTTCTCTCTCTCTCTCTTAGGGAGTCTTTTCTCTTTTTTTGATAAAAAAAAACAAAAGCAAAATTCGCGTCGCTCATCACTTTCCAAATTTTATTTTATTTTTAATAATCCGCCTCCGCGATTTCCGAAATTTAGGGTTTTTGGCAAAAATTAGGGTTTGCAGGAATTTTAGGGTTTCTGGCAAAAATTAGGGTTTCTGCTATCCGCCACGTCATCACTTTGTGACAGTGAGCGAGGGACAACCTTTCTTGCGAACCCCCTTTTGCTGCAGACGTCTCCCTTTGCAGCAGTTCTTTGTGGACTGACGAGCTTCGATATCCGTCGTAGGTGGGACTTCTTTGTCTACAACTTAACACGTTTTCTCGGTGACTCTTCACCAGACTTTGAGGCGGCTTGTTTCAGAGTTCTTGTAGTGTTCCTTGCAGCTAGAGAGATAGAGGTTCTGGACACAGCGGTTGGCTTCTCTTTTCCTGTATGTGGCAGGGACCAGTCTGAGTGGACTCTGGACTGAGTGATGGATTAGCTGCAGGCCTAGGTCCTTGAGTTCTCACACCACACGGGAGACTTAGGGGTTACAGATCTGGTATAGACTTTGTGGCCATTGGCCAAGTTCTCAGTGACACCTCTAGACACGGTAGGATGTAGACACCTTGTGGTACACTTCTTTGCTGACACGCAGAGCCCACCATGCTATGTATACATACATGAGGACTCCTGGACAGAGGAGGTTGCCTTGCGTACGGCACACTCTTCTTGGGCCTGGGCTGGACAGTCTTTGCAGTCACGCCTATCTCGGGGACGCTCGGATGCGGATTACTCCCCATCCAAGCCAACCTCGAAGATAGCGCGATTAGCTGCTGTTGCAGCATCGGTTCTTTCTCGTACTCCATGAGGATTGTCTCATGGAACGTGTAGGGATTAGGTGGGTCCCAGTTTCAGCGCTTGCGAGGTCAATTGCGTCAGGAGCTTCAGCAATGCCTTGTGGGCGGAGAGATTGATCTTCTTATGCTGCAAGAGCATCATCTTTGTGAGAGCCGCATTAGACGATGTGGTCAGCTTTTGCATGGTCGATATGAGAAATTTTGGTCAGCTGCATTTGGACCTCGTGGTATCCAGGGAGGAATATGTATGACTATTGCGGACTCATGGCAGTAGGCCATTGTGACAAAGGTATTATTATTGTGCCTGGCAGGGCTCAATAGATTACTATACAGCTTCAAGGTTGCCTCATGGGCTTCCTGAACATCTATGCGCCCAATGTGGCAAGTGCACATGCAGATTTTTGGTCTCACATTGTAGATCTCTTCTGCACGCAGAGCAATGGTGCATTGGGGCTGACATCAACATGTTGGAGGACCCCTCTGACTGGATTGCAGGTAGCCATGCTACTGTGCACGGGGCTGAGTTGGCAGCTTGGGAGAGGCTATGTATGACCTTGAGGGTTTCGGATGTTTGCGAGCATTCTGGCTTTGTGAGGCCCCCAGACAGCTTGGCCTTCTCTCGCTCGGATCGCAGATCTATGACATGGGTGGATCTGTTTGCATTTTGTCTGGGATATCTTTTTTGGACCATTCACGAGTGATCCTCACTGTGATAGACAGACAAAGGAGAGGGAGCACGATGCTATGCATCCCTGAGAGGATCTTGTTGGACTCCGAGCTTAGAGAGCGAGTGGTGGCTCTTTGGACAGAGGGCTTCGACCCTGCTGACAAAGTGGCCTTTGGACTTGCTGAGCTTAGTCGCTTCTTCCTCCAGGAGTCTATGGATCACGTGGCTGTAGTGAGGGAGGAGGTGAAGTGTTTCCGATGGGGCGTTGCCTCCTTGCAGAGGATGTAAGAGCAGGACCCAGACAGTCCTTGGTTGAAGGAGCAGTTGCAACAGGCTCGTCAGGAGCAGGCCAACACAGAGGAGCGGCGCCATGAGTTTGCTTTCCATCGACAAGCGTCTCACTGGACCCAGGTGGGTGACAGAGTGATTGGGGCATTCTTTGAGACAGTGGAACCCCGTCATGCGCACACCATGTCAGCCATTTGAGGAGACCCGACGGGTCAGCTACTTCAGAGCCAGAGGATATGCGTGCAGTTGCCACTGACTATGACTGTGACCTGCTGTCAGAAGAGCCTCAGTCAGAGCGTCAAGATGCATGCAAAGAGTAGCTTTGGCATAGATGCCTTGTCTTTTGATTGAGAGGCTTAAGCTGCCTTTACAGCTAGAGGAGCTCCATGAGGCCCTCAGAGTACTTCCCCGAGGTAGTTGTCCTAGTGAGGACGGTTTGACTCCCAGTTTTTTTTGGAGTATCGGGACTTGCTTGGCTCAGATCTTTGCAGCGCTTTTCGGTACATCTTGCACACACCAGAGATGCCTGACAGCATGAGTGAGGGCTTGATCTACCTCATTCCCAAGGAGGGAGGCTCCTTGGACGAGATTCGACAGTGGCGGCCCATCATCATCCTCAACTCAGCCTACAAAATTCTAGCCAAGGCTCTGAGCTTGAGGTTTCAGTCATTTCTAGAGAGCATTATACATGGGACTCAGATAGATTTTGTCGAGGAGCGCAGTATCCTTGACAACATCTTCACTTTTTGGGAGGCATCTGTCATAAGACGGGCACCATGTGCCAATAGAAAAGAACAGACTGAACAACTTTAAGCACTTCAAATAACAACTGAACTGAGAGAGAGAGAGAGAGAGAGAGAGAGAGAGAGAGAGAGAGAGAGAGAGAGAGAGAGAGAGAGAGAGAGAGAGAGAGAGAGAGAGAGAGAGAGAGAGAGAGAGAGAGAGACAACACACGACACGAAGTGGCGGAATTTCATCCCAAAGAGTATTGGCCCCAAACCTTGGCACCCCTTTCGGTATTTCTTTATATTGCATCAACATAGTACAAGCCGGTACTCCAGACTCTGCACCTTCTCCAGGAAAACATGCCAGAGAATAAGCCCTAACCTCATATTTAAAGGCCCTTGGCCTAAAAAGCAATTACAGTGAAAAGCCTTCAAAACTCAAAAGCTCCTGGTCCAAAAAGCAATGCCAAAAGCTGCCAGCTTTTCGTAAATCGCGCTGGTGTCCGTACAGCAGGCCACGTGTCAGCCCGCCACGTCCGGAAATCAGGGTTAGGGTTTTGGGTAGAATTAGGGTTTTTGTTTTTAGGATTAGGGTTTCAACAGAATTAGGGTTTCGGACAGAATTAGAATTTTTGATTTTAGGATTAAGGTTTATGGCAGAATTAGGGTTTTTGATTTTAGGGTAGGGTTTCAGCAGAATTAGGGTTTCGACACGTCAGCAGTTTGTTACATCTCCCCTTCTTGAAAGAGAGTAATCGTCCGCGATTACAGCATATCTGCAAAACAACTCAAGTTAGCTCAAAAATTTCCGAGGGTCATTCCGAGGGACAATCTGTTTGCTCTTTTTATTAAGGAGTTAGCTTCTCCTTTCTCCTCTTTTGATCAAGGAGTTAGCTTCTCCTTTCGGCTGTTTTGATCAAGAAGTTAGCTTCTCCTTTCGGCTGTTTTGATCAAGGAGTTAGCTTCTCCTTTCTGCTCTTTTGATCAAGGAGTTAGCTTCTCCTTTCGGCTGTTTTGATGAAGGAGTTAGCTTCTCCTTTCGTCCAGATTGGAACTCTTGATATTCCGGTGTAGTAAAATTAGCCATCACACCCAGACCGTACTGATCTTCCATGGGTGTCTTGATGGACTAAAATTACATACCCAAGAAATCTTATCCAATTAGGAATATTCAGTAGTTGGCACACCACAATGCAACACAAATGCTCACATATGCATGTTACAAGACATAGAAACATAAAGCCGCCGATGAACACTCCTCCCACATAACCTAACAAGGTTCGGGCCGGGAGATATTCAACGACTCCCTCATCACTCCTCCTGCATAACCTAAAAAGGCCCGGGCCGGGAGATATAGAGGCCTTTTACAACCAAACGCCCCCCATACCGCAACCTGCGTCGTTTGGAGGTGCTGAGAGTAACCACTCCTCAGACTTCTTAATACTCCTCCCGCATAACCATCCAGGTCCGGGCCGGGAGTCACAACAACAATTATTTTACAAGCATACAACCAAACGTTCCCCAGGCATCGGCCTGCGTCGTTCTGAGGTTTTCAGACATACAACAAAACGCTCCACAGGCATCGGTCTGCGTCGTTCCGAGGTTCAAACAATACCAAACAGTATTTCTCACTTCTCCACCCGGGAGTAAAATCACCAATCATTGAAACCAGTATCAAACCAGAGTCAAACAATTCAAATCGGCACCAAAACAGGTTCAAAACAGATACCATCCATTTCAAACAAATTCCAAACAGGATCACCAAACAAGATCAAATAGAACTCAAACTTAAAAAGCAATCTCGACATCAGTCGAGCTCGAAAAGTCGACTGACTTTCCATCTTGAAACCTGCACCAAAAATTAGGGTTAGGTTCTTTTCATGAGGTCATAGCTGAGCACAGCATGGTCCGTCAGCTCTTGGACAAACAGTGTTTCTTTGGCTGCAATGGTAGTCCCAAGACATAACAATCGTACCGGACCTCCAAGGTCGTCTGCTCGTGAAGAGACATCTACTGAAAGATGTCGAGAAAATATCAAGTTATAATCTGCTAGGGTTTCCATGGCAAGCATTTTAGGATACCCCACTCTGCCAGAAGTTGCACTCCGAGGGAAGATGTCAGAAACCATGTAACTTGGGGCAAAAATTTTCTTGAAAGCTTGCCAAGTACTTGGAGTATGCTGCTTGGTAGCTGTAGACATCAACATCTGCATGGCACTGCTTCTGAGAAAAAACAGTGACTTGAAAGAAATCTGGATCCTTCTCTTGCAAGTGATCTTAATTGGCTTATGCCCTGAAAGACACTGCGATGAAGACGGGAGCACGCCTGATGCGCGATGAAGTAAGCGTGGGTGTGGCCAATAGGTCCGTCAAAAAAAATTCCATCAATAGCTCCGTCTGCTGTTTTGTAGGACCGGTATGCTTTCAGAAAATCACACGCCTGATGCTCTGACACCACTGTCACAAGACGGGCACCACATGCCAATAGAAAAGAAGAGACTGTACAACTTTAAGCACTTCAAATAACAACTGAACTGAGAGAGAGAGAGAGAGAGAGAGAGAGAGAGAGAGAGAGAGAGAGAGAGAGAGAGAGAGAGAGAGAGAACACGCGACACGAAGTGGCGGAATTCCACCCCAGAGAGTATTGGCCCCAAACCTTGGCGTCCCTTTCGGTATTTCTTTATAATGCATCAACATAGTACAAGCCGGTACTCCAACAGACTCTGCACCTTCTCCAGCGAAACATGCCAGAGAATGAGCCCTAACCTCATATTTAAAGGCCCTTGGCCTAAAAAGTAATTACAGTGAAAAGCCTTCAAAACTCAAAAGCTCCTGGTCCAAAAAGCAATGCCAAAAGCTACCAGCTTTTCGTAAATCTCGTTGGTGTCTGTATAGCAGGCCACGTGTCAGCTCGCCATGGCAGCAAATCAGGGTTAGGGTTTCAACAGAATTAAGGTTTCTGATTTTAGGGTTAGAGTTTTGGATAGAATTAGGGTTTCTGATTTTAGGGTACGATTTCAGCAGAATTAGGGTTTCGACACGTCAGCAGTTTGTTACAGCATCTGCCCTAGCGCGCCTCTGAGGTGAGGATCTGGTGATACTTCTTCTCGATTTTGAAAAGGCTTACGACAGAGTTGACTGGGACTTCTTGGAGGGTACTTTACACAAGATGGGTTTCTCAGACGCTTGGATCAGAGGTTGTCAGCTCTCTACAGACGTGCACACAGTCAAGTGCTTTTAGCAGGAGGTAGAGGGGACCAGTTCATGCTCACAAGTCCAGTCAGACAGGGTTGCCCCCTTCCTCTTTTTGTTCTATGCTGAGGCGATGAGCAAATTCTTGGTTTCACAGTAGGTTGGTATGCGTGGCTTAGCGCTCCCTATTCGGGGTGATGAGCTACTGGATGCTGAGTTTGTTGACGACTCAGCTCTGTACTTGGAGGGCCAGGAGGCCAACCTGCACATGTGTGAGAAGGCTCTAGAGACATTTTGTTGTGCATGAGGCATATTGATCAACTGGAGGAAGACAGTGGCGTTATGGGTTGGCAGTGCTCCTACGCCTAATTGGTCGCCGGGTGAGGGTTTCAGATGGATTCCCCCAAGGACTGCAGTTCATTACTTGGATTGTCAGGTTGGCTTGGACTTGTCCCTTGAACAGCAGACTGCTCTCCTCCTCGTGTCCATCAGGAGGAAGTTGCTACATTGGAGTTCGACACGGCTCTCTTTGGCAGGTAGAGTTGTAGTGGCCGACTAGGTGTTGTTGGCTATATGTGGTACATTACATCTTGTTGGATCTTTTCGAGCTCCTGCATCAGCCAGTTAGAGAGTCTGATCAGGAACTTTCTTTGGTTAGGACGCAACACCCAGCTAGCCCTGGCCAAAGTAGCCTGGCAAGTCATCACTCTACTATGTTCTTAGGGGGGGTTGGGGATCATAGACCCAACACAGCAGAGCAAAGCCCTTCTTGGGAAGTTTGTTGTCAGAGGACTGCTTCCAGGGGAGGAGCCCTAGAAGGAGTTTTTGCTTCAGCGGCTTAGAGCTCGAGTGCCTCATGGAGGAGGCCCTTGGAGACCTTCCATCATCTGGATCTCTACAGAGATGCGCAGAGTTGGTCTGAGCAGGAGATTGGAGGATCGTTTTGTTGCGAGTCTGCTTCGATCTTCGAAGCAGCTGTAAAGTGGCCTGGAGCAGCACCAGCCCACTTGCACGGAGGAGCGCTTGAGACAGCCACTTGTTTAGAACCCCATGGTTAGCACTCAGAGAGGCCACTTGGTTGGTAGTAGGCCTCATGTTTCTTGGGGTCACATAGCAGAGGGTCCAGTACGCACTCTAGGCGACTGGCTTCAGTTCTCACGTTTGCCAGAGGAGATACAAAGCGTCCAGCTGTAGGGCATGAGAGAGGTGCAAAGCATGTGCCAGGACATCACAGAGGCTTTACCAGCTGAGTGGCTCACTCCTCTAGAGACAACAACTCCCAAATGGATGGGGGCCTTCACGCGACTGGAGGCCCTCATCACAGTCTGCACTTTCTCAGAGACCGTACTCTCCATGTTCTTCAAGATCCAAGGCGAGGGTCGACTGCACAGTCTCAAAGTAGAGGCTCCATAGGTTGCAGAGTGCTACTTTCCGAGGATAAGAGTAGTGGGCATCTGTGGGAGGACTTGTGTCATAGATCCTGACCAACAGCTCTTGAGATAGGCCATTTGAGGTTTTGGGCTTGGGAGAGCTGCCCTCTGGCACGAGTGCAGTGGAATCTTGGAGAATGGTTCTAGAGAGACCCTTTCTCTTCAGCCGACCACCCAGGGATCCCTTTCTTTCAGTACACTGTTCGTCGACTGGGCTGTCACATACTGGCAGCACGGAGAGAGGCTCGTTCTGCTCTGCAACACTTCATTGGCAGGAAGAGGGTCTCACAACTGAGTTCTTGTCAGACTTTTGGGCGAGGTTGTGGGACTCCAAACAGCCGCGACGAGTCACTTTGTTCCAGTGGCTAGTTGCACACAGAGCTACAGTAGTGGGGAGTTGGCTAGTACATAGTGGCCTTTCGGCATCATGTGCAGCTTGTGACCATCCTTTGGAGAGTCAACGTCACTGTCTATGAGACTGCCCTATGACACAACACGTTTGGCTTCGGGTCCTTCTGCCGATGCCAGCTTTTTCCACAACGCGACAATACACTTGGGGGGCAACTGCTTGGTCCACTCTCACAGACCCTGAACTACAGTTAGGCTATCTTCCACTAGCAGGATGATAGTGATCCAGGGGGTTCAACCTACACTTCAACCTGCTACAGATCTTACCCCCAGGAGTGGTGCAGTGAGAGAGAGGTGTGTTGGGAGTTCGGCTTGACACTCTGGTTCATTTGACGGGCCCGTTGCTTCTGCATCTTCGAGGCTCGCTCTGTCCCACCAGTGGAGACTGTTCGTAACTTTTGACTAGAGTTAATCTATACTCTCATGGGACAGTTCGAGAGACTTCAGGGCAGCTCCGACTGCATGCGGGAGCGCAGAGAGGCGTTCCTACGACTCTGGCGCCTTGGGCCTTTCTCACCATGGTCTGGGGTGAGCCCAGATGGCACTACCGTCCACCTGTGTGGCTTTTCCCTCCTCCCATCTCTTGATTTAGCCCTCATTATACATATGTTGTTTGTTTCATTGGGAGAGTCACCCCTATGGTAGATGTAGCCCTCTCTCGTAGAGGTGATTGTAGCCCTATGGGCAGTTTTCTTAACTAATGGAAGGATCTTTTTCTCAGAAAAATAAAATAAAATTGAAGGATGAACAACGAACCAATATGTTTGAATTGGATAAGGACGATACGATTGATTTGATTCCTGAAAGTACACCACCGAACCGGCCACCTTATCGAGTTAGCCGAGCCCTGAATGAAGAAATAATGAACCAAGTAAAAGAACTTCTAGAAAAGGGTCTCATCCCTAGTACTAAGGAAAGACGGATCTTGAAGAATGTGCATTGATTATAGAGCTCTCAATAAAATCACCATCAAGAACAAATTCCCTATCCCAAGGATCGATGATATTCTCGACATACTTCAAGAATCTTCTTGTTTCAATAAAATTGGTTTGAAAAGTGGATATCATCAGATCCGAATCGCTCTGGAAGATGTCTACAAGACAGCCTTTTGGACAACTTTTGGTTTATATGAATATTTGGTGATGCCTTTTAGACTCACGAATGCTCCAAAACCATTTAACCGAATGATGAATAGGATTTTCCGAGAGTATCGATCTTTTGTCAACACTTTCTTTGACGACATTATAGTTTTCTCCAAGAATGAAGCAGAGCACAAACATCACGTGCTATAGGTCTTTTAGGCGTTGCGGAAGCGTAGATTGGTTATCAATGCCAAGAAGAGCAAGTTTTTCTTACCGGAGATACATTTCTTGGGACACATTGTCTTAGCAGAAGGAGTACAAATGGACCTGACAAAATCAAGACTATCCCCGATTGGCCTGACCTAAAGAATATTCACGAAGTTCAAAGCTTTTTTGGCTTGTGCTCTTATTATCTGCAGTTTATTTGGAAGTTTGCGTAGATCGCTTCACCTTTGCATTTACTGACTCAAAAAGGAGTCCCTTTCACGTGGGGACCGACAGAGGTGACTGCTTTTCAGACACTTAAAGAAAAATTGACCACTGGACCGGACTTGCAAAAGCCATTCGAAGTTTATTGTGATGCTTGTGGTCTTAGTCTAGGAGCAGTTTTGATGCAAGAAGGCCATGTTATTTCTTATGAAAGCAGGATGTTTTCACGGCCAGGATTGGTAGCATAGATATATGAAATGGCGCTTTCCAGATTCAAGAAAAGATAAATGATGTATCCTTCAGACTCAAGTTGCCAGACACTTGGAAGATTCACAATGCGTTTCATGTGAGTCTTTTGAAACCCTTTAAGGGTGAGATGCCAGTTGATAGGGAGCCTGATGAGCAACACGAAGTGGAAGAGAGCGAGGAGATACTCGTTCCAGAACAGATTCTGGCACGTAAGGAAAGAAAAG
Source organism: Adiantum capillus-veneris (assembly GCF_014529385.1). NCBI lineage: Eukaryota > Viridiplantae > Streptophyta > Polypodiopsida > Polypodiales > Pteridaceae > Adiantum > Adiantum capillus-veneris. The sequence goes on along the minus strand of NC_140945.1, from coordinate 39,979,973 downwards.
TGAGAGGCGATTCTTAGTGAAATTTAAGAACTATGCGGCATTAGATGCAAAGTGGATGGAGGACCCAGCAAATACTCCTCAGGTTTTGGAACTTTACCTTGAGGCTTTCGGCTTAGCTCCCTCTACTCCGAAAGATACCGCGGATCAACATAGTTGAATTTGGCATAGACAAAACTGCAGAAGAGGAGAGTCACTCTGCTCCTTTGTCACAAATTACCTGTATGGAATAGAGTCACTGGTTTCCCTTTGGATTTCAAGGATACTGTAACAAACTGCTGACGTGTTGACCTACTGAAGAACGGAGCTACCGGCCAAGGGGCCTAAACCCTAAGAAGAACAAGTAACAGAAGAAGTGTCACAAAGTGATTGACGTGGTTGCCCGAGAGCAGAAACCCTAACCCTAATTTCTACCAAAAACCCTAACTTCTGAATACCTAATTCTGGAAACCCTAACCCTAAAACCTGCAAACCCTAATTCTAGAAACCTAAGAAGAACAAGTAACAGAAGAAGAAGTCCTACCAATTTATGGGGACCCCGTCCGATGGGGCCCCAAGTGACATAAAGACATTAAAAATAAAGCAGAACACACTCAAAAGACTTTGCACATCAATATATGATGATGTGGCACCTGTACGGTGTAACAGACTTGGACACTCCAAGTCAAGAATCAACCGCGACAGCACCAAATAACCACTTCAAAACAATTCACAGATCACAATAGATTTGCATTGGCCTGGCGGAGTTCCGTGCCTAGAGATAGTGGCCCCAAAGACTGGCGCCCCTTTCGGTATTTCTTTTTGTATTAATCAATCATCAAAGTACAAGAGAGCGGTTAGGGTTTCACTCTCAGACTCTGCATCCAGATGCTCTCAGAAGTGAGACCCTCACCACTTATTTAGAGGTTACAAGGGATGCCGAAAAGCAGAGCCCCAAAAGCTAGAAAGCAAAAGCCTGAAAGCAAAAGCTCTTTTCTCTCTCTCACAGAGAGCTTCTGAAAACAAAAGCAAATTCTCTCTCTCTCTCTCTCTCTCTCTCTCTCTCTCTCTCTCTCTCTCTCTCTCTCTCTCTCTCAATGAGAGCAACAAAAAGCAATTATGCCTTTTTGGCCAACAGCTGAGATTTGCGTCGCTCGAAAATATCCCCGAGAAAAAAGAAAAAAAAAGTTTTTTTTTTGCTTTTTTCACCGCCGCGATTTCCGGAAATTAGGGTTTGCAGGAATTTTTAGGGTTTTTGGCAAAAATTAGGGTTTCTGTTGTTCGCCACGTCATCACTTTGTGACATACCCCCCTCTAGAAAGCATTGTAATCCACCGCGATTACGCTTGCAAAACCGACAAAAGCCATAAACCGTCTTAGCAGACACTGACTGTTAGTACCTACGTACTAGAAACACACATCTAACACATGTACAAAATCGACAGTCACATCACACGACATCACAGGACATCACATGACATTCAACATTCATTCGGATCTTAGACCATGATTTATCGGCAATGAAGCTAGCAATCACATCTAGGTCCAATCGGGACCTCATCGATGCCCGATTGACTAACCCCTATTGCAACCATGTCTATTCGAGATCAATCAGACCAAAATGCTGCAGTCATTTCGTCTATCAGTTCCTGCATTCACAAGAAGTCAAGAACAAATCAGTATCATTATCAGGAATTCCATTTCATAAAGTCATCCAGCAGAATACTGTCAGCTATCAGTATCCGTGAAGCTCAAAGAGACATCAGTGACTTTAGTATCAAAATCGAGGCATCTGTTGACAAGGGAGCGGAGTGACTCCCCTCTTGTGCATCCCACTGCACCAGATCTCCGGCCAAGCTGAATTTCTGGGTTCTGTTTGGAGTAGACTATGCTAAACCAAAACATCGAGGTAAAGTTTCACAATCCGAGGAGTATCTGCTAGGTCCTCCTCCTCCATCCACTTCGCATCAAATGCAGGAAAGTTCTTCAACTAAACCAAGAACCGCCTTCGGACTTTACCTTTCTTCGTATCGTTATGTGCCAAAATCTGTTCAGGAACAAGGATCTCCTCGTTTTCTTCCACTACGGGTTGCTCATCAGGCTCCCGATCATCAGGCACATCACCCTTAACAGAGTTCAAGAGACTCACATGCAATGCATTATGAATCCTCCAAGTATCTGGCAGGTTCAATTGGAAGGAGATATCATTTATCTTTTCAGTAATCTGGAAAGGTCTGTAGTATCACATACTAAGCTTTGGAAAAAGCCTCTCCTTTCCCTTTTTCTTTCTTAGGCGTGCCTTCTCAAAAGTAAGAGCACCCAATCATCCTCCTTCAGTTTCAAGTCGCGACGATGGCGATCCGCTGCCTTTTTCTGTCGTTCTTGAGACTCCTGCAAAGTCTCGCGAACCTTGGCAAAAGCCGTATCCAAATCTCACGAATATTCATCCGCTTCCAATATCTAATCTTTCGTGCTCAGGAAGGATGGAACCTTCGCAGCAGTTTCAACAATCTCACATGGCGTCTTCCCCGTCGAAGAGTGTATCCTGTTATTGTAGGCAAATTCCACCAAAGCTAAGTTCTTTTCCCATTGAGTATTCTGATCCGAGATACAAGACTTCAATAAATCTAAAATCACTGAATTGGCAATCTCAAATTGCCCATCAGTCTGCAAGTGGAACGATGACGAGAACTGCAACCGTGTGCCAATGTTCTCCCAAATGGCCTTCCAAAACAAACTCATAAATCTGGGGTCTCTGTCGGAGACAATCGTCTCAGACGTGCCATGTAATCGAAAAATCATCGTGATCTTTCCGTGTTCTCGGGAGATCAAAAATGAAATCCATTGCAATACTTTCCTAGGGGTGGGTAGGTATGGGTAAAGGCTGTAACAGTCCCTGTGCCTTATGCCTGTCAAACTTGACCTTCTGGCATACCAAGCAACTGTGCACAAACTCTTCCACATCCTTTTTGATTCTCGGCCCAAAGAAGTATCTCTCTACCCCCTTCATGGTGGTAGCAATGCCGCGGTGACTCGTAAAAGGTGGACAATGGCATTCAGTCATAACCTTATCCCTCAACGGCTGTGTAACGCACAACATAGTCTTTTTCATCAAGTAGCCTTCCCGAAGGGAGTATCCTGCTACTGTCTCCCCATCCCGTATCCGTGTGAAAATATTTGCAAAATCTGTATCTGTGGCATACTGATCGACCATATCCTCGAAGCTCCTATGATGTATCGCGGAAATAGCCAGAACGAACGGTTTCCAAGACAAAGCATCTGCCACCACATTCTTCTGTCCCTGCACATGGACAATCTGGAAGTGGAACTATGACAAGATGTTCGTCCACCGCATCGGCTTTTCCTAAAGCTGCTTCTGTGACAAGAAGTAGCGCAAACTCTGATGGTCTGTAAAGACAGTAAAATCCGCTTTGAGTAGGTAATGCCGCCACTGAGTAAGAGCATGGATAACCACCAAAAGCTCTTTCTCGTAGATCTATGCTGTCATCTCCGGCCTAGAGAACAAACGGCTCTCGTCAGCTATGACATGGCCTTCTTGCATCAAGACCGCACCCAGACTACGACCACAAGCATCACAAAATACTTCAAATGACTTCTGCAAGTCCGGCAAAGTCAAATATGGTCCTGTAGTCAATTTCTCTTTCAATGTCCGAAAGGCAGTCACCTCTGTGGGTCCCCACGAAAAAGGTACTTCTTTCTGTGTCAAGGTATGCAAATGGGAAGCAACCTTTGCAAACTTTCGTATGAACCGCCTGTAGTACGAACACAGTCCCAAGAAGCTTCTAACTTCATGGACATTCCTCAAATCGGGCCAATCACAGATAGTCTCTATCTTGGCCAGGTCCATTTGCACTCCTGCTGCTGACACAATGTGTCCCAAAAAATGCATCTCTGGTAGGAAAAATTCACTTTTCTTTGCATTAATCACTAACGTGTGATCTCGTAATGCCTGAAAGACTTGAAGCAGATGATCTCTGTGTTCTGCCTCATTCTTGGAGAAAACAATGATGTCGTCAAAGAAAGTGCCAACAAATAGCCTGTACTCTCGAAAAATCCTGTCCATCATCCGGTTAAATGTCGCAGGAGCATTGGTTAAGCCAAAAGGCATCACCAAAAACTCAAATAACCCAAAAGTCATCCGAAAAGCTGTCTTGTAGACATCTCTCGGCGCTATCCTTATCTGATGATATCCACTCTTCAAGTCAATCCTGCTAAAGCACGAGGATCCCTGTAACCTGTCGAGTATATCATCGATCCTAGGAATCGGAAATCTGTTCTTGATGGTGATTTCGTTGAGAGTGCTATAATCGATGCACATTCTCCAAGATCCGTCTTTCTTCAAAACCAACAACACTGGAGAGCAATATGGTGAAGTACTAGGCTGGACAAGGCCCTTTTCCAAGAGGTCTTTCACTGGGTTCATAATCTTTTCATTCTGTACTCGGCTCACACCGTAGGTGGCCGATTCGGTGACGTGCTTCTAGGTATCAGATCAATGATATGATCTTCAGGCCCTCTGAAAAGCATTCGGCATGAGTGTGGAGAAATATCTTGGCGTTCTTTTGATCAGGTCAAAACATATTCAACCTTTATCCATCGTTCAATTCTCTTCCAAAAGAACGAGTAAGAAACTAAAGTTCATCAAGTACAATCTCTGAGCCCTTCATTCATCAAAGTCACTTTCTCGGCCCGGTAGTCAACCACGGCGTTGTTCTGGTGGTACCAAGGGATTCCGAGTAGAACGTCACTCGCATGCCCTGAACACCGCTGTCATTGCAAATGAAGTTTGCCAATGCTCGGTGTAATGGCAACATCCCATGCGGGTGCCAGTTGAACTACCTCCGCCTGTGGCGTCAGTCTGTCGGACGTAATTCCAAATCGAGCCGCCAATTCCAAGTGAAAAGAAGTTGGCCTGGGCTCCTTCAAAAGAGTTTCCTGATCCTTCACTTTGTCCCAAAAGCGGCAAAGTTTGTACTTTCATTCATTTAATTCGGTTCAGGTCCCACGCCATGTAGTACCAGTTCTGCTTTTTATCTGCCTTTTCTGCCACGTTCCTCAGCTGCTCTCGAACTCTCAGGCCTGTCGTTGTTCTTATCATTCTGTTCTTTTGGTGCCTGTTTAGGGCACTTCGCGGAGATATGTCCATGTTCCCTGCATCCAAAGCACTTCCCCTCTCTGATGAAGCGAGCTCTCTCCTCGAGTAAGCTTGGGTCGTGCATCCTTTTTCTCTGGTTTGCTCTTTTTCTTTCTACTTTCATTCCTAGAAGTCTGTTCGGCTCGTTGTGTCATGGCCTCATCTGTGGGGTAGGTCAGACTGCCAGAGTGAATGGCAAAGCCCCGCTTCGCATGACTCATCAACTCCTGAATAGAAGCTGACTTCTATTCCAAGCAGTGATCTCGGATCTCTGTAGGTAGACCCAAGGTAAACCGCTCAATCTGTTAACGAGATCTTCTTGAATGAAGAGGCGGGTAGAAAAGAGCTCCAGAATCTTTCACAGTAAGTATTTACTGTATCGCTCTAGGTCATCCGAAAATGGTTCCAAGCAGCTCGTACATCTCGTTCATATTCTTACGTCAACCAAGAAGAAATAAAAACCCTCTTAAATTTCAGCCATTTAACTGGCGCAGTCTTGTTTAAAAGAAGCGTGGACCACCAAGTACGAGCATTCCCCTTAAAGTAAGACGCAGCTCTACGAATCTTGGAGTGCTCTGAATAGCGTCCTCCCACGAAAGCGATGTCAAACTGCTGTATAAAAGGCAAAGCCTTCGAAGCATCTGAGTATCCTGAAAAAGTATCAAACTTGATCGAGTGGCCACCTTCCTTAAACTCTCGGACTTTCTTTCTTTTATCTTCGAGAAAGTCATACTGGTTGGCTTTGTAAAAATTCTTCTTGTTCGCATAAAAGTTTTCATCATCAGAATCTGAGCTGTCTGTAGACGAGTCCTCAGTAGAACTGTCACTCATTGGGCGAGATGGGCGAACTGTCTGAAGAGCTAGAAGAATTGTCAGAAGAAGAAGAAGAAGAAGAACTGGGTAGGTCTTCAAACTTGACGCGCTTCTTCAATTTCTTTGCCTTGTCAAATGTCGACCGACGACCCAAATATCCCTGGAATTCAGTGCCTTTCTTCTGCTTTTTGCCGTGCTTTTTGCCTTTCTTTTGCACGTCGAAAAGCTGAGCAATCCGTGCATCAACCACGTTCTCCAGTTCCTTCTCTGTATATTTTCTTGGAGGCAGAAGGTTTCTTGAGAGCGGGTTTCGGGAGTGGTGTTATGGTTCTTTGCCACTCCATCTGTACCTCTTCCAAAGAGGTCTGGTTCATATATTTTGCCATCTCCGGGTCCTTGGCAAAATTGAGCATATCTTTGTTGCATGGCCGATCAACTGGCGACGCTCTATCTCTCGCCGCTCCGCCTAAGTAGGCCAAGGCGGGCCATACTCTCTGCCGGAATCTTCGTTGTGATCCCTACCCGCATCTCCAGATGCAGAGGGAGTCGACTGATCATTGCTTGAAGCCATAGGTGCCACGGAAAAAAAAATTTCGGGGATCGGATTTCTCGTAGAAGAGAAATCGGCCGTGCTCTGATACCACTGTAACAAACTTGGACACTCCAAGTCAAGAATCAACCGTGACAGCACCAAATAACCACTTCAAAACAATTCACAGATCACAATAGATTTGCACTGGCCCGGCGGAGTTCCGTGCCTAGAGATATTGGCCCCAAAGACTGGCGCCCCTTTCGGTATTTCTTTTTGTATTAATCAATCATCAAAGTACAAGAGAGCGGTTAGGGTTTCACTCTCAGACTCTGCGTCCAGATGCTCTCAGAAGTGAGACCCTCACCACTTATTTAAAGGTTACAAGGGATGCCGAAAAGCAGAGCCCCAAAAGCTTGAAAGCAAAAGCCTGTAAGCAAAAGCTCTTTTCTCTCTCTCACAGAGAGCTTCTGAAAGCAAAAGCAAATTCTCTCTCTCTCTCTCTCTCTCTCTCTCTCTCTCTCTCTCTCTCTCTCTCTCTCTCTCTCTCTCTCTCTCTCTCTCTCTCTCTCTCTCTCAATGAGAAACAAAAAGCAATTATGCCTTTTTAGCCAACAGCTGAGATTTGCGTCGCTCGAAAATATCCCCAGAATTTTTTTTTTTTTTTTTTGCTTTTTCCACCTCCGCGATTTCCGGAAATTAGGGTTTTTGGCAAAAATTAGGGTTTGCAAGAATTTTTAGGGTTTCTGGCAGAAATTAGGGTTTTTGCCGTCCGCCACGTTATCACTTTGTGACATACGGACGTTCCGGAATTCGCGGCGGATTTTTAGGGAAATCCCGAAATTTTAGAAAAGTGATTTTTTGGCGTCAGCTTTTCATATTTGATGCTTTTAGGCTTTGGGCCTTTAAATATGAGCCTTGGGGGCCCTCTCTGGCACTTTTTAGTGCGCAGATTGCAGAGCAAATGCTCCCCGGCTGTTGTACTTTGCGAATCAGCAGTAATATAAAGAAATACCGAAAGGCGCACCAAGGTTTGGGGCCAATACTCTCTGGGGTGAAATTCCGCCACTCCGTGTCGCGTGTCGTCTCTCTCTCTTACAGTTCAGTTGTTATTGAAGTGCTAAAAGTCTGTTCAGTCTGTTCTTTTCTATTGGCACGTGGTGCCCGCCTTGTGACAGTGGTATCAGAGCATTAGGCGTGTGCTTTTCTGAAAGCATACCGGTCCTACAAAAGAGTAGACAGAGCTATTAGAATTTTATTTGAGGGATCATTGGAATTTTATTTGAGGGATCTTGTTAGCCACTGCCACCCTCACTTCATCGCGCATCGAGCGCGCTCCCGTCTTCACCGCTCATGTCTTACAGGGCATAAGCCATTAAAATCACTTGCAAAAGAAGGATCCAAGATTTATTTCAAGTCACTGTTTTTCTCAGAAGCAGTGCCATGCAGATGTTGATGTCTACAGCTACCAAGCAGCATACTCCAAGTAATTGGCAAGCTTTCAAGATAATAAAAAATTTCCCGAAGTTATATGGTTTCTGACATCTTCCTTCAGAGTGCAACTTCTGGTAGAGTGGGGTATCCTGAAATGCTTGCCATGGAAACCCTAGTAGATTATATCTTGAAATTTCTCGACATCTCTCAGTAGATGTCTCTTCACGAGCAGATGACCTTGGAGGTTTAGTGCGATTGCTATCTTGGGACTACCATCGCCGCCAAAGCAAGATTGTTTGTCCAAGAGCTGATGGACCATGCTGTGCTTGGCTACGACCTTATGGAATGAACCTAACCCAAATTTTTGGTGCAGGTTTCAGGATGGAAAGTCAGTCGACTTTTCGAGCTCGACTGGTGTCGAGATTGCTTTTTAAGTTTGAGTTCTGTTTGAACTTGTTTGGTGATCCTGTTTGGAATTTGTTTGAAATGGATGGTATCTGTTTTGAACCTGTTTTATTGCCGATTTGAATTGTTTGAGTCTAGTTTGATACTGGTTTCAATGATTGGTGATTTTACTCCCGGTTGGAGAAGTGAGAAATATTGTTTTTGTTTGAACCTCGGAACGACGCAGGCCGATGCCTGGGGAGCGTTTCGTTGTATGTTTGAAAACCTCGGGACGACACTGGCCGATGCTTGGGGAGCGTTCCATTGTATGCTAGAAAATTCTCCGAACGACGCAGGCCAATGCCTGGGGAGCATTTGGTTGTATGCTTGAACCTCCAAGCGACGTAGACTGCGGTTTGGGGAGCGTTTGGTTGTACAGTCCTCTGAGCTCATGGCCTGGACCTTTTTAGGTTATTTGCGGGGGGAGTGTCGAGGTGGTCGTTGAGTAGCTTCATACCGCAGACCGTTTGTCTCGGAGGAGTGCTCAGCGGCGCTGTTTGTTGTGTCTTGTAACATGCATATGTGAGCATTTGTGTTGCATTGTGGTGTGTCAATTATTGAATATTCCTAATTGGATGAGATTGCTTGGGTATGTGATTTTAGTGCATCAAGACACCCGTGGAAGATCAGTACGGTCTGGGTATGATGGCTAATTTTACTAGCCGGAATATCAAGAGTTCCGATCTGGACGAAAGGAGAAGCTAACTCCTTGATCAAAAGAGCAGAAAGGAGAAGCTAACTCCTTGATCAAAACAGCCGAAAGGAGAAGCTAACTCCTTGATCAAAAGAGCAGAAAGGAGAAGCTAACTTCTTGATCAAAAGAGCAAACTGATTGTCCCTCGGAAAGTCCCTCGGAAATTTTTGAGCTAACTTGAGTTGTTTTGCAGATATGCTGTAATCGAGGACGATTACTCTCTTTCATTAAGGGGAGATGTAACAAACTACTGACGTGTCGACCTACTGAAGAACGGAGCTACCGGCCGAGGGGCCTAAACCCTAAGGAGAACAAGTAACAGAAGAAGTGTCACAAAGTGATTGACGTGGTTGCCCAAGAGCAAAAACCCTAACCCTAATTTTTGCCAAAAACCCTAACTGCTAAAACCCTAATTCTGGAAACTCTAACCCTAAAACCTGCAAACCCTAATTTTGGAAACCCTAACCCTAAAACCTGCAAACCCTAATTCTAGAAACCCTAAGAAGAACAAGTAACAGAAGAAGAAGTCCTACCAATTTATGGGGACCCCGTCCGATGGGGCCCCAAGTGACATAAAGGCATTAAAAATAAAGCAGAACACACTCAAAAGACTTTGCACATCAAAATATGATGATGTGGCACCTGTACGGATGTTCCGGAATTCGCGGCGGATTTTTAGGGAAATCCCGAAATTTTAGAAAAGTGAGTTTTTGGGGTCAGCTTTTCATATTTGATGCTTTTAGGCTTTGGGCCTTTAAATATGAGCCTTGGGAGCCCTCTCTGGCACTTTTTAGTGCGCAGATTGCAGAGCAGATGCTCCCCAACTGTTGTACTTTGCGAATCAACAGTAATATAAAGAAATACCGAAAGGGACGCCAAGGTGTGGGGCCAATACTCTCTGGGGTGGAATTCCGCCACTCCGTGTCGCGTGTCGTCTCCCTCTCTTACAATTCAGTTGTTATTAAAGTGCTAAAAGTCTGTTCAGTCTGTTCTTTTCTATTGGCACGTGGTGCCCGCCTTGTGAAGTGCTAAAAGTCAGTTCAGTCTGTTCTCTTCTATTGGCACGTGGCACCCGCCTTGTGACAGATACTGCTGTGCTGACGATATTCTACTGTATGACTTTATGAATATTGAATATGGGAATTCCGGAACTTGAACCTGATCGATGTGTTTTCTCTCATGTAATTTTGTTTGAGTGCAGGACTGAAAGATGAAATGACTGCATCATTTCAATCGTGAGAATCTATAGACATGATCGCAATAAGGATTAGTTAATCCGGCATCAGTGAGGTCCAAGATGAATCTGGATGCGACTACTAAATGCGTTTCTAGGAATCATGGTCTTAGATCTGGAATCAATTTCTATGTGATTGATATGATGTGAATGTGCATTGATTGAGTCGCCTTGTGCAAGTGCTAGATGTGTGTTGGTCTAGTGCATCGGTACTTAGAGTCAGTGTCTACTGAACTGGTTTATGGCCTCTTCTTTTTTTGCAAGCGTAATCGAGAGCGATTACACAACTCTTTCAAGAGGGGGATATGTCACAAACTAATGACGTGGCATACTAATAAGTGTCCCAACTTATGGGCACCTACCGGCAGGGCCCTAGGGACACTAGGACTGTTAAAAAGTGGGGAGCGGCTGGCTGTACGGATTTTCCGCAATTCACGCTGCACTTCTAACGTGGCTATCCGCACGGATTTTCGCATCTCACGCTGATTGAGATGACGTGGCAGACCATACGGAATAACACAATTTGTGCTGGCTGATTTGGACGCTAGCTTTTGGGAGGCGAGTGCTTTTGAGTTGCAAGATTTTCATGAACTGCTTTTCTCCAAGGTCTAGGCCTTTAAATAAGCCCCTTGAGCTCTCTCTCGCTCATTTTTTTGTGCGACGATCCAGTGAGCAAAGGTGACCCAAGGGCAGCTATACTTTGCTCAATTATTAATACGAAAAGAAATACCGAAAGGGGCGCCAGTCTTTGGGGCTAATTTCTCTGGGCACAGAACTACAATGGGCCGTGTCGACTCAATTGTATTGTGCTTTGATTGTGAAGTGTTTAAAGTGATTCTCTCTCGTGTTGCGAATGATTCCAGACTTGGGGTGTCCAACTTTGTTACAATCGTTTTTCGCATCAAATAGTCGTCCCATATGGATTAGCTTGCAACTATCTCCCCACTCGGTATCCAGTGAAAGATATCTGCAAATCGGGATCTGTGGCATACTGATCTGCCATATCCTCGAAGCTTCGATGGTCTATCGCGGAAATAGCCAAAACCAAGGGCTTTCTAGACAACGCATCTACAATTAAATTCTTATATCCCTGAACATAGACTATCTGGAAATGGAACTGTGACAGAATGTTAGCCCATCTCATCCGCTTTTCCTAAAGCTGCTTCTGCAACAAGAAGTAGTGTAAACTCTGATGGTCTGTGAAGACAGTAAAGTTAGCTCCGAGTAGAAAATATCACCACTATGTAAGAGCATGGATAATTGCCAACCTGTGCAACCAATTCAGGACGTGAAAACATCCTGCTCTCATAAGCAATGACATGGTCTTCTTGCATCAAGACTGCTCCTAAACTGCGACCACAAGCATCACAATGAACTTCAAATGGATTTTGCGGCAAGGCCAAAATTGGTCCTGTTGTCAAATTTTCCTTGAGAGTCTAACAGGTTGCAATCTCTGTCGGTCTCCAAGTAAAAGAAACTCCTTTTTGAGTCAGCATATGAAAGGGAGAAGATATCTCTGCAAATTTCCGAATGAACCGCCAATAATATGGCCGCCCACTATACAAATCAAGCCAATCACAAATGGTCTCAACCTTGGCCGGGTCCATCTTTACACCTTCCGCTGAGACGATGTGTATCTCTAGCAAGAAAAGCTCACTCTTTTTTGCAATTATGACCAATTTATGTTTCCGTAGTGCCTGGAAAACCAGTAGCAGATGGTGTCGGTGCTTTGCCTCACTCTTGGAGAAGACAATGATGTCTTCAAAGAAAGTGCGCACAAATGATCGATACTCTCTGAAAATCCTATCCATCATGCGATTGAATGTGCCTGGAGCATTCATAAGGCCAAATGGCATCACCAAATATTTGTACAAACCAAAAGTTGTCCTGAAAGCTGTAACAGACTTGGACACTCCAAGTCAAGATTCTACCACGACACAGCACAAATTCACTTCAAAATATTTCACAATTGATTCAATATGGCCCGGCGGAGTTCCGTGCCAAGAGATATTGGCCCCAAAGACTGGCGCCCCTTTCGGTATTTCTTTTTATATTAATCTTCGAGCAAAGTACAACTCCCGCGGGTACTCGCTCTCAAACTCTGCGTCCAGATGCTCTGCAAAGGGAGCTCCCTTGGGCTCATTATAAAGGTTACAAGGGATGCTAAAAGCAGAGCCCCAAAAGCTTCAAAATCAAAAGCCTAAAATAAAGCAATTTTATCTCACAAGCTTTGCAAAATAAAGCAACTTGCGTAGAAATTTTTCCATCAAGCTTTGCGTAGAAATTTCCCTACTTTTTTCTCATCGCAAAAAGCTGGAATTTCCGTACTGCCTGCCAGCGCTTTTTGCGGCATGATTTACGGGGGTCCGTACGGTAGTGCCACGTCAGCGTGCATCGCCAAATCTGCCACATCACCATTTTGGCCATCTTTCTCGGGGGGGGTGTGTGTGTGTGTGTGTGTGTACAGGGCAGCCATGTCACCAGTTTGTGGCATACCCCCCTCTTGAAAGCATTGTAATGCCCTTGATTACGCCTGCAAAATAGACAGAGGCCGTAAACTGCCTTAGCAAACACTGATTGTTAGTATTGACGCACTAGGAACACACATCTAACACATGTACCAATCGACAGTCACATCACAGGACATCACATGACAAATCACATTCAAAATTCATTCGGATCTCAGACCATGATTAATCGGCAACGTATTTAGCAATCGCATCTAGATCCACTCGGAACCTATAGATGCCCGATTAACTAATCCTTATTGCAATCACGTCTATCGAGATCTTTCAGACCGAAATGCTGCAGTCATTTCGTCTATCAGTTCCTGCACTTAAACAAGTCAAGAACAAGCCAGTCTCATATTATTGGGAATTCTAGTTCATAAAGTCATTACAACAGAATACTGTCATCTCACAATATCCCTTAAACTCAAAGAAACATCAGTGACTTTAGTATCCAAAATTGAGGCAATCTGTTGACAAAGGAGCGGAGCGACTCCCCTCTTGTGCATACCCACTGCACCAGATTCCGTCGAAGCTGAGTTCGGGGTTCCATTTAGAATAGACTATGCTAAGCCAAATGCTTCAAGGTAAAGATTCACAATCTGAGGAGTGTCTGCTAGGTCCTCCTCCTCCATTCACTTTGCATCCAATGCGGAGTAGGTCTTGAATTTAAACAAGGACCGTCTTTTATCACTTTACCTTCTATCTTTTTGTGCCAATATCTGTTCTGGAATGACTATATGCTCGTTTTCCTCTACTTTGGGTTGCTCACCTAGCTCCCCATCATCGGGCACATCACCTTCAAATGGCTTCAATAGACTCACATGAAAAACATTGTGAATTCTCCAAGTATTGGGCAACTTTAGTCCAAAGTAGACATCATTTATCTTTTTGGAAAATTTGGAAAGTTCCATAGTATCTCATGCTAAGCTTTCGAGATAGCCGCTCCTTTCCCTTTTTCTTTTTCAAGCGTGCCTTCTCAGAACGTAAGAGCACCCAATCGTTCTCCTTCAATTTCAAATCGCGACGATGTCGATCTGCTGCCTTTTTTCTGAGATTTCTCCAAAGCCTTCCGGACCAAGTCCGAGTTCCTCGTAAACTGGTTGGCTTCAAAGAAAAATCTTATCGTTCGTGCTAAGGAAGGATGGAACCTTTATAGAAAATTCAATAATCTCAAATGGCACCTTCCCCATCAAAGAGTTAATCGTGTTTCTGTAGGCATATACCACCAAAGGTAAAAACCTTTCCCATGCAGTCTTCGAATCCAACGAAGAAACAAATCCAGTGCGACTGAATTTCTAATCTCAGATTTCTCATCTGTCTGCGGGTAAAACGATGACGAGAACTGCAACCGCATGCCAATGTTCTTTCAAATAGCCTTCCAAAACAAACTCGTGAATTTGGGGTCCCTGTCGGAGACAATCGTCTCAGGCATGCCATGTAATCTGAAGATCTGGGCCACAAACAATCTCGCTAAGTGATCCGTCTTGACTGTTTTCTTCACTGGAATGAAATGAGCTTGCTTGCTAAATCTATCAATAACAGTCTAGATACCATCATGACCACTCTGGTCTGCGTTCTTGGGAGATCAAAATGAAATCCATTGCAATACTTTCCGAGAGGTAGGTGGGTATGGTCAAAGGCTGTAACAATCCCTGTGCTTTATGCCTATCAAACTTGACCTTCTGGCATACGAAGCACCTGTGTACAAAATCGTCCACGTCCTTCTTCAGTCTCGGCCAAAAGAAGTCTCTCTCTACACCTTTCAAGGTGGTAGCAATGTCGCGGTGACCCGTAAAAGGTGGACAGTGGCATTCGGTCATAACCTTTTCCCTCAACGGTTGTGTAACGCACAACATGTTTTTCTTTATCAAGTAGCCATCCCGAATGAAATATCCCGCTACTACCTCCCCATTCCGTATCCAAGTGAAAATATCTGCAAAATCTGTATCTGTGGCATACTGATTGACCATATCCTTGAAGCTTCTATGATGTATCGCGGAAATAGCCAGAACCAATGGCTTTTGGGACAAAGCATCTGTCACCAAATTCTTCTGTCTTGCACATGGACAATTTGGAAGTGAAACTGTGACAAGATGTTCTCCCACTGCATCTGCTTTTCCGAAAGCTGCTTCTCTGACAAGAAGTAGCGTAAACTTTGATGGTCTGTGAAGACAATAAAATCCACTCCGAGTAGGTAATGTCGCCACTGAGTAAGAGAAGGGATAATCGCCAAAAGCTCTTTCTCATAAATCTGTGCTGTCAATTCCGTACTTGAAAACATCGGCTTTTGTAGGCAATGACATGGTCTTCTTGCATTAAGACCGCACCCAGACTACGACCACAAGCATCACAATATACTTCAAATGACTTCTGCAAGTCCGGTAAAGTCAAAACTGGTCCTGTAGTCAATTTCTCTTTCAATGTCTGAAAGGCACTAATGGATTCAGACAGAGATCAGTCGACTTCCTCTGCATCCGGAGATGCGAGAAGAGATCACGAAGAAGATTCACGCGAGGAGTATGGCCCGCCTCAGCCTACTCAGACGGAGCTTGAAGAGATGGAGTGTTAGAAGCTGGACACACCCCACGGCATCTAACTACTCGGCGGATTATTATTTTTTGTAATTCATTGAGGAAAACCCGATTTTTCACCTTGTAAATATTAGGACTTACAGAAGTTTCCAGATTGTATCCCAGTTTTGATAGTTAGAAGGAGTAGATGGATGATTTTGGAACTTTAGGGTTTGAGAAGTTGTAAGGTATATATATCACTTTTTGACCTTAATGAAGGACCTTTTGTCATTTTAAACAAGTTTAAGTTTGTGAGTGAGCGTACTGTGTACGTGAGAGAGAGTGTGAGATTTGTCTTGACGCTACGTGTGCTACGGTGGTCGGAATCGAGTGTGGAGAAGTGCAGCGTGTTGCCCCCGACTAGAGCTACGAGCCGATACCAACATTGCGCACATACGGTCCGGCTTCGGGAGCTTCTTCCACGAGCTTCATCGGCTGTTTGGGTGAGCATACGTTGTCCGATTTTGCATTGCAGCATATCCACACGTTCACATTGAGTAGAACCACACATTAGGCACTTCAGATTTCGGAAACGAAGACCTGCAGATTTCGGCCAGACATCCTTCGTGTTTCTGCACCGGGTGTTTTGGGTCGTGACTTTGGATCACAGACCTTAGGGAGAGTGGCCTATAGGTATTCGTAGGGTCTCCTTGAAGTTCTGTGGTGTTTCCGAAGTGTTTGATAGGTGTTCGGCTCTAGCAAGCGTTGTAGGAAGCATCCTCTTTTGTTCTCTTGAAGACTGTGACTTAGACAATTGGTAGGGGCCTCTGTAGGAACTAGTTAGGAGTCGGTCGAGTGTAAGTTGACACCTTATGCTTGCTTCCACGCGCCTGCGGGTCGAGCTTCGTCCTTAGCTGACATTACTTCAAAATTCAGGGGCAACTTTAGGGGCCTCGGGGGCGGAAGCCGTCGATACTTTTTTTTCCTTCGTCGGAATATTCCTTTTCGTCGGTGGTGCAACCAAAGTTGGTCCAAGCTAGGAGATGGTCTATGCCAGGCAGAGGCAACAGAGATGAGTGCAGTGTAGAAGGCTAGGGCAGGTACCAAAGCCCTAGGCAACCCAAGGATAGCGGAGGTTTATGCTCAAAGCGATTTTTTAGGCCAAAGGTGTGCTGCAAAGAGCCAAGCAGGTTGGTGGCCTTCTGTGCCCGAGATGTGGGTTTTATGTGCTAGAATGGGTCTTTAGTGTGCTCTAGAAGCTGGTCCAGACGGCTTGTCAAATGGAGCCCTGGTGCTCAAGATATTACGGTTTAAAGAAAAAGTGTGCTTCTGCTCTTTTTCTTCTTTTAGTCAAAAGTGCTAAAGTCCACTTTGAAGCCAATTTTCTTACCCGAATGAAGTGAAGACCTTTTCAGTCACTCAATATATCATGCAAGGCACACTCATGCAGCCATCTTAAGGTTTTGGTTTCAAGTTGATGCTTTTGCACTAATTGGGTAGGATGTCTAGCAATTTCAGTCTATCTGGCCTTATCCTGTCAAGAGATGGCCAAATTTCCCCTTTGCAGTTGAAATTAGGGTAAACCCTACCTTCAGAACACACACCTCAAAATTCCAAAATTCCTCCCAGATTGGCCTGTAGACATACTACGCGTAGGATGTCTCCTGGCTTAAAATTATAGTTTTTCCTGACAGGAATGCTGCTGATGCTCTTTAGGCCTATCAGAAACACTCACAGTATTCTTTGGACTTCGATTAGGCTTTCAACCACACTTTTGCGTCTTTTACAAACTTGTAATGATTCTACCAAGCAAGTATACATGCATGAAATGCTCTAGATCTGAATCATGATGTTCTACTTACTCTACTCCTACCTACCATGAAGAAATGGTGATAGTTGGTGTTTTTGGTTGCCTTTTGGCCTCTCCGGACTCTCGAGCTCTCTTCACACCGCTTCTCCCACTCCCTGTTCCTACTCTAGAACTCGACTACTAACTAAAAAACTTCCTAAGTGTACCTCCTCTACCTCAGTCAAAGGATCTAGGCCAGACACACGCTTCCTAAACTCCCTCTAAGACCTAGAAAGTCCTCCACCCTCTAATCCTATCTAAATGTAAAGCGAGACTCTTGGCAAGCCAAAAATCCCAATCCTCAAGGATTAGTCTCGGTCACCTACCTAAGGAACTAAGATCTAAGCATACCACTGGGATACTGACATCAGGGGGAAGCTGTGGAACAAATCTGGGGTCAAGCAGGCCAAAAAGACATCCTACACGTAGGATGTCTACTGAGTGATTTAGGACTCCAAACTGAAATCTGAGTATACCAAGATGATCAACAGCTCAATAAGAGTTGAAGTCTTGAGTTTAAAGCCATTTTGAAGAAAAAGACATTCTATGCGTAGTATGTCTAATGCAAGAAAGTGAATCCATAATTGGACTTTGAGCATTGTAAGGGGTTATATAGCCGAAGGAAATCCTGCTAGTCAATTTTGGTCCAACTTGGAGTTGATTAGACTGATCAACACCATCATCAGGCCGTCGGAACAGATTTCTGACTCATTGACCAGCTTCTAGAAGTCCAAATCAAAAAGTAAAAACAGCTGTAAGCTCAGCACAACAAGGGGAAAATACAGTGCAGAAATACAGGCTAAATGCAGCATAAGACATCCTACGCGTAGGATGTCTATTGGGGCATTCTGGAGAGAAAATTTGACTTGGCCTAGACAATGAGGTTCTATTTAGCTTAAGGGCTCTAGAACTTCTTTCAGAGGTAAAATTGGACCGTGATTGCCCATTTGACAAAGCAAATACTGAATTCAAGCTTTTTCACGTAAATTGGCCAACATCAAGGAAGGGTACTGTTTCAGATTAGCAACCTAATCAGGAACATCAACAATGTATAGAATACAGTAGTGGTTGAGATTAACTCTCCAGTTATACCAATCCTTACTAAGATCACCTCCAGCGGATAAATGCGTTGATCCAATTGCCGAAATTAAAACTCTTGTGTAGAGGTATATTCAGTAACAAAGCAAGACGTTATGCAGAAACTGATCCATTGCCAGGTTAGTGGTTGAACTTGTGATAAGTTGCATTGATAAGTTTGATGAATTTAAGATTAGGAAGATACATTGTTAGAGACTAGAAAGTGGCAGGTGACCAAGCTAGTGTAGTGTCCACTGAAGAGAGTGTAACTCAGGCAAGGTTAGATCCGCTGGCACCGATTATTGAGGAAGGTAGTGATACTGACACATCGTCAGACAAATATTTCTTCATGATGGGGAGCCAACAGCCAGGAAGTTTCGCCTATGAGGGACCTATGCGAGGAGGAAGTACCTCCCAAAATCCTTCGAATGATTCCAGGCTTACTGTGATCTTCTTGGAGGGAACAAACTCAAGAGAAGCCCTAGTCTATTATGACTGTCGAGGTCGCAAGTGCATTTGTATTGAAGAGAGGCCAGCACAAAGATTGGAGATAATCCACGTGTATGATGATGGAGATAGATTCAGAGATGAAAAGGGAAACCACTATTTAATAGTTAGCAACCCTGAAGAGTACAACAGATATGGAGACAACGTGGCTAAAGGGAAAATGATTTCAGAAACTCAAGAGCCTCCACCAAACATTGATCGGCATGGAGCTATTTTCATGTACGATAAGAAAACAATCAGGGTTCCAACGTATAACAAAAATGTGGGAATCTACAAACACGAGAGCGAGGGTATTGTCTCTTACTTTCGCAGTAAAGAACCATACGTAGACGAACTAAGCAAAGACAAAGTTCTTTACTTATTCTCTTATGAAACTGCTACGGGGAAGGGCATCGTTTTTGTTGATAGATATAGACGAGAATACCAACGTATTCTCCCAGAGGAAGTAGAAAGAGCAACAGGTCCAGGAGCATCAGCATATGCCCCTGAGGAAATGCCGAGAGCCGTCCACACCCCAAGCAAGTGAACGAATCCATTCTCAGATGAGTATGACGCTACATCACATTCCCCTAGACCGCGAGCATTCAACAACCAAGACCAACCAGTAAACCAGCCATCATTGCAGGCATGGCTTAGACAAAGTGCGACAATGGAACCAGACAGAAACCAAGAGAGTTATCCAGCGGCTCGAGGGCTCAGGGATTTGCAAGAACCACCACACTATTCAAGGTATCAAGTAGAGAGTAAGCCAAAGACACAAGGGTCGACCGAACTTGGAGGACCACCCATGGAACGAGTTCGAAGAGAAGGACCACCTCTGGCGAGAACCTTTAGAAATTATGGCTTAGGAGCACCGTTGGGCGAGGAACCAGCCTGTTACAGAAGGCCTGAGGAGGGGTATAGACTTGGAAGGGGTGATCCCATGATGAGGTTTGTAGACCATCGCAAAATTAGACCTTCTCAAGTGCAAAAATGGGTAAACAGGAAATACACAGGAAACAGAGACCCAAGAGATCATGTGGCAGCCTTTGTACGTGTGATTAGAGCTGAAGAGGTGTTAGACTTTCCTACCCAATTCGCAGGGTTTGGACTAACCCTAGAGGATGATGCTGCAACTTGGTTTGACTCTGTAGAGCGTAGAGACTTTGAGTCGATGGAGGAAGTGTTTGACACGAGTTTATTGAGGAATTCTCTCAAAGGGGAATAGCTCATAATACCGTCTCACAAATCCATAAATTCAAACAAAAAGATGGAGAATCTGTACGTAAGGCAGCCCTAAGAGTAAAGAGATATGTTAAGTTCTGTCCTGTTGAAGAACTGCCAACTCAGTCCAGACTTATGCTGATATTCATTCAAGGACTAAGGAATGCAGATCTCCAAAAAGACTTACATATGAAGAGGAGCACTACGTTGAATGAGTTGACCAAGGAAGCCTTGTACCTTGTGGACAATTGTACAGTTTACAAAGAAGGGGAGTTCAAGGACCTTGATGACGATTCATCTTCACAGCAAAGTGGGAGCAAGTCCTCCAAGACAACACTGAAAGGAGAAATAGCGGTAAACCAAGAACAGCTTGTAGATGAAGTGCTAAAAAAGATCAACTTGTACGCCAAACCCCAGGCTAAACCGCCCAAGTGGTGTGCTATTGAACAAAAATGGACAAACCATGGGACTGAGGAATGTTACTATAACAAGGGATATGTGAGGGAGAGACCTTATGCTCCCCAAGCTCCTGTAGCTTCCCCTCAAGTTCCACCTATGCCTAGATATCAAGCAGGAAACTTGCCAGGACCTGTAGGTGTAGAAAGACCACAACCGGTGTTGGGGCAACAACCACCCCTACCAGGATTACGATCAGTTGGTGTAAGATACACCCCAACGGTAACTGAACCAGAAGAAAAGGCTTTGGTGCCTATGCATGCATACTATGAGGATCCCAATGGATATGCGGCGAACCCTATCTATTATCCACCGAAGGAACCCTTGACACCAGATCCATGGAGCATGATGGGGAATCAAAGACCTCCAACTGCTACACAGGCCGCAGGAGAAGGAAGATATAACTTAGATGAACGAACATTGTTGTTCATAGCCAATGGAGGCATGGGCGGACAGAGACAGACTTACCAGCAACGGGGAGCTCAAGGAGCACCTCAACAACCCAAGGGCCCCTGTTACAAGTGTGGTGGAGACCATTGGCTGAGAGACTGTCCCCATGATGAAATCATTAGAGTCAATGCGTATTGCCCAGAATGTGGAATTACTCATTTGATTCCCGATTGCCCTAAAAATCCGAGTAAAGGAGCAAAAACCACCTTGAACCTGTTGGAAACAGTACCTTCCAGTGGAGTATCAGAAAGTGAAACAGTCATACCTGTTCAGGCGGTGACACGGGCTCAATCCCAAAGAAGGACGAATGAACCCATAATAGAAGAACCAAAGACGGATGCCCAAAGTTCAGAAACGAAAAATCCGAGAAGCACTTGGAAGGCAAGAAAGGCACGTAGGAAAGCCAGGAAAGAACGAGAGCAAACCGCCCTATCCGATGAGTTGAAACATACAAAGAACAGGTTGGAGCGGTTAGAAGATCTAGCCAGCCTAAGCTCACACACCACAGCAGCCATAGCACCAAAGGAAATAGCTGAGCCCAAAAGTGCAGGATCAGGAGGATCTGTGCTAGCAGACAAAGTAAACGAGCAGCTGGATGCGCTTCTAAGAGCTTATGAAGCTCGGCTTAAAAAAAACTAGACCCAGGAGCAAAGATGGATGACATATCCATATGCGGAAATAGAAAAACAAAGGTTGGATATGTGTAAAAAGATGATCGAGACGGCTCAATCATTGATGGAAGACCCGTTGGGAAAACCGGCAAATTGCCATGATGTGCCAGTTCCAACCCCTATCCAACCAACAATAGAGAAACATGAGGAAACAAAGGAAAGACTCACTAATGAATATGAGTCCAGAGGAGAGCCTATCATAGTACCCAATACCACCGAAGGGGCAAGTGACGGGGTCCGTCCTAGAATATCGGCAGAGATGGGAAAGGACAGTAATGGTCTAGATGATCTGTGGAAGCAAATCAGAGAGGCAAACGAGGCTAATAAAATGAATGACCACATGAATAGCACGAGAAAAGAAAAGAATGTGATCCTACCTCCTATTGAAGAATTTGAGGCAAGATCACAAATAAACTTTGAGGTGCATTCACAAGGGGGAGACCAAGGATCTATTAGTTCGGGACACAGCCAACCAGACTGTTTGAGAACTTTACCCTCTTACCTAGGAGAATACGAAGCTAAGTCGGAAGTGAGGGCAATTCTATCTCAAAGATTTTCTTCTAACAAGGTGATGGACTCACAAGGATTGATTGAGCTGTTAGCCACCCCGGTGGCATGCACAATCACGTTAGCAGAACTCCTAAAGCTAAGGCCAAACATGTGGACCACAGTAGAAAAATTCCTGGAAAAATTTGGAGTAAAAAACCCCACCTTGAAACTACAAGAAGGAATCAGGGAGTTGGACAGGCCTAATCTAAACACTAGGCCGGTACCATTGAATAAGGTTGGAGAATATTGTGAGGGAGAAGACGGAAACACAACGCTACCTGTAGAATTCCAAGGAGTGGTTTCCAAAGCTATTCTTGACAGTGGAGCGGGAGTTGCTATCGCCACGAAGGAAGTCTGGAAAAAATTGGAAAATACCAGCTCTGAGGGCTACCCGAATGAAGCTGCAGTTGGAAGATGGTTTCATGGAGAAGCCTCTCGGACTCTTGGGAAAGGTAATTGTCACTTCGTGCGGGATCGAGTATGAGCATACATTTACAATAGTCTATTTCGACAAAAAGAACAATTATGAGATAATCTTGGGACGACCATTCATGCGACAACTGAAGATGGTCCAAGATTGGGGTTATGACCACATATACCTCAGACATGGCGAGACGACAACTAAAATACACTTGAAAGATTATAGTTACAAGAATGTAAACCAAACACCTGTGGAAGAGTTTGATTCGGCTACAATAGCAAGATCAGAACTACTAGCATTATTGGGGCAACCAAAAGATCTATGGATGTGCGGAGCTTCACATTGTGGAAGCCTAAGAAAAGAGGATTGCATCTTAGAAAGAGCAATTGAAGACAAAGAGTATATTCCGGAGCCATTCCCTGAAGATGCCTTGGAGCCTCTAGAATGGGAACACATACTGGCAACGTTAGATGTATGTACCATTACCGACAGTCCAACAACAAAATTTTGCGATAAGGATGGTTACGATGTGCTACCCTATTACATGGTAAGCGTGATGCCAGAAAAAGAGACGGTAGCACCTCCAGAACAAGAAGAGTTTTACAACTCTTCTGAGCAAGTGGAAGTAAATGATGAGGCAGATAATGAGTGTTCGGACACCTCCAGTGAGCGTGGGAATGAAGCAGAGAATATCAAGTTTTATGATTTTGCTAATCAACACCCTAGACGCCAAGAACGCTATAGGAAGAAAAGAGCCGAAAATAAAGTGAGACAGAACCTGATGCCCAGGATAAAAGGAAAAACTCACTATTTGATGCTTGTAAAAGCAGAGGATTGTGTGAAAGATCAAATATCAGGAAAATTCTCAGAAAATCGAAAAGAACGAACGCGAGAACAATCGAATCGGGAAAGAAAAGCTCGGGCTCAAACAAAATCACAAAAATCTGAAAAAACAAAAAAAGAACCAACAAAATACCAAGAGTGGACCAAACTAGAGAGTAAACAGAAATACCAAGAACTGAAACGGTCTTTGAGGGAGATCTGGACCATTGAAGAGGATAGTGATGGTAAAGGGGAGTCAGAAAAGGGCAACATGAACGTACCACCTCACTATAGGAAATTTACTATGAAAAATCATCTTGACATCACCAATCAGGGAGAGAACCAACCAAGAATCTTACGACGGACCTGAAAACGCAAAAAGAATAGACCTCGCAGAACCAGGTGAAAAGCCTCAGCCGGTCTATATAGCTAATGATTTAGAGCCTGAGGAGGAAGCACAGCTTATACAACTTCTAACGAAATATAAAGATGTGTTTGCTTGGTCCTATAAAGACCTTAAAGGAGTTGATCCATTAATATGCCAACATACAATTCCTTTAAAATCAAATGCAAAACCTAGCAAACAACGTCCTTATACATATAATGACACATTTGCCAAACGAATCAAAGAAGAGATTGATAAGCTGATGGACGTAGAGTTCATCTATGAAATTGAACATACAGACTGGGTTTCACCCATTGTGGTCGTTCCCAAGAAGAATGGAAAACTGCGAGTGTGCGTAAACCTCAAAAAGGTGAATGCGGCAAACGTAAGGGATAATTATCCCTTGCCAATTACAGAACATGTCCTTGAGCGAGTGGCCGGGAAACGGGCTTATTCCTTTCTGGATGGGTTTTCAGGATACAACCAATTGGCAATAGCAAGGGAGGATCAACACAAAACAGCTTTTGCTACAGAATGGGGGATTTATGCATATCGAGTTATGCCATTTGGCCTAACAAATGCACCAGCCACTTTCCAGAGGTTAATGACTCACGCTTTCAAGGAATACCTAAGAATATTCTTAGAAATTTACATGGATGACCTATGTGTACACTCTCTTCTGCGAGAAGAAGATATTGACCATTTGCAAAAAGTCTTTGAAAAGTGCAGAACATATCGAATCTGTCTAAACCCGGAAAAGTGTGTATTTATGGTTAAGCAAGGACGAATCTTAGGACACATTGTCTCAAGAAACGGCATAACCACAGACCTGGACAAAGTCAAAGTCATTGTAGACCTACCCATGCCTACTAATGCAAAACAAGTGCAATCCTTCATGGGGTACTGTGGATATTATCGAAGATTCATATACATGTATGCGGTTATCGCACAACCTTTGTATCGTTTGTTAGTCAATTTCGAATGGACCAATGAGTGTGAGACTTCATTCCAAAGGCTGAAAGAAAACCTTATATCCGCACCTGTGCTAAAGGCACCAGATTGGGACAAGATATTCCATGTGCACATTGATGCTTCGGCATATGCCATTGGTAGCATTCTAGCTCAACCTGGAGACGGAACAATGGATTTTCCAGTTTGCTATGCGAGCCGACAGTTAAACAGTGCAGAAAAGAACTACACAACCACCGAAAGGGAAGGGTTAGGAATGATTTATGCTGTGAAGAAATTTCGGCATTATTTGCTTGCAAACAAATTTGTGTTCTTCACGGATCATCAAGCTCTTTTATACCTAGTAAATAAACCTTGCAATACAGGGAGAATCGTACGCTGGTTTATTATATTGCTAGAATTTGACTTCACAGTGGTGGTCAAAAAGGGGAAAACTCATCTTCGAGGTGATCATCTTTCAAGAATAAACAACGGAGAAGCCCCTCAAGGGGTAGATGATGACATACCAGATGCTTATCTTTTCAACATCGAAATGGTACCCAAATGGTCTCAGGAAATAGTTAGCATTCTATCCTTTGGAAGTGAGTTTGATAATACAGAATGTAGAAACAAACAACGAACAATTCTACAAACAAAAAACTTCCAGTTGATAGCAGGACGGCTGTATCATCTTGAATCTGACCTAATCCTACGATTATGTATAAATCCGGAAGAATTCAAGTGCTACCTGGAAGAGGCTCATGTCCAAGGTTGTGCATTTCATTGTTCAACAGTGAAAACACACCAAAGACTGAAACAATTAGGAGTTTATTGGCCAACTATGTATGCGGATACACATTCTTACGTTACCAATTGTACAGTATGTAGTGCCAAGCGACCAGTGGATCACGCAACATTGTTTCGGGTGAACATAGCACCTGCATGGAGTCCATATATCATTGACTTTCTAACCACCAGAACATTCCCTGAGAACACTACAAGAGCACGGGAGAAAGCTATAGAGCTGGAAGCTCGTGACTTTTAGTTAATTGGAAATCAACTCTATAAACGGGGCAAGGACAACCAACTCCGAATCTGTGCAAGTGAAAGCGAATACCTGCTGATTCTAGAACATGCACATAGCGGAGTAAGTGGAGGCCATTTTTCGGGCGATAAGACGGCGAAAATTGTCTTAACTGCAGGAATCTGGTGGCCTACATTGCACATGGATGCCGAAGAGTTTGTCAAACGTTGTGATGCATGTCAACGCACCAAGGTACCAATCAAAAGAGATGAGATGCCATTAAGGCCAATGATGGGGGCAAGGGCATTTGCAAAGTGGGGAATTGATTTTGTGGGACCTATATCACCCCCTGCATATCGCACCCATACCCAATATATTATTGTGGCTACGGATTATCTCACAAAGTGGATCGAAGCCAAAGCAACACAAAAAAGCTGATGCACGCACCACGGCTCAATTTTTGTATGAGAATGTTTTTGTACGTTACGGGTTACCGATAGAAATTGTCAGTGACCGTGGAACACACTTCCTCAATGAAGTCATTGAATATCTACTAGAGGATTTCATTGTCATACATCGAAAATCAGCACCATATCATCCACAGGCCAATGGGCATGCGGAGGCCACAAATAAAACACTATGCACGATCCTCACTAAAATAGTGTCACATTCAAGGACCGACTGGGGAACAACACCATACAACATGGTGTTTGGGCTAAACGCTATACTACCCATAGAGTTTTTAATCCCAACTCTACGCGTAGCAACAAACTTGGAATGGACAGGGCATGAACTCTCTTCAAGAATTAATGATCTTGAAAAGCTAGATGAACTCCGCTTACGAGCGGTCGCTTCGATCTATGCTAAAAAGAAAAGGCAAAAGGAGTTTTTTGATAAACATGTGCGTACCAAAGAGTTTAAAACAGGAGATTACGTACTTGTTTATACATTGAAGCAACATACCAAGAAACTGAAAAAGCGAGGGATGGGACCATTTGTGATTCATGATCTATCACAAAGTGGGGCCGTCAAGCTTGCTACATTAGCAGGTGAAGAAATGCCCAACTGGATTAGTGGGTGTCGACTATGGAGATATCACCTTCCACTCACACAGGAGATGCTCCAACAAATTCATCAAGGAAAGCAAAGAATGAAAGAAAAAGAGAGAGTACGGGAGGAAGCTCAAACCGAAGCACAAGAACGCATTGCAAAAAGACGGCTTCTGCGACAACAACAACAAAGTAAACCACCATTGAGAATCAATGCCATTCGACTCATGAACTTGGAAGAAGACACAGTCGAGCCAATAATTACAGTCAAGGTGGGCAATGATCAAGTTGAATCACCAGCCTTACCCGAATCAGCCTTGCTCGATTCGGGTGCTCAAGCAAATTTGATCTCTTACGGATTATACCAACAGCTCCAGGTCGCACATCAACTTCATCCTACTCCCCAAGTGCTGGAAAGTAGCACATCACATCCATTGAAAACATTAGGGTGGATTATATTGCATATACAGTTACATCAATATATTTACCCACACAAATTCTATGTGGTGACAGATGAAAGCACACAACAACCAATGCTGCTAGGGCAACCTTGGCAAAAAGCATACAATGTCCAAATAGACTGGAAAGCACAGGCGGTCAAAATCCAGCACGAAAACGAACAGCAGGTGGTAGCTTTTGCTCAAAAGGAACATCCGGATCAAATGCAAGCCATGCAATCACTGGAAACAAATACCAAAGAACAAATACCCTCAACGATCAACACGAAACCTGAGACCAACTACCAACTAACGGCCAACCATGCTCATCACAGACAGCTGAAATCACCGACTACACTGCAAAAATCTAGACTACCACAACAAGGTAAACAAGTATGGATGCGGAAGGATAGAAACGCCATGAGGGGGAAAACACAATGTGACAACCGAATTCTAACAAAGCAGATGGTGCAACCAAAAACCAAGGTAACCAAGCAGATATGGATTCAAAAGAAAATGCTTAGCCAAAACCCTCATGTCACTCACATTTGGATAACAAAGCAAAAGACAAAGCAAATACCTACGGTACAAGCAACGATGGAAAGTAGACATCTACAGGTCAACCGGGCAAACAAATCTAAGTGGGTGCCGATGACAAACCAACAAGGGGCAAAGTTGGCCGCACCACACTACCAATGGAAAGCCAAGGCCATACGGCCCATAGCTATCACATCCTCCGAAATAGCTACGACTCCATCAATAGTGTCGGCAACGTAGTTGCCTCTGACCAAAAAGACCATTAAACAAAGAGCAGTAGAGTTACAGCTGCTACTTGCCAAGAAAATAGGAAACCTCGACGACGAATGCCAATAAGCATCTTGCTTATTCCCTTCTCTTACACAGCATTAATTTTTCCATGCATTGACCGAGTATGCATAAAATAGGGCCACATTAATCGGCCACGTATTAGCACGACTTTTTCAACCTATGCATGACACATACTCCGAGGCGAAACCTTGTCGTCTAGGAGGACTCCGACTAGGAGGGGGGAGGCATTCTCAATGCGGAACCAATAACAGAAATAGCAAAGAAGGGCACAATTTTCGACTATTTTCAGGGTTGACGTTTGATTGCGAAATTTTCTGGAGTAACCCAAGTATATATGCCCTTATACAGCATGAAGCTATAGGAATATGGGGCCAAACGCCAAATTAAGCCCCTAGGTGTGTGTATATATGTAGAAATAGCCATTTTTCAGGCAAAATATTGGTAAAACGTAGAAATCTGGCCACAAAAATTGCATGAGAGCGTATATAATGTGTTGCGGTGATGTTTGTGATCTATTATGAATTATGGGGATTTTCTGGGTTTGATTTGCTATTTTCCTTTTAATTTTGCTAATTTTCGGCAGAAAAACTTCAAAAATACAAAAAGCAGGTGAAAAACAGTCGTAATGAAAAACAAAAAATATGGGGATGACCAGTGACTAAAGAACAACCTACGGTACAGTGGGGGTGCAATTATGAGACGGAAGCGGAAAGTGTGTTTTGGCCAAATCGGAAAGCGGAAAGCGGAAACAGAGCAAATGGAGTCCAAATCAAGAATTTTTTGAGCCTAAACCGCATCTTGCAGAAAGATAGGAGCACATGTCAAATTTCATGAAAAATGGTTCGGGGACCTCCATTATAAGAATTTTTCACCCCATTTTTAGCTCATTCTCACTATTGACCTTGTGGAGAGAGCTTCTGCCACCTAGAGCGGATCGACCTTCCAGCAGCTTCTACGACGCGCACGTCTACTCGACCAACTCTAGACATGAGAGGTAGGCTCACCACCTTGAGCTTTTCGCGCATGTTTGTCATTCTGTCGCGAAAACTAGCGTAGAGGTCACACACAAAGCGAGCGGTAGAGACCTACAAGTAGAAATGGCGGCCTAACGGCTAACCCGAAAGCAACAAGACTTCATCAGCAGCTTACCCTAGTCTAGGAGACCCTTCCTGGATAGCCAATGGCAGTGGGAAAACATCGGGAAAAACCCTAATTCCCAGAAACCCGCAAGAGGCCACCAAATGGAAAATCGGCGAAACGGCGATCAAATGCTACCAAAATTTACGGGTAGGAGCATATCGACATGCTCGACAAGTCCATATGACCCGCATGACCAAAAAGTGACCCGAAGTGGCACTAAACCTCAGAAACGACATCAGACAGACAAAGCGTCAAAATGCACTTGTGGCCAAACCGCAAGTCCGTTTGCCACCAAACTTCACGAGCGGCTTTCCTAGACCATCAACAACCAAGTCCTATGGTGGTGGACCACCACAAATCATCAAAGGTATGTAAACGCCTCCACGGGTGCTTCTAGAGCGACAAATTGCCAAATGAAGCTCTGGTGAAGCCAAAGTCGACAAAAATCATACGGCAAGGATCCCCAAAGGATTTAGAAGCTATGAAGACCAACATGGAGGAATTTCATCGCCAAAAAGCACTCCAAAAGTCAGAAAAGGGCTCAGAGGCTCTGAAGTCCACACAGGGAGTTTTTACTTACCCAATTGACTTTTTTTGTTGAAATTAGGCTTAAAAGGGACTTAGGGGAGCAAAGGGCAAGCACTGGGAGCACTAACAAGAGAAAAATCACCAGGAGACATCCTACGCGTAGGATGTCTCAAGGGCAATTCTTGGCACAAAACCCAACAATTCTTGCCATGCACATGTTCTGAATGATATTCACAAGCCCTACACAAAATTTCATCACCTTTGGAAGAGATTGGACCTCATATGCATGGAAAAACGCAAAGATAGGGCATAAAGGCACTAAAGGGCCATTAACCTACCAAATCTTTTCCAAATCTCATGAAATTTGCACAACACATTCACATACACATCAGCTAACTTTCTATGTGGTCTGGGAGCAAAAATGAAGAAAAAGACATCCTACGTAGGATGTCTAATGGACCTTTTGGGCATGAAGGAGAAGTTTTGTCATTTCAGAAGTAATAACCTCATCAACAAGAGCCCATATGTCAAGCTTGAAGCCCTTCTAATCACTTTTGACCCCCAACACCTTCAAGATACATTTTTTGAGCCCAAAAACACCTCATAGAGCCTTACAGGCATCAAATATTATCCAAATACAAATCCAAGAACATGGCTATGTTCCACAGGTCAAGGACAACCCACTGATCAAGTTTCATGCAGTTCTGAAGAAAAAGACATCCTACGCGTAGGATGTCTTAAGCTTAGATTTAGACTTCTGTGCAAGAAAATGACATCATAAGAGCTAATACCATGATGCATTGAGCCCATATGCCAAGTTTCAACCCATTTGGACATCAATTGCTTCCTATGATGGACAATCTACCAAAATTGTGACTTAAAGCCTAAATCAACCCTAAAATTCACTTTTTGATATCCAAATTTAAATCCAAGCTTATAACCATGTTCCATGAGCCTTACACTACCTACAAGTCAAGTATGAACCAGTTCTGAAGAAAAAAACATCCTACGCGTAGAATGTCTAGATGGATTTTTTTGGTCAAATTTGCACTGTGGACACATGCACAGCTTCACAAGTTCCTTTTGAGCTATGATTTCAATTTTCAAGTCATTTAGATAAGTAAAACTCAGTTTAGCAGCTGATAAAAGAAAAAAAAAAAAACGCTAAACTTTGGATTGTTGAGTACAACAGGGTCTATGGCAACCTCGAAGTCACCGGCAAAGAAGAAGAGAATGACAATCAAAGACTATCTGGACGAGGTGGAACCATTTGTCATTCCACAGGGAACATTAAAGCCTACAAGCACCTGGATACAGGAAGATCTACTAGAGTCAAACAACCTAAAAATCTACCAAGGAGTATTCAAAGACAACGACGGAAATATAATAGAGTTGCCAATGCTGCCAAGGGAGCTCAATGAATTTGTCCGGAGCAAAATGGCCGGCTACTTGGAGAAAATTGACCTCCATAACTATTTTGAAGCAATCCCAGCAAGGGTGGACGTCAAAAGAGTATGGGAGTTTGTGACCAGCAGATGGAGTGGCCAAGGTGACGGATTTGCACGGCAGACCCAACACAAAGATCATTATTACGGAAAGGGTTGTCGCCCATACACTAGATCTCTCCAATCAGGGAGACAGTGTGACAAAGAGAAGGGATAAAGTAAAGGTGTACAAAGAGAAAAAGGCTAATTACACTTTTGAAGACATCGCCAACCCAAAGGTGGCGATCATGAGCCAATTGTACAACCAATACTTCCACATGTGCACGAAGAGGCCGCAGAAGTACAGGATGCCGCCAGGTGCAATTGTCACAACCTTTACTTGGGCAATGACGAAGGGCACCCCAAAGATAATCAATTATGCGGCATACATACAAGACAGCCTGGTAAAGATGGGAAACAAAAAGCCAACCTACATAGTGCCAGGAGAGATGATAACCAAGGTAGTTTATGCAGCACTACATGCCAACGGAAGGTGGCCTGACCCCCCATCTCAGAATGACTGGCTAAGGATAAAGGAAGACAAAGAAGACGAGCCACAACGAGCACCAAGGGTGGCTACAAGGTTGAAGAGACGACTGGAGCCAGTGGAAGAGGAGCAACCTGAGCAGAAGAAAGGCAAAAAAGAATCTCCTCAAATGCCAGCCAAAGAGACTCGATCACAAAAAGCGGCTAGACTCGAGAGGCTAATGGAGAGTTTCCAAGCAGAAAGAGCCCTCAAGGGCGATCTAAACGAATTATGGAAGCCATCCCTTGAGTTGATGTCCGGATCCTCAAGAAGAGTGCAGAGGGACCGCTTCGAAGACTATATCAAGAATTTCGAGATTCTTGATGCTACGGCGGAAAACATTCCACACATCCCTTTCACCGAGGAAGAAGTGGAGCAAATACGGCAAAAGTTGCTAGATGAACAAGAGAACAAGGAAAGAGAAAGAAAGACGAAAGCAGATAGGGATTTCAAGGGCAAACCTACAGCTTTACCAGGTAGCCCTAAACCTAGCCCACCGCCATCACCACCTCCTAGCAGCCCTCCTCCAGAAGATCAGAAGGCCGGAGACAAGCAAGAAGAACACCAGGATGAAGAGCAAGAGCACAGGACAGAACCTGAACACAAAGAAGAAGCCAAGCCTGCATCTGAACAAAAAAATCTCGAGGAAGCATACTATGCATTTTTGGACCTGCTAGCTGCAGGCTATTCAAAGCAAGAAGCCGCCACAGTCGCATTCGACTTGGCAAGGACACGAAGTGAAGAACAGCTGCCAGGCATCCGGCTAGTTGAACTTAAGGAGATTGCTACCGACACGGTAGACCTGCACCCGCCCTCGAATGATTGGGATGTGGTGATGACAATGCTAGCTGGAATAAGGGCACAATCTGTGGCATTAGACGAAGAGTTGATAACTCTAAGAGCCACTGAAGTAAAGAACAAAATGGAAAGAGATCTACTGCATGCAAAAAGCCAAGGACACATAGAAAGAGAAGCTGACCTCCAGGCCAGCCTAGCCACTGCTCTACAAAACTGCCAAACAAAGGAAGAAGCAAATGAGGCAGCGGCAAAGAAATTGCAAGCAGCTGAAGAGGAGTGCGTGCAACTCAGCAAGTCATTGCGAGATGCAGAAAAAGAAAGGGATAATCTGACAGTCTAGCTAGCAGAAGAAACAAAAGAAGTAGAGGCCTTGAAGAATGCTAAGGAGAAGGCGGAAATAGAACAAGAAGCAAGCCTAGATGAAGTCATTGAGCTCAAGGACCAATTAAAAGTCAAAGATCAAACCATTCAGAGGCTGAGAGCATCGCCTGCGCGAGTTAGAGCTACAAGCTCAACTCAAATTATTTCGGAGAGTCAAATGTATGAAGAGCAAATGCAAGAACTCCAAAAGCAGTTGACTCTCGAGAAGAAGCAGAGGGTGATCATGGCTGAAGGTTCTATTGCAATGCAAACCAGATTGGAGGACAGCCAAAAGGCCCTACAAGAAGAATTGACGAACATCAAGATAAAGCTCGAGGAGGCAGAAAAAGTAAATGCTGAACTCAATGACCTCCTCGTGACTATGGGCGGCGAAGCAGAAGCGGAGAAGTAGACACTCCTCACGCAAATAGAGGAGTTGAAAAGCCGACAACAAGCAGAACCAGAGAGCTCAGGGCCAGCTGCCAATGAGGGGATTGACCTCGACAATGTGTCGGATCCTATGGACACACCCATGCCAGAGGAAAGCATAGCAGGCTCCTCTCAAGAGCCCCAGGATCTAACACAAGAAGAAGAGGAAAAATTGCGAAAAGCAATAGAGGCAGAGCTCAGAGAGAGCACCAAAGAGGCCTTGGAATGGGAACAGAGGGTTTTCAAATCAATGACAATTCAGAAAATCGACGCCAGCAATCTCAGGCGTGAATGGCTACAACCCTCTCTCCCATATCCATTGCTTAAATATGAAGCGGCAACAATAATCCAGCGGATCAGAGAAGAACCAACGGTCCCTCTCTACAACGCAGACACCTCGAGGCCAGAAGGAGTAAGGCTGATAGTAGATTCTCAGTCCAAGTGGAGGAAAGCTTGGCTTACCAAGTACCCGCAGTACCTAATACACTTGGTAGAGGCACCTAAACACATTAGGGACAATCTCAGCTTCTGTCCTCTACCAAGGGTTAGGACGTGGAAAGCACACGAAATCTTACAGAGAAGCCAACCCACTTGGCTGAACTACCCAAAGCTGCCAGGCGTGAAGGCAGGTGAGAGAATAAGTGTACAATACATGGTGAAAACCCTAACGGGCGCCATAAAGTTGTTCACTGGCTCACCTGACCTTACATGCATCATGATGAGAAAAATCTGCAGGACCATCCTAGCAGTGTTTGAAACCTTCAAGCCAGGACAGGTGACTGACAGCATATTCTTCTTCCAGGACACATACAAAAGTGCGTATGAGATGTCAGGTCAACCTTCCAAGGAGGTGATACATGCATTATATCAAAGAATCATGTTTCTCCCATCTTATCACCTCCAGGCGTTTGAAGAAGCTTTCTACACGGGGTTCTTTACCATGCATACAGACATCTTTGGGCCAACAATGCTGAATCTACATGCACGGTACGAATCGTTGCTAAAGATGCGGGAGACCATAAGGTGAAGCAAAAAGTTCAAGGCCATGTCGGGGACGACATGAACAAGGACGGGGGGGATGTTAGAAGCTGGACACACCCCACGGCATCTAACTACTCGGCGGATTATTATTTTTTGTAATTAGTCATTCATTGAGGAAAACCCGGTTTTTCACCTTGTAAATATTGGGACTTACAGAAGTTTCCAGATTGTATCCCAGTTTTGATAGTTAGAAGGAGTAGATGGATGATTTTGGAACTTTAGGGTTTGAGAAGTTGTAAGGTATATATATCACTTTTTGACCTTAATGAAGGACCTTTTGTCATTTTAAACAAGTTTAAGTTTGTGAGTGAGCGTACTGTGTACGTGAGAGAGAGAGTGAGCTTTGTCTTGACGCTACGTGTGCTACGGTGGTCGGAATCGAGTGCGGAGAAGTGCAGCGTGTTGCCCCCGACTAGAGCTACGAGCCGATACCAACATTGCGCGCATACGGTCCGGCTTCGGGAGCTTCTTCCACGAGCTTCATCGGCTGTTTGGGTGAGCATACGTTGTCTGATTTTGCATTGCAGCATATCCAAACG
Organism: Adiantum capillus-veneris; assembly: GCF_014529385.1. Lineage (NCBI taxonomy): Eukaryota > Viridiplantae > Streptophyta > Polypodiopsida > Polypodiales > Pteridaceae > Adiantum > Adiantum capillus-veneris. The sequence continues at coordinate 39,945,153 of NC_140945.1, read as the reverse complement.
TTCACATTGAGTAGAACCACACATTAGGCACTTCAGATTTCGAAAACGAAGACCTGCAGATTTCGGCTAGACATCCTACGTGTTTCTGCACCGAGTGTTTTGGGTCGTGACTTTGAATCACAGACCTTAGGAAGAGTGGCCTATAGGTATTCGTAGGGTCTCCTTCAAGTTCTGTGGTGTTTCCGAAGTGTTTGATAGGTGTTCGGCTCTAGCAAGCGTTGTAGGAAGCATCCTCTTTTGTTCTCTTGAAGACTGTGACTTAGACAATTGGTAGGGGCCTCTGTAGGAACTAGTTAGGAGTCGGTCGAGTGTAAGTTGACACCTTATGCTTGCTTCCACGCGCCTGCGGGTCGAGCTTCGTCCTTAGCTGACATTACTTGTTAGGTGAGTTCTCGCTGTGCTGACGTCCGTCGCGGCGTATCCGTCCAACATGGAGCGTCGACGATTGATCGACGATGCAACAAAGATGATACTAAATTTTGCGAAGGACCCGAAATTTGCAAAATTTATGACTCAGACCCCCTTCGACGAGGTGCATTCACAGTGGCGGCAAACCATAGAACCACCCCTCAAACCAGCACTCAAGAAACCTCCTTGTCTAAGGATGTTTACAGAGCAAGAATTAGAAGAGGTAGTTGATACACGGATTTCTCAGCTTTTTGACACGTAGAGAAAAGCTGAAAAGCACGACAAAAAACAGAAGATAGGAACTGACTTCCCGGGTTATTTGGGTCATCAGTCTACATTTGCCTCGGCAAGAAAGCAGAAGAAGCATGTGCGATTTGAAGGAGTACCCAGTTCTTCTTCTTCTTCTTCTTCTTCTGACAGTTCTTCTAGCTCCTCTGACTTGAAGGAAGAAGACAGAAAAGGGAAAAAGCGAAGCAAAAAGCAAAGCTTCGGAAAGGGCAAGAAAAAGGCAAAGAAGCCTAGACTTCGCCAATTTTTTGACAGTTCTACAGAGGACTCGTCTTTAGACAGTTCGGACTCCGATGATCATAGATTGTATGCAAAGAAGAAGACTTTCTATAAAGCCAAGTAGTATGAATTCCTGGAGGATAAAAGCAAGAAAGTCCAAGAGTTTAAAGAAGGTGGACATACAACAGTTTGACATAGATTTCTCTGGAGGGCGTTACTCAGAGCACTCCAAGATTCGGAGGGCTACCTCTTACTTCAAGGGAAATGCTCAAACTTGGTGACCCACGCTTCTATTGAACAAGAAAGCACCAAATAAATGGCTGAAATTTAAGAGGCTTTTTATTTCGTCTTGGTTGACTCGAGAGTACGAATGCGACAGACGAACTGCTTGGAACCATCTTCGGATGACCAAGAAGGATACATTGGACATATATTGTGAGAGATTCTGGAGCTCTTTTCTACCAGCCTCTTCATTTAAGAAGATCTCGTTCAAAGAATAGATTGAGCGGTTTACCTTGGGACTTCCTATAGAGATCCGAGATCATTGCTTCGAGCAAAAGTCAGATTCCATTCAGGAACTGATGAGTCATGCAAAACAGGGTTTTGCCATTCATTCAGGCAGTTTGACCTACCCCACAGATGAAATCATGACGCAAAGGACCGAACAGACTTTGAACAATGAAAATAGAAAGAAGAAGAGCGACCCAAAAAAGAAGGAAAAGGATACACGACGCAAGCTCACTCTTCGAGAGAGAGCTAACTACATCAGAGAGGGGAAGTGCTTTGAATGCGGGGAAACAAGGCATATCTCCGCGAAGTGCCCTAAAAAGGCACCAAAAGAACAGGATGAAGAAAGGCCAGAGAGTTCGAAAGCAGTTGAGGAATGTGGCAGAAAAGGCAGATGAAAGCAGAGGCCGAACCGAATCAAATGAATGAAAGTACAAAACTTTGCCGCTTTTAGGGCAAAGTGAAAGATCAGGAAACCCTTTTTTTCTTGGATGAAAGGCCAACTTCTTTTCACTTGGATTGGCGGCTCGATTTGGAATTACGCCCGACAAGCTGAGGCCATAGGTAGAGATAGTTCTAACGCACCCAGACATGATGTTGCAATTACACCGATCATTGGCAAACTTCGTTTGCAATGTCAAGGGTGTTTAGGGCTCGAGTATTTCTACGCAATTCCCTTGCGAGTTTGTGGCGTCCTACTCGAAATCCCTTGGTACAACAAGAACAACGCCGTGGTTGACTACCGGGCCAAGGAAGCGACTTTGACAAATGAAGGGCAAGGAGATTGTACTTGATGAACTTCAGTTTCTTTACTCAATTTTCTGGAGAGAACTGAATGATGATTGAAGGTCAAATATGTTTTGACCTGAATGAAGAACGTCACAATTTTTCTCCACACTCATGCCGATTGCTTTTCAGAGAGCCTGCCAGGCAAGTTGTCACCAGCTCGTTCTGAGGATCATACCATTGGTCTGATACTTGAAACCACACCACCGAACCAACTATACCTTACTGTGTAAGTCGAGCCCAGAATGAGGAAATTATGGACCAAGTGAAAGACCTCTTGGAAAAGGGTCTTGTCCGGCCTGGTACTTCACCGTACTGCTCTCCACTGTCGTTGGTTTTAAAGAAAGACGGATCTTGGAGAATGTGCATCGATTATAGAGCTCTCAACAAAATCATCATCAAGAACAGATTTTCGATTCCTAGGATCGACGATATTCTTGACCGACTACAGGGATCCTCGTGTTTTAGCAGGATCGATTTGAAAAGCGGATATCATCAGATCCGAATCGTGCTAGGAGATGTCTATAAGACAGCTTTTCGGACGACTTTTGAATTATTTGAGTTTTTGGTGATGCCTTTTGGCCTAACCAATGCTCCTGCGATGTTTAATCGGATGGTGGACAGGATTTTTCGAGAGTACAGACTATTTGTTGGTACTTTCTTTGACGACATCATTGTTTTCTCCAAGGATGAGGCAGAACATAGAGAACATCTCCTTCAGGTCTTCCAAGCATTACTAGATCACAAGTTGGTGATTAATGCAAAGAAAAGTGATTTTTTCCTACCAGAGATACACTTTTTGGGACACATTGTGTCAGCAGCAAGAGTGCAGATGGACCTGGCCAAAGATAGAGACTATTCGTGATTGGCCCAATTTGAAGAATGTCCATAAAGTTGGAAGCTTCTTGGGTTTGTGTTCGTACTACAGGCGGTTCATTAGAAAGTTTGCAGAGGTTGCTTCCCCTTTGCATTTGTTGACCCAGAAAGGAGTCCTTTTCTCGTGGGGACCCACAGAGGTGACTGCCTTTCAGACATTGAAAGAGAAATTGACTACAGGATCAGTTTTGACTTTGTCGGACTTGCAAAAGTCATTTGAAGAATATTGTGATGCTTGTGGTCCTGGGTGCGGTCTTAAAGCAAGAAGTCCATGTCATTGCCTACGAGAGCCAATTGTTCTCAAGGGCGGAATTGACAGCACAAATTTATGAGAAAGAGCTTTTGGCGCTTATCCATGCTCTTACTCAGTAGCGACATTACCTACTCGGAGCGCATTTTACCATCTTCACAGACCAACAGAGTTTACGCTACTTCTTGTCACAGAAGCAGCGATCGGAAAAGCAGATGCAGTGGGCGAACATCTTGTCTCACAGTTTCACTTCCAAATTGTCCGTATACAAGGACAGAAGAATTTGATAGCGGATGCTTTAACCGAGAAGCCATTGGTTCTGGCTATTTCCGCGATTCATCATAGGAGCTTCGAGGATATGGTCGATCAGTATGCCACAAATACAGATTTTGCAGATATTTTCACTCGGATACAAATAAGGAGATAATAGCGGGATATTCCATTCGGGATGGCTGCTTGATGAGGGAAACCATGTTGTGCGTTACACAGCTGTTGAGGGAAAAGGTTATGACCGAATGCCACTGTCCACCTTTTACGGGTCATCGCGGCATTGCTACCACCTTGAAAGGGGTAGAGAGATACTTCTTCTGGCCGAGACTCAAGAAGGATGTGGACAATTTTGTGCGCAGTTGCTTGGTATGCCAGAAGGTCAAGTTTGACAGGCATAAAGCACAGGGATTTTACAGCCTTTACCCATACCCACCCGCCCCTTGGAAAGTATTGCAAGGGATTTCATTTTTGATCTCCCGAGAACACAGAGTGGTCACGATGGTACGTGGACTGTTATTGACAGATTTAGCAAGCAGGCTCATTTCATTCGAGTGAAAAAAACAGTCAAGCCGGATCACTTAGTGAGATTGTTTGTGGCCAGATCTTCAGATTACATGGCATTCCTGAGACGATTGTCTCCGTTAGGGACCCCAAATTCACGAGTTTGTTTTGGAAAGCTATTTGGGAGACATTGGCACACGTTGCAGTTCTCGTCATCGTTCCACCCGTAGACTAACGGGCAATCTGAGATTGCCAATTCAATGGTACTAGATTAACTGAATTATTACATCTCAGATCTGAAGACTCAATGGGAAAAGTATTTACCTTTGGTGGAATTTGCCTACAATAACACGATACACTCTTCGACGGGGAAGGCGCCATTTGAGATTCTTGAAGGTGCTACGAAGGTTCCGCCCTTCCTAAGCACGAAAGATAAGATTTTGAAAGCCGATAAGTACATGCGTGACTTGGACACAGCTTTTGCCAAGGTCCGCGAGGCTTTGCAGAAATTTCAAGAAAGACAGAAAAAGGAAGCAGATCGCCATCGTCTCGCGATTTGAAATTGAAGGAGAACGATTGGGTGCTCTTACGTTTTGAGAAGTCACGCTTGAGAAAGAAAAAGGGAAAGGAGAGGCCTTTTCCAAAGCTTAGTATCCGATACTACGGACCTTTCTAGATCTCCGAAAAGCTCCTTTCGATTGAAGCTTCCTGATACTTGGAAAATTCACAATACTTTTCATGTGAGTCAACGCGTCCAACCCTAAACCGTCGACCCCATGTGAGTCTCTTGAAGCCTTTTAAAGGAGATGTGCCCGAAGATGGGGATTCTGATGAGCAACCCGAAGTGGAAGAAAACGAGGAGATCCTTGTTCCAGAACAAATATTGGCACATAAAGATAGAAAGATTAAGGGTAAAGTGATAAGGCAGTTCTTGGTTAAATTCAAGAACTATCCTGCATTGGATGCGAAGTGGATGGAGGAGGACCTAGCAGATACTCCTCAGTTGTGAATCTTTACCTTGAAGCATTTGGATTAGCATAGTCTATTTTAGATAGAACCCCGAACTCAGCTTGGGCGGAATCTGGTGCAGCGGGTATGCACAAGAGGAGAGTCGCTCCACTCCTTTGTCAACAGATTGCCTCGATTTTTGATATTAAAGTCACTGATGTCTCTTTTGAGTTTCACGGATACTGTGAGCTGAGAGTATTCTGCTGTAATGACTTTATGCACTAGAATTCCCGATAATGTGATATTAATTTGTTCTTGACTTGTTTGAGTGCGAGAACTGATAGACAAAATGACTGCAGCATTTTGGTCCAAACGATCTCGATATACATGGTTGCAATAAGGATTAGTCAATCGGATATCTATGAGGTCCCGACAAAGTGGCTAAAGTTTAAAAGACTTTTTATTTCCTCGTGGTTCACTCAAGAATACGAACGTGACGTGATTACCGCCTGGAATCATTTGTGTATGGCCAAGGCAGATGCTTTGTATACTTATTGAGAGAGATTTTGGGATGCTTTTTGTCACAAACTGGTGACGTGGCTACCCAGTACTCACACACCCGCCCTCGGCTGGCAGCAGTCCCAGCACAGTAGGGTAGTGCTAACATGGCAGCATCGTACAGACTGGCCTGTGAATTGCGGCGCGAATTCCGACTTAATTTCCCGCTCCAGGGCTGACGTGGCAGATTTCCGTACGGCAGCTTTTGGGCCTGATTTTGTCTACGCAAGGCATAAGAGAAGAGAGACACAGAGAGACACACACACACACACAGAGAGAGAGAGAGAGAGAGAGAGAGAGAGAGAGAGAGAGAGAGAGAGAGAGAGAGAGAGAGAGAGAGAGAGAGAGAGAGAGGTTTTGCTTTATTATTGCAAGGCTTTTGATTTACCAGCTTTTGGGGCTCTGCTTCTGGCATCCCTTGTAAAACCTTTATAAGTGTGGGCAGGCCTCCCACTTCTCAAAGCATCTAAACGCAGAGTCTGAGAGTGAGAGCCTCCCACTCCCTTGTACTTTGAGTTGCAAATTAATACAAAAAGAAATACCGAAAGGGACGCAAGTCTTTGGGGTCAATATCTCTAGACACGAAACTCCGCCGGCGGGCCGTGTTGAATCAATTGTGAATTGTGGACTGTTTTGAAGTAAATTCTTGTCGTGTCGTGGTAGAACCTTCACTTGGAGTGTCCAAGTCTGTTACAGTGGTATGAGAGCACGGTTGATTTCTCTTCTACCGGGAAATCCGATCCTTTTACTCGGCAGTTATGGATTCAGACAGAGATCAGTCGACTTCCTCTGCATCCGGAGATGCGAGAAGAGATCACGAAGAAGATTCACGCGAGGAGTATGGCCCGCCTTGGCCTACTCAGGCGGAGCTTGAAGAGATGGAGTGTCAACGATTGATTGACGATGCAACAAAGATGATGCTAATTTTTACGAATAACCGAAATTTGCAAAATTTATGAGCCAGACCTCCTTCGACGAGGGACGCGCACAATGGCGGCAAACCGCAGAACCACCCCTCAAACCGGTACTCCAGAAACCTCCTACTCCAAGGACGTTTACAGAGCAAGAATTAGAAGAGGTGGTTGATGCACGGATTAGCAAACCTTTTGACGCGCAGAACAAAGCCAAAAAGCACGAAAAAAAGCAGAAGAAAGGCACTGACTTTCTGGGTTATTTGGGTCGTCAGTCTACATTTGCCTCGGCAAGAAAGTAGAAGAAGCATGTGCGATTTGAAGGAGTACCCAGTTCTTCTTCTTCTTCTTCTTCAGACAGTTCTTCTAGCTCGTCTGACTCGAGCGAAGAAGACAGAAAAGTGAAAAAGCGAAGCAAAAAGCAAAGCTTCGGAAAGGGAAAGAAAAAGGTAAAGAAGCCTAAATCTCGCCTAGTTGTTGACAGTTCTACAGAGGACTCGTCTTCGGATAGTTGGGACTCTAACGACAGTAGCTTTTATGCAAAGAAGAAGAATTTTTAAAAAGCCAACCAATATGACTTTCTGGAGAATAAAAGCAAGAAAGTCCGAGAGTTTAAAGAAGGTGGACAGTCAATTAAATTTGACACGTTTTTTGGATATCGGATTGCTTTGAAAACTTTGGCCTTCATTCAGCAGTTTGACATAGCTTTCTCTAGAGGGCGTTACTCAGAGCACTCCAAGATTCAGAGGGCTACCTCTTACTTCAAGGGAAATGCTCGAACTTGGTGGTCCACGCTTCTATTGAACAAGATGGCGCTAGTTAAATGGCTGAAATTAAAAGGCTTTTTATTTCTTCTTGGTTGACTTGGGAGTACGAACACTACATACGAACTGCTTGGAACCATCTTCGGATGACCAAGAAGGATACATTGGACGTATATTGCGAGAGATTTCGGAGCTCTTTTCTACAAGCCTCTTCATTTAAGAAAATCTCGTTCAAAGAACAAATTGAGCGGTTTTACCTTGGGACTTCCTACAGAGATCCGAGATCACTGCTTAGAGCAAAAGTCAGATTCCATTCAAGAACTGATGAGTCATGCGAAACGGAGTTTTGCCATTCACTCAGGCAGTTTGACCTACCCCACAGATGAAATCATGACGCAAAGGACCGAACAGACTTTGAACAATGAAAGTGGAAAGAGGAAGAGCAACCCAAAAAAGAAAGAAAAGGATGCACGACCCAAGCTCACTCTTTGAGAGAGAGCTCCTTATATCAAAGAGGGGAAGTGTTTTGGATGCAGGGAAACTGGACATATCTCCGCGAAGTGCCCTAAAAAGGCACCGAAAGAACAGAACGACAAGGATAATGACAGGCCAGAGGGTTCGAAAGCAGCTGAGGAACGTGGACGAAAAGGCAAGATGAAAGCAGGACTGGTTCCAGATTGCATGGGTACTGACCCAAGCACGATTGATGAGAGTACAGAACTTTGCCGAGCTTGGGGAAAAGTGAAAGACCAAGAAGCCGTGATCTTCTTTGATGGAGGAGCCAAGGCCAACTTCATTTCACCTGAATTGGCGGCGCGGCTCGAGATCACACCCAATCGGATGGGACCACTAGCAGAGGCAGTTCTAGTGGCACCCGGTAGGGACGTAGCCATTACACCTATCATTAGCAAACTTTGATTGCATTGTCAGGGGTATTTGGGGCATGAGGACTTCTACATAATGCCCTTGGAAGGTTGTGATGTCCTCTTGGGAATTCCCTAGTACCACAAAAACAACGCCATGGTCGACTATCGGACGAGAAAAGCGACTCTGACTATAGAGAAGGGCAGAACCATTGTACTTGATGTAAAACTTAAGGGCGAGTCTGTCCCTATTGTATCGGCTTTGGCCGTTTCAAAATTAATGAAATCCAGTCTGTTTGTTTATTCGATCTTTTTGAGAGAGTTGAATGATGAGAATAGGACAAATATGTCTGAACTTGATAAAGAACGCCAAGATTTTCTCCACACTCATGCCGATTGCTTTTCAGAGGGCCTGCCAGACGAGTTTCCACCAGCTCGTCCTGAGGATCATACCATTGATCTGATACCTAGAAGCACACCATCGAACCGACCACCTTACCGTGTGAGCCGAGCCCAGAATGAAGAAATTATAAACCAAGTGAAAGACCTCTTGGAGAAGGGTCTTGTCCGGCCTAGTACTTCACCGTACTGCTCTCCAATGTTGTTAGTTTTGAAGAAAGACGGATCTTGGAGAATGTGCATCGATTATAGAGCTCTCAACAAAATCACCGTCAAGAACAGATCTCCGATTCCTAGGATCGATGATATTCTTGGCCGACTACATGTATCCTCATGTTTTAGCAGGATCGATTTGAAGAGCGGATATCATCAGATCCGAATCGTGCCGGGAGATGTCTACAAGGCAGCTTTTTGGACGACTTTTGGGTTATTTGAGTTGTTGGTGATGCCTTTTGGCCTAACCAATGCTCTTGCGACATTTAACCGGATAATGGACACGATTTTTCGAGAGTACAAACTATTTGTTGGAACTTTCTTTGACGACATCATTGTTTTCTCCAAGGATGAGGCAGAACATAGAGAACATCTACTTCAAGCCTTTCAGGCATTACGAGATCACAAGTTTTTTTTTTTCCGAGAAAAAGATCCTTCTATTAGTTAATGAAAGCTGCCCATAGGGCTACATCCACCTCTGCAAGAGAGGGCTACAACAAACATGATGGGGGGACTCTCCCAATGAAAAAACAGCATATATACAATGGGGCTAAATCAAGAGATGGGAGGAGGGAAAAGCCACACAGGTGGACAATAGTGCCATCTGAGCACCCCCTGGACCATGGAGTAAAACGGCCCAGGGCGCCAGAGACGAAGGAAAGCCTCGCGGCGCTCCCGCATGCGGTCGGAGCTGCCCTGTAGTCCCTCAAGCTGTCCTCTGAGAGTGTGGATCAGCTCTAGCCAAGCCAAAAGTCACGAACAGTCTCCGCTGGTGGTACAGGGCGAGCCTCAAAGATGCGGAAACAACGGGCCCGCCAGATGAACCAGAGAGCTAGGCCGCTGATGAGCTCCCAACACTCCGCTCTCTCACTGCTCCACTCCTGTGGAGTAAGGTCTGTAGCAGGCTGGAGTGTAGGTCGACCCCCCTGTATCACTATCATCCTGCTGGTGGAAGATAGCTCAAACTGAAGTGCCGGGCCCGTGAGGGTGGACCAAGCCGCCGCCCCCCAAGTGTACTGTCGAGCCGTGGAGAGGGCAGGCATCAGCCGAAGAACTCGTAGCCACACCTACTGGGCCGAGGGGCAGTCCCAAAGACAGTGTCGCTGACTCTCCACCAACTGGTCACAGGCTGTACATGCGGCCGAGAGACCACTATGTACAAGCCAGCTCCCTACTGCTGTGGCTCTGTGTGCAACCAACCACTGGAACAAGGTGACGCGCCTCGGCTGTCTGGAGTCCCACAGCCTCTGCCAAAAAGCTGCCAAGAACTCAACTGTGAGACCCTCCTCCTGCCAATGACGTGCTGCAGCAGGGCGGGCCTCTCTCTGTGCTGCAAGTATATGACGTCCAAGCCGAACAATGTACTGAAAGAAAGGGACTCCTGGGCGGTCTGCAGAAGAGAATGGGTCCCTCCATAGCCACTCACCAGGATCCCACTGTACTCGTGCCAGTGGACAGCACTCCCAAGCCCATAGCCTCCAGTGTCCTGTCTCAAGAGCTGCTGGGTCAGGGTCTATGACGCAAGTCCTCCCACAGATGCCCACAACTCGGATCCTCTGGAAACAACACTCTGCTACCTGCGGGGCCTCTACTGCAACTCTCTGTAATCGTCCCCCACCCTGAAGCTCGAAGAACAGGGCTGGGACAGTCTCTGAGCAAGCCCTGACTGAAATGAGAACCTCCAGTCGTGTGAAGGCTCCCATCCACCGGGGTGCTACTGGCTCGAGAGGCGTGAGCCAATCAGCTGGAACTGACTCTGAGATGTCCTGACACATGCTCTGAACCCCTCTCATGCCCTGTAGCTGGACAACCTGCACCTCCTCTGACAAACCTGTGAACTCTAGCCAGTCACCTAGAGAGCGCGCTGGACCTGCTGCCATGGGACCCCAAGAAACATGAGGCCTACTTCCGACCAAGTGGCCTCTCTGAGTGCTAACCATGGGGTTCCAGACGAGGGGCTGCCGTAGGCGCTCCTTCGTGCACGTCGGCTGCCGCTACTCTAGGCAACGCCGCAATGGCTCCCAAGAACGAAGCAAACTCACAGCGAATCGGTCCTCCATTCTCCTGCTCAAACCAACTCGGCGCAACTCTGTAAAGATCCATCTGGTCGAAGGTTGCCAAGGGCCTCCCGACTGAGGCACCCTGGCACGAAGCCTCTGCAACAAGAACTCCTTCCAGGGCTCCTCGCCTGGAAGAAGTCCTCTGACGACGAACTTCCCAAGAAGGGCTCTGCTCTGCTGTGCTGGATCAATGATCCCAAGCCCTCCCTGAGAACAAGGAAGTGTGATGACCGACCAAGCCACCTTGGCTCGGGCAATCTGAGTGTCGCGACCAGACCAAAGGAAGTTCCTGATCAACCTCTCTACCTGGCTGATGCAAGAACTCGAGAAGATCCAGCAAGAAGTGATGTACCACATAGTCGCCAACAACACCTGGTTGGCAACTACTACTCTACCAGCCAGCGAAAGTCGTGCTGAGCTCCAATGTAACAGCTTTCTCCTGATGGACAGGAGAAGAGGAGCAATCTGCTGCTCGGGGGACAAATCCAAACCAACCTGACAACCCAAGTACCGAACTGCAGTCCCTGGAGGAATCCACCTGAAACCCTCTCCTGGCATCCAATCTGGCACAGGAGCACTATCAACTGAGAAAGCCACTGTCTTTCTCCAGTTGATCAGTGCGCCCGATGCACAGCAGAAGGTCTCCAAGGCCTGCCCACATCTGTGTAAATTGGCCTCCTGGCCCTCTAAGTACAAGGCTGAGTCGTCGGCAAACTCAGCGTCCAGAAGCTCATCTCCCCGTATAGGGAGTGCTAAGCCCCTCAAACCAACCTGCTGTGACACCAAAAATCTGCTCATCGCCTCCGCATAGAACAGAAAGAGAAAGGGGGCAAGAGGACAACCCTGTCTGACCGATCGTGTGAGCATGAAGCGCTCACCTCTACCTCCTGCCAAAAGCACCTGACTGTGGGCCTGCCTGTACAAAGCTGACACCCCTCTGATCCAAGCCTCTGAGAAGCCCATCCTACGTAGCGTGCCCTCTAGAAAGTCCCAGTCAACTCTGTCGTATGCCTTCTCAAAATCGAGAAGAAGAATCACAAGGTCCTCCCCACGGAGCCGTGCAAGGGCAGAAGCCTCCCAAAAAGTGAAGATGTTGTCAAGGATACTGCGTTCCTTGACAAAACCTGTCTGAGTCCCATGTATAAGGCTCTCCAAAAGTGGCTGAATCCTCAAACTCGGAGCCTTGGCAAGAATTTTGTAGGCTGAGTTGAGAATGGTGATGGGACGCCACTGTCGAATCTCATCCAAGGAGCCACCCTCCTTTGGAATGAGGTAGATCAGGCCCTCACTCATGCTATCCGGCATCACTCCTGTGTGTAGAATGTACTGAAAGGCACTACAAAGATCTGGGCCAAGCAGATCCCAGTACTCCAAGAAGAAGGTGAAAGTCAGCCCATCCTCACCTGGACAGCTACCACGAGGGAGGGCCCTGAGGGCCGTGTGCAGCTCCTCAAGCTGAAGAGGTAACTCAAGCCTCTGCCGCATCTCCTCAGTCACAAGACAAGGCATCTGTGCTCAGACCTGCTCCCTGCATGCATCCTGTCTCTCTGACTCGGGCTGAGCCGACAGTAGCTCACGGTAAAAGTCAGTAGCAACTGCACGCATATCCTCTGGCTCACAGACAACTGACCCATCGGGTCTCCTCAACTGATTGACCTTGGCATGCGAGTGCCGAGGTCCCACTGTCTCAAAAAAAACACCTGTCACTCTGTCACCCACCTGAGTCCACTGAGATGCCTGTCGGTGGAAGGCAAACTCATGGCGCCTCTCCTCTGTGCAAGCAAGCTCCTGTCGAGCCTGCTGTAGCTGCTCCTCCAACCATGGACTGTCTGGATGCCGCTCCTGCATCCTCTGTAGTGAAGCAATGCCTCGTCTGAGACGCTGCTCCTCCTCTCTCGCTGCAGCCCGTCGAGCCAAAGACTCCTGGAGAAAGAAGTGGCTAAGCTGAGCTAGGCCTGAGGCCACTCTGTCTGTAGGTGAAGCCTGGCTGTCCATGCCCTCTGTCCATAGAGCCTCGACCCTCTCTCTGAGTGCTGAGTCCAACAAGACCCGCTCTGGGATGGGAAGCATCGTGCTCCCACTCCTCTGCCTGTCTGCCACTGTGAGGATCACTGGTGCATGGTCCGAGAAGGATGTCCCTGCCAGGATGCCCACTGATCCCCCCAAGTCACTGAAGTGGTCACTAGTGTAGAAGCGATCTATGCGCGATAGATTCACTCCTCCCACTCTGCGGTCCGATCTAGAGAAGGCAAGACTCTCTGGAGGCCTCACAAAGCCAGAATGCTGCCATGTATCCGAGACCCTCAACGTCATACAAAACCTCTCCCAAGCTGCTAACTCGACTCCATGCAAAGTAGCATGGCTGCCTCCGATCCTGTCAGAAGGGTCCTCCAACATGTTGAAGTCCCCTCCTACACACCACTGGTCAACCTGTGGCAAAGACTCAACAATCTGTGACCAAAACTCTGCACGAGCACTCGCCACATTGGGCGCATAGATGTTCAGGAAACCCACAAGGCTACCCTGAACCTGCATAGTAATCCACTGAGCCCTGCCTGGTACAATAATCCCTCTGCCCACAATGGCCTGCTGTAATGAGTCCGCAATAGTCATACATACCCCACCCTGGATGCCTCCAGCCTGGATGCCTCCAGGTCCAAAAGCAACTGACCAAAAGGTATCATAGCGTCCACGCAAGATCTGACCACATCGCCGAATGCGGCTCTCAGACAAATGGTGCTCCTGAAGCATAAGGAGATCAATCTCTCCTCCCACAAGGCAACGCTGAAGCTCCTGACGCAATCGGCCCCGCTGTCGCTGAAACTGGGGCCCACCTAGTCCCTGCCAGTTCCACGAGACGATCCTCATGGGGAGCGAGAGAGAACAGATGCTGCCGCAGCAGCAAGACGAGCTATCTTCGAAGCAGGCTTGGATGGGGAGTAATCCGCATCCGAGCGTCCTCTAGATAGGCGAGACTGCAGTGAGTGCCTGGTCCAAGCCCAAGTAGAGCGAGCCGTGCGTAAAGCAACCTCCTCTGTCCAGGAGTCCTTATGAATGAATACATAGCAAGGCAAACACTGCGTATCAGCAAAAAAGTACACCACAATGTGTCTACATCCTGCAGAATCTGGGGGTGTCACCGCAAACTTGGCCAGTGGCCACAAAGTCTGCAGCAAATCTGTAATGCCAAGTTCTCCCATGTGGTGAGAGAACTCGAGAACCTGTGTATGCAACCATCCCACCACTGAGTCGAGGGACCACTCTGTCTCAGTCCTGCCACATAGGGGGAAGGAGAAACCAACTGCCGAGTCCAAGGCCTCTGTCCCCCTAGCGGCGAGGAACAAAGCGTGGACTCTGAAGCAGGCTGCCTCGTGGTCTGCTGCGGAATCGCCAAGAAAACGAGTAAACCCGTAATCGAAGAAATCCCAGCGGCGTCGGAGGTCAAAGCTCGTCAAACCACGGGGGATAGCTGCAAGAGGAGAAGTCTGAATCTGCAGTGGGGGCCGCATGAAGGGCTGACCCTCTCTCGCTAGGCGACTTGTGGCGAAGGCGCTACCAAGAGATCTCCTGGCCGCCGGCAAGGGTCCAGTCTCCTGAGCCGACTGTGGTACTGAAGCAGGAGGAGGGGGAGAAGGGGCTGGGGGGGGTGGGGGAGAGGAGAAGCGGGGTGGGGCGGCAGAGATATGGGGGGGGCGAGGTGGGGAGTGAGCGGTAGCAGAGGGCGGGGGAGGGCATGAGGAGGAGGAGGGGAGATCGGAAGGCGGAGCGGCTGGCGAGGGTGAAGCGGAGGTGGTGGCTGGCGTAGGGGGCTCCTCCTGCTCAAGAGGACCAAAGCGGTTCCCCGTGGGAACCCACTGCTGCTGAGTAGGCACCTGGGGGCCACTCTGAGTGCCAGGCTGTCGCTGTGGCCCCTGGCGTCGACGGCCACGGGCCTACTGCCACCCCTCCTCCGCTGGAGCCCCAGGCTCGGAGGGTGGCGCTGAATCTGTGCTCTGTGTCGCTGGCTGTGGCTGCGGCCCAACCTTGGCAGGCTGGGGCTGAGGCTGGGGTGCGGGTTGTGGTCTCCTCCGTGGACAGGCCTTCGCTAGGTGGCCCATCTGTCTGCAAATGAAGCACTGGTTCGGGAGACCAGCGTACTCCACACTCTGTCTAAACCAACCCCCACTCACCCGAGGCAGAAGGATGACCTTCGGGAGCGTGTGGGTATCTCTGACCAAAACTCGAACTGAAGGGATGCCAGCCACCTTGGCAGCTACTGATGTTGCCGTACGAGGTGTCTCCAGGACAGTTCCGATGGCGGAGCCAATCCTGGAGAGAAGTGGAAGGTACTCCCTCCGTAAACCCGGAAAGCAGACTGAGATGGGGATGTCCGCCTCCTCTACTAGCACATCCGAAGACGGGTCAAAACCATGTCGCCACTGTCGAAAGTGGGCGCGTGATGCTCGGATGGCCAATGGACTCATAGCTATGACCTTGGAGGCCATCTCGGAAGTCTCGAACTCAATCTGGTAGTACCCCCGTCCGAGAATCTGGACATCCAAGATCTTGCCCACCTCTGCGAGGAGGCGGGCCTGGAGAAGGTCTCGCAGCTCTCCTCTACTAGGACGAGTGCCGAGAACCTTGCAGATGACAGAAGTCGCTTGCAAGCGTTCTACCTCTGTGGCAAGGCTCGCTTGCTCTGCCGGCGTAAGAGCAAGTCAAATGGTGGGCTCAGCGGGGTCGGGCGAGGGGGCTTCATTGGAGTCCCTCTGCGGTGGAGCATGAGCCGCCATCTGTGTCTGCTACTGGTAAAGAAAAGGCGGAGGATCGTCGACGAAAGAAAGGGGGGGAAGACCTGTTGGACCGAGCACGTCAATGCTGGCGACGCCCGTCAAGCAAGAATGGAGAGGGAGAAGGCTAACGGTAAAAAGCAAGCGAGGGGGGCGGACAGTGGGAGGGGGCGGGCTGGCGAGGTTGACTGCGGGAGCTGCTTCGGGCTGGCTGGGCAGCAGGCAGCAACGGGGGGTAGCGCGAGGGGGGGGGGGGGGAGAGCTGGCTGAGCTGGGCAGCGGGCAGCTGCGGGCTGCCAGTGCAGCGGACAGCAGCAGGGGTAGCGCGAGGGGAAGGGGGCAGCGCGAGGTGGACAAGCGGGAGAGCAGCGCGAGGGAGTGAGGGAGGGCGATGGCGCAAGGGGGGAGAGGTGCGAGCAGCAGCGAGCCAGTCTCAGGGTGTCCTGACTTGAAGATCGAGAGAGAGACCTCTTGCTGGACTTGCAACTCACGAGATCACAAGTTGGTGATTAATGCGAAGAAAAGTGAATTTTTCCTACCAAAGATACACTTTTTGAGACACATTGTGTCAGCAAGAGTGCAGATGGACCCGGCCAAAGATAGAGACTATCAGTGATTGGCCCGATTTGAAGAATGCCCATGAAGTTGGAAGCTTCTTGGGTTTGTGTTTGTACTAAAGGCGGTTAATTAGAAAGTTTGCACAGGTTGCTTCCCCTTTGCATTTGTTGACGCAAAAAGGAGTCCCTTTCTCGTGGGGACCAGATTTGACTTTGCCGGACTTGCAAAAGTCATTTGAAGTATATTGTGATGCTTGTAGTCGTAATCTGGGTGCGGTCTTAATGCAAGAAGGCCATGTCATTGCCTACGAGAGCCGATTGTTCTCAAGGCCGGAATTGACAGCACAAATTTATGAGAAAGAGATTTTGGCGGTTATCCATGCTCTTAATCAGTGGCAACATTACCTACTCGGAGCGCATTTTACTATCTTCACAGACCATCAGAGTTTACGCTACTTCTTGTCACAGAAGCATCGATCGGAAAAGCAGATGCAGTGGGCGAACATCTTGTCACAGTTTCACTTCCAAATTGTCCATATACAAGGACAGAAGAATTTGATGGCCGATGCTTTAACCGAGAAGCCATTGGTTCTGGCTATTTCCGCGATTCATCATAGGAGCTTCGAGGATATGGTCGATCAGTACGCCACAAATACAGATTTTGCAGATATTTTCACTCGGATACAAATAAGGAGATAATAGCGGGATATTCCATTCGGGATGGCTGCTTGATGAGGGAAACCATGTTGTGCGTTACACAGCTGTTGAGGGAAAAGGTTATGACCGAATGTCACTGTCCACCTTTTACGGGTCATCGCGGCATTGCTACCACCTTGAAAGGGGTAGAGAGATACTTCTTCTGGCCGAGACTCAAGAAGGATGTGGACGATTTTGTGTGCAGTTGCTTGGTATGCCAGAAAGTCAAGTTTGACAGGCATAAAGCACAGGGATTGTTACAGCCTTTACCCATACCCACCCGCCCCTTGGAAAGTATTGCAAGGGATTTCATTTTTGATCTCCCGAGAACACAGAGTGGTCACGATGGTACCTGGACTGTTATTGACAGATTTAGCAAGCAGACTCATTTCATTCAAGTGAGAAGAAAACAATCAAGCCGGGATCACTTAGCGAGACTGTTTGTGGCCTAGATCTTCAGATTACATGGCATGCCTGAGATGATTGTCTGTGACGACAGAGACCCCAAATTCACGAGTTTGTTTTGGAAGGCTATTTGGGAGACATTGACACGCGTTGCAGTTCTCGTCATCGTTCCACCCGTAGACTGACGGGCAATCTGAGATTGCCAATTCAGTGGTACTAGATTTATTAAAGTCTTACATCTCGGATCAGAAGACTCAATGGGAAAAGTATTTACCTTTGGTGGAATTTGCCTACAATAATACGATACACTCTTCGACGGGGAAGGCGCCATTTGAGATTATTTGAGATTAGTCAATCGGGCATCTGTGAGGTCCTGAGTGGATCTAGATGCGATTGCTAATAACGTTGCCGATAAATCATGGTCTGAGATCCGAATGAATTTTGAATGTGATTTGTCATGTGTTGTCCTGTGATGTGACCGTCGATTGATAAATGTGCTAGATGTGCGTTCCTAGTGCGTCGGTACTAACAGTCATTGTTTGCTAAGACAGTTTATGGCCTCTGTCTGTTTGTAGACGTAATCGAGAGCGATTACAATGCTTTCAAGAGGGGGGTATGTCACAAATCAATGACGTGACAACCATTTCGGCAAGACACACACCCCACGTGTTGTGTCAGGCATGGCCTTGGACATGGGGAGCAGCAGAGCAAAGCACACACACCTTCTCGCTGGCTGGCTGACGTGGCAGTTGTATGGAGACATGCTTTTTCTCTACTGAATGCAAGGCTTAAGAATTCACGCAAATTATTGGGTAGCTTTTTAGCAGTTGCTTTAATTCCCCAAAAGGGCTTGTGAAAGGACTTTGCTTTATTTTTGAAAGCTTTTGATTTTCAGCTTTTGGGGCTCTGCTTTTGTCATCCCTTGTAACTCTTTTTAAGTGTGGCTTTGGCTCCCACTTCTCAGAGCATCTGGACGCAGAGTCTGAGAGTGAGACCCAGCCACTCCCGTGTACTTTGTGCAACAGATTAATACAAAAAGAAATACCGAAAGGGGCGCCAGTCTTTGGGGCCAATATCTCTAGGCACGGAACTCCGCCGGACTGTGTCGAATCAATTGTGAACTTTGAACTGTTTTGAAGTAAAATTCCTGTCGTGTCACAGTAGAAACTTGACTTGGAGTGTCTATCTTGGCCGGGTCCATCTGCACTCCTGCTGCTGAGACAATGTGTCCCAAAAAGTGTATCTCTAGTAGGAAAAATTCACTTTTCTTCGTATTAATCACCAACTTGTGATCTCGTAATGCTTGAAAGACCTGTAGCAGATGTTCTCTATGTTTTTTTTTTTTTTCGAGAAAAAAATCCTTTTATTAGTTACTGAAACTGCCCATAGGGCTACAACCACCTCTTCAAAAGAGGGCTACAACAACCATGGTGGGAGACTCTCCCAATGAAAAAACCAGCATATGTACAATGGGGCTAAATCAAGATATGGGAGGAGGGAAAAGCCACACAGGTGGTTGGTAGTGCCATCGAAGTACACCCTGGACCATGGTGTAGAAAGGCCCAGCACGCCAGAGTCGAAGGAAAGCCTCTCTGCGCTCCCGCATGCAGTCGGAGCTGCCCTGTAGTCCCTCGCGCTGTCCTGTAAGAGTGTGGATCAGCTCTAGCTAAAAATCTAAACAGTCTCTGCTGGTGGCACAGGGCGAGCCTCAAAGATGCGGAAGCAACGGGCCCGCCAGATGAACCAGAGTGTCAGGCCACTGATGAGCTCCCAACACTCCTCTCTCACTGCACCACTCCTGTGGAGTAAGCTCTGTAGTAGCAGGCTGGAGTGTAGGTCGCCCCTCCTGCATCACTATCATCCTGCTGGTGGAAGATAGCTTAAACTGAAGTGCCGAGCCCATGAGGGTGGACCAAGCCGCTGCTCCCCAAGTGTACTGGCGAGCCGTGGAGAGCGCAAGCATCAGCCGAAGAACTCGTAGCCACACTTGCTGGGCCGAAGGACAGTCCCAAAGATAGTGACGCTGACTCTCCACAAGATGGTCACAAGCTGCACACGCGACCGAGAGACCACTATGCACTAGCCAGCTCCCAATTGCTGTAGCTCTGTGTGCAACCAGCCATTGAAACAAGGTGACTCGCCTCGGCTGTCTGGAGTCCCACAACCTCTCCCAGAAGGCTGCCAAGAACTCAGCTGTGAGACCCTCTTCCTGCCAATGAGGTGCTGCAGCGGGGTGGGCCTCTCTTTGTGTTGCTAGTATATGACGTCCCAATCGAACAGTGTACTGAAAGAATGGGACACCTGGGTGTTGTAGAAGAGAAAGGGTCCCTCCAGATCCACTCACCTATGATCCCACTGTACTCGTGCCAATGGACAACACTCCCAAGCCCACAGCCTCCTGTGTCCAGTCTCAAGAGCTGCTGGGTCAGGATCGATGACACAAGTCCTCCCACAGATGCCCACTACTCGGATCCTCTGAAAACAGCACTCTTCCACCTACGGGGCCTCTACTGCAACTCGCTGTAAGCATCCCCCACCCTGAAGCTCGAAGAAAAGGGATGGAACAGTCTCCGAGCAGGCCCTGATTGAGATGAGAACCTCTAGTCGTGTGAAGGCTCCCATCCACCTGGGTGCTACTGGCTGGAGAGGCGTGAGCCACTCAGCTAGAACTGCCTCTGAGATGTCCGACACATGCTCTGCACCCCTCTCATGCCGTGTAGCTGGAAACACTGCACCTCCTTTGACAAGCCTGTGAACTCTAACCAATCACCTAAAGAGCGCGCTGGACCCGCTGCCATGAGACCCCAGGAAACATGAGGCAGACTACCAACCAAGTGGCCTCTCTGAGTGCTGACCATGGGGTTCCAGACAAGAGGCTGGAGTAGGCGCTCCTCCATGCAAGTAGGCTGTCTCTGCTCCAGGCCTCGCCGCAAGAGCTCCCAAGATCGAAGCAAACTCACAGCGAAGCGATCCTCTAGTCTCCTGCTCAAACCAACTCTGGACATCTCTGTGAAGATCCATCTGGTCGAAGGTTGCGAGGGGCCTCCTACCTGAGGCACCCTAGCACAAAGCCGCTGTAGCAAGAACTCCTTCGAGCGCTGCTCACCTGGAAGAAGTCCTCTGACGATGAACTTCCCAATAAGGGCTCTGCTCTGCTGTGCTGGGTCAATGATCCCAAGCCCTCCCTGTGAACAAGGAAGAGTGATGACCTGCCAAGCCACTTTGGCTCGGGCTATGTGAGTGTCACGTCCTAACCAAAGGAAGTTCCTGATCAGCCTCTCTACATGGCTGATACAAGAACTCGAGAAGATCCAGCAAGAAGTGATGTACCACATAGTCGCCAACAACACCTGGTTGGCCACGACTACTCTGCCAGCCAAAGAAAGTCGTGCTGAGCTCCAATGTAACAACTTCCTCTTGATAGACAGGAGGTGGGGACCAATCTGCTGCTCGGGGGACAAGTTCAAACCAACCTGACAACCCAAGTACCGAGCTGCAGTCCCTGGGGGTATCCACCTAAAACCCTCTTCTGGCATCCAATCGGGCACAGGAGCACTACCTACCGAGAAAGCCACTGTCTTTCTCCAGTTGATCAGTGCGCCCGATGCACAACAGAAGGTCTCGAGAGCCTGCTCACACCTGTGAAGGTTGGCCTCCTGGCCATCTAACTACAAGGCTGAGTCGTCAGCAAACTCAGCGTCCAGTAGCTCATCTCCCGGAATAGGGAGTGCTAAGCCCCATAGACCAACCTGCTGCGACACCAGAACCTACTCATCTCCTCCGCATAGAACAGAAAGAGGAAGGGTCCAAGAGGACAGCCCTGTCTGACCGAACGTGTGAGCATGAAGCGATCACCTCTACCTCCTGGCAAAAGTACCTGATTGTGCCTATGATCCAACCATCTGAGAAGTCGGTCCTGCGTAGAGTGCCCTCTAGAAAGTCCAAGTCAACTCTGTCGTATGCCTTCTCAAAAACGAGAAGAAGAATCACTAGGTCCTCACCACGGAGCCGTGCTAGGGCAGAAGCCTCCCAAAAAGTAAAGATGTTGTCAAGGATACTGCGTTCCTTGACAAAACCTGTCTGAGTCCCATGTATAAGGCTCTCTAGAAGTGGCTGGATCCTCAAACTCAGAGCCTTGGGAAGAATTTTGTAGGCTGAGTTGAGGGTGGTGATGGGGCACCACTGTCGAATCTCATCCAAGGAGCCACCCTCCTTGGGAATGAGGTAGATCAAGCCCTCACTCATGCTGTCAGACATCACTCTTGTGTGCAAAATGTACTGAAAAGCACTACAACGATCTAGGCCAAGCAGGTCCCAGTACTCCAAGAAAAAACTGGGAGTCGGTCCATCCTCACCTAGATAGCTACCACGGGGAAGGGCCCTAAGAGCCGTGTGCAGCTCCTCAAGCAGAAGTGGCAGCTCAAGCCTCTAACGCATCTCCTCAGTTGCAAGACAAGGCATCTGTGCCCAAACCTTCTCCCTGCATGCATCATGACGCTCTGACTGGGGCTCTACAAACAGTAACTCACGGTAAAAGTCAGTAGCAACTGCAGGTATATCCTCGGGCTCAGAAGCAACAGACCCGTCACGCCTCCGCAACTGACTGACCTTGGCATGCGAATGCCGAGGTCCCACTGCCTCAAAGAAAGCACCAGTCACTCTGTCGCCCACCTAGGTCCACTGAGATGCCTGTCGATGGAAAGCAAACTCATGTTGCCTCTCCTCTGTGCTAACAAACTCCTGTCGAGCCTACTGTAGCTGCTCCTCCAACCAAGGACTGTCTGGATGCTGCTCCTGCATCCTCTGTAACGAAGCAATGCCCCGTCCGAGACGCTGCTCCTCCTCTCTCGCTGAAGCCCGGTGAGCCAAAGACTCCTGGAGAAAGAAACCGCTAATCTGAGCTAATCCTAAGGCCACTCTGTCAGCAGGAGAATCCTGCCTGTCCAAGCTCTCTTTCTAGAGAGCCTCTACTCGCTGTCTGAGTGCAGAGTCCAACAAGACCCTCTCTGGGATGCGAAGCATCGTGCTCCCACTCCTCTGCCTGTCTGCCACTATGGGAATCACAGAGACTCAACTATCTGTGACCAAAACTCTGCTCCAGCACTCGCCACATTGGGCGCATAGATGTTCAAGAAGCCCACTAAGCAACCCTGAACCTGCATAATAATCCACTGAGCCCTGCGTGGCACAATAATCCCTCAGCCCACAATGACCTGTTGCAAAGAGTCCGCAATAGTCATACATACCCGACCCTGGATGCCTCAAGGTCCAAAAGCAGCTGACCAAAAAGTATCATATCGTCCATGCAAGAGCTGACCACAACGTCTAATGCGGCTCTCACACAGATGGTGCTCCTGAAGCATAAGGAGATCAATCTCTCCTCCCACAAGGCGGCGCTGAAGCTCCGGCCCCGCTGACGCTGAAACTGGGGCCATCATGAGACGATCCTCATGGGAAGCGAGAGAGAACAGATGCTGCCGCAGCAGCTAGACGGGCTATCTTCGAGGCTGGCATGGATGGAGAGAAATCCGCATCCGAGCGTCCTCTAGATAGGCGTGACTGCAACGAGTGCCTGGCCCAAGCCCAAGCAGAGCGAGCCGTACGTAAAGCAACCTCCTTTGTCCAGGAGTCCTCATGAATGTGTACATAGCATGGCAAGCACTGTGTATCGGCAAAGAAGTAAACCACAATGTGTACACATCATGCTGTATCTGGAGGTGTCACCGCAAACTTGGCCAATGGCCACAAAGTCTGAAGCATGTTTGTAACTCCTAGTTCTCCCATGTAGGACCTGTGTGTGCAGCCATCCCAACACTGAGTCGAGAGTCCACTCAGTTTGGTCCCTGCCGCAAAGGGGAAAGGAGAAGCCAACTGCAGAGTCCAAGGCCTCTATCCCCACCACGAGGGATAGCTACAAGGGGAGACGTCTGTACCTGTAGAGGGGGCCGCAAGAAAGGCTGTCCCTCTCTCGCCAAGCGACTCGTGGCAAAGGTGCTGCCAAGAGATCTCCTAGCAGCCGGAGAAGGCCCTGTCCCTTGGGTCGACTGTGGAACTGAAGCAGGAGGGGGGGGAGAAGGAGCAGGGGGGAGCGGTGGAGAAGAGGGGCAGGGGGGAGCGGCAGAGGTAGAAGGGCGAGGGGAAGAGGCAGCGGGAGCAGGAGACTGGGGGGAGGATGATGAGGAGGGGGAGAACTCTGGGGGGGGAGGGGCTGTCGAGGGTGAAGCTAGGGTGGGGGGCTGGAGCAGGGACCTCATCCTGCTCAAGAGGACCAAATCGGTTCCCCGTGGGAACCCACTGCTGCTGAGTAGGCGCCTGAGGACCACTCTGGGTGCCAGGCTGTCGTTGTGGCCCCTGTCGTCGTCGACTACGGACCTGCTGCCATCCCTCCTTCGCTGGAGCCCCAGGCTCAGAGGGTGGCTCTGCATGTGTGCGCTGTGTCTTTGTTTGTGGCTGCTGGCCAGCCCTTGTAGGCTGGGGCTGAGTCTGTGGTGTAGATCGAGGTCTCCTCCGTAGACAGGCCTTCGCAAGATGGCCCATCTATCGACAAATGAAGCACTGGTTCGAGAGGCCCGAATACTCCACTCTCTGTCTAAACCAACCTCCACTCACCCGAGGTAGAAGAATGACCTTCGGGAGCGTGTGAGCCAGCCGCCTTGGCAACTACTGAGGCTGCCATGCGAGGTGTCTCCAGGACAATCTCAATGACTAAGCCTATCTTGGACAAAAGTGGTAAGTACTCCCTCCGCAAACCCGGAAAGCAAACGGAGATGGGGATGTCTGCCTCCTCTACTAGAACATCTCAAGTAGGGTCGAAACCATGTCTCCACTGTCGAAAGTGGGCTCGTGCTGCTCGGATGGTCAATGGACTCATGGCGATGACCTTGGACGCCATCTCGGAGGTCTCAAACTCGATCTGATAGTAACCCCTCGTCCGAGTATCTGTACGTCCAAGATCTTGCCCACCTCTGCGAGAAGGCGGGCCTGGAGAAGGTCATGCAGCTCTCCTCTGCTAGGTCGGGTGCCGAGAATCTTGCAGATGACAGAAGTCCCCTGCAAGCGGTCTACCTCTGCGGCTAGGCTCGCTTGCTCTATCAGTGAAAGAGCAAGTCGAATGGTGGGCTCAGCGGGGTGGGGCGAGGGGGCTTCGGACGAGTCCCTCTGTGGCGGAGCTGGAGCCTCCATCTGTGTCTACTGCTGTGGCGAAGAAGCGGACAGAGAAGAGACTCTGCAACCGAGCGCGCCGAGCACTGTCCAAAGAAAAAATGATGCCAGAGCCAATTGCAGGGCAACTTCGGGAAAGAGGAAGACAGGGGGGGGGGGTAGCGAGCACTCCAAAGACTTCACAGATTGACAAGTTTCGAGATGTTCTCTATGTTCTGCCTCATCCTTGGAGAAAACAACAATGTCGTCAACGAAAGTGCCAACAAATAGTCTGTACTCTCAAAAAATCATGTCCATCATCCGGTTAAATGTAGCGGGAGCATTGATTAGGCCAAAAGGCATCACCAACAAACTCAAATAACCCAAAAGTCGTCCGAAAAACTGTCTTGTGGACATCTCCTGGCGCGATTCAAATCTGATGATATCCGCTCTTCAAATCAATCCTGCTAAAACACGACGTTCCCTGTAGTCAGTCAAGAATATCATCGATCCTAGGAATCGGGAATCTGTTCTTGATGGTGATTTTATTGAGAGCTCTATAATCGATGCACATTCTCCAAGATCCTTCTTTCTTCAAAACCAACAATACCGGAGAGCAGTAAGGTGAAGTACTCGGCTGGATAAGACCCTTTTCCAAGAGGTCTTTCACTTGGTTCATAATTTCTTCATTCTGGGCTCGGCTCACACAGTAAGGTGGCCGGTTCTGTGGTGTGGTTCTAGGTATCAGATCAATGGTATGATCCTCAGGACGAGCTGGTGGCAACTCGCCTGGCAGGCCCTCTGAAAAGCAATCGGCATGAGTGTGGAGAAAATCCTGGCGTTCTTTATCAAGGTCAAAACATATTCGACCTTCAATCTTTATTCAGTTCTCTTCAGAAAATCGAGAAGCTGAATTTCATCAAGTACAATATCTGTGCCCTTCATTTGTCAAAGTCGCTTTCTCAGCCTAATAGTCAACCACGGTATTGTTCTTATGGTACCAAGGGATTTTGAGGAGGACGTCACAACCTCCCAAGGGCATTACGTAGAAGTCCTTGTGCCTAAATACCCCTGACATTGCAAACGAAGTTTGCCAATGATCGGTGTAATGGCATCGTCCCATCTAGGTGCCGCTAGAACTACCTCGCCTGTGGCCTCAACCTGTCGGGCGTAATCCCAAATCGAGCCGCCAATTCAAGTGAAAAGAAGTTGGCCTTGGCTCCTCCATCAAAGAAAATGAGGGCTTCTTGTTCTTTCAATTTTCCTAGGTGCGGCAAAGTTTGTACTTTCGTTCATCTGATTCGGTTCGGGCCCCACGCAATGTGGTACTAGTTCTGTTTTTATCTGCCACATTCCTCTGCTGCTCTAGAACTCTTTGGCTTGTCTGCAGTCTGTTCTTGCTGTGTCTTTTTGGGGCACTTTGCGGAGATGTGCCCATGTTCCCCACATCCAAAACACTTCCCCTCTTTGAGATGGATAACCCTTTCTCTAAGAGTCTGTCGGGGACATGTATCTTTCTTTTATTTGTTTTGGGAACTCTTTCTCTTTCTACTTTCATTGGGAGAGGTCTGTTGGGTTCTCTGAGTCAAGATCTCATCAGTGGGTAAAGTCAAATTTCCCGAATGTATCGCAAAACCCCGTTTCACATGACCCATCAATTCTTCAGAATGATTCAACTACTGTTCCAAGCAGTAGTCTCGGATGTCTGTAGGAAGTCCGCAGCAAAACCGCTCAATCTGTTCCTTACACAAGATCTTCGTAAATGAAGAGGCTAGTAGAAAAGAGTTCCAAAATCTCTCGCAATAATCGTCCAAAGAATCTCCCTTGGTCATCCGAAGATGATTCCAAGCAGTTCGTATATCTCGTTCGAGTCAGCCAAGAAGAAATAAAAAGCCTTTCAACCATTTAACCGGAGCTTCCTTTCTCAGTAGAAGAGTGAACCACCATGTTCGAGCGTCACGGAACCCAGAAAAGGATTCAAATCGAGTGTCCACCTTCTATAAATTCTTTTACTTTCTTGCTTTTGTCTTCGAGGAAGTCATATTGGTTGGCTTTATAGAAATTCTTCTTGTTTGCATAAAATCTGTGATCGTCGAAGTCCGAACTATCC
Organism: Adiantum capillus-veneris; assembly: GCF_014529385.1. Classification (NCBI taxonomy): domain Eukaryota; kingdom Viridiplantae; phylum Streptophyta; class Polypodiopsida; order Polypodiales; family Pteridaceae; genus Adiantum; species Adiantum capillus-veneris. The sequence continues at coordinate 39,918,655 of NC_140945.1, read as the reverse complement.
AAAGACGAGTCCTCTGTAGAACTATCAGAAACTGGGCAAAACTTAGCAAAACTTAGGCTTCTTTGCCTTTTTCTTGCCCTTTCCGAAGCTTTTCTTTTTGCTTCGCTTGTCCATGTCTTTCTGCGAGTACAGGTTCTACTTTTCTACACTCGTCTGTCTTTTCGGCTTTACTCCCTACTTGAGAGGAGAAGCAATGGCCACACGCCATCTCAAGTAAATCTTATTAATCGGGCAATTCTTCAGGTAAATTACTAATCTCGGGTCCCTGGAGTACTTAATCAATCTAATCACACATATGCCAATCTGCAGTTGACGTTTGTACTCCTTTTTTGGCAACTTGTCCGAATTTTTTTTTGCCCAAATCTTCATTCTTTTCTGCAGTTTCCGCACCGGATCTTCAACTTTTCTTTGCCTTCCCACTAAGAGGTGTCATCTCTATCAAATTCTTCATGAGAACCCATGTGTAATCTAAGATTCTTAATGGCTTTATGCCCTGTAAGACAGAGCGATGAAGACGGGAGCATGCCCGATGCACGATGTATGAAGGGTGGGAGTGCCTAAAAAGTCCTGGGTCGGGGCACGAAGATTCTTTCCCAAAAGCTGTGTGTGCTCAGATCCTTCATAGAAGAAGAATCTTTATGCGCTCTGATACCACTGTAACATACTTGGACACTCCAAGTCAAGATTCTACCGCGACACAACACAAATTCACTTCAAAACAATTCACAATTGATTCGACACGGCCCGGTGGAGTTCCATGCCAAGAGGTATTGGCCCCAAAGACTGGCACCCCTTTCGGTATTTCTTTTTATTTTAATCTTCGAGCAAAGTACAACTCCCACAGGTGCTCGCCCTCCGACTCAAACTCTACGTCCAGATGCTCTGCAGAGGGAGCTCCCTTGGGTTCATTATAAAGGTTACAAGGGATGCTAAAAGCAGAGCCCCAAAAGCTTCAAAATCAAAAGCCTAAAATAAAGCAATTTTATCTCACAAGCTTTGCAAAATAAAGCAACTTGCGTAGAATTTCTCCCATCAAGCTTTGCATAGAAATTTCCCTGATTTTTTCTCATCGCAAAAAGCTCGAATTTCCGTACTGCCTGCTAGCGCTTTTTGCGGCGTGATAAACGGGGGTCCGTACAGCAGTGCCACGTCAGCCTGCATCGCGAAATCTGCCACGTCACCATTTCGGCCAGCTTTCCCGAGGCGAAGGTGTGTGTGTGTACAGGGCAGCCACGTCACTAGTTTGTGACAAAAGTTGTCTTGTAGACGTCCCCAAGAGAAATTTGGATCTGATGATATCCACTCTTTAGATCAGTTCTGTTGAAATAAGTGGACCCCTGATGTGTCGAGTATATCATCGATCCTTGGGATAGGAAATCTGTTCTTGATGCTTATTTTATTGAGAACTTTATAGTCAATGCACATTCTCCAAGATCCATCTTTCTTTAGTACTAGCAACACCGGTGAACAGAAAGGTGAAGTGCTAGGTTGGATGAGACCCTTTTCCAAAAGTTCTTTTACCCGGTTCATTATTTCTTCATTTTGGGCTTGGCTAACTCGGTAAGGTGGCCGGTTCGGTGGTGTACTACCGGGAATCAAATCAATCGTGTGATCTTCAGGACGAGAAGCAGATAACTCGCCTGGTAGGCCTTCAGAGAAACAGTCAACCTGCGTTTGTAGAAAATCTTGCCGTTCCTTTTCTAGATCAGACATATTTGATCTTTGTTCATCATTCAGTTCTTTCAAGAAAATCGAGGAAACAAACAGACCAGATTTCATTAATTTGGAAACAGCTGAACTTGATACAAGTGGGACGGACTCGCTCTTCACATCAAGTACAATCTCTCGGCCCTTTTCATTCTTCAAAGTAGTTTTCCTTGCTCTACAATCGACCACGGCGCTTTTCTTGTGGAACCAAGGGATATATAGGAGGACATCACACCCATTCAAAGGCATGATATAAAAGACCTTGTGCCCTAGATGCCCCTGACAATGTATACGAAGTTTTCCGATGACAAGTGTAATGGCAACATCCCGGCCGGGCGTCGCTAGGATAGCCTCTGCCTGTGGCCGCATTTTCTCGGGCGTAATTCCAAGTCGAGTTGCCAATTCAGGTGAAATAAAGTTGGCCTTGGCTCCTCCGTCAAAGAAGATTAGGGCTTCTTCATCTCCTACTTTTTTCCATGTGCAGAAAAGTTCAATGCTTTCATCCATCTGATCAAGGTCGGTCCCCACAGAATCTAGTACCAGTCCTGCTTTTGTCATTCCCGCACTCTTCGGCTGCTCTGGAACTCTCTGGCATGTCTTATGATTGTCTTCTGGGTGCCTTTTTGGAGCACTGTGCTGACACATGTCCATGTTCTCCATAGTCAAAGCACTTCCCAGAGTTGAGATACTCAGCTTGTTGTTCATCAGTCAATTGGGGACGTGTATCCTTCTTTTTCTGAAACTTCCCTCTTCTTCTGTTACCATTGGTCGAATTTTTTTCGGTCCTTGTTGTCAAAAGTTGATCAATCAAATAAGTAAGATTGCTCGAATGCATAGGAAACTCTTGCTCAGCATGTACCATAAGTTGTTGTATGGACTCGAACTTCTGTAGCAAGCAGTAATCTCGTATCTCTTTGGGTAGACCACAGCGAAACCGCTCGATCTGTTCCTTAAAAGTGATCTTTTTAAAATAAGAGGCCTAGGCAAAATCTCTGGAAATAATTATCCAATGTATCTTCCTTGATAACCGAAGATGATTCCAAGCGGTAACCACATCACGTTCGTACTCTTGAGTGAGCCATGAGGAAGTAAAAAGCCGCTTAAACTGTAGCCACTTTGTCGATGCTTCCTTTCGTAACAAAAGAGTGGACCACCAAGTCTGTGCATTCCCTTTCAAGGGATGTTGTCCTCCGGATCTTGGAGTGCTCTGAATAGCACCCTCCCGAATAAGCTATGTCAAACTGTTGAATAAAGATGAGGGCCTTGTGGGTATCTTGGAAGCCTGAAAAAGTATCAAACTTTAGTGCTTGTCCACCCTCCTTGAAATCTTTGGTTTTCTTGCTCTTGTCCTCGAGAAAGTCACATTGGTTGGCTCTGTAAAAATGGTTCCTTTTAGAATAAAACATCGGTTCATCGGAGTCCGAACTCTTAGAAGAGGATGAATCCTCCTCGGAGCTATCTGATTCCGGGATCTTCGGTGGGATCTACTCTTCTTAGCCTTCTTCTTGTTCTTTCTATGTCTTTGGGTCTTTCTTCGTTTCTTGTCCTTTCTATCCTCATCATTAGAATCAGAGGAGGAAGAGTTGTGGGAACTATCAGAAGAGGATGAGGACAAACTAGACTTATGACCCAAGTACCCAGGGTAATCTGCTGATCTACTGTGTTTCTTTGAATGCTTCTTGGTCGGTTGACTCGTCTTTCGAGTACGTCCTCAAGTTCATCTTCAACGTACAAGGTACTTGTCCTAGGATTGGAATTTGGCCCCCTTGCATTCTTCAAAGCTGACTTCAAAGGTGAATCGATAGCCGTACGCCATCAAGAATGCATCTCGTCAATTGGGTGCCTGGTCAAAAATTTTACGTATTGAGGATCTTTAGAATACTGGAGCATCAGCCGATCACATACTTCGTGGCCCGAGGGGACCCATACTCTTCTTCTGGATCAACAGAAGGTGGCCGTCGTCCATTTGAATCTTCCGTGTTCTCACCCGATCCTGAGTTGTTAGGTGGCTTGTTCTGATCCTTGCGGGATTCGTCGACTGGATCCATGTGTGTCACGGTAGAAGGGATCGGATTCTTCATAGAAGGAAAAATCAACTGAGCTTTGATACCACTATAACAGACTTGACACTCCAAGTCGGGAATCGAGAGGTATTGGCCCTAAAGTCTAGCGCCCCTTTCGGTATTTGTTTTTATATTATATCTTGAGCAAAATACAAAGTTCGAGGTCCTCTCTGCTCAGTGCTCTCAAGCAAAACTGACAGAAGAGTGGCCCTGGCAGTGCTTATAAAGGCCCATGGACTAAAAGCAATTACATGAAAATCTTGAAGTCTCCAAAAGCATCCTCTCGCGCGCGCGCAAAAGCTGCCAATGTAATTTGCGGTGCATTTTGCGGGCGTCTGTACAGCCAGCCACGTCAGCATCGTTGTGCATTCTTTTTATCCTTTTTGTCCCTTTAGGCCCCTTCGAAGGGGATACCATAAGTTGGAACAACTGGTGATCAGTTTCTTAGTGGAACAGTGCCACGTCATCATTTTGTGACACGTGTCAAGCCACTGAAGAACGGAGCCAACCACTAGATCCCGATCGAGGGGCCTAAACCTTAGAAGCAGTAGAAGAAGCAACAATAGAAGAAGTTTATACCTACTTATGGGACCCCATCTGAATCCGGTCTCACAATCCTCTTCCGTAGAAATCCTAGCAACAACTCTGCTTTCCTGAACGCAACGGCCTTCCTTGGGAATCTTAAGCTCCTGCTCTCAGATCTGTGGATCTACACCCAAACTCAAGGTATGAAACCCTTGGGCTGATCTAGCTCTAGTTCCTCAAAGAGCTTTTCTCCTGCAAAGGTTCTAGCCTTCCTATTCTCCTACTCCCTCATGAAGAGGAGTTATTCTCCAAGCAAATACTCAGAGATCAAAACAAGAAAAACGTCGCCTTTGAAGTCTCGACACTCAAAACGCAACTCGGCTCTCGAAAAGCGAGTTCGCAAAAGAGATCTCGTCTCTTCTCTTCCAATCCTACACACTGAAGAGGTGTGTTCTCGGGTTCTTTCTCATAAATCAGCCCCATCTACGACGTTTATGGGCTGGAAAATGGAGAAAAAGAGCAACTTTCCACGGTGGAAATACTCTCCGTAGGCACTTCTTCGCGATGGAGCTCGCCTATTTGGTCCTGGCGGCTTCTCGTGCACATGGGGCAGCAGCTATGGGGGACACCGGCGGTGGCATCTTGACGGCTGAAAATCTGCAGCAACTCCTCATTTTCCCTAGCACTGGCTTTTTCTTCTTCAGAGAGCGAGAGAGAGTTTGATTTTTATGGTTCATGGTAGCCAGCAGGAATAGGAGAATGTCCTCCCATCAGTAGGGCAGATTGGGGCAGATAGATTTCCTTGTGCCAAATATAGAGAGGAAGGAATTGTGGGCTGCAAGGGAGAGGTAGCGCTGTTTCTTTTTTTGTCTCCTTTTTAAAGGGTGGTTGCCCATTTATATAGTTGGCAGCTGGCCTAATTTAAAAATGGTATGAACTTGTTAAAAACTTCAATAAAACCTTATAAGCTGAAAATAATGCTTACACAATCACAACCCAGGTGTCCCTGGATGCAGTCTTATGCATAGATGTAATACTAACATAGACCCCTTTAGGGAAAAGCATCTGCGTTCCCGAAAAGCAACCCGCTTTCTTAGAAAGCATCTTTTTTATCTCAAAGTTTCCTCTGAACACCATTTTCATTAGCGAGAAAACCCTCTCACTTATAGATCCAATAATTCATTTAGAATTATTTTTCTGTCAGATAAAGCTAATTTAGCAACAATGTTAGGAACTGCTTGGTTTGCTAAAAAGTTAAGTATGATTGGCATAGAACGCCTGTGTTACTCCAACCTTTGTACGTGCCCGATTAACCTTGGGAGAGAACTGCAATGGATTTTATTATAGATTTCCCTAAGACTCAGATTGGAAAAATGCGATCTAGACCATTGTGAACAGGATCATATGGCTAGGGTTTTTCTAGCACAGATTTTCAAGCATCATGGGATGCCCAAGTCTATTGTGAGTGATCGAGATCCTCGCATGACAAGAAATTCTTGAAGTGCCTTGTTTAACAACCTTGGAACAAAGTTGAATTTTTCTTCTACATACCATCCCCAAACAGACGGACAAAGTGAGATCGCCAATTCTACAATATTGGATATGTTGAAATACTATGTGTTGGCAGACAGATAGTCTAACCGGGAAAATTATTTGTCCCTTGTCGAGTACATGTATAACAATATCGTACATTCTTCTACGAGGAAGGCACCTTTTGAGATTCTTTATGGTAAGCCTTTGCTTCCACCAATCCTTTTAACTTAGAATAAGATATTTGCAGCAAATGTTGTATGAGATATGGACACTGCCTATGGGCAAGTCAAGAGAGCAATATTACGCTTTTAGGAAAAACATAAGTAGGTTGCAGATAAGCAAATAAGAAATTTGGACTTAACAATCGGTTGATTAGTCTTACTCAAGTTTAAGAAGGCAAAACTAAAGAAACAAGCGACTCATAAGGGAAAATTAGTAGAACTCTCCAATCGTTATTATGGGCTGTCAAGAATTTTGGATGGATGAAGTTCTCCATAGCTCCGGGGTCAAAGAAAATAAGGGCTTTCAAGCCATTGACTTTTCCATAAGCTCTGCATAATTCATTAAAACTCTCGAGGCGTATACCATAAATATCAGGTACTAGTCCAATAGCAGGTCTAGTCCTCTTGGCCGGAGGTGACCCCGGGGATCTGTCTGACGTGGGAGCAGAAGGTTGCACTAAGGACGTCGAGGCTCGCTCAGGACATGTATTGAACATATGCCCTCTTTGGTAACGATCGAAGCATCAGCCTTCTTGTAACAAGGCGTCTTGTTGACGGTGTGTCAGACGAGGCCGTTGAGGTTGCTTTTCACGGGATTCTTGAGAATTTGTTCATTGTTGCCGGGAGTTATGGTTAGTGGCCGGAGGTTCGTCTGTGGTAAACTCCAACTTTCCCTTCATGAGCTTGTAGCCGACCGCGGCATGGTCCATAAGCTCTTGCATGGTAGAGAATTGCTTGGAGAGACAATATTCCTACAATGGTGATGGTAGTCCAATGGTGTAGCGCTCACGCTGGTCCTCCAAGGGAATGAACTTAAAGGACGGAAGGTACACGTCGAGAAACCTTTGGTTATAGTCATCCATGGTTTCGGTAGCAAGCATTTTCAAGTTGCCCCACTCTACCAAAATCCGGACTTCAAACATCTAGTCATGTAACTACGTGCAAAAACTGTCTTGAAAGCTTGCCAGGTCCTTGGAGCATGCGGTTGTGTCGCAATTGAACTCCACCACTACATAGCATTATCTTTAAGAAATCCCGCTGCTCGAGAAATCTTGGACTCTTCTGTATAGTTCCCCAAATCATAATAGTTGTCGAATTGTTGTAGAAACTGCAATGCTTTCTTGCGATCTTTCATCCCGGAAAAATTTGATTGTCGTGCCGCCATCTTTGAAATCTTTGGGTTGGCTAGGCGCATATCCCGGGTATGGATAATAAGGGTATCCATATGGGCTCCAACCATTGTAGCCTGGTGGCAGTGGTGGTGGTGGAGGTGGGGGCAATGGCGGTGGCAAAGGCGGTTGCATTGGATCAAGGTCAGATGGCTGCACCATATTCCTGAAGACTCCCCCGATCGAAACAGACAGCTGAGAAGATTGCCTGTTAAAGCTCTCGTACTTTGTGGTGCCGGAGGAGGAGGTACCACTTGAGGCATCAGAGGGGTAACATGTAGTTCAAAAATTGTTCAAGACTTGCAGCATCGGAAGATTCTGTCGAGGATGCTGTGAAAGAATGTCGTGAAGCTCGTCGAGCAAAAACTGCAGATATTCTGCTGAATCCGTGAACTCTATGTCTTGGGTTCTTTATGGCTTATGCCCTATAAGATAGAGCGATGAAGACGGGAGTGTGTCCGATGCGCAATGAAGTAAGGGTGGGAGTGGCTAGTAAGTCCGGGGTCGGAGCACGAAGATACTTCAAATAACAATTTCCAGTAGTCTTTGGTTTTCTTGGTCTACTCTTTTGTAGGACCGGTATGCTTTCAGAAAAGCACACGCTTGATGCTCTGATATCACTGTCACAAGACGGGCACCACGTGCCAATAGAAAAGAACAGAGTGAACAGACTTTTATCACTTCAATAACAACTGAGAGAGAGAGAGAGAGAGAGAGAGAGAGAGAGAGAGAGAGTGTGGTGGAATTCCACCCCAGAGTATTGGCCCCAAACCTTGGCGCCCCTTTCGGTATTTCTTTATATTGCATCAACACAGTACAAGCCGGTACTCCAGACTCTGCACCTTCTCTAGGAAGCATGCCCGAGAACGAGCCCATGGCCTCATATTTAAAGGCCCTAGGCCCCAAAAGCAGTTTACAGTGAAAAGCCTTCAAACTCAAAAACATTTGGTCCAAAAGCAATGCCCAAAAGCTGCCAGCGTAAATCACGAAAATCCGTACAACTGCCATGTCAGCAGTCAACGCAAAGTGCGGAAATTCATACAGTCTGTCACATCATCATGTCAACGGAAAATCCCGAGCGTCGGTACGGTTGCCACATCATCAGCTCTCTGTGTGTATGGATCATGCTTTATTTTAATTCCTGTATGTCACCGAGGCCCCATCGGACGGGGTCCCATAAGTTGGTAGGACTTCTTCTTCTTTTGCTGTTGCTTACTCTTCTTAGGGTTTAGGCCCCTCGGCCGTGATCTGAAGATTGGTTCTGCTCTCTACTGACTTGACACATCAGCAGTTTGTGACAACCGCCTAATTAGAGGATCCATAATGCTTTCCATGTTAGTTTACTCAAGCCATCTGTGGGACCACCTCCAAGTGAACTTATTACAGTGGAAGATTTTGAGGTTGTGGAAACAAAAGAAATACTCCACCCAGAGCAGTGTTTATCATCAAGAGGGGCTACTAAAGTCAGAAAAGATTACACGGAAGCATTTGGTAAAGTTCAAGAACTATTCTACCTTGAATTATTCATCATCACGAGCGGCCTCTAAAATCCGGAAAGATTACATGGAAGTATTTGGTAAAGTTCAAGAACTATTCTATCGTGAACGCTTAGTGGATGACCAAGAGAAAATTAGCATCTTATCGCAAGATTCTGGAAGGATATGTACAAGCATTATAGTTGAGAACAATTGTTTAGGAGCAGAGGAATGTTGCTAAATGGACTATTTTATGAGTAAGTTCTATTCTAATGAAATTAGGATATTTAAATGTGTCCACTTGAATTGTTAAATTAATGAATTGTAGATCTATTGGAATTGATAAAAGCCATCAGGAAGAGACAACTTTGATGTGTCATATGATGGGTGACATTAAGCATCGTGAAGGAGTTGTTCCGTAAGTTCAGTAGAAGACACCGGGGAATGGATATTCCCAATGTGGAGAAAGGGAGCATCGGATAGAAAATATTTCATTGATCTAGGAAACTAGGTAAAGGATTACGCGTAAAGATGCAGACGCAAGAATAAAGATGGGTTTTGTGAAGCTTTTGACAAAAAGAAAGATGTTTTTAAGTGCTTTCCGGGAAAGCAAATGCTTTTTTTGCAAGGAAAATTATCTTTGCATTGCATCTGTACATGAAGTTGCATTCAAGGATACTTGGGAGTGTTGTGTAGCATCAGTTTTCAGCTCAAAGTTTTTGTTTGAGTTTTTAAACAGATTCACATTTTTTATTTAAGTGCCGACCACCCACTTAATAAGTAAGCAACCACTTAATAAAAATAAAGCATAATAGAGGAGGCGCCACCCTATTAGGCTGAAAACAAAGATCTCCCTCTCCTCTCTCTACAATTGCTACCACTAGCTATTTCTCTCTCCTCCAGCTATTCCAACGCTATTTGCGCCTGCTAGTGTTGCAGGGGTTTCACCGGAGGCTATTCTTACCGCCCTCCAAAGCCTATAAAAGCAACACTAGTGCCCTCTCTCCTGCCAATCCTGCTAGTGCTAGCACAAGGAAACTCTGTTGTGTCAGAGTCGCAAACAACTGATCCCGAGAAGCCGAAATGTGGAGGTCGCTTTTTCATACTAGGAGCGACAGGTGAAGTTTGTGCATATACTCTACGATTCGTTTCTTTCGTGTTTGTGCTTTTGTAGGTATACATAGCATTTTTTATGTCTATCTATGCTTAAATGATTTGGTATACATAGCATTTTTTATGTCTATCTATGCTTAAATGATTTGAGAGAATATTACTTGTGTTACAATATTGGGTCACATATGTTTTAGAAACCCGTCTTAAAACATGCTAGAAACAAAATTTTATACTCGCGTGTGTTTACCGCTTAGTTTGCCATATAAGAAAACTATAAAATTCGTTGCTGCTTTTTCTATGACATGACATGGGTGACTTGAAGTACATCTTGGCATATAGATCCACCATGATCAAGCTAATAGCATTTTATATCTCAGTCAATGCTGCGATGCTGAGCTCTTATTATTTCGCTTCGAAATGGAATCTTGTAGTGGCATACATACTCCACTTGCAATGAATAATCTCTGGTCTTCAATCACAGGTCCAGAGTCTCTATCTAAGCAACATCTCATGGTAGCCGTTCCCTCCAGCAACACAATTGGTGGTATGTGTTATCTTATTACAGGAACTCGTATCAATATTTGCCAAGCTACAAATTACCTATCCCACTTCATGCAACATCTAGCCCTTGCATATTGGCAGTAGGTAAAGAAACTTATTTTTCTATATAAATGGCTCTAAAGATCTCAGTCTGGTGTATACAAAGATAACCAGCTTCATCCCCCCCCCTTCTTGGTTGAAATGATGCCGATTAGGGAACGATGTCGACAACAAGCAGTCTGACAATGCTTTTAGACTAGCAAGATGAGTTGTTTCGTGGCAAAGTAATCAATGGCTCAATCATCTACAAAAGTTGAGTATATGGCACAGTATATGGATCATACAATTTCTTCAAGAAACAAGGATCTGCTCTATCAACTCGTTTATATGCTCAACTACAACAATAAGTCAGCAATCCTTATGACACATCGGCATAAGGAAAGCGACAATACAAAGCACATAGTCTCCAAGACATACTTCATACAGGATCTTGTAGAGGAGAAAACCTGTGAAGTTCTCAATACACCTATTGATGAACAATGGGTAGATTTTTTGACAAAGCCGACATCGAAAGATAAACGCCTTGGACTCTACTAATTGTCTTCCTACGTGACTAAGCTTAGGGAGCATGTTGAAGGTTGAAGAAACAAAATTATAAAAAACTTCACATTACTTAACTATAAAACACACAGGCACCACAGAAATGTCACGAGCTTGTAAAGTCATATACACGTCTAATCGGACACAAAAATTATTTTAATAGATACACCTTGATATCTTAGTGCACTTTGTGTATTCGATGATTGAACAAGAACATCAAATTAGAGGTACACATATATTTTAATCACAAAATCATCCATACAGACCCTCCACAGATCCTTATGGTTTAAGGAGAGCTTGTAGTTGGGCATTCCAAAGGATAAATTATTCTCCATTCTAAAGGATAATTATTCTCTTGCGCAAATTGAATGATTGTGTTTGAAGAAAATGCGTCCTACAACGAAATTTCATGTCCACAAGATGATCGAGTGAAGAGTGCACTTTCAGATATGTGTCTTGCTGAATATTGGTGCAAAAACTGTTGAGACATACCGTTTCAAGAACTCCTGAGGTATTGTCACTGAGGTATTGTCACTAGAGCGCGTGTAGCGCAAGTCAAAGAGCTATGGAATATGCAGTGCAACTCGGAGCAAAGAGCTATGGAACAGCAACATGTAGCGCAACTCGGAGCAGCGCCATTAGAGACTTAGAGAACTATGCCAGTTGACGGCGCATGCAATTATTTACTTGCGCTCAGCCACTTGACGGCTGCGCATGCAATTATTTACTTTACTTGGTAAGGCTCTTTCGGCGGTATTTGAACGCAGAAGCCACCACGTGGCATTAGATTTAATTTTTATTTTTTTTAAAGACTCCCATGAAAAGCTCTAAAACCTCCGTGCTAAAAGCTACCAAGTGAATAGAATTAAAAAACCGCTTTGCATTGCTCAATTGCTCTCGTACAGAAGCAGTTCGATCTTCTCCACAAGCAATTTACAGGTTCCCTAGAATCAATACCTAATTATAAGCCTGAGCGATCATAGGAGCTTTGTGTGCAACAAGACCTAGTGGCTAGCTGAACATTATGTCCAACTTCAACTACCTTACTCAACTCGTTTCTACAGACGCAACTAGTTATGGACAACATTATGCCACTTGAAATATTTTGCTTGCAAGGAATAACTCCACGTGGCATTGGAAAATGACAAAATTAAGTTTACAAATCGAATAGGGCAGCGGCACAAGAGCCATATCATAAGTTAGTGGTTTTTAATAAGAATCTCCTGGGACTCCTCGGCTTTGGCTGATGTAATTGGGAGAAAAAGTGTCACTTGCTATTTTTCAAAATAGTGAGGTAAGTATGTTTGGTCAATGCTGGAAAAAGTGCAAATGGAGAGAATCTTTTAAAAAAGCTTAGGTTTCCTAGGACATGAAAATACTCCTCTTCTTCTTCTTTTTCTCTGTCTGTGCGACACGTCTCTCTATTTCTCTCTCTTTGCAACACCTGCTGGAGCTCAACCCATCGATAGATAGATCTCTCTCTCTCTCTCTCTCTCTCTCTCTCTCTCTCTCTCTCTCTCTCTCTCTCTCTCTCTCTCTGTGGAATCGTAAATGAACTGTGGAAAATTCTAAAACAAGCAAGTAGATAAAGCATGAATGAACTGCAACAATAAATGAGGTGCTTTAACGACATACAATGTTGTACTCTTGCTTTTTGGTTGTCTAATCTACAAGCCGATATGTGAGTCAAGCTACAAAAAAGCAATGTGAATAGTTACATATCGTCTTGCAATGAAACGTCTATTGAAAGTGCAAAGTATATTGTGCACGTCATACAGAGGTGCCATACAAAAGTATGGTGGAGAGCCGGCACTATGGTCTCTCCAAAAAATTATAAGAAACGAAAGTCGTGCCCTGCCCCGTAGCGTTTATGTGTTGCGCCAAGCAAACATATGCGCATGGAAAATTGGAAGCAGATAACGGACCTTGCAATGTTGTCGAGCTAGAGTCGCACTTGTGCAATTGGAGCGTGCAATGTTGTGAATATATGTCCTCCCTGCCATACACAAAACATGCAGATGTAACTTATATCCTATGATCAATATTACCTTCTCTCTCTCTCTCTCTCTCTCTCTCTCTCTCTCTCTCTCTCTCTCTCAAAGTTGTAAGCTGCTTCGATCAACAATTTTGTCTTCTTGCCTCCTTGTTGACTAACCTGCGTTATGTATCAATACCAAATTGATGTTTGCATTTGCAACCATCTAAACTTGATTTGATTGCTGTTGCATACATGGACCTTTGCTCATGGGATCCGCCAACAAATCGTGGTTATTGGCAAGAAGGGAGCTCCGAAGCAGTAACTGTTATGCGTTCAAATCCACACCACCAGCATTTCCTGCTTCATATGCATCTATTGAAGAGAAACACTGTAGTATATTATTGTTGCTAATCTCAACTGCGGCCGCATTGGCTGCCGCCTGCATGCAGTTTAGAAAGAGAATCTCTTTATAGGCCGCAATATTGGCCATACTGTCTATAAAACTTTTGCTATCCCACCCAGATGTTGAATAGCCAACAGTGAACTACTGCTGGAGGCTAATAGTGTCAAGACACCGGCAAGGCCGGACTAGACAAGGGCAGGGCAGGGCTAGGCAGTGTGGAAAGGAAGTCCAACTAGGGCAAAGGGCCAGCCCGGGGCAGTCACTTATCAAAAGACCCCTATATCACGTGCGTTCAAGAGGTAATTAATAATACCCCAATATACATACTATACTTACACTGTGAGCCTATTTAAAAAACCCCCACTCCCCTCTGTATGTATACATTTTTATACATTTTGGTCTTTTAATAATCCTCTCCGGTTAACTCACGTGATATCATACACATTCTTAAAAGTGACCGCCTCGGGAGGGCCAGGGGCTATGCTATATAGTGGGTGGTTGGGTGGTGGACTCCTAGGTTCTAGTTTCCCTTGTCTAACATTGGTATCAAGAGCTTGGTTCTTTTTTGGGGAAAGGCACAGCCGTGGAGGAGGGGAGCCACACAACCTTGCATGAGCAAGTTGCATGTCGGGGTCACCAAGTCGTGGAACACCTCTCATGTGAGGAGGACGACAGGGCAAGCAGTCCGTGGGAAACCCCCCTTGCAAGGAGGAGCCGTCGAGGCGGACCTGCGTCAACAGCACCCCTCGCGGGCTCTACAGTTGCGCGCTAGGCGGGGGAGCACTTCACGACACTAGACCGAAGCCCCTAGCTCACCACGGTGACGCCCATGGCGGATTCACTTGCTCGCGCGCTACTCTAAGCGGCCATAGCCGCTGTGTGAAGTTTATTTCCCACTACACGGACGCCCAACCCCCTTGGGGGTTAGTGGCCACGCCCAATTTTCAACACTAAGGGGCGGTACCCACAGTGGGGTACCCCACCCCCTTCCTCGTGTGCGGATTCGAAATGGCCCGAAGGGGTGCGGCATCTCGACACTGCCGACACAAACTTCGAGCCACATTCTCTACGTATTACCGGCAGCAACTCAAAGATTTAAGAAGTACATTCCGACGGGAGTTCAAAGTACAAATAATTTGCAAAATCAATTAACGATTGCAAGTCTAATTGATTCGGCTACCAAGGACTTGTGGAATTCTCTATACGGCGGACAATTCGAATCGATTTCCACCGGGATACTATTGATTTTGACGGAATTAGCAAGGCTAATTACACTTTGCGAGTGCTCTCAATCTCAGGTATTTTTTTCTGACTACTCCTTGCACCGCACTGTGTCGCTATGGATTCGGATATCAATATGACATTTGATTTTGAGAAAAGTACGCCTAATCTTGCCAATGATGACCCGCGGCCGGATCCTCTCAAGGAGAGTACCTGCGACGCTACGGCAAGTGATGACACTTACAAATTGCTCGATATTCAAGAATTTCGTGCACTTCAGACACGCATGACAGTCATGGATGAAAATTTTAAAGCTTTAAATGCAAATGTTACTAAACTATTCATATTAGTAATTCAATTAATGCAACAGCAGTCCAAGGGTCCTGCTGACACGCACATGCATGAGCATGTTGCTACACAAGGGCAAGGCCCTTCTAGCAAAGAATTTTTTCCTACAAATGAGGCAGATCAAAATTGGACGGCTTGGGACACATGTTCCATGCGCCAACACCCACCATTGTTTGAATATATCTCTCACTATCGGGATGTTATCCTCAAATTAGAAGGCTTAGATAACTTTCAACAAGTACGGGGGTTTGTAAGAGGTCTGACACTAGAGCTTAAGAAGCACGTCAAGACCCAAGATTCTAAAACACTTGAGGAAGCCATAGTGAAAGCACATATTCATGATGATCCAGATGAAAAGAAAGCACATAATAGTCACGTGCCTGCTAATACACATGGTAATACACGCACTCAGTATGGGCACAATAAAAGAAAATTTATAGTTGCCAATTCAGATGCATCAAAAAAACCCAAGGGGTTCAGGGGTCCTCTCTCTCCTGAGGACTTTGATAAAGCTAAGAAAGAAAAATTATGTTTTCAATGTTTGGGAAGCAGTCATGGCAAAAAGGATTGTCCCAAGGGGAAATCTATTGCTCATGGCAAGGAGAAAGCAATGCATACGGTGCAAGTGCTACCTCTTGAGTCTTCCTCACGCTTCTCTACATTGGAAGTAACACACACAGAGGTGGTACATGAATGTTGTCTCACAGCTTCCATGTGGCAACAAACCTTTGGACCACATGAGTTAGTACGTATGCACGGATCTCTGCAAGGCCACAAGGTGCGCATATTGGTAGATGACGGTGCTACTCATAATTTCATCAATTATGGATTGATGAAAAAACTCAAATTGCCTCAGACTCCGAGTACCCACCGCTACAAGGTAGCAATGATGAATGGATATGATACCGAAATCTCGGATACTCAATGCCGAGTTATTCCGTTAGAAGTACAAGGTTACTCCACATGCTTGGATTTTCAGGTTATGAACATGGAAAGGGTAGATGTGGTTCTTGGTAGGGAGTGGTTTCATAGCCTAGGACCATCATTGAAGCATAGCTATGAGCACAACCGCTTGATGATTGAATCCCATGGCGCAGATGTGTTGTTGTTAGGAGAGAAGGATATACCTTCATCACCATTGATTTGTACCGTTGAGCTTATGCAGCTCGTTTCTGATAATGAAATAGATCAAGTTTTCTTGTGTTACTCACTGTCTCATTTTCTTTCTAACATTGAAACTGTTGAACATTCCTCAACGCCGCATGCTTCTCTCTCATCTCTTCCACCAATGGCTAATTCTAAACAAGCAAACGTTGCTTGTGATGTACAAAACTTACTAACGGAATTTCAAGATGTTTTTCCTAATGATTAGCCACCAGAATTACCGCCGACACGATCGGTGCAACATAGCATCGACGTGGCTGCATGCTGTAAACCTGTCAGTAAACCACCTTACCGTATGAGTTACTCTGAAGCTGCTGAAGTGGAAAGTCAGCTTGCTGCCTACCTTAGCAGAGGGTATATACAACCCAGTTCTTCACCATGGGACTCTCCTATCCTATTAGTGAAAAAAAAAGACGGCAGTATGCGCATGTGCGTAGACTACCGTGGCTTAAATGCGGTGACGGTTAAGAACAAATACTCATTGCCCAGAGTAGATGAGTTGTTTGAAAAACTCACTCATGCTCGCATTTTTACGAAAATAGACTTGCGGTCAGGATATCACCAAGTCCGTATTCGACTTGTCGATATACCCAAAACTGCATTGTGAACATGGTTTGGACACTACGAGTTCTTGGTGATGCCCTTTGGGTTAACCAATGCGCCCACAACATTCATGATACTTATAGATAGAGTCTTGAAGCCATATTTGGGCAAATTTTTCATTGTTTTCCTCCATGACATACTAGTCTACATTGCTTCTGAAGAAGAACACTTACAACATCTCAAGCAGGTGTTTGAGTTGTTACGCACAAACAAATTATATGCCAAGGAATCTAAGTGTCATTTTCTAAAAGACAAAATTCACTATGTAGGGCATGTTATTTCAACAAATGTGCTATATATGGATCAATGCAAAGTGGATACCATCCGAAAATGGCCTTTTCCTAAAAATCTGGAAGAGTTACAGATTTTTTTGGGATTTGCAAGTTTTTATCGAAGGTTCGTTAAAAACTACGCTAATATTGTTGTTCCCATGACGGATCAACTAAAAGGTAAAGGCAAAGCTTTTCAGTGGGGATCTGCTCAACAACAGAGTTTTGATATGCTCAAGGATGCATTAGCTACAGCTCCCATACTGGCTATTGTAGATCCTTTGAAACCATTAGTTTTGGAAACGGATGCCAGTGACCGTGCTATTGGAGGAGTCCTGTTACAAGACGGACGGCCGATTGCATTTGAAAGCAAGAAGCTTGATGTAGCTCAACAGAACTACTGTGCCTATGAGCGCGAACTCTATGCAATAGTGTCTACCTTAAAAACATGGCGGCATTATATGTATGGTGCTCAGTTTGAGATTGTGTTTGACCATGAAAGCATCAAATGGTTTACACAACAAACGGATTTGAAGGGTCAAAAAGCCAGGTGGGCCGAGATTCTTCAGGAATATGACGCCAAGTTAAGGTATCGTAAAGGCCGATATAATGTAGTGGCTGACGCTCTAAGTCGTATACCAGAGATCAATTCTCTCTTGTTCACGGAACTTCGTAAAGTGAATTTTTAGATTCTCTCAAAGGCAAATATGATCATGATGAAGCATATTCCAAAGTGTGGAGCCATGTTCAAAAAAGGGATCCTTCTCACTGCAATGATGGTAGTGTCCAATTAACCTCCACACCTAGTTCTCCTCTATCGAGTGATGAACTACAGCGATGGAAGCATTTCACCATCGACAATGGGTACCTACTCCATAAGGGGAGAGTTTATGTACCAACAGACACAGACATTCGGTGCCAAATTCTTTATGAATGTCATGATAGTCCAAGTGCAGGGCACCCGGGTATTAGAAAAACTTATGCTCTGGTACGACAACAGTTTTACTGGCCAAGTATACATGGCTTTGTTCAAGATTATGTTTTGCATTGCCAAAAATGTCAAGTTAACAAAGCAGAGCGCCTAAAAGCAGGAGGACTCTTACATCCTTTGGAGATTCCCAATGGAAAATGGGAAAGCATCTCTATGGACTTTATTGTGGGTTTACCAACCACTGCACGAGGTCATAACTCGGTATGGGTTGTTGTAGACCGGTTGACTAAACTATAAGTTTATTCCAACCAAATCAACAATTAAGACACCACAACTAGCCAAGTTTTTTTTTTCGACACACCATAGGGCCCACAGGGGGAGGTGCTTATCCCTTCCAAATATTAGCCATGTTACATGGTCGGGCAAGGGCCGCGTACCATCGGGCAAGAGCCACGCGTAGGCATCACCATGGCCACCTAATTGATGCACCACATGCTGGGAATGGCGGAGAGAACTCGTAGCAACCAGCTAGGAACCTCCTCCTCGGGTGACCCACCCCAGGAGGAGGATGCACTCGAGTGTCCAAGGGCAAGAGCCCTAGCAACGTGAACACCAGGTGAGCACAAGGTGTCCCTCTAGAGTGTGACCCAACGGGGGATTTGAACCCACAACCCATAGGTTGAGAGGCCAAAGCCTTACCGTTAGACCAACTCTTTGGGGACCACAACTAGCCAAGTTATTTGTGGACAATCTATATAAATTGTATGCTTTTTCAAGTAACATAGTCAGCAGTGACCGTGATCCTAAGTTTAACAGTCACTTTTGGAGAGCTGTGTTTAAACGATTGGGTACACAATTGAACCTCAGTACATCCGATCATCCAGAAACAGATGGTCAGACTGAACGAGTCAACCAGGTGCTAGAGGATATGCTAAGAGCATACATCAGCAAAAAATAGTCAGAGTAGGAAAAATACTTACCTATTCTCAAGTTTGCCTACAACAGTGCTAAGCATGTCACAACGGGCTTTAGTCCTTTCATGCTCATGTATGGGTTTCAACCTAGGTCACCAGTTACGGTGGGATTGCCAACCGAAAAACTCCAACAGGTTAAGGATTTTCTCCAAGACCACATGGATATGCTGAAACTTGCTCATCAGAATGTCCGACAAGCACAGGATCGGTATAAGAAGTACGCTGATGAGAAACGTCGGCGGCAAGTTACCTTCGAAGAAGGGGAGAAAGTATTTTTACGTGTGCCAGAACATTCAAAAAGTCTGAAAACGGTGCCAACATCTAAATTATCTCCCCGATCTTGTGGGCATTGAAAAATACTCAAGCGAGTAGGTGATCGTGCCTACAAATTATTGCTACCTTCACATTCTCATATTCATCCGGTGTTTCATGTAAGCCATTTACGTAAGCGGTTACATAGGGACAACAATGTCATTGACCAACAGATTTTAGTTGATTTCATTGAACCTCCTACCTTACCGCATGAACCTGAACCTGTTCTCGATTATCATGAGTTACGTACACATCATCATGTACGTCAACAAGCCTTAATCAAGTGAAAAGACCGACCTGAGGAAGGTGCCACTTGGAAAAACATTAGTGTTCTTAAGAAGAAGTTCCCCACTTTTGTTTTCGAGGACGAAAACTCTTCTTAAGGGGGGAGTAATGTAAGGACACTGGCCAGGCTGGACTAGACAAGGGCAAGGTCGGGCTAGGCAGTGTGGAAAGGGAGTCCAACTAGGGCAAAGGGCCAGGGGCTATGCTATATAGTGGGTGGTTGGGTGGTGGACTCCTAGGTTGTAGTTCCCCTTGTCTAACAAATAGGTGCTGACATATTGGTATGCCTCTCTCCAAAAATGCCATTACTCTGCAGTCCTTGTTCTTTGGCTTCTCCATCATCAAAGCTCTTTGTGTAGAAAAAAAATTAGCTTCCGCTTCTACTCTTTGACAATTCTTTTGATCCTGGTCGGCAACGTAGGCACCTGCATGATTGACTACTTGACTTCCATTGCAATCCTGCTACATCTCCTTGGAGCTACACATTAACCAACTCCTGCGAACACCATATTTTGCATTGAATTGGTCATGAGAGATGTTTCTATTTGTCTGCAGACCGTTCTGAAGTGCTTGCCTCATCAAATTTTTAGATAGGCTATCAACAGAGTTGGACGAGGAGTGTGAAGTCAACAACTCATCAGACCCTGACTTGCACTAGTGGAAATATTCCCCAATGCCTTTTCATCGACATTGACCTGTTTTCCACTAATCCCCTCACACTCTCTGCTAAAAGTGCAAGAAACTAGCACTAAAGCCGCTTGCTTAATTACTTGAGGATAACCATCATGAGCTTCGATAAGATCGATCCTGCTAAGCTTTTTTGCCCTCATGTCCACTTTGACATTTATTCTTTCCATTTCTTCGGCCTCTTCCGTCTGCATCGCCAACACCTTGATAGCATCAACAAAAAAACGTGTTGAACACGGCCTGCGAAGGCAATGAGTTTTGGTGGTTTGGCTCCAGATTAGGCCAACTGATCATCGATTGAAATCTGATTATCTTTTATTTCAATAGCACTAGAATAGACCTTTGCCATTGATTGATCGCACGAAATATCTGATCTTTGAGAATGCTCATCACGTTGGCAAGCATCCGAAGTACCCTCCAGCTTGATGATCTATGAAATATAACCACTCCTTTTCGATTTTGCCCGGCTTACTGCTGCATAGGCAAACTGCACAGAAAAGAATTGGTGTGAATCTTGAGAATTAGGCATGGGGACTTGCTACACATCATTTCCATGAACATTAAAGGATGGTTGAGGGCACAGGGTTGTTGAATCTAAATTAGATGCGTCGTCATCTCTCTGTTGCTGCATGCGCAATAAGATTATTCTTTTGCATAGATTGAATGATTGTCTTTGAAGAAAATGCATACTACAACGCAATTAATTAGAACCATTGTAAATTCATTTCCAAGAGATGATCGAGTGAAGAGTGCACTTTCAGCTACGTGCATTATTGAATATTGGTGCAAAAACTGTTAGGACATCAAAAGAAAAGATCACCTACCCGTTTCAAGAACTCCTGAGGTATTGTCCCACTGGAGCGCATGTAGTGCAGATCAGAGAGCTATGGAACATGCAACGCAATCGAGAGAGCTATGAAGCAACGCAATTTAGAGATTTAGAGAGCTATGGAGCATGCAGCCCAGTTGACGGCACATGCAGCAGTAAAGAGCTCACGGCGCATGCATTTAATATTTTTCTTGGAAGGAATAACTCCACGTGGCATTCAAAACCACAATATTAAGTTTGCAAATCAAAAAGAGCGGGACCTCGCAGCCATATCATAAGTTAGTGCTTTTTAATAAGAATCTCCTTAGACTCTCCGGCTTCGGCTAATGTAATTGGGAGGAAAATTCACTTACAATTTTTCACCCACCTACTCACATACTAGATCTATATTTAAGAAAACCCAATTACTTATGGGGATATCGCGCGAGATTCTATCCATCTCCCTATGTCCCTCCAACATGTCGCCCCCGTCATGTAATGTTCAATACAACAGGCCCTAGCTGCCATCCTGCACAGCGCACGATGCATGCACCGTCAACCTCCCCTCGTGGCTCCCCCTTGCCTTGCGCCTCTTGCCAGCCCTGCCAACCATGTCCTCCTTAATCCAGAGAGAGAGACTTGCAAAGCAAAAACCCCCGCCTTCCTCCCCCTCCACCTGCAGTGGTAGCCGCCTGCAACTCTAGCACAGAGAGAGAGAGAGAGAGAGAGAGAGAGAGAGAGAGAGAGAGAGAGAGAGAGAGAGAGAGAGAGAGAGAGAGAGAGAGAGAGAGAGAGAGAGAGAGAGAGAGAGACCCCTCCGTGCACGAGCCCCTTGTCTGCCTTGCAGAGACTCGTCAACCTTCCGCGAGAGAGAGACAGACAGAGAGAAAGAGAGACTGGCTCACCAGAGCTGACCCTACAGGTATACCTCATCCAAACACCACACACACACATGGACACACAAAGAGAGGGCAATTTGCTTGTGCCCCTCCTCTAAAGACAATGCTCCTTCGTGGCTTAAGAGCCTCAAATAGCTATTGCCTACCCCTTCAGAGGCTTTGACAGGCTTCCACACACACACACACACACACACACACACACACACACACACAGACATCTGTCGATGGACTGAGCTCCACTAGTAGGTGTCGCAAAGAGAGAGAAACAGAGAGATGTATCGCACAAAGAGAGAAAAGTAAGAAGAAGAGGAGTATTTTCATTTCCTACGAAGCCTAAGCATTTTTAAAATATTCTCTCCATTTGCCCTTTTTCCAGCATTGAATAGACATACTCACCTCACAATTTTGAAAAATAGCAAGTGACACTTTTCCTCCCAATTACATCAGCCAAAGTCGGGGAGTCCCAGGAGATTCTTATTAAAAAGCACTAACTTATGATATGGGTGGCCGTAACCCTATTTGATTTGATTTCTTAATTTTGTCGTTTTTCAAGGCCACGTGGACTTATTCCTTCCAAGAAAAATATTAAATGCATGCGTCGTCAGTTCTCTGCTGCTGCATATGCCGTCAACTGGGTTGCATGCCCCATAGCTCTCTAAATCTCTAAATTGCACTGCTCCATAGCTCTCTCGACTATGCAGCATGTTCCATAGCTCTCTGACCTATGCTACATGCACTCTAGTGACAATACCTCAGGAGTTCTTGAGTGATCTTTTCTTTTGATGTCTCAACAATTTTTGCACCAATATTCAGTAATGCACGTATCTATAAGTGCACTCTTCACTTGATCATCTTGTGGAAATGAATTTACAATGGTTCTAATTAATTTCGTTGTAGTACGCATTTTCTTCAAACACAATCATTCAATCTCCGCAAGAGAATAAGCGTATCGCGCATGCAGCAACAGAGAGCTGACGCGGCATGCATTTAATAATTTGCTTGGAAGGAATAACTCCATGTGGCGTTGAAAAATGACAAAATTAAGTTTGCAAGTCAAATAGGGCAACAGCCCGGCAACCATATTGTAAGTTAGTGCTTTTTAATAAGTATCTGCTGGGACTATCAGACTTCGGCTGATGTAATTGGGGAGGAAAAGTGTCACTTGCTATTTTTCACCCACCTACGCACATGCTAGCTCTATATTTTAAAAACCCAATTACTTATGGGGATACCTCCCAAGATTCTCTCCAACCCCTATGTCCATCCAAGCGATCGCCACATCATGTAATGTTCAATCTTACAGGCCATGGCTGCCATCCTGCACGCCGCACGGTGCATGTACCCTCAACCTCCCCTCGTGTAGCTCCCTCACCTTGCGCCTCTTGCACGCCCTGCTAGCCATGCCTCCCCCCTTTCCACGTCAGGTTCTTACCTCCGAGCCCTTCCCAATCCAACGAGAGAGACTTGCACGCAAAAACCCCCTCCTGCCTCCCCCCTCCATATGAAATGGTAGCCGCCGGCAACTCTACCATGGAGAGAGAGAGAGAGAGAGAGATAATTGGAAGGAAAAGTGTCACTTGCTATTTTTCACCCACTTACTCACATACTAGCTCTATATTTAAAAAAACCCAATTACTTATGGGGATACCTCCCGAGATTCCCTCCATCCCCCTATGTCCCTCCAACCCGTCGCCCCCATACAACAAGCCGCCCTGGGTGCCATCTTGCACACCACACGGCGCATGCACCCTCAACCTCCCCTCGTGCAACTCCCCCGCCTTGCGCCTCTTGCTAGCCTTGCCAGCCATGCCTCCCCCCTTTCCATGTCAGGTTATGACCTCCGAGCCCTCCCCAATCCAGAGAGAGAGACTTGCATGCAGAAACCCCCGGCTGCCTTCCCCCTCCACCTGCAGTGGTAGCCGCCTACAATTCTAGAGAGAGAGAGAGAGAGAGAGAGAGAGAGAGAGAGAGAGAGAGAGAGAGAGAGACCCTCCGTGCATGAGCCCCTTGGCTGCCCTACAGAGACCCGTCAATGTTCCTCGAGAGAGAGACACAAATAGAGAAAGAGAGATGGCGAGCTTACCAGAGCAAACCCTACGGGTATACCTCGTCTGAAGACCACACACACACACACACACACAAAGAGAGGGCGATATATTCTTGGCACTCTTCTGGAGACTAGTGCTCCTTCATGGCTTAAGAGCCTCAAAGAGCTGTCGCCTACTGCCCTTCAGAGGCTTTGACAGGCTTCGAGAGATAGAGAGAGACATCTGCCGATGGGCTGAGCTCCACCAGGTGTCGCAAAGAGAGAGAAACAGAGAGACGTGTCGAACAAAGAGAGAGAGAGAGAGAGAGAGAGAGAGAGAGAGAAATAAGAAGAAGAGGTGTATTTTCAATTCCAAAGTGTGGAGCCATGTTCAAAAGAGGGATCCTTCTCACTCCAATGACGGTAGTGTCCCGTTAACCTCCACACCTAGTTCTACTCTATCGAGTGATGAACTACAGCGATGGAAGCATTTCACCATTGACAATGGGTACCTACTCCATAAGGGGAGAGTTTGTGTATCGATGGACACAGACATTCGGCGCCAAATTCTTTATGAATGTCATGATAGTCCAAGTGTAGGGCACCTGGGTATTAGAAAAACCTATGCTCTCGTACGACGAAAGTTTTACTGGCCAGGTATACATGGATTTGTTCAAGCTTATGTCTTGCATTGCCAAAAATGTCTAGTTAAAGCAGAGTGCCTGAAAGTAGGACGACTCTTACATCCTTTGGAGATTCCCAATGGAAAATGGGAAAGCATCTCTATGGACTTATTGTGGGTCTACCAACCACTGCACAAGGTCATGACTCGGTATGGGTGGTCGTAGACCGGTTGACTAAACTATGTAAGTTTATTCCAACCAAATCAACGGTTAAGACACCAGAACTAGCCAAGTTATTTGTGGACAATCTATACAAATTGTATGGTTTTTCAAGTAACATTGTCAATGAACTTGATCCCAACTTTAATAGTCACTTTTGGAGAGCTGTGTTTAAACGATTGGGTACACAATTGAACCTCAGTAGCTCCTTAGAGCTACACATTAACCAACTCCCGCGGACACCATATTTTGCGTTTAATTGGTCATGAGAGATGTTTCTGTTTGTCTGCAGATCGTTTTGAAGTGCTTGCCTCATCAAATTTTTAGATAGGCTATCAACAGAGTTGGACAAGGAGTGCGAAGTCAACAGCTCATCATACCATGACTTGCACTAGTGGAAATATTCCCCAATGCCTTTCCCTCAACATTGAGCTGTTTTCCACTAATCCCCTCACACTCTCTGCTAAAAGTTCAAGCAACTAGCACTAAAGCCGCTTGCTTAATTACTTGAGGATAACCATCATGAGCTTCGGTGTGATTGATCCTGCTAAGCTTTTTTGCCCTCATGTCCACTTCAACATTTATTCTTTCCATTTCTTCGGCCTCTTCCGTCTGCATCGCCAACACCCTGATAGCATCAACAAAAAAATGTGTTAAACAGGCCTGCGAAGGCAATGAGTTTTGGTGGTTCGGTTCCAAATTAGGCCAACTGATCATCGATTGAAATGTGAGTATCTTTTGTTTCAATAGCACTAGAATAGACCTCTTCCATTGATTGATCGCACGAAATATCTGTCAGCAAGCATCCGAACTACCCTCTAGCTCGATGATCTATGAAATATAACCACTCCTTTTCGATTATGCCCGGCTTACTGCTAAATAGGCAAACTGCACAGAAAAGAATTGGTGTGAATCTTGAGAATTAGGCATGGGGACTTGCTACATATCATTTCCATGAACATTAAAGGATGGCTGAGGGCACAGGGTTCTTGAATCTAAATTAGATGCGTCGTCATCTCTATGTTGCTGCATGCACAATAAGATTATTCTCTTGCGCAGATTGAATGATTGCGTTTGAAGAAAATGCGTACTACAATGCAATTAATTAGAACCATTGTAAATTCATTTCCATGAGATGATCGAGTGAAGAGTGCACTTTCAGCTATGTGCATTATTGAATATTGGTGCAAAAACTGTTAGGACATCAAAGGAAAAGATCACCTACCCATTCCAAGGACTCCTGAGGTATCGTCTCACTAGAGCGCATGTAGTGCAGGTCAGAGAGCTATGGAACATGCAGCGCAGTTGAGAGAGCTATGGAGCAGCGCAATTTAGAGATATAGAGAGCTATGGAGCATGCAACCCAGTTGACGGCGCATGCAGCAGTAAAGAGCTCACGGCGCATGCTTTAATATTTTTCTTGGAAGGAATAACTCCACGTGGCATTAAAAACTACAATATTAAGTTTGCAAATCAAAACGGGCAGCGGCCTTGCAGCCATATCATAAGTTATTGCTTTTTAATAAGAATCTCCTTGGACTCTCCGGCTTTGGCTAATGTAATTGGGAGGAAAAGTGTCACTTGCTAATTTTCACCCACCTACTCACATAGTAGCTCTATATTTAAAAAAGCCAATCACTTATGGGGATACTCTTGATATTCCCTCCTCCCCCCTATGGCCCTCCAATCCGTCACCCGTCATGTAATGTTCAGTACAACAGGCCCTGGCTGCCATCATGCACACCGCACAGCGCACACACCCTCAACCTCCCCTCCTGCCATAGGGGGATAAAGGGAATCTCAAGAGATATCCCCATAAGTAATTGGGTTTTTTTAATATAGAGCTAGTATGTGATTAGGTGGGTGAAAAATAGCAACTGACACTTTTCCTTTAAATTACATCAGCCAAAGCCAAGGAGTCCCAGGAGATTCTTATTAAAAAGCACTAACTTATGATATGGGTGTCAAGCCGCTGCCCTATTCGATTTGCAAACTTAATTTTGTCATTTTTCAATGCCACATGGAGTTTTTCCTTCCAATAAAAATATTAAATGCATGCGCCATCGGCTCTCTACTACTACATGCGTCGTCAAACTGGGTTGCATGCTTCATAGCTATCTAAATCTCTAAATTGCACTACTACATAGCTCGCTCGACTCCGTTGCATGTTCCATGGCTCTTTGACTTGCACTACATGCGCTCTAGTGACAATACCTTAGGAGTTCTTGCAACGGGTAGGTGATCTTTTCTTTTGATGTCTCAACAGTTTTTGCACCAATATTCAGTAGTGCACAAATCTGAAAGTGCACTCTTCACTTGATCATCTCGTGAAAATCAATTTACAAGGGTTCTAATTAATTTCGTTGTAGTACGCATTTTCTTCAAACACAATCATTCAATCTGTGCAAGAGAATAATCATATCGCACATGCAGCGGCAGAGAGCTGACGATGCATGCATTTAATATTTTGCTTGGAAGGAATAACTCCATGTGGCATTAAAAAATGAAAAAAATAAGTTGACAAATATAATAGGGCAACAATCCGACAGCCATGTCATAAGTTAGTGCTTTTTAATAAGAATTTCTTGGGACTCCTCGGCTTTGGCTGATATAATTGGGAGGAAAAGTGTCACTTACAATTTTTCACCCACCTACTCACATACTAGATCTATATTTAAGAAAACCCAATTAATTATGGGGATACCTCCCGAGATTCTATCCGTCCCCCTATGTCCCTCCAACATGTCGCTCCCGTCATGTAATGTTCAATACAACAGGCCCTAGCTGCCATCCTGCACACCGCACCGTGCATGCACCCTCAACCTCCCCTCGTGGATCTCCCTCGCCTTGTGCCTCTTGCCAGCCATGCCCTCCTTAATCCAGAGAGAGAGAGAGACACTTGCACGCAGAAACCCCCGCCTTCCTCCCCCTCCACCTGCAGTGGTAGCCGCCTGCAACTCTAGCACGGAGAGAGAGAGAGAGAGAGAGAGAGAGAGAGAGAGAGAGAGAGAGAGAGAGAGAGAGAGAGAGAGAGAGAGAGAGAGACCCCTCTGTGCACGAGCCCCTTGGCTGCCCTGCAAAGCCCCGTCAACCTTCCGGCGAGAGAGAGACACATAGAGAGAGAAAGAGAGACGGGCTCGCCAGAGCTGACTCTATAGGTATACCTCGTCCAAAGACTACACACACACATGGACACACAAAGAGAGGGAAATCTGCTTGTGCCCCTCCTCTGAAGACCAGTGCTCCTTTGTGGCTTAAGAGCCTCAAAGAGCCATTGCCTACCACCCTTCAGAGGCTTCGACAGGCTTCCACACACACACACACACACACACACACACACACACACATCTGTTGATGGACTGAGCTCCACTAGTAGGTGTCGCAAAGAAAGAGAAACAGAGAGATGTGTCGCACAAAGAGAGAAAAGTAAGAAGAAGAGGATTATTTTCATTTCCTACGAAACCTAAGCATTTTTAGAATATTCTCTCCATTTGTGCTTTTTCCAGCATTGACTAGACATATTCACATCACTATTTTGAAAAATAGCAAGTGACACTTTTCCTCCCTATTACATCAGCCAAAGTCGGGGAGTCCCAGGAGATTCTTATTAAAAATCACTAACTTATGATATGACTGCGGGGGCCGCAACCCTATTCGATTTGCAAACTTAATTTTGTCATTTTTCAAGGCCACGTGGACTTATTCCTTCCAAGAAAAATATTAAATGCATGTGCCGTCAGCTCTCTGCTCTGCAGCATGTGCCATCTGTTAAGTATGGAGCCTGATTTACCCTTGTAATTTTCTGTGGTAAAAGCGCACATTTGTAAGGCCCCCATTATGAGGAGAAGCCATCGTGCGTGAAGGAAAATCACTCACCGGAAACCAAAATTTTCACGGACAAGAATCAGGGGCAACTTTTTAAAGGCCTCGGGGGCGGAGGCCCCTGAGATTTTTTTTTTTCGCCAGAATATTATGACCGGACGGCGGCCGGAAAGTGGTCGGAAAACAACCGATCGGTTGGCCGGTGGCCGGTAGTCAATGGCCGGTGGCCGGTGGTCGGAAGTCAATGGCCGGTGGCCGAATTCAAAAGCGGACTTGTCTTCTCAAGGGCGGCCACACATGGGCGGATTGGAAGGTCCGATTTGGACTTATTCGCACAAGGGAGCCACACATGGCTGTCTCTCATAAGAGAGGGCAATCCTTTTGGCCTATAAAAGGAGGCCATTTCTACACACATTTCATAGTGTGAAGTTGATGCAACAAGGTGAGTGTGAGGTGGTGAGAGTGAAGCAGGGCGGGAGCTCCATTAAGGGTATAATCCCTTTGTAAACTACTTCTTGTTTTGAAGTACTAAAGCCATTGAGTGGCTGCTTTCTCGTGGATGTAGCCCACATTGGGTGAACCACGTATATCGTGTGTACTCTCTCTCTCTCTCTCTCTACTCTATAATCTCGTGTATATAAATCTGTCTCTCTCCATTAAGTAATCTACTCAATTATCTATTTAGCTACGTCTTATTTCCTAACAACTGGTATCAGAGCAAGGTTTGCTCGTAGCTAAATTATCTCAAGGAAAGGATTCCTTGAATTGAGTGGGAGTTATGGCGGAGGAAGGGAAGCTCAAGATTGAGAAGTTCAACGGCAAAAACTACCAACATTGGAAGATGCAGATTGAAGACTATCTCTACCAGAAGGACCTCTATTTGCCACTAGGCGGTCTTGCAAAGAAGCCCGCAACAATGGCAGATGAAGCATGGATTGTCCTTGATCGAAAGGCACTGGGAACAATCCGGTTAAGCTTGGCGTCAACGGTGGCCTTCAATGTTTCGGAGATGAAGACCACGGAGGACTTGATGAAGTCACTTGACGACTTCTACGAGAAACCATCGGCATCCAATAAGGTATTTCTTATGAAGCGCTTGTTCAATCTAAAGATGACAGAGAATGGTTCAGTTGCAGAACACCTAAATGACTTTAACACAAACATAAGTCAACTTCGATCAGTGAAAATCAATTTCGATGACGAAGTGAGAGCTCTCCTTATACTATCATCTCTACCGGATAGTTGGGACATCCTTGTGATGGCTGTAAGTAATTCTATCTCTGGCACAAATACTCTTAAGTTTGATGATGTTGTGGGTGTTCTCCTAAGCGAGGAAATGCGAAGGAGAAGCACAGGAGAATCATCAAGTGCTGCACTATCAGTGGAAACAAGAGGAGGGCTTAAGGAGAGGTTCAAAAACCAAAAGGGGCGTGATCGCTCAAGGCGGAGCAAGTCACGCACAAAGTCAGTTCTTGAATGTTGGAACTGCGGCAAGAAGGGCCACGTCAAGAAGGATTGATGGTCCAAGAAGAAGAAGGAGACAGAGTCTCAAGACAACAAGCCAACATCGGAGGCCAATGTGGCAGGTAAAGTAGAGCAAGATGCTCTAATTCTCTCATTAGACAATGTGTCTAATTCTTGGATAGTAGATTCCGGGGCTTCATTCCATGCGACACCACACAAGCAACATTTCCAAGACTACACCAAAGGTAATTTTGGGTATGTATACTTGGGAGATGATGAAGCTTGTGAGATTGTCGGCAAAGGTACAGTTTCTGTCAAAACTGCTAACGGAAATGAATGGAAGCTTAAAGATGTTAGGCATGTTCCTTCTCTTCGCAAAAATTTGATCTCTACAGGACAATTGGACGATGAAGGTCACAACATTGCATTCGGAAACAAACGGTGGAAGATCTCAAAGGGATCTTTGGTGGTTGCCAAGGGAGAAAAAGTCGGTACACTTTACTTGTGTACTGTTAGCACGCAACCTTCATCTTGTGCAGCAACTACAGAAGTTGACAGTGGGGTGTGGCACTACCGACTTGGGCATATGAGTGCCAAAGGAATGCAAATCCTTCAAACAAAGAAGCTTCTACCAGGTTTGAAAGAAGTGGACTTAGAGTTCTGTGAAGATTGTGTTTATGGTAAACAAAAGAGGGTAAAATTTCAAAAATCGGGAAATGAAAGAAAAAATAAAAAACTTGAGTTGGTTCATTCTGATGTTTGGGGTCCTGCAAGTACACCATCACTTGGTGGCTCATTGTACTATGTAACATTCATAGACGATGCGACTAGAAAAACATGGGTTTATGTCATGAAGAATAAATCCGATGTATTTTCCATATTTCAAAGGTGGAAAGCCTTTGTGGAGAATGAAACAGGTACCAAGGTTAAATGCCTCAGATCCGACAATGGAGGCGAATATTGCAGCCAAGCTTTTGAAAGCTTTTGTGCTAGCAATGGCATTCGAAGGCAAAGGACAACCCCAAGGACACCTCAACAAAATGGGATTTCGCAAAGGATGAACAGGACAATCATGGAACGAGCCTCAAGCATGCGGCTACATGCAGGCCTACCGCTTGAGCTTTGGGTGGAAGCTGTAAGTACGTCTGTGTACTTAATCAATCGGTCACCCTCAACGGCATTGGATGGGGGAGTTCCAGAAGAGGCATGGACAGGTAAACCGGTGAATTATGCATTTCTCAAAGTGTTTGGGTGTGAGGCTTTCATGCACATAGATAGAAGCCTAAGATCAAAGTTAGATGCAAAGTCCAAAAAGTGTTTCTTCATTGGCTATGGAGAAGGAGACTTTGGGTATCGCCTATGGAATCCTGAAGATGGTAAAATCTTAAGGAGTAGGGATGTAATTTTTAACGAACAAAATATGTACAAAGATTACTTGGAAAGAAAACAAACAA
This sequence comes from Adiantum capillus-veneris, assembly GCF_014529385.1. Lineage (NCBI taxonomy): Eukaryota > Viridiplantae > Streptophyta > Polypodiopsida > Polypodiales > Pteridaceae > Adiantum > Adiantum capillus-veneris. The sequence continues at coordinate 39,887,219 of NC_140945.1, read as the reverse complement.
AAGAAACAGGTGATGAGTACATGGAGCTTGAGGACGGTGAAGACTCAAGGACTGCAAACGGTGACAATGTGCAACAACGTCAACCAAATGACGAGCCTCAACCTATTCCCCGAAGATCTACAAGAGCAAGTAGACCTCCAGAAAGGTTTGTTCCTTCCTTCAACCATCTCTTGATCTCAGATTCTGGAGAGCCGGAATCATATGAAGAAGCTATGCAACATGAATCCAAAGAAGAATGGACGAAGAGCATGCAAGTGGAGATGGACTCACTACATCGCAACCAAACATGGGAGTTGGTTGAGTTGCCTAAAGGTAAGCGGGCACTTCAAAACAAATGGGTGTACAAGCTCAAGGAAGAAGAAGGTGGGAAGAAAAGGTACAAGTCTAAGCTTGTGGTAAAAGGTTTTTCTCAAAAGAAAGGTATTGACTTCAATGAAATATTTTCTCCTGTTGTAAAAATGAACTCAATTAGGCTTGTCTTAAGCCTTGTGGCTGCTCATGATCTAAATCTCGAGCAAATGGATGTAAATACGGCATTCCCTCACGGTGACTTAGAGGAGGAAATCTACATGCTTCAACCAAAGGGGTATGAAGTAAAAGGTAAGGAGAAAATGGTTTGCAGATTAAAGAAGAGCTTGTATGGTTTAAAGCAAGCATCAAGACAATGGTACTTGAAGTTTGATCGATGGATGTTGGATCATGGATTCACAAGATGCAACTCGGATCACTGCGTCTACACGGAGAATTTGGGAGCTGGGAAATTCATCATCCTAATGTTGTATGCTGATGACATGTTGATTGCAAGTGCTAACATGCAGGACATCAAAGACCTAAAAGAGGAGCTGTCCAAATCTTTTTCAATGAAAGATTTAGGTGCTGCAAAGAGGATACTTGGTATGAAAATATCAAGGGACAGGACGAAGAAGACAATAAAGCTATCTCAAGAAGATTACATTAAGAAGGTACTAGAAAGGTTTGCAATGCAAAATGCAAAACCAGTTTCTACACCTTTGGCTGGTCATTTTAAACTAACGAAGGATATGTGTCCAAAGACACAAGAGGAGATAGCCTATATGTCTAAAGTTCCATATGCTGCAGCAGTAGGTTCTCTAATGTATTCTATGGTCTGGACAAGGCCAAACATTGCACATGCAGTGGGAGTTGTGAGTAGGTTCATGGACAACCCAGGTAAAGAGCATTGGCAAGCTGTGAAGTGGATACTTAGGTATCTAAAAGGGACAACAAAAAATGCTTTGTATTTTGGAGGAACTGATATTTTTCTAGAAGGGTATGCTGATGCAGATATGGCAGGTGACAAAGATACTCGAAGGAGCACTACTGGCTATGTGTTCACGGTTGGAGGGACAGCAGTAAGCTGGGCTTCAAAGCTGCAAAAAGTGGTTTCACTTTCTACCACGGAAGCAGAGTATGTAGCAATGACGGAGGCAAGCAAAGAAATTCTGTGGCTTCACAGATTCTTAGAAGAGCTTGGATTCAAACAAGACAATTGTGTCTTGTACAGTGATAGCCAAAGCGCTATCCATCTTGCGAAGAACTCAGCCTTTCATTCAAGGACAAAGCACATTGAGGTGAGATATCACTTCATACGCACTCTTTTGGAAGAGGGACAACTAAAGCTAGGAAAGGTGCATACAAGTGAAAATCCTGCAGACATGTTTACAAAGGTGGTCAACAAAGAGAAGTTGAGCTTTTGCTCATCTTCAATCGGCATTCAAGGATAAGAAGCCAGAATGGAAAGCAGTCACAGGTTTGGTTTGGAGATCAGTCTCCAAGTGGGAGATTGTTAAGTATGGAGCCTGATTTACCCTTGTAATTTTCTGTGGTAAAAGCGCACATTTGTAAGGCCCCCATTATGAGGAGAAGCCATCGTGCGTGAAGGAAAATCACTCACCGGAAACCAAAATTTTAACGGACAAGAATCAGGGGCAACTTTTTAAAGGCCGCCCCCGAGATTTTTTTTTCGCCGGAATATTATGACCGGACGGCGGCCGGAAAGTGGTCGGAAAACAACCGGTCGGTTGGCCGGTGGCCGGTAATCAATGGCCGATGGCCGGTGGTCGGAAGTCAATGGCCGGTGGCCGGTGGTCGGAAGTCAATGGCCGGTGGCCGGTGGCCGAATTCAAAAGCGGACTTGTCTTCTCAAGGGCGGCCACACATGGGCGGATTGGAAGGTCCGATTTGGACTTATTCGCACAAGGGCGGCTACACATGGCTGTCTCTCATAAGAGAGGGCAATCCTTTTGGCCTATAAAAGGAGGCCATTTCTACACACATTTCATAGTGTGAAGTTGATGCAACAAGGTGAGTGTGAGGTGGTGAGAGTGAAGCAAGGCGGGAGCTCCATTAAGGGTATAATCCCTTTGTAAACTACTTCTTGTTTTGAAGTACTAAAGCCATTGAGTGGCTGCTTTCTCATGGACGTAGCCCACATTGGGTGAACCACGTATATCGTGTGTACTCTCTCTCTCTCTCTCTACTCTATAATCTCGTGTATATAAATCTGTCTCTCTCCATTAAGTAATCTACTCAATTATCTATTTAGCTACGTCTTATTTCCTAACACCATCAACAGGGCTGCATAATCCATAGCTCTCTAACTCTCTAAATTGCACTGCTCCATAGCTCTCTCGATTGTGTTGCATGTTCCATAGCTCTCTAACCTGCGCTACATGGGCTCTAGTGACAATACCTCAGGAGTTCTTGAGTGATCTTTTCCTTTGATGTCATAATAATTTTTGCACCAATATTCAGTAATGCACGTATCTGAAAGTGCACCCTTCACTCGATCATCTTATGGAAATGAATTTACAGTAGTTCTAATTAATTTTGTTGTAGTACGCATTTTCTTCAAACACAATTATTCAATCTGCGCAAGAGAATAATCATCGCGCATGCAACAACAGAGAGCTGACGCCGCGTGCATTTAATATTTTGCTTGGAAGGAATAACTCCACGTGGCATTGAAAAACGACAAAATTAAGTTTGCAAGTCAAATAGGGCAGTGGCCCGGCAGCCATATCATAAGTTAGTGCTTTTTAATAAGTATCTCCTAGGACTGGTTGGCTTTGGTTGATGTAATTGTGAGGAAAAGTGTCACTTGCTATTTTTCACCCACCTATGCACATACTAGCTCTATTTTTCACCCACCTATGCACATACTAGCTCTATATTTTTAAAAACCCAATTACTTATGGGGATACCTCCCGAGATTCCCTCCAACCCCAATGTCCCTCCAAGCGATCACCCCGTCATGTAATGTTCAATACTACAGACCTTGGCTGCCATCCTGCACGCCGAATGGTGCATGCACCCTCAATCTCTCCTCCTGTAGCTCCCTTGCCTTGCGCCTCTTGCACGCCTTGCCAGCCATGCCTCCCCCCTTTCCACGTCAAGTTCTTACCTCCGAGCCCTTCCCAATCTAGAGAGAGAGACTTGCGCACAGAAACCCCTTCCTGCCTCCCCCCTCCACATGCAGTGGTAGCGTCGGCAACTCTAGCACGGAGAGAGAGAGAGAGAGAGAGAGAGAGAGAGAGAGAGAGAGAGAGAGAGAGAGAGAGAGAGAGATGTCTCTCTCTCTTTCTCTCTCTCTAGAAGCTTGTCGAAGCCTCTAAAGGGCGGTAGGCGATAGCTCTTTGAGGCTCCTAAGTCATGAATGAGCATTGATCTGACTGTTCTGCAGACCAGGGGCACAAGCAGCTCGTCCTCTCTTTGTGTGACTATGTGTGTGGTGTCTACGGAGGAGGTGTACCAATAGGGTGAGCTCTTGTGAGCACGCCTCTCTTTCTCTCCCTCTATCTCTCTCTCGAGGAAGGTTGACGAGTCTCTGCAGGGCAGCCAAGAGGCTCGTGCACGGAAGGGGTCTCTCCCTCTCTCTCTCTCTCTCTCTCTCTCTCTCTCTCTCTCTCTCTCTCTCTCTCTCTCTCTCTCTCTCTCTCTCTCTCAATGCTAGAGTTGCAAGCGGCTACCACTGCAAGTGGAGGGGGGAGGCAGGCGGGGGTTTCTCTATGAAAGTCTCTCTCTGTAGATTGGGGAGGGCTCAAAGGTCAGAACCTGACGTGGAAAGGGGGGAGGCATGGTTGGCACGGTTGGCAAGAGGCACGAGGCAAGGGAGCTGCATGAGGGGAGGTTGAAGGTGCATGCTTCGTCGGTGTGCAGGATGACTTCCATGGCTTGTTGTACTGAACATTACATGACGGGCGACGGGTTGAAGGGCCATAGGGGGATGGAGGGAATCTCGGGAGGTATCCCCATAAGTAATTGGGTTTTTTTAATATAGAGCTAGTATGTGAGTAGGTGCGTGACAAATATCAAGTGACACTTTTCCTCCAATTACATCAGCCAAAGCCGAGGAGTCCTAGGAGATTCTTATTAAAAAACACTAACTTAGGATATAGCTACCGGGCCACCGTCCTATTCGATTTGCAAACTTATTTTTGTCGTTTTTCAATGCCACGTGGAGTTATTCCTTCCAAGCAAAATATTAAATGCATGCACCGTTAGCTCTCTGTTGAAGCATGCACGATATGATTATTCCCTTGCACGGATTGAATGATTGTGTTTATAGAAAATGCGTACGACAACAAAATTAAATAGAACCATTGTAAATTCATTTCCACAAGATGATCGAATGAAGAGTGCACTTTTAGATACGTGCACTACCTAATATTGGTGCAAAAACTGTTGAGACATCAAAAGAAAAAATCACCTACCTATATCAAGAACTCCTGAGGTATTGTCACTAGAGCGCATGTAGTGCAGGTCAGAGAGCTATGGAACATGCAGCGCAATCCAGACAGTTATGGAGTAGCACAATTTAGAGATTTAGAGAGCTATGAAGCATGCAGCCCAGACGGCGCATGCATTTAATATTTTTCTTGGAAGGAATAACTCCACATAGCATTGACAAACAACAAAATTAAGTTTGTAAATTGAATAGGGTAGCGGCCCTGGCAGTCATATCATAAGTTATTGCTTTTTAATAAGAATCTCCTGGGACTCCTTGGCATTAGGTGATCTAATTGGGGAAAAAAGTGTCACTTGCTATTTTTCAAAATAGTGAGGTGAGTATGTCTAGTCAATTCTGGAAAAAGCACAAATGGAGAGAATCTTTTAAAAATGCTTAGGTTTCCTAGGACAAGAAAATACCCGTCTTCTTCTTCTTTTTCTCTCTCAGTGTGACACGTCTCTCTGTTTCTCTCTCTCTTTGCGACACCCGGTGGAGCTCAGCCCATCGACAGATGCCTCTCTCTCTCTCTCTCTCTCTCTCTCTCTCTCTCTCTCTCTCTCTCTCTCTCTCACACACACACACACACACACACACACAGAGGAAGCATGTCGAAGCCTCTGAAGGGCGGTAGGCGAGAGCTCTTAGAGGCTCTTAAGCCACGAACGAGCACTAGTCTGCAGAGGGGACAAGGGGCACCAGCAGCTCTCCCTCTCTTTGTGTGTCTGTGTGTGTGTTTGGTCTGTAGACGAGGTGTACCCGTAGGGTCAGCTTTGGCGAGCCCGTCTCTCTTTCTCTCTCTCTCTCTGTCTCTCTCTCGAGCAAGGTTGACGGGTCTCTGCAGGGAAGCCAAGGGGCTCTCTCTCTCTCTCTCTCTCTCTCTCTCTCTCTCTCTCTCTCTCTCTCTCTCTCTCTCTCTCTCTCTCTCTCTCTCTCTCTCTCTCTCTCTCTCTCTCTCTCTCTCTCTCTCTCTCCGTGCTAGAGCTGCAAGAGTCTACCACTACAGGTAGAGGGGGGAGACAGGCAGGGGTTTCTGCATGCAAGTCTCCCTCTTTGGATTGGGGAGGGCTCGGAGGTCAGAACCTGACGTGGAAAGGGGAGGGGCATGGCTGGCAGGAGGTGCAAGGCGACGGAGCTGCACGAGGGGAGGTCGAGGGTGCATGCACTGTGCGGTGTGTAGGATGGCAGCCACGCTCTGTTGTACTGAACATTACATGATGGTGGAGGGCCATACGGGGATGGAGGGAATCTTAGGAGGTATCCCCATAAGTAATTGGGTTTTTTTAATATAGAGCTAGTATGTGCATAGGTGGGTGAAAAATAGCAAGTGACACTTTTCCTACCAATTACATCAGCCAAAGTTGGGGAGCCCCAAGAGATACTTATTAAAAAGCACTAACTTATGATATGGCTGTTGATTCGGTGCCCTATTCAATTTTCAAACTTAATTTTATCATTTTTCAATGCCATGTGGAGTTATTCCTTCCAAGAAAAATATTAAATGCATGTGCCGTCAGCTCTCCTGGGACTCCTCGGCTTTCGCTGATGTAATTGGGAGGAAAAGTGTCACTTACTCTTTTTTAAAATAGTGAGGTGAGTATGTCTGGTCAATGCTGGAAAAAGCATAAATGGAGAGAATCTTTTAAAAATGCTTAGGTTTCATAGGACATGAAAATACTCCTCTTCTTCTTATTTTTCTCTCTCTCTGTGCGACACGTCTCTCTATTTCTCTCTCTGCAACACTTGGTGGAGCTCAGCCCATTGACAAATCTCTCTCTCTCTCTCTCTCTCTCTCTCTCTCTCTCTCTCTCTCAATAAAGCTTTTGACATGGTACCACAAGGAAATATTTGGAGACGTATGCAAAGCCTTCAAGTGCCGATAGAATTTATGCATGGAGTCTTTCGCGTCTACCAAAAAGTGATATGTTGACCACGTATGGGAGATGGAATTTCAAATTTTTTTGGAAGCACCATTGGTGTCAAACAAGGATGCCCACTTTCCCCAACCCTCTTTGGGCTACGCATTGATGAATTGGAGTGCATGGTTCTTGATTTTATGCAACAAGAAGGCATAGAAGAGGTTAAGATCGGAAATGCGGTGATCATGCTTTTGCTTTATGCCGATGATGTAGTGCTCTTGGCACATACCTTAGAAGATGTAAAAAAGCTTATGAGTGTCTTGGAACGCTTTTGCCTACATAGCGGGCTGATCGTGTATGGATCCAAAATCAAGGTTATGCTTGTAAAGACCCTCAATGATGAAAATCCATGCATTGTATATAACAATGAGCAACTTGAAGTGGTAGTTAGCTTCAAGTACCTTGGCCTTGAGATTCCATCCAATCATAGATGGAAGAATTGCGCAATGCGTCGCTTGGAAGCCGGAAAGAGGGCTTATTATGCATTTGAGAACATGTGCAATGCAGGAGAGATCAAGTGTTGGGCTCTCAAAAAGTACCTCTTTGACACATTGGTGACACCGGTGCTTCTTTATGGAGTGGAGGTGTGGGGTGGTAGCGTCGGGAAATCTACTTGGAAAGAGTTTGAGAATGTCCAAAAGCGTTTTCTCACCAACTTTTTCCAAGTCAAGACACAAACACCCTACATGCTCTTACTTCTTGAGTCCGGATCGCTTCCCATTGAGGTCTTGGGCATGCAAAGGGTTGTGAAGTACATGCTTAAGACACAACGTAGCCCTTTGTATCGACTTCCTAGAATCGCATATTAAGCAAGTCAAAAGGTCCAAAAGACATGCAAGAGCAAATATTAAGTTCGGGTTTGGAAGATGGGATGCATGTCACTTGGTCAAGGATGTGTCGATCGACTCCCAAGTTAAGGAGGCCTTCTTACAACACCAATGTATCACAGCTTGGGAGAAACCCGGAGGTTCTCGCTTCAGCCATTACACCACACAGATTGCCCCAAACTACAAATCTCTCTTCTTCTCCGAGCGCGGTAACCGAACCCATCCCTACATCCTTGAGCCCATCCCACTGAGTGCGATCCGCACCATTGCCTCCATTCGTCTTAGCTCGCATTCTCTATGCTACGAGACAGGACGTTGGGGCACTGGCGAGGAGTCTCATCGACTTTGCACCTTATGTCCTCGTCAAGTGCGAGAGAGTGAGTACCACACACTACTTGACTGCTCAGATTTTGACCACATTAGGTCCTCTTTTCCCCATATATTCAGCCATGAGCTCTCCCTACATACCTTCCTCTCCCAACCACGATGTGGACGCTCTATTGCGACGCTCATTTCAGCCATTTTTTAGCATCGAAACTCACTTATGACCTCCACTCACACCATGTGACATGTTCATATGGTCCCATAGGTCATATTTGACCTCCGAGGACGATAATAGAACTCTCTCTCTCTCTCTCTCTCTCTCTCTCTCTCTCTCTCTCTCTCTCTCTCTCTCTCTCTCTCTCTCTCTCTCTCTCTCTCTCTAGAAGCCTGTCAAAGCCTCTGAAGGGCAGTAGGCAACAGCTCCTTAAGGCTCCTAAGCCACGAACGCGCACTAATTTGCAAAGGAGTGGCACGAGCCGGTCGCCCTTTTTTATGTGTCTTTGTGTATGTGTGGTCTTTGGACGAGGTGTACCCGTAGGGTTAGCTCTGGCAAGCCCCTCTCTCTTTCTATCTCTCTGTCTCTCTCTCTCAAAATGGTGATGGGTCTTTGCGCAACAGCCAAGGGGCTCGTGCACAGAGGCTCTCTCTCTCTCTCTCTCTCTCTCTCTCTCTCTCTCTCTCTCTCTCTCTCTCTCTCTCTCTCTCTCTCTCTCTCTCTCTCTCTCTCTCTCTCTCTCTCTCTCTCTCTCTGTGTGTGTGCTAGAGTTGTAGGCGACTACCAGTGCAGGTGCAGGGGATAGGCAGGCGAGGGTTTCTACGTGCAAGTCTCTCTCTCTGCTTTGGGGAGAGCTCGGAGGTCAAAAACTGACATGGAAAGGGGAGAGGCATGGCAAGCAGGGCTGGCGGGAGGCACAAGGCAAGGGAGTTGCACGGGGGAAGGTTGGGGGCGCATGCGCCATGCGGTGTGCGGGATGGCAGCCAGGGCTTGTTGTACTAAACATTACATGACGGGCGACGGGTTGGAGGGCCATAGGGGATGGAGGGAATCTCGGGAGGTATCCCCATAAGTAATTGGTTTTTTTTTTAATAGAGCTAGTATGTGAGTAGGTGGGTGTGAAGAATAGCAAGTGACACGTTTTCTCCCAATTACATCATCCAAAGCTGGGGAGTCCTAGGAGATACTTATTAAAAAGTAATAATTTATGATATGGTTGTCGAGCGACTACCCTTTTTTATTTGCAAACTTAATTTTGTGGTTTTTCAATGCCACGTGGAGTTATTCCTTCCAAGCAAAATATTAAATGCATGCTTCGTCAGTTCTCTGCTACTGCATGCGCGATATGATTATTCTCTTGCACAGATTGAATGATTGTGTTTGAAGAAAATGTGTACTACAACAAAATTAATTAGAACCATCATTTAGCCCAGTGACTAGCTAATTGAGGGTTTTTTAGGAGATATGGAAAAAGTCCCCTAAATCACACATGTCTGTGTACAGTGAAAGGGTGAGGATAACCACAGTGTTTGAGTGATTTGATAGGGTGAGGTAGCTCACTATGGCAATTTTGAATAGCCAAAAAATGGCTATCATTAGCCCTCCCCCAGAATGATGGTATATTCATGTACCATCATAAAGCATCAAACCAAAGAGAGTGCTTCTGAGTCCTTGACAAGATTTTCATTGTTTGGCCCCTTGGCATTTTGGCTTGAGTTACACCCATACTTCATGCAACAAAACTTACATGAGATGGTTGCCTTTTGACAGATCTTTGGTAGATCCTTTGGTAGAAGGAAACTCAAATAAGGCTTTAGCCTATACCCATTTACCTTCTTGGAGTGCTCTTTACCATTCAAGTCCATAAGCTGATAGTAACTTGAATTGAAAGCCTTCTTGACTATGTATGGCCCCTGCCATCTAGTTTCAAACTTGGCATCAAAACGATTATCGAGTCGATTTTCATACCTTAGCACAAGATCTCCTTCATTGATACCTTTTTCATTAAGTTTCTTGTCAAGCTTCTCCTTTGCTTGTGTAGCTTTCCTCTTGTAGCACTCATAGGCTGCTTCTCTTTTACACTCAAGCTCCACTAATGTAAGAAGTTGATCCATCCATACCTCTTGATCATCTTGTGCACCTCTACTATGAAGCCGCATCCTTGGGATGTTGAGCTCGATTGGCTGTAAAGCCTCTTGACCATAGACCAAGTGAAATGGTGCGAACTCCGTGGCGTCCCTATATGTGGTTTGATATGCCCACAAGGCACCATCCAAGAAGTCATCCCACAACTTTGTCTTGTTTTTCACCATCTTCCTAAGATGCCTGCAATGACACCATTAGTCTTCGCCACCAAACCATTTGATTGTGGATAGTAGGGTGTGCTATGACGATGTAAAATGTGAAGCTCTTCACAAACTTCCGTGAGTAAACCCTTCGTGAACCCTGGACCATTATCAGAAACAATCTCCAAAGGTATGCTAAATTTGCAACAAATATTAGTGTTGACAAACCTGCTCACTGTTTTTCCATTTACCCTTGCCACATTTTGAGCCTCTACCCACCTAGTCATGTAATCTACAGCCATTAGAATGTAGAGTTTACCATTTTTTGTTCTCGGTAGAGGACCCATAGCATCAATGCCCCACTTTTCAAAGGGTCCATTTGCAAGCACGATTTGCCTTGGACCATGTACTAATCTTCTATTTCCAATTACGTGACAATTGTGACATCTTTTAACCAATTTTCGACATCCACAAGAAGGCTTGGCCAAACATACCCCGCAAGAAAAATCTTCTTCACAGCAGTTAACTCTTGGGCAAAATGACCACCACATACTTCTTCATCCAAACCTTTTTGAATGCTTAGAATTTCCTTGATAGTTGGTACTCTTCTGCACACTTGATCCTTCCCTCTTTGATAGAGGGATCCTTCTAAGAAGATAGAAACTTGCCTTCTTAATGAGTCTCCTCTTCTTCTGAGCTTTTGCGAAGTCTTGTGGAAACTCGCCTTCTAGAATGTAGCTCACAATGGGAATGAAGGATTCAATTCCTTGGTACCTTGGCTGCTTTACCATTGTTGCCACCATGATAATATGCACTTCTTTGTTAACACATGCAACAGCTTTTTGGGCAAGTAAATCAGCATCTTCATTCTATTTTCTAGGAATATGATATAGTTGCACTTCTTCAAATCGATTAAACAACCTACGAATGGCATGAACTTTTCTCCTTACGCTTTCATTCTTGCATGCCCAAATGCCTAAAATCTACTTCACAATAAGAAGTGCATCCCCTTTTACCATGAGACGTTGTATACCTTGGCCAATGCACATCTTTAAACCATGAAGTAGTGTGTTGTATTCTGATTCATTGTTGATAGTTGAACCTGGTAGATTGACCTTCTCTTTTAGGACCACCTCTCGACTTGGGTTGAGCAACACTAGCCCTCCCCCTGTTTTTCCTATGGCTCATCAAAAAGCTCCATTAAAGAACAAGGTAAAAGCATTAGGAATATTTTTACGTGGTGGCAATGGTAGGTTTTTACTTCAAGCACCTTAATCTCCTTCTCATGTACCCCCTATAAGTGAGAATCTCTGTCAATCGTGCACGCACACTATCTTCTACCTTGAAAGAGTATTGGAACTCTTGCAACTCCATAATCCACTTTGAGATCCTAGTACTGAGATTCATTTGAGATGACACCCAAGGGAACAAATTTTTTACTGTGAGAATTACAAAAGGTTTTGGTAGCAAGTAGGATCTAAACTTCCTCACTCCAAACTTGAGAGAAAGTATCATGAGTTCTGCCTCCGTATGGCCTCTCTCCAAAACATTCATGACCCTACTAGCAAAGTAGATGGGTCGCATCATGATTCTTTGGGGATTTATTGTAATAAAACTACACCAATTTTTTCCTTCCCAACACTAGAGCTAACAAACAATGTGTACTCTCAACAAGGAGACATGAGTGTTGGTAGCTCTGACAAAATTACTTTAATGTTACAAAAGTACTCTTCAAGCTCACCATACCATAAAAATTCTACTTGTTATGTCAACTTTTGCAAAGGGTGAAGTAACTCTGAAGCTAAGTGAATGCAGCGTGACATATACTTCACCTTTTGAATGAATGAGATGACCTCCTTAAGACACTTGGGTGATGGTAACTCAATATGAGCCTTTGCCTTTGAAGGATCCACTTCAATGCCTTTGTAAGAAACTTTATGACCAAGCAATATTACTTCATCCTCACCTATGTGGCACTTGTCGGGGTTGAGTTGACCTCCCATGTCGTAGAGTTTCTTCAAACCCTCTTCTACCTTTTGCAGATGTAATGTTTTTGAGCTATAAATGCACTTTAGGAACTCTGCACCATCACCAAGGTTAGCAACATTTCTCACCCATACAACCCAAAGACGTAGAAACTTCTGTTTATACATGTAGTAGTCATCTAAATCTTTTTGCTTGTGAGAAACGATATCTTGCCATAACTTTTGAGTGTTTTGGGGGTCAAAGAAGTATCTCTTGAAATGATCAATGACTTTGTTATAGTTTTCCTTAACCTCTTGAGATGGAGAGTCAAACCAAGTGCTACCATCCTTCCTCAGAACTACCTCAAACATTTCTAAGCGTTCCTCATCTCCTATCACTCTTTTTATGCAACAATCCATTTTTTGACATTTGGCGTTGGGCCTTCATTGAATCAATTTCAAAGTGACAACATGTTTTCTTCTTTATTGAAGATTTACACAATAATGTTTTCTAAATTGCAATCTATTCTACAACAAAATAAAAATATGCACATCAAATGATCTATGATAGTCAACAAGAGGCACGATGATAGGGTTTGGTGACGCAAGAATTTTTCCTACTCGTTGAGCACCATACATGAAGACCATACATTGCTAAAAATGGATCTTTCTATCAACATTTATTCTAATGTGTGGAGTAAAATGGAAGGGGGAAAACCTCTATTCATGGGTCATTATTCATGGTTTATGCATGACCTAATGCTTAAAACAAAACAAAAATATAGACGTCCAAACTAAGGTCGTACCTAATGAAACGCAAAACAAAAGGATTTACCAAAGCGTTTATCTCATCCAACCTAAGAGGACCTAAAATTCTACGAATTACATGTTGCAATTGCAACTTAGAACTAACAATTACGTGTACCTTTTTCCTTGCAATGGAAATGAAAGGATCGTACAAATTCTCGTGATTCATGCAAACTACTTGATTGTACTAAAGGTTGAACCTACACAAAAACATACACAAGCCGTTCTCAGTGGGGGCACCAAAATTGAGGCAGCCCGAGGTGGGCAACAAGAGAGGCAACCTCTTAACACCCCTCAAAGCTCCCATGCTGCTCAATTGGGGTTGAGGCAAACACAAGCAAAAAACCACAACAACAAACCCACAGCCAGACAAGTGAAGGGGCACCACCTAGTTATAGAGTGAACTAGGATGCAAAAGAGGAGAATCCTTTAGCAATACAAGCGAGAAGGAAGGGTACACTATCACTAATATCAATGCTACGAATACACACACACACACACACACACAGAGTTTGGACAAGAATTAAGCTTCAATTTAAATGATTAACACAGGTGTATAAACAGCTTGGAGGAGAGTCAAGAGACACAATTATATTTGATGATGTTGCAATCTACACATTATCTTAGGGTTATGGGAACCCTCTCACCATACAACCCTCTTATAATGTTTTCCCAAGCAACAAAACAAACACAAAAGATCTTGAGTCACATACAAGCAAATACTACAAAAGAATCTCAAAATGAAAACGCATCACCTTAAACCAATGAGGTTGCCAAGCGTGAATTGGAGAGACTCCAAAGAGTTTTGAACTGTGGTTACACCCAACTTATTGATTCAATTGATGTGCAAGAGTAGGTACAATTGATTGGAAGTTATGAATCACTCACTCCCTTGCAATGCTACAACTAGCTCAAAGAAGCTTTCCTATACACCACAAGTGATGGTGTATAGAGATCTCACTCTCTCTCCCTATGACTAAGATGGAGAATGGTATGCTCAAAGTAGTGAGCAATAGTGTAGAGATCATGCTATTTACAAAGAGAAAAAAGCTCTATTTATAGGTGAGGAGAGTTCTTATTAGGATTATCTCCTAATATATTTACATATAAAACCATGTTTATGATTATTTTTTTATATTCTTATGAGAGTGGGGCTCTCTTGTCTCTTGAGTCACATGGATGTTGGCTCAACAGGAGAGAATTTTTGAGGTGAAATAGAAAAGATTCTAGAGAGGTGAGTGATTTTTTGTGAGGTTGCGTACTCCAAGGTAGAGTAGAGTGGAGTCTTACCATGCACCGAGCGAGTTTTTCAAAGCAAAGACAAAACCGAGAAAATATTAGTATGCATCTATAAGCATCTGGCTCAACTCTAGCTTTTCAAATTTATTAATTTGCACTCCATGATGCGTTGGTCTTTTGTACGGTGATGTTCAAAATTCTCCATTGTCAAGTACATTGGTTTTTATTTTTCCTTTGCACCTATCTCTAACCATGCCTATAATATATGTATAGATACATATGTTTGCACACACACACACACACATGTGTGTGTATCTAGAGAGAGAGAGAGAGAGAAGGAAAGTGAATCTCTCATGTGGTACAAACAATCCAAGTGACCTTAAAGATTTATCCAACGACTCTTCACCTCAAGACATGCAATTTAAAAGGAGTAGATTTAGAGCAATAAAGGGTAGTTAGGTTGAAGGCCAATCTCTCTTTAGCCAATGAAGCTCGCACGGCTTGCGAGAGAGAGAGAGAGAGAGAGAGAGAGAGAGAGAGAGAGAGAGAGAGAAAGGTCCAACTTGGCTATCCATGCAATAAATTTTAGGGGGGTTCGAACTACCTAGACCTTCATACCCTCAATCGAGGTGGAAAGCCTCCATTGGTTCAAAACAAGGCACTCATTTTTGGGACCCACTAGAGGGGTGCCATTCCCCTCAAAACAGAGGCAACTTTGGTACTTTTTGGTGCAAAATATAGACAAGGGTTTGATCTCTAACCCTCACCTGTAGTTGCGAATCACATAATCACAAGCTTGTATCTCAGTTGTTGCTTTAAAAGTTGACATTTTCTTTTGTACCTAGACATTACAACAATAGTCTAAATGCGAGGATATTGGAAAAAGGAATTTTGATGTTGGGGTGTTGTGGCATGTACAATATAAATGCACGCGTTTTCATGCATGGGGGTAGTGGCGAGATGGATTGCACCATGTGAAGCCTCCTTGGTCACACAATATGAATGCACACATTGAGTCATGCCTGTGAAGCTTGTTGGGGTATAAAGCCCAATGTGGTCGCCCAGGTAAGTGGGCGGGCCGCCACGTATGTACACATGTTCTTTTGTAAAAACCTAATAAGAACTCACTATGCTCTACACATTATAGTAGAGCGAGTTCACCATATCGTCGTGCTCTTCTTCTCGCACTCTCTCTCGCGTCGCACTTCCGCTCGTACTCCTTCAACTGGTATCAAAGCTCAGATCGAGGCTCGGGGCAGCACTGCAGGAGGCTAGAGTCACCAGCTCAGATTGGAGTGAAATTCGACAGGCGAAGACACGGCCCCAAGTCTCATGGGACAGCTCGAAGGGCTTGGTGTTGTCAGAATTTCATTCTGAGGTCATCTCGGTCACCGTTCGGCTTCGACAAATTTCTGTGCAGGCCATTTTCGACTACGTGGTCTCGACGGGTGCAGATCCGACTCTGCAAATTTGGGGTTTTTGGCCTACGACTACAGATGTTGAGGATATCGACACTCCCAGAGTGTTGATTTGTCGCTGTCTACACATCGAAGGACGGCTCACAGTTCTTGGAGGCGTGTCACATACGACACGGGCGCATCTACACACAGACTGTAGACGACATCCACTAGTTGATCAAGTAGCTTGTGTTTGCTGCTTGATATTCCAGATTTCATCTTGACATTGCAGGTACTTCCACATGGGATGTATTGTCAGAGATGATGTATGTCTGTTGAGGGTTTGTTGGCTGTGAGTCACGCATCAAACAACTGCCGCAGCGGTTACAGCATACAGTGGGAAATTTGTGGATGTATGACTTTGTGGGAAGTCTATGTACTGTCAGATTTACTGCAGCCTTTGTTGAGGGTCGAGTGAGGTTTTATTGAGCTGGAGGATTCTCGAATGTTGAGATCCTTTCGGTGATACAGGTCTTGGAGCGATCCCTCGAGCACCCTTAGATAGGCAGCTAGGATGTATTGCTGTGAGTTAGGCAGTTGGGATTGCATCTTTGCTTTACTGCCGCTGACGCATTGTCGCAGTCTATGCTTACAGGATAGTCAGAGATAGTACAGGTGCAGTACAGGTTTACCCACAGCTTATAGTGTTAGAGAGACAGTGGTTTTTTGAGCTGTTTTTTGGTCTGTTTTTAGTACACCAGAGCCATTTTACAAAGGAGACTCTGCCGAAATTTATGCAGAATCTGAAGCTTTCTTGGTTCATTTGACAGGTTGATAGTGGTTCAGAGGTCAGTTTACAAGGGAAACTCTGCCGAATTTTTCCCAAGAAAGTAAACTACTGTGAAGCGTAGCTATGGCTGGATCACAGGACACTGCTCTTTACAATATCAAGAAGCTGGATGGAACCAATTTCCCATTGTGGAAGAAGCAGATTTGGCACGTGTTGGTACAAAAGAAGCAAATAAAACCTATAAAGCTCAAGGGGATAAAACCAGAAGATATGGACGAAGATGAATGGAGCGAAATGGATGAATTAGCACTTTCTACCATTATGCTGACTTTGGCAGAAAGCGTTTACTTCAATGTAGCAGACGAGATGTCGGCTTATCAAGCATGGTTAAAGCTGAGTGATCTTTATGAGAAGCAGAGTGCAGCTTCACAGGTATACTGGCTTAAGAAGCTTGTTGACTTGAAGATGAAAGAAGGGACACCTATGTCCAATCATCTGAATGAATTCAACACAATCTATAGTCAGTTGTCAGCTCAAGATGTCAAGTTTGATGAACCTGTTAGAGCTATGTTCCTGTTGATCACATTGCCAGAAAGTTGGGACACTTTTCGCACAGCTTTGAGTAATTCTGCACCTCCAGATGGTTTGAACATAGCAGGTGTAGAAGGAAGTCTGCTTACTGAAGAAACCAATAGAAAGACAATGGACAAAGGCAAAGGAACAGCCTTAGTTGTCAAGGGAAGGACCAAAGAAACGTACAAAGGTGGAAAGAGGAATTAGTCTCGTAGCAAGTCCCGCAGTGCTAAAGGCAAGAGTGACATAGAATGCTATCATTGTGGCAAGAAGGGTCACATGAAAAGAGACTGCAGAGAATGGAAAGAAGAAAAAGGCAAAGAGAAAGCTGAAGACCATGGTGAGAAGAACAAGTCCTCAGTGAAGATTCAAGAAATAAATGTGACAAACACTGTTGCAGAGGATGACAGTCTAGTGTCAGGAGACATCTACTTCTTGAAGAATACAATGGACTCAGCTCTTCTTACAGCATCTGATTGAAATGCACCGAGTGACTGGATTATAGACTCAGGGGCATCACTTCATGTGTCTCCAAACAAGGAGTGGTTTACTTCTTATGTGACCACTAAAGATCATGTTCGGCTAGGCAATGGGCAAACATGTGAGATCTTAGGTGTTGGAGATGTTCAATTGAAGTTTCAGAATGGCTCTTCTTTCACGCTGAAGAATGTGAGACATGTTCCCACAATTACAAAGAGCTTGATCAGCACAGGTTTACTTGATGATGCTGGCTACGTCACCACTTTTGGACAGAACATGTGGAAGATATCCAAGGGTTCTATGACAATAGCACATGGAGTAAAGTCTGGAGGACTTTACATGATTTATGTATCAAATGTCTCTAAAAATGTAATCAATGTAACCGAGCAGCCGAACGTTTCTTTGTGGCATAGCCGGTTAGGACATATGTCCAAGAAGGGAATGGAAATCTTGTCTCGTTCTTGTTATTTGCCTGGCTTTTCATTTAGTGATTTTGAATTCTGTGAACATTTTCTGTATGGTAAGCAAACACAGCAGCCACATAAGCATAGAAGCAGTAGAAGAGATACACAGTTGACACTTGTTCATAGTGATTTGTGTGGACTTTATGACATTTATAGATGATTACTCGAGGAAAGTATGGGTTTACTTTCTCAAGCACAAGGATGAAGCGTTTAGTGTTTTCAAAACGTTTGTGACACTTGTGGAGAATCAGAGTGGCAAGAAGCTTAAATGCTTACGCACTGACAATGGTGGAGAGTATGTTTCAAAGGCCTTTCAGGACTTTTGTGAGTCAAAAGGTATAAAACGTGAACTTACTACTCCTTACAATCCTCCTCAAAATGGTGTTGCTGAGAGGATGAATAGGACCATACAAGAGAAGGTCAGAAGTATGTTGTCTAATGCACAGTTGCCAAATGGGTTTTGGGCTGAAGCTGTATCAATAGCTGTTCATCTTGTAAATAGATCTCCTAGCAAGGTTTTGCAGAAGGATTCAGTGCCAGAGATGGTATGGTCAGGCAAAATGCCCTCATACAAGCATCTCAGAGTCTTTGGCTGTGAGGCATATACTCACGTTCCAAAGGAATTTAGGAACAAACTTGAGCCAAAGAGTAGAAAGTGCATCTTTCTAGGCTATGGTAATTCTGGTGAGATGGGGTACATACTTTGGGATCCCGAATCCAGAAAGGTTATCCGTTGCAATGATGTTCACTTTAATGAAGCCAAATATCATTCTAAACCAGAGACAGTTGAGGAGATTAGAAGAGTTTTCTTCCAAGAAGATGGACCTGCACGTGCAAGATAAAATGTCAGGGCTCAAGAGGAGCAAGGACAGGATAGATTGGAACCACAGGTTGTGGCTGAGCTTGAGCCACCTATTGTGCGTAGATCTGGACGTGTCATGCGACCTCCTGATAGGTTTGTTCCATCTATGAACTATGTCATGTTGACTGATTGCAATGAGCCTTCATGTTACAAGGAAGCAGTGCAAATGAAGGACTCCAGGAATTGGCCATGCAGTCAGAGATGACAGCTCTGCATAAAAACAAGACATGGAAGCTAGTTAAATTACCACAGGGCAAAAAGGCTCTACCTTGTAAATGGGTTTACAGGTATAAGATCACCCCTCATGATAGTCAGCCAAAGTACAAAGCAAGGCTTGTTGCCAAGGGCTTTAAGCAAGAACAAGGCATTGACTTTGATGAATTCTTCTCTCCGGTGGTCAAGATGACTACATTGAGATGCTTTCTTGCATTGGTTGCCATATTAGATTTGGTGTTGCACCAAATGGATGTCAAGACAGCGTTCTTGCATGGTGATTTAGATGTGGAAATTTACATGCAGCAGCCAGAAGGGTTTGTTGAGAAAGGCAAGGAAGATTGGGTATGCCAGTTGTTAAAGAGTCTTTATGGCTTAAAACAATCACCGAGGGCATGGTACCATAAATTCCACAAGTTTATGCTTTCTCAAGGCTACAAACGTAGTGAGTTCGATCACTGTCTATATACAAAGAAGGCTAAGGATGGTAGTTGGCTGATCCTTATTTTGTATGTGGATGACATGTTGATTGCTGGCAAGCACTTGGAAGAAATTTCAGCTTTGAAGTCAAAGATGGAAAAATCGTTTGACATGAAAGACATGGGTGAGGCAAGTCATATACTTGGTATGCGCATTGAGAGAGACAGATCAAAGAAGTTGATTTGGTTATCTCAAACAAAGTATATTGACAAGGTTTTGCAACGTTTCAATATGGAGAAGGGAAAGGCACTGAGTGTTCCATTGCCACCATATGTGAAACTAAGCAAACAAGATTGTCCTGTGTCTGAGGAAGAACGGGCTGAAATGGATAAGATTCCATATGCATCTGCAGTGGGTAGTTTGATGTATGCAATGATTGCTACTCGCCCAGACATTGCATTTGCAGTGGGAGTAGTAAGTCGATACATGTCAAACCCAGGCAAGAAACATTGGGAGGCAGTGAAAGGAATATTGAGATACCTGAAAGCTACAAAGAGTATGCGTATATGCTATGGGAGTCAGGAGCTAAGTGTAAAGGGTTTTACAGACTCAGATTATGCAGGTGACTTAGACAACCGAAGGTCTACGTTAGGGTATGTCTTTACATTAGATGGTGGAGCAGTATCATGGCGTTCTAGATTACAAGATTGTGTTACTCAGTCTACTACAGAGGCTGAATATGTTGCAGCATCAGAGGCATGCAAAGAATCAATTTGGCTTAATCGACTAGTAACAGACTTGGGAATCAAAGAAGAGATGCCTGTGTTATATTGTGATAGTCAAAGTGCTATACAATTGGCTCGCAATCCAGTTTATCACTCAAAGACAAAGCATGTGGATGTGAAGTATCATTTCATCAGGGAAATGCTCGAGGATAAGCAACTTCAGCTTGTCAAAGTTCACACCACAGAAAATCCTGTTAATCTACTTACAAAAGGACTTCCCTCAGAGAGCTTTGCGTATTTTTGCAAGCAGTTAGGTGTAGGGTAGTACATCACTTCTCTACATCTCTTGTATATTAGCTTGTATAGTAGCTTCTCTCACACTTAAAGTACCACATTGGACTTTAAGTGGGAGGTTGTTGGGGTATAAAGCCCAATGTGGTCGCCCAGGTAAGTGGGCGGGCCACCAAGTATGTACACATGTTCTTTTGTAAAAACCTAATAAGAACTCACTATGCTCTACACATTACAGTAGAGCGAGTTCACCATATCGTCGTGTTCTTCTTCTCGCACTCTCTCTCTCGCGTCACACTTCCGCTCGTACTCCTTCAAAGCTACATAGCTACTTCCCCTAAAAGCAGGCCGCATCCCAATGGGTTTAGAAAATGTGCCCATAAATTTTGGAAATTAGGGAATCTTGCAGACAGTAGTATGCCAAGGTAGGCCAAGATGGCGCAAGAAAAGTTGGGGTGGATGGGTATCTACATGTTAAAGGCAAGGAAAGTTGGGGTGGACGGGCATCTACCCATGAACTTTGGTTACTGTTTCCACTTTCACAAGGTAGTAGTGAGAGTTCTAGAACTACGATAAATTCTTGCCTAAGTGCGACCCCATTATAGTAGGGTGATTATTTCCCCACTATTTCCAATCCCCCTAGGCAGGATCCAGCTCTTCATAAAGTCCTAACTCTGCGTAACTCTCCTTCTAGACATCCGCACCGGCGCGGATGGGTAGAGAGAGTTTTTCCACGTTCAATTTGTATATTAGAGGGTGGGAAAAGGTGGATGACAATATTTGTACGTAGCTTCATAGGGTGCAATCCATCTCCCTCTAGCGATCAACGCCGGTGCGGATGGCTAGAGACAGCCTGAGAGGTTTTTCAAGTTCATGATGCATTCTAGAGGGTGGGTGGAACTGGATGATGATATTGCTATGGGAAACCTCACTATGGGCAACCTCGCAGGGTGCAGCTAAGATCGTGCAGCCATGTCATCTTACAGGAAGTATCGCAAGAAGGGGAATTAGTATCGCAGGCTATAAGCCATGTCATCGTGAAGGGCCTCGTGGAAGGAGCAAGGTATGGGTGCGCCAGAAGGGGTTGGTACCAGCTTGCAGTGGTGTTGAGCCACAGCAGGATCTACAGCACATAAAGAGTGATCCCCAAGGGCTTGTTGAGATTGGCTTCTGGCGCCAGGGAGAGAGGTATTTTGGTAGCCTTGAGCAGATGCAAGTTTGGGTGCACCGAGTGTAGGATGGTGAGGGTCTCCATGAGCTTGACCTGCTTTTTGTTGGATTGTGTCTGGAGAGTCTCTGTTGTTGTCATCAAGCAGATCGCATGGAAGGTGTGGACCACCTTAAAGGACTTGTGTAGATTGTGTCACTTGGACTGGTGCGGTAACTCGAGTAGCAAGGTCATGGTTGCTTGGGAGACCGGTCGCAGTAGGAGCATTATCATCCTCAGCAAGGGGCTAGGAGGGTGGCACAAGAGCTTTGATTTCAACTTCTACGTTATCTGCAAGGTAATTTTCCGCATTGCCACCTGATGGGAAACAGCATCATCGTGCAGTGCTGAGCAAAGCTCATCTAATGAAGCAACAAATGCTTCCATGATGATGTTGTTCGCTTTGACTTCCATAAGTTGACCGGGTTGGCATTGCCTGTAGGGGCAGGGCGGGCTTGGGTGGATTTCACCGTGAGAGGAAGGTCATTTGAGAGAGGGTCCTCAGCGGAGGTGGCAACACCCTGAGCTTAAATGCCAAGAAATTGAGCGGAAGCATGCAAGGATGCGTTGGGGTTGGTCATGCCTGCAACAAGTGTTGCTTGGACGAATTTAACCACAGTGTCAAGGTTAGCAGCAAGAAATGGTTGGGCTCACTGCAGACCCGCCAAGAGAACTATTACTAGGTTCGTTGCGATAGCTGCAGGCATTGTGCAGGTGTTTGCATGGGTGGGCTTCTCACAGAAGTGGGAGGATCTTCTTGTGGCTGCCTCGATATGCTAGTATCAGAATTCGTTAGCAAAAATGCCGTTAGTAAGTAGTAGAGAGGGCTGCAGTGACAATGGAGCACTAGGCTCTGAGAGATGTGCTCAGTAGTTGAGCCTCTTGTACAAGATCAACCTTTGTGTGAGGAAAATGGATTGAGGCTATGGAAGATATCTCTATAGATTCTAGGCTCGTGCTCAAAAGAAACAATACTAAGAGGTACAAATTTTTCCTTCGTACATCAATCATGACTATCAACCTTGGTGACTCTTCTATCAAATCACTGCAATAACCCTACCCCCCCCCCCCCCCCCCCCCCCCCCCTTCGATGACAAGCTATATATGATGGGTTGATGCAAACCTCAATATATACGATGATGTGGATTTTCTTAAAAGAATTCTCACATTGCAATAGAATTCTTCCAAAGTTCCCACCATGATCTATACAACAACTTATTGTACATAAAATCACAATAACTTACGTTAGAGAGAGGGAGAATGAGAGAGACAAAGGAGAATTAAGAAGAAGAAGAAGTGAAGAGAAGGTCAGGCTCCTCTCTACTTAGTCTTGAGATTTGTATTGGTGGCAAGAGCGTTACTTTTTTTAGCATAAGGCTCGTGGTTTAACCCTTGGGTAGAGGTCTAGGATTGAGTAACGTTTTCCTTTCTTGAAATCATCTCAAAATCTTGTTTGACTTTGGGTTTTAAATAGTGTACCTTGCCTTGTCTTGCTCGGTTTAGGGATTGCTTGGAAATTCTTGCTCGAGGTTTGGGATTCCTTAGTACAGTGGGTGTAATTTACAAGAAAGGGTTAGCAGTTAGTGCTAGTAGTTTGTAGTTAGTAGGATGGGGTAAAATTACATGGCATATGCACTCAAGGTGCATTATATGATGTATACAATGATATAAAGTAAGAGAAGGATTAGAATATACGCAATTTGATGGAAACCACAAGATGGAAAGAGAATTTTTCACCTATCTCCTCCAATGAATGAAGCGGTTGTAGGTTCTTGTGACCATGGAAAAGTTGAATTTTCCATGATCATACTCCTCCTTTTGTAGAGGTTGAGTGAGCTTGGTTATTTGCTAATTTTTTCTCTTTTTGTGAAAGGATAAAGAGGCTATGTTAATATGAATTTGCTTCTAGAGAGAGGAATTGAGTTATATGTGTGTAGAGATTATAATTTTTTAGCTATGGAGTAAGGGAGAGATAGAAATGGTGAAGAAGATGAAAGAAACCATGAAAGTTGCAGGTTTGAGTGAGGGATGGAGAGAAATGTGTGTGTGCGTGTGTGTGTGTGTGTGTGTGTGTGTGTGTGTAAAAGTGTGAAGAGAAGTGAGAGAAGACTACGATGACTTGTGAGAAAAAGTGGGTAGACTGGGGTCCACCAGAAAGATGGTAGCTCCAAAAATTAGTGTTTATTGAGCTTGTAAGCTACATTTTGTCTGTTGGTCGCTTCTTCAAATTCCGAACGAAGATAGGCGCCAAAAAATTCACCAAAAGCCTGTCTTTTATGCCTGCAAAGGTCTTTTAGTGGGCCCCTCCTTTGTTGAATTTGCACAATGCATCCAAGAGTGAGCCCCTCCTGTGTCATATCATGATACAAAGCATCCAAGTTATCTTTGCAGATGCATGGAGGAGGATTATTGGTGAATAAAGAAATATATACATGGTGGGACTAGTGTACGGACTATTCATGGATTTTAACTCAATGAGCACATCATATTAGAATAATGAGTACATAATGAAAAAATATGGAAGAATTATGGATATAGAAAAAGATATTGGAATCATATGATATAGTCCATCTTTTGTATTATTTTGGGTGAAGGAGGAAAAAGTATGCAAGTAAATGAAAATTATATAATAAACGTGACTAAGGGAGTAGAAATTGATTTTTAATTTTCACAAGGGTGGGGGTGAAAATGTGGGGGTGATTTGTATCAGGTAAGTATATCTGGTCAATGCTGAAAAAAGCGCAAATGGAGAGAATCTTCAAAAAATGCTTAGGTTTCCTAGGACATGAAAATACTCCTCTTCTTCTTCTTTCTCTCTCTCTGTGCAACACGTCCCTCTGTTTCTCTCCCTCTGCAACACTCGGTGGAGCTCAGCATATCGGCAGATCTCTCTCTCTCTCTCTCTCTCTCTCTCTCTCTCTCTCTCTCTGTGTGTGTGTGTGTGTGTGTGTGTGTGTGTGTGTGTGTGTGTGTGTGTGTGTGTGTGTGTGTGTGTGTGTGTGTGGAAGCCTCTCAAAGTCTCTGAAGGGCGGTAGGTGACAGCTCTTTGAGGCTCTTAAGCCACGAACGAGCACTCATCTGCAGAGGAGGGGCACGAGAAGCTCGCCCTCTCTTTGTGTGTCTTTGTGTGTGTGTGTGATTTACAAACAAGGTGTACCCGTAGGGTCATCTCTGGCGAGCGCGTGCCGTCTCTCTTTCTCTCTCTGTCTCTCTGTCTCTCTCTCAAGGAAGGTTGACGGGTCTCTACAGGGCAGCCAAGGGGCTCGTGCACAGAGGAGGTCTCTCTCTCTCTCTCTCTCTCTCTCTCTCTCCGTGCTAGAGTTGCAAGCGGCTACCACTACAGGTGGAGAGGGAAGGTAGGGGGGGGTTCTACATGCAAGTATATCTCTCTAGATTGGGGAGGGCTAGGAGGTCAAAACCTGACGTCGAAAGGGGGGAGGCATTGCAGGCAGGAGGCGCAAGGCAAGGGAACTACACGAGGGGAGGTTGAGGGTGTATGCGCCATGCGATGTGCAGGATGGCAGCCATGGCCTATTATACTGAACATTACATAACGGGCAACAGGTTGGAGGGCCATACGGGGATGGAGGGAATCTAGGGAGGTATCCCCATAAGTAATTGGGTTTTTTTAATATAAAGCTAGTATGTGAGTAGGTGGGTGAAAAATAGCAAATGACACTTTTCCTCCCAATTACATCAGCCAAAGTCGGGGAGTCCTAGGAGATTCTTATTAAAAAGCACTAACTTATGATATGGATGCCGAGCCACTGCCCTATTTGATTTCCAAACTTAATTTTATCGTTTTTCAATGCCACATGGAGTTATTACTTCCAAGAAAAATATTAAATGCATACGTCCTCAATTCTCTGATGCTACATGCACAATATGATTATTCTCTTGTGCACATTGAATGATTGTGTATGAAGAAAATTCCTACTACAAAGAAATTATTTAGAACCATTGTAAATTTATTTCCACGAGATGATCGAGTGAAGAGTGCACTTTCAGATACGTGTAGTACTCAATATTGGTGCAAAAATTGTTGAGACATCAAAAGAAAATATCACCTACCCGTTTCAAGAACTCATGAGGTATTGTCACTAGAGAGCATGTAGCCGAGGTCAGAGAGCTGTGGAACATGCAGCGTAGTTGAGAGATCTATGGAGCAGTTCAATTTAGAGGTTGAAAGAGCTATGGATCATGCAACCTAGTTGAGAGGTATGGATCATGCAGCCCAGTTTTGACGGCGTATTGCCACTAGAGTGCAGGTCAGAGAGCTATGGAACATGCACCCTAGTCAACAGAGCTATGAAGCAGTGCAATTTAGAGATTTAGGGAGCTATGGAGCATGCAGCCCAGTTGACGGCACCTGCAGTAGCAGAGAGTTGATGGCGCATGCATTTAATATTTTGCTTGGAAGAAATAACTCCACAAGGAATGGAAAAACGACAAAATTAAGTTTGCAAATCGAATAGGGCAGTGGCTCGACAACCATATCATAAGTTAGTGCTTTTTAATAAGAATCTCTTGGGGATTCCCCGGCTTTGGCTGATGTAATTGGGAGGAAAATTTTCACTTGCTATTTTTCACCCACCTACTCACATACTAGCTCTATATTAAAAAAACCCAATTAGTTATGGGGATACCTCCCGAGATTCCCCCCATCCTCATATGTCCCTACAACCCATCGCGCACGTCATGTAATGTTCAATACAACAGACCCTAGCTGCCATCTTGCACATCGCACGGTGCATGCACTCTCAACCTCCCCTCATGCAACTCCCTCGCCTTGCGCCTCTTGCCAACCCTTCCAGCCATGCCTCCCCCCTTTCCACATCAGGTTTTGACCTCCGATGCCCTTCCCAATCCACACAGAGAGACATGTGCACAAAAACCCCCGTGTGCCTCCCCCCTCCACCTGGAGTCGTAGCCGCTTGCAACTCTAGCACAAAGAGAGAGAGAGAGAGAGAGAGAGAGAGAGAGAGAGAGACCCTCCGCGCATGCAACTTGCAACTCTAGCACAAAGAGAGAGAGAGAGAGAGAGAGAGAGAGAGACCCTCCGCGCATGAGCCCCTTGGCTGTCGTGAAGAGGCTCATCTACCTTGAGAGAGAGAGAGAGAGAGAGAGAGAGAGAGAGAGAGAGAGAGAGAGAGAGAGAGAGAGAGAGAGAGACGAGCTTGCCAAAGCTGACCCTACGGGTACACCTCATTTGCAGACGACATGCACAAACAGACACACAAAGAGAGGGAGAGATGCTCGTGCCCCTCCTCTGTAGACTAGTGCTTGTTGAAAAATAGCAAGTGACACTTTTCCTCCCAATTACATCGTCCAAAGCCGAGGAGTCCCAAGAGATTCTTATTAAAAAGCACTAACTTAAGATATGGTTGTCCGGCCACTCACCTATTCAATTTGCAAACTTAAGTTTGTCCTTTTTCAATGCCACGTGGAGTTATTCCTTCCAAGCAAAATATTAAATGCATCCGTCATCAGCTCTCTTCTGCTGCATGCGCCGTCAACTGGGCTGCATGCTCCATAGCTCTCTAAATATCTAAATTGTGTTGCTCCATAGCTCTCTCGATTGTGTTGCATGTTCTATAGCTCTCTGACCGGCACACATGCGCTCTAGTGATAATATCTTAGGAGTTCTTGAGTGATCTTTTCTTTTGGTGTCTCAACAGGTTTTGCAACAATTTTCAGCACTGCACATATCTGAAAGTGCACTCGTCACTCGATCATCTCGTGGAAATGAATTTACAATGGTTCTAATTAATTTTGTTGTAGTACACGTTTTCTTCAAACACAACCATTCACTGATCTGCACAAGAGAATAATCATATCGCGCATGCATCAGCAGAGAGCTGACGGTACATGCATTTAATATTTTTCTTGTAAATCCACGTGGCATTGAAAACGAAAAAATTAAGTTTGCAAATCAAATAAGGCAGTGGCTCGGCAACCATATCATAAGTTAGTGCTTTTTTAAAGAATCTCTTGGGAATCCCAAGCTTCGGCTGATGTAATTGGGAGGAAAAGTGTCACTTGCTATTTTTCACCCACCTACTCACATACTAGCTCTATATTAAAAAAACCCGATTACTTATGGGGATACCTCCCGAGATTCCCTCCATCCCCATATGTCCCTCCAGCCCGTCGCCCGCGTCATGTAATGTTCAATACAATATGCCCTAGCTGCCATCCTGCACATCGCATGGCGCATGCACCCTCACCCCCCCTCGTAGAGCTCCCTCGCCTTGCACCTCCTACCAGCCATGCCTCCCCCCTTTCCACGTCAGGTTCTGACCTCCGAGCCCTCCCCAATCCAGAGAAAGAGAGAGACTTGCGCGCAGAAACCCCCGCATGCCTCCCTTTTCCACCTACAGTGATGGCCGCCTCAGCTCTAGCACGAGAGAGAGAGAGAGAGAGAGAGAGAGAGAGAGAGAGAGAGAGAGAGAGAGAGAGAGAGAGAGAGAGAGAGAAGAGAGAGAGAGAGAGAGAGAGAGAGAGAGAGAGAGAGAGAGAGAGAGAGAGAGAGAGGGACCCTCCATGCACAAGCCCCTTGGCTGCCCTGCAGAGACCCATCAAACTTCCTAGAGAGAGAGAGAGAGAGAGAGAGATATGAGCTCTCCTGAGCTCTGACCTATGGGTACACCTTGTCTATAGACCACACACATACACAGACACACAAAGAGAGGGTGAGCTCCTTGTGCCCGTCCTTTGCAAACCAGTGCTCGTTCAGGGATTAAGAGCCTCAAAGAGCTGTCAAGTATCACCCTTCAGAGGCTTCGACAGGCTTCTAGAGAGAGGGAGAGATAGAGAGATAGAGACATCTACCAATGGGCTAAGCTCCATCAATTGTCGCAGAGAGAGAGAAACAGAGAGAAGTGTCGCACAGAGAGAGAGAGAGAGAGAGAGAGAAAAACAAGAAAAAGAGGAGTATTTTCATGTCCTAGGAAACCTTAGCATTTTTAAAAGATTCTCTCCATTTGCGCTTTTTCGAGCATTGACCAGACATACTTACCTCAATATTTTGAAAAATAGCAAGGTGCTTAGGACATGAAAATACACCTCTTCTTCTTTTTCTCTCTCTGTGCGACACGTCTCTCAATTTCTCTCTCTCTCTGCGACACTTGGTGGAGCTCAGTCCATCCTCTGATCTCTCTCTCTCTCTCTCTCTCTCTCTCTCTCTCTCTCTCTCTCTCTCTCTCTCTCTCTCTCTCTCTCTCTCTCTCTCTCTCTCTAGAAGCTTGTCAAAGCCTCTGAAGGGCAGTAGGCAACACATCTTTGAGGCTCTTAAGCCACGAATGAGCATTGGTCGACAGAGGGGGGGCACAAGCAGCTCGCTTTCTCTTTGTGTGTCTGTGTTTGTGTGTGGTCTGCGGACGAGGTGTACCCGTAGGGTCATCTCTAGCAAGCCCGTCTCTCTCTCTCTCTCTCTCTCTCTCTCTCTCTCTCTCTCTCTCTCTCTCTCTCTCTCTCTCTCTCTCTCTCTCTCTCTCTCTCTCTCTCTCTCTCTCTCTACGTGCTAGAGTTCCAGGCGCCTACCACTGCAGGTGGAGGGGGGAGGCAGGTGGGGGTTTCTACATGCAAGTCTCTATCTCTAGATTGGGGAGGGCTTGGAGGCAAAAACTAACGTGGAAAGGGGCAAGGCATGGGTGGCACAATGCACAAGGCGAGGGAGCTGCACGAGGGGAGGTTGAGGGTGCAAGCACCATGCAGTGTGCAGGATGGCAACTAGGGCTTGTTGTACTAAACATTACATGACGGGCGATGGGGGTTGGAGGGCCAAAGGGGGATGGAGGAAATCTCGGGAGGTATCCCC
Source organism: Adiantum capillus-veneris (assembly GCF_014529385.1). Classification (NCBI taxonomy): domain Eukaryota; kingdom Viridiplantae; phylum Streptophyta; class Polypodiopsida; order Polypodiales; family Pteridaceae; genus Adiantum; species Adiantum capillus-veneris. The sequence goes on along the minus strand of NC_140945.1, from coordinate 39,857,874 downwards.
ATAAGTAATTGAATTTTTTTAATATAGAGCTAGTATGTGAGTAGGTGGGTGAAAAATAGCAAGTGACACTTTTCCACCCAATTACATCAGCCAAAGCCGGGGAGTCCCACGAGATTTTTATTAAAAAGCACTAACTTATGATATGGTTATCGGGGTTGCTGCCCTATTCAATTTGCAAACTTCATTTTGTCGTTTTTCAATGCCACGTGGAGTTATTCCTTCCAAGCAAAATATTAAATGCATGCATCGTCAGTTCTCTTCTGCTGCATACGCGATATGATTATTCTCTTGTGCGGATTGAATGATTGTGTTTGAACAAAATGCGTACTACAACGAAATTAATTAGAACCATTGGAAATTCATTTCCACGAGATGATCGAGTGAAGAGTACACTTTTAGATACATGCACTACTGAATATTGCTACAAAAATTGTTGGGACATCAAAAGAAAAGATCACCTACCCTTTCAAGAACTCTTGAGGTATTGTCACGAGAGTGCATGTAGCACAAGTCACAGAGCTATGGAACATGCAGCACAGTCAAGAGACCTATGGAGCAGCACGCGACGCATGCAGCAGCAGAGAGCTAACGGCGCATGCATTAAATATTTTCCTTGGAAAAAATAACTCCACATGGCATTGAAAAACGACAAAACTAAGTTACAAATTGAATAGGGCAACGGCCCTATAGCCATATCATAAGTTAGTCCTTTTTAATAAGAATCTCTTGGGATTCCCCTGCTTTGGGTGATGTAATTGGGAGGAAAAGTGTTACTTGCTATTTTTCAAAATAGTGAGGTGAGTATGTCTGGTCAATCCTCGAAAAAGTGCAAATGGAGAGAATCGTTTAAAAATGCTTAGGTTTCCTAGGACATGAAAATACTCCTCTTCTTCTTCTTTTTCTCTCTCTGTGCGACACATCTCTCTATTTGTCTCTCTCTGTGACACTTGGTGGAGCTCAGCCCATCGATGGAAGGCTCTCTCTCTCTCTCTCTCTCTCTCTCTCTCTCTCTCTCTCTCTCTCTCTCTCTCTCTCTCTCTCTCTGTGCTAGAGTTGCACAAGGCTACCACTGCAGATGGAGGGGGGAGGCAGGCGAGGGTTTCTGCATGCAAGTATCTCTCTCTGGATTGGGGAGTGCTCGAAGGCAGAACCTAACGTGGAAAGAGGGGAGGCATAGCTTGTAGGGTTGGCAGGGCTAGAATTAGGCGCAAGACATGAGATCTGCACGAGGGGAAGTGGAGGGTGCATGCGTTGTGCGGTGTGCAAGAAGGAAGCCAGGGCCTGTTGTATTGAACATTACATGACGGGCGACGGGTTGGAGAGCCATAGGGGGATGGAGGGAATCTCAGGAGGTATCCCCATAAGTAATTGGGTTTGTTTAATATAGAGCTAGTATGTGAGTAGGTGGGTGAATAATAGCAA